>NC_080783.1:144459965-145131215 GCF_028018385.1 Neofelis nebulosa
GCAAACATGCTTAGATATTAAGCCTCAGGCTTCATTTGAGTGTATCATTCATCATGTGCTTCACAAGTGTGTAAAACCAAATGGAAAGAAAGACTTTCCTTTAAATTCAGAATGACAGAGATGTTATTGTTTGGTTAAAAAAAATTCTCCTGTATACTGAATTCTTAGAAGTTTGGGTTGTCTTCATCAATTTTCCAGTAATCAGTTGGTTGACCATCTGTTTTCTTTATTTTAATAACTGTATATCCAGAAGTTTGGGAAAGTGAGTGTAGATATGATTCTGTAGCAAATGGTAATGGCTTATGCAAACCTTATATAAGTCAAATTCTCCAGCCTTTCACCTCTTATTTCATCTTAAGTGTCCTAGTTTTTTTGTTGTTGTTGTTTTTGTTGTTTTTTTTTTCTGTTTCAGGGGTTTGTTTTGTTTTGTTTTTTTACTACCAGGCGTCCCTCCTCCCTGCCACCTTCAAGGATTTTGAGCATATGCAAATTGGAAAGTTACACACTGAAGGTGTTGAAGGTTGAAAACCAACAATTCTGCTTTAAAAGTAAATTCCTGGTTGCCCAGATCCATTTCAAACAGTGGCTGCTTTAAGTAACTGTCTTTTTTATTCCCCCCAAAGAAGGAGAAAAATTTTAGTGTCTAATTATCAGCAGGCGTATTTTTCTATTGTTATGTAAAACTATTTTGTTTTGTGTGCACTAACAATCTGTTTTGCACATGTCATTTGCCTGGGATCAACTCCAGCTTTTTAATCAACTGGCCAGACACTGGAAACATGAAGACTTGGAAGAGAGGAGATAGTTGCAACTCTCTGGCATTTGGGTTCTAACTTTGCCTTTGTTTTCCATTCACAGTGCTTTCCAGGTGGATATAATAATTGACATAAGACCTTCTCGAAAGGATCTTGAGGTGGTCAAAAATCTCATCCTGATCTTGAAGTGCAAAAAGTCTGTCAACTGGGTGATCAAATCTTTTGATGTTAAGGGAAACCTGAGAGTTGTTGTAAGTTTGCTGAGCATTTCTTTGTTTTGATGCATGGCAACAATTTAAGCTGTGCTTGTATGTGTTATTTTTGTGACGTTTTTGCTTTATATGTATTATTTTTGTGAAGTTTCTGCTTCTCTGAGCTCTCTGTGATTTTTCACTTTATAAAATAGGCTGCTCCATGGTTTCTCCTGACAAGGGCAGACAGTGTGGTGGCTAAAAGCATGGCCTCTGGGGTCAAGATCAAGATTTGAGTCCAGACTGCCATTTACAAACTGTGACCTTGGGCAAGTCCCTTAACCTCTTTAGACCCCAGTTGCCTCATTTGTGAAATTCCTGAAATGTATGAGTGTGCTTTCCAGTCAGAGTAACTGTAAAATAATGAGCACAATGGGGCCTTTCATGGTTGACAGTCCTGTAATGGCCTCATTGTCATGGTACTGAATATCAGCTCTTAATTTGGGGTTAGGTATTTAGGGAAGGTGTGGAAAATTGGGCTGACCCCAGCTCACACTGTTGTCTTTTCTTTTAGAGATAAATACATGGTATTGGCATGCCTTTTTGCTTGCTTCTAACTTCTGAGGGTGAAACACTGATGCTAGAATCACAGTAATGGGGTGGTTAGTGAAATAATATAGGAAAAGTACCCCCAGCCTACTCCCTAACTAAGCATTACTTCCATGAAGGAGATATGCTTAAGAAGTTTATTAGTTGGTTGGCATGATAGGCAGACAGCAGCTAGTTTCCTAAAAAATTAAATGTTGAAATTTGGTAAAATAAATCTTTTTCAAATATGTTTACGGCATTAACTGTGTGACAGCATGTTGCACAAATTACATTGAAAGTTCAAGAAAACCCCCCCCTCATCACTTTTAAGAAGATAATTACCTTAGCATCTCTTTTGTAGGCTCAAATTTTTATGTATTGCCTTTTTAAAAAGTTGTGTCTGATTCCCTCTTTCAGTACCTGCATTGAAGCAATTGGAGAGGGTTTTATGTTTTCCCCATTTTGGGGGAGGGATGCCTCTGGTTTTGGTGCTGTTCATTCATGGCACCTTTAACGTGGTATAACAGTGGACAAAGCCAGTGCTCCGCTGGGGCTACCTCATGTACAGGCACTCACCAGGAGCAGCAGGCAAAGCCACAATCATACACATCTTAATTTTAAAGTACTGTAATTGTTTCTGGTTCCTGTGGGTTTTGTTTTTTTTTTTAATTGTGAGAGGATCCAAATAAGCCATCCTGTGTGAAGGTGATACATTAATTTGGTGTCGAGAACAAAGCCCAGCCGCAGTTTTCTGAAGTCAGAGCTGTTACAGTTGCTTTCCCTGGCTTGGCCAGAGGGGTGTTGGTGACCTGGGATGTCTGCAGCGTTTGCTGCCTGGCACACCAACCAAATGTTTTTAATTTCAGAATAACAAAAACAGGAAAGGGAATTATGCTTTGAAAGGCAAAAAACATACAGTACATTTTAATTCCCTGCTGGAGTTGTGTAAATGTTCTTTCGGCCCTGACCCTTCAGTGGCTCTTTCTGTACCTGAGCATGTATGTGTTCCTGGTCCATGGCAGTGCTGGAGTTCACTTTGAATGTCTTCACTTTTCATATGAGTAAGACAGACTAGAAATGAGATTGCTCATCCCAGGGCAAGATCTGTTTATATTCCTCTCTTTGGCTGTACTCCTGTTCCAGGCCAATTTTGGACAATGCATGACAACATTACTAAACAATTAGGTAATGTTTCATGATGTTCTTTTTTATTCTCCCAATCAGTTTCATGCTTTTTGATTTCCTAACTCCCAGTCTCAGATGTGAGTTCTGACTATGCTCTGAAGGAAAGGTACCCACTATTAAAAAAGTATACATTCATGCTTAGAAAAGGGAAATGGTTCATAGTGGCCTTGTTTGTAGTATCTTCTTTAGAGACAGCCTGGTAGACAGGCTGTGTGCACAGGGTGAGTTCTCAGCCACGTGTGCTACTTAACTTCTGAGTGAGGGGCAGAGAGAGAGAAAGAGAGAGAGGGAGAGAGAAGGAGCAAGAGAGAAGTAGGGCTCACCCAAAGCAGGACTCGAGCTCACTGGATGTGGGGCTCAAGCTCATGAACTGTGAGATCATGACCTGAGCTGAAGTCAGATGCTTACCTGACTGAGCCACCCAGGTACCCTCCTTATATTTTAGAGGAGAACTAAATAACATATGTAAGGCTTCTAGCATAGTGCCTGCCATAAAAAGGGAATTTATCTTCCTTCCACAGGAAACTTTTCAAAAGTTTGTCTATAGGAGCAATTAACTTCTCTAAACAAAGTGAAAAAATGTCTGCTGAAGGAATTATAAGGCACTTGATTGGGTAAATGTAAAGGAGAGTCCCATTAAACACAGGTGGCATGTGTGTGCCTGTAGGGGGTGGGTGCACAGGCAGAGTGCACCCTCCAAGAGCCACAAAGGGCAGTACTGTGGACAAGAACTGGAATACTAGAACTGTCCTCATTACTGTGCCCAGCTCTGGGTTTTTCTTCAGGTCCCTTATGGACCGTGCATAATCACATTTTGGAGGAACCTCCAAAACAAAAGAATAGATGGAGGAAACATTTGGTTACACTATTTCAAATGGCCTCAGCCAGCTTATTCTTAGAGAAGACATGTTTTAATCCCAGTGGGAATGGACTACATCTCTGACCAACCTCTCCTATACCCCATCATTTCTGATGCAAGTGTGTGTTGGGCAGTGGAGGGGAAGGGGAAGAGGGAAGTGCTCAGACTCTACCTTGCTCATCATCCTTCATGAAGATGTGGCTGTGGTGGTGGAAATATGGTGTGGAAATATGGTGGTGGTATTTGGAGACCCCCTTGAACACTCCCATTTGGAGTAGCTACACCGAAGCCTTAGAAAAGCCTGGGGACTCCCTGTATCCCGAAATAGAGGGTGAGGAATTTGCTCATTGCTGGGAAGGAACCAGTTTGCCAAGGCTTGCTGTTTTACAAACGTGTAGATAAATTTCTAGCCTTGTAAGTCTTGAGGCATAATCAATATGAGTTGTACTGACAGCTCCTAGATTTAATGTGGAAAGGTGTAAACAAATCATTCCATATTGGTACAAAAAACACAGGTGGCGGTTGTGATGATAGTATTCTGGAAATACAGTATTTTCTCAGCTGTCCAACAACATGAAAGACTAGGGCAGATGAGGCCAAGCTGTGTTGTTTAGGCCAGTGTTACAACTCCCGCCAATCAAAATGACATGCTGCTTTAAAAGACTAGAAGAAGCTGCACCTAGGAAACTAAGTTTAAAGAACTACTTGGATCCTTCCTTACCTCATTTTAGTTTAGTTTTTTTTTTTTTTTTAACCCTTCCTTCCTCTAAGGAATTTTCTCTAAATCAGGGTAAGTGCTGGAATATTCCAAACCTGTCAAGCTGAGTTTTTCACAAATGGCTACAAAGCGTGGTTAAAACTCTGTCTGGTTCCTTTGCATGCATTATTGTGACTGGCCGCTCTGGAAGTTTCAGATAATCACTTTGGGTCACAGAAAAAATATACTGGGGGAGATCCTTTAAGCTTTGAATTGAAAATATGTGTCCTTAGCCAATATCCCACCACCGAAGAGGCCAAGAGAACTTAGAGCCTGTGAATCTTCGATGGTTTTATAGTGGGAAAGGATTAATATTTAGTCATGTTCGGGGCACACAGAATGGGAAACAAATGGAGAATTCAGGAAAAAATGCTGCATGTATGCAGGAGAAAATAATTGGGCATGGAAATTAAAGTGATTTTTATACGGCGTGAAAATGGCCTAATCTTCATGCTGGAAGGGCTTTCCAGTCTTCTTGGAGCAGTTGTTGAAACTACGGTGCCTTCGCTTTGGGATCTCCTCTGCATCCGTCAGCTCCTTCACTGTCTGACAAGGTCACTGCTGTAGGAGCCAGAGGATGTGGAAACTAACCATGTCCTGGTTACTCAGTCCTTTCTCGGAAGGATTCCTATCACTCAGTTCTAATTTTGTAATTAACTACCAAGTGAAAGTCAGCTTACTGGTATTGCTGGATAAAATATTGGCACTTAGAGGGACAGTAACCCAAATCAATTAATTAATTTTTGGAACATAAAATCGAAGCATCTTCAGTTAATAAAATTGACAAATGAATACAATTACAGGATTGCTGAACTGGCCATAAATTATAACTGAAATCTCAACACTGGTTGTTGCACCATATGGAATTTAATAGTTTACAAAGATGAGATGGTCTCCACAGTGAAGTAACTGCATTGTGCCTTCTTTCATTTAAATCTAGGGTGCAGAAAATAGAAGCATGGACATATTTTTGGCAGTATAACATGCACATTTGTACACTTTATACATCATTTTAAATAAAAATAAGGGAAAGTTTGGTACTATATATATATATAATTTAAACATTTAACTAACTCTGGTAACCTAGTAGGTATACTCAGTATGTAGCTACTTATCGATCATTGGATTATTTTTATCAACATAAGCAACCCAAATGGTAAGATCAAACAACATGAATAAATTTCTCTTAATCTGCTGTTAAAGATTTTCACATCAGTGTTCTTAACCCAAGGAAAGTAGGGATCAAAAGAATAAATAGTTCCTTCATATGCAATGTAGAATCTGTTCATTCTAGATATTGAATTTGTACTTAAAGCACTGTTTAGTTTTAGACTCACGAGTGAAATTTTGCTGTTATCTTCAGGCTCCTAACAGTATTGGCTTTGGGAAAGAGAGTGAAAGATCCATGATAACAACCAAATCAGTAAGAGATGACATTCCTTCAACCCAAGAGAATCTGTTCAAGTGGGCTTCGGACAATGGCTATAGTCCAGTAACATCATATACAGTGGCTCCTGTGGCTAATAGATTCCATCTTCGGCTTGAAAACAGTGGTAAGTATGGATTTTTTTTTTCTTCTGTAGTAAAAATATCCCCTAAATGAGGCTTTCCAATGAGGAACTCTCATTACATCTCATATGTTACTGTTTTTCTGTTGTAAATTTTGATGATTCATTTGACTGCATTTTACTATCAAGTTTAAGAGTATCTAGAATCATGATAGATTATTTTAAAGCAACGATCTTTGGTACTTTCGTACAGATTTTTCTGTACTAAATTCTTTTGGTACAGTTGATTGCATGGTGGAGAACTTTGTTGTAGATCACATAATTCACTGTGATTACATTAAGAACAAATTAGCCTGGCTTCTTCTCTCAGAAGTGCCTGCTAATCACTGACAGCTGAGATGCAGAGCGGCTGGAACTACGGGGGAAAAGTCCTGGGTCAGACTGCATCTTACAGGACAGTAGTCACGAGGTGCTTCCTCTTCCTCACCCAGAGGGGATGCAGGAGTCATTACCCCAGTTGGATGGAGCAGAAAGTGGAATTTTAACAGGTTCTTGAGGTTTTGCCAAGCCTCTAACTAGTGAGACTCAAATCCAGAGTTTTCTGATCCCCAGACCTGTTCCTCACCCCCTGGTACTGCCACCAAGGACAGTGCCTATAGATTGAAGGTTAGGAATACGGACCATTTGTTCACTGTTTGAGGGCAAGTTGCTTAATTTCTGAGCCTCAGGTGGTTCCTCCTCAGTAATATGGGAGAGCAAATAGGCCCTACCTCAAAGGGTTGTTGTGAAGGTTTTTGTCAACGTACAAATTTAAAACCCTCCAAAACTCTGGCCTCTTTTGGACCCATACAGCTGTGCCGTCTGCCATCTTTTCCCGAAAGATAATATTGAAGGAGAGTTAATGTCCCCAGTCATGTTCACTTCCTGCTCCCACTGAGATGGATTGACCTCAGGCGTTGACTTTGAGACTGGATGGATATAAACAATACTGGGGAAATGTCTCTTCCCTAAATTGTTGAAAATAGGACAGAACACTGAGTATTGATTATATGGAAACAGGTCTTTCCCTTTGAAGGAATAAGTGTACCTAAGCAGTTTTTTCTTTTCTCCTTCAGGACTAGGCCAGGGTGCTCAAATACCTGTTAGAATTTAGCAGGCAAAAAGGAGGTAGCAAATACTATTTTAAGAAATCCTTGAAGAATGTATTCTAAAGAATCTCTAGATTCAAGGGAAGTATTACAATGGCACTTGAAAATATTGTCTCAATAACTTATTCAAATCATGTATTTTTTTTAAGTTTATTTATTTATTTTGAGAGAGAGAGAGAGAGCAAGCTGGGGAGGGGCAAAGAGAGGGAGAAAGAGAATCCACACTGTTAGCACAGAGCCTGACTTGGGGCTCAAACTCACAAACCATGACCTGAGTTGAAATCAAGAGTTAGATGCTTAACCCACTGAGCCACCCAGGAGCTCCTCAAATAATGGATTTTTATATCTTTTTTTTTTTTTTCAACGCTTTTTATTTATTTTTTTGGGACAGAGAGAGACAGAGCATGAACGGGGGAGGGGCAGAGAGAGAGGGAGACACAGAATCAGAAACAGGCTCCAGGCTCTGAGCTGTCAGCACAGAGCCCGACGCGGGGCTCGAACTCACGGACCGTGAGATCGTGACCTGGCTGAAGTCGGACGCTTAACCGACTGCGCCACCCAGGCGCCCCTGGATTTTTATATCTTACAGGGCCTTAGAAATTATCTAGTCCATGGTTCTCAACCTTGGCTGTATGTTGGAATCATACAGGGAGCTTTAAAACATGTTAACGATTAGATACCTCTCCATAAAATCTGATTTTAATTGACCTGGGGCACAGCCTGGGTATAGGGAATTTTTTTCAGTCTCCCCAAATAATTTTAATGTAGAGGACTAATGATCTAATCCAACCTCTTAATTTTAAAAATTAGAAAACTAAGACACAGAGAAGTAAGCCACTGGCCCAGAGACAGTCAGTCAGTTAGAAAGAACACCAGGACTGGAATTCAGGTTTCCAGACTCCTTGTCTCCTTTACACATTGCTTGATAAGAGTAATTTTACACACACCCATTCTGTGCCAGTTCCTCTTGTACTTGCCTCTAATGATGATGACTGTGGCCTGGCATCAAACACTGACAGTGTTGCCTTCTGTCACCACCAGAGGAAATGAGAGATGAGGAAGTCCATACCATCCCTCCTGAGCTACGGATCCTGCTGGACCCTGGCAATCTGCCTGCCCTGGAGAACCCACCCATCCGGGGAGGGGGAGGCCGAAATGGAGGTTTCCCCTTTCCTATCCCCGATATCTCCAGGAGAGGCCAGATGGAAAGGGGAGATGATGGGATCCCCCAGCCAAGGGACCCTATCGTCCCCAGCTTGCGGCTGTTTCCTGGTCCCGAAGAGCCCAAGGAGGTGCAAGAGAATGTGGATATTTCCCTGTCAGTCAAATGTGACAGTGAAAAGATGGTCGTATCTGTAGAAAAAGAGTCTTTTCAGGTCAGTGCAATTTCTTAAAGGAGAGAAGAGAAAGCCACCTCCCTCCCCATCTTGCCCCAGTATGTGTTATTTCCCTCTAGCTCTTTCACTTTTGAACTCTGGGGACCTGATACTGTTTTCTCAGTTGGATGGGCTTACTTCCCCTTGGCTGTGTTTCTTACCCGGGTCCTGTTATTCTCAGTTAAAGGGGGTTCCAGATCCTTGTGTGTCAATATTTTGCTATTGAATTTCCAAGGCCAACAAACACAATCCTTGGTAGGCTGGGAAGAGGTAAGGGGGGAGGGGGAAGGCAGGCCTCCAGCAACCAATACCATATGGGAAGACCAGGCCAAACACGTCACCTGTGTGCTGCAGAACTGCCTGTGGGCCCTCCCTTATGTCTTTGGTGGTGGTGGTTTCAGGCCAACAACTACTCGGGGATGGAGCTCACTCTGTTGGATCCTACCTGCAAGGCCAAGATGAATGGCACCCACTTCATTTTGGAGTCTCCCCTGAGTGGCTGTGGTACTTGGCACCGGCGGTCAGCCCCGGATGGAGTGATTTATTATAACTCTGTAAGTGTTCCCCAAAACAAAGCTTGGCCCTTTGCCAGATCCTTTCCGGGTGTTTCCTTAAAATTAGCCTTAAAATTTCTATGAAAATGTGCAGGGGCATATACCCTAGGCCTAAAAAAGCCAAGTGTCAGTTCTCAACAAATTGGGTGTCCTTTGACCTTGAGTCTACACAGCTGAGCTAGCCAGCTCCATGGTCTCTGTGGCCTCATTTCAGTCTTGTCCAGAAGTAGGAGGACTTCTCCCTTCCTCATGAACAAAATAATCAAGAGAAATCCAAAAATGGCCCTCAAGAAATTATTATTAAGTCTGTCTCCAACTTGAAGAAAAGAGATTAAATTGAAAAAAAATCCCTTACTTTTGAAGTTCCCCAGAGGAAGATTCCACAGATTCCCCCAATGATAATCCACTGTAGTAGCTATCCTGCACTTTTCAGAAATCATTCTTGTCAGTTCATTCATCTGAATCTTTTTTTTTTTTTTCAGATGAAGCCTATTCTTGCAGAAATAGACACTAGGTAGTACATATTAAAAGAATTTGAAACATGAAATTTCAAAAGAACTTTATAGTGTTAATTTTGCAGTTCAGGTTATACTTTTGATGGTAAAAATAAGGCTCAAAAATCCGTGTCTGGCTTTGACATGATGTGTGTATCTATGCTCCCAGCACCTACTCCAGCTTTGCCACGGGCTGGGGAGGGCATGACTCTCATTCACGTGCGTCCCACTGCCCTTTGGTAGATACACTTGACCCATCCAGAGGAAAGACTGGAGATCAGGTGCTCTGTCACTGTGGCTCATGTGGGGACTGACTCTATGGGCCCAAGTTTATTATTCTTCAGACTTAGAGTGTTTGATCTGGAAAGAACCTTAAGATGATCTCATTCAACTTCCTCATTTCACAGGTGAGGAATTTGAACTCCCGGGAGTTAAGAGACTTGCTTAGATTTGAGGAACTAGTTAACGGCAGAGCCAGGACTGAATCCAGCTTCCTGACCTCTCATCCACTAATCTTTCCCCGACACAAGGCTGGCCCAACTAATCTCCCTTTGTTCCTGGAATAATTTATTAACCTTTGACCTCTATGATGAACACACTCCTGCCAATTCCAACATTAATTTTTGTATATTACCCAGTTTTTCCAGATATAATGAATAGCATATAGTACTGATATACTTGATTTTGGAATTTTAAATTTACGTCTAAATTAACACCAATAAGAGGCTCTGGTTATCTGTTAAGTAAAAATAATATCATTTTCCTCAGAAGAAAAAGGTATAACCCAAGCCCTTAAAATCTCTTTCTTCTGGTGTGTGCACCTGTGTGTGTGTCTGTGTATGTGTCTGTGTGTGTATTTGTGTGTATATTATGATGATAATACCTAGGGTAAGAAATGTCCTAGGTACTTGCTTCAGGTACATCAGTACTTTCTTGTGAGGAACCGGTAAATGGAGAGGTGGTTTTTCTACATTCTCTTCCCTTTAGTGAATATTTTAGGTGTTCGTTCCAGTGATAACTATTTGTAGCAATTTCCAGACTTACTATATACTTTTGTTTTGCAACATATTGAGAAATTAGGCACATGACACGAAATCAGACCAAAAAATATGACTATTCTATATACACAAAAAAATTAGGATTTTTATTTATGGAGTCACAGTCCTCAGGTGAATTTTTCATGTTATCTAGAACTAACCTAGGAATAATCATCTCAACTAACATTAGGATAGACTATCATAGAATAAAACAGGATTCTTTCCTCCATCTGTATACCATACAGAAAGATACGGGGGAAGAAATGAGGAAAAGGTAGAGGAGTACAGAGATAAGATAAGGAGAGGCTGGCATAATAGTAAACATTAGGTACTTTGTTTCCAACTCAAACTTGATAGAAATCTCAAAGGATACAAATTAGCCAGCTCTTAATATTTCTTAGAATTTTTGATATAAAGAGAAGCCCCCTAAGGAGAAGGCCCCTTCCCCTACAGGCTGGCCTGCTGACAACCCCATTCAACCTTATTCCAGTGCCTAGTGTTTTCCTACTGTTTGAAACAAGTTTTATTCTTTCACCAGGAAAGATGCATACTTTAGTCGAGTTTTAATTCGAATGTACTTTGGGTTCCTCTTTATTTTTATCTCTTTGAAGATAAAATCCTGAAACACTTGGAGGTTTTTCTTAATTTTATTTTGAGAGAGAGAGATGGGGGGCGCAAGTGAGCAAGGCCAAAGAGAAAGAAAGAATCCTATGAGGAGCAGAGAGAGAGAGAGAGAAGGAGGGAGGGAGGGAGAGAGAGAGAGAGAAGTGGGGCTCACCTGGGGCTCATGTTTTTACCCAAAGCAGGGTTCATGTTCACCCCATGTAGGACTCAGACTCACCAACTGTGAGATCATGACCTGAGCCAAAGTCAGATGCTTAATGACGGAGCCACAGAGCCACGACCCAGCCTCCACTCAGGAGCCCTGTTTTGTTTTAAGTCAGGTTTTCAGTTTGCATCTGAATTATTACATTGGTGTTGGGTGAGATAGAACCAGATCATGTGACTGGGTGTTTCAATGACCATGTCTGCACTTTCTTTGCCTTTTAGATTGTGATGCAGGTTCCATCGCCTGGGGATAGTAGCGGCTGGCTAGATGGTTATGAAGATCTGGAGTCAGGTGATCATGGATTTCCGGGGGATATGGATGAAGGAGACACTTCCTTCTTCAGCCGGCCTGAAATTGTGGTGGTATGTGTTTGTTTGTGGTAGGTAGTTTGTGAGAATGTTGTCCTTTTGGTCGGCTTTAATTAGGGACTGTTGGGAGTGGGGGGCAGGGATTAGATGTTAAAGGCCAAAGGTTATAAAGGTCTAGGGTGTTCATCCTTCATTTGACTCTGATTTATCTCTGTTTTGTTTGTTTGTTTTCACTAGTTTAACTGCAGCCTGCGGCGAGTGAGGAATCACAGCGGCTTCCAGGACCCACTCCACAGGAATGTCACTTTCAACATGGAGCTCTATAACACTGACCTCTTTCTCGTGCCCTCTCAGGGGGTCTTCTCTGTGGCAGAGAACGGACACATTTATGTTGAGGTATGCTAGTTATGAACATTAACTAGCCTTAGGCTTTTAGGTCAGGGCTGAATTATAGTAGCTCCTGGGGCAGACCTCATCGTGTTCTTCCCCACACCCCTTAACCAGTTCTGGGTAAGGGCTTGGCTCAGAAAATGCATCCAGGTTGATTTCTTTCTTTTTTTCATATTTATTTATTTTTGAGAGAGACAGAGACAGAGACAGAACATGAGCAGGGGGAGGAGCAGAATGAGAGGGAGACACAGAATCCAAAGCAGGCTCCAGGCTCCGAGCTGTCAGCACAGAGCCCGACGCGGGGCCCGAACTCACGAGCTGTGAAATCATGACCAGGGCCAAAGTCAGATGTTTAACCAACTGAGTCACCCAGGTGCCCTGCATCCAGGTTGATTCCTGACCAAAGCAAGACATTTCAGGATTTGCTACATGGAGAGAGTGTTTTACAGATGAATGGTTTTGTTTTTGTTTTTGTTTTTGTTTTTTTAATCAGCAGTGTGAATTCTAATAAAGTCCTGTTCTTGCTTTGTCCTTAGTATTTTTGGAACAGGAGTTCAGTATTTGCACTGTTAGAGTTAACCAGGAAGATTTCACACCACCTCTTTTTTTTTTTTTTTAATTGTTTTAATGTTTATTTATTTTTGAGAGAGAGAGAGAGACAGAGCATGAACAGGAGAGGAGCAGAGAGAGAAAGACAGACAGACAGACAGACAGAATCCGAAGCAGCCTCCAGGCTCTAGGTGTTAGCACAGAGCCTGACGCAGGGCTCAAACCCACAAACCACAAGATCATGACCTGAGCTGAAGTTGGATGCTTAACCAACTGAGCCACCCATACGCCCCTCACATCACCTCTTATATTATCTTTTAAATTGAACACACCTCAGTGAAATGCTGTGCGCTTCCATATCTCATGAAAATTGGGTTTTTTTAGGTCATTATCTAAATGTATCTATAAATGTATGAAACTATTTTGTATACATAATGGTAATTATTATGTATAGCATATATCTGTGGAATAACTATGAAAATATTAGGTAGTGGTGGGAATAATGAAATAATAACAGCTAACATTATTGCAGATTTATTTTGTGCCAAACTCAGGTTATAAGTGTTATAGTAATTGACTCTTCAAAGCAGTCCGATGAGACAAGACTGCTGATATCCCCATTTTAGGGATGAGGAAATTAAGGTACAAACTTGTCTACAATCACATAGTAACTAATGGAGCTCAGAGTAGGGTTCATACTCAGGTTGTCTGGCTCTAGAGCCCATAATGTTATCTACTAGATGCTACTATCATATATCCTCAAAGGGTCACTTAAAGGGGAAGAAAATGTAACCCTCTCACCAGTGCAAATATCCAGGTTCATGGATTAGATTCTAGAAAAAGATAAATATCTCTATGGCCCCAGAACACCTGCTGGTCTTACAAGAACATCATCCTCTGATGAGCTAGTTTTGGTGCTAAACTGCAAGCTGGTGTTCTGCTTCACTGTGGGAGGATTGAGAAGCTTACAGGGTGGAAATGGGGTACTTCGACACATTGAAAGTGACTTCAGAGCACATATTTCTATTTCAGAAAGACAAAGAACTCTCACCTTTGTCCTCATTCTGGGATGGAGCCCACTGGCTCTAGATGTTTTCCTGGATCTCTCCTCCTTTTTGATTCCTTATTCTGAGAGGTCTTCTCTTTTTTGGGGGTATACCTTTTTTCTCCACTGGGGAAAATATACTGCTTTCTACGTGCTGTTCCTAATTATAGATCTCTTCTTATCCAAGATCATTTTTTTCTTCTTGCGTTTCTGCCTGCATAGTCCACATGCACAGTTGGTCAGTGACCCTCTGCTGTGCCCTGGATTTTAGGGGCCCTGCTTAACTGCAGTTTGTTCTTTTTCAAACGTGTGCCTGCTCTGCTGACCTCCGGCTTTGCTGCCATATACTCATCAGTGGCCAGTCTTCCTCCTGTATCCTACCCTGGGCCTTTTGGTTTTTCTCCCCAGTCCACCTAATGCTGGCTTACTTGAAATGCTTTTTTTTTTCTTACTTTCACATTTATATCTTTTCATATATTGACTATATTTTCATCCTCTTTTTAAAAAAATTTTTTTAAGTTTATGAGAGAGAGAGAGAGAGAGATGGAAGGAGAGAGAGAGAGAGAGAGAGAGCGAGCGAGCACAAGTGGGGGAAGGGCAGAGAGAATCTGAAGCAGCTCCAGGCTCTGGGCTGTCAGCACAGAGCCCGACGCGGGGCTCAAATTCATAAACCCTGAGATCATGACCTGAGCTGAAGTTGGATGTTCAACTGACTGAGCCACCCAGGCACCCCTTCTTCTTCTTTTTTTTTTTTTTTTAAATTTGAGTTAGTTAACATACAGTGTAGTCTTGGCTTCAGAAGTAGAACCCAGTGATCCATCTCTTACATGTGACACCCAGTGCTCATCCTAACAAGTGCCCTCCTTATGCCCACCACCCATTTAACCCATCCCTCTACCTACCTCCCCTCCAGCAGCCCTCAGTTTGTTCTCTGTATTTAAGAGTCTCTTATGGTTTGTCTCCCTCTCTGCTTTTACCTTATTTTCCCCTTCCCCTGTGTTCATCTGTTAGGTTTCTCAAATTCCTCATATGAGTGAAATCATATGATCTCTTTCTCTGACAGACTTACTTTGCTTAGCATAATACACTCTGGTTCCATCCACATTGTTGCAAATGGCAAGATTTCATTCTTTTTCTCTGAGTAGTATTCCATTGAGTGTGTGTATGTGTGTGTGCGTGTGTGTGTGTATGCAAGGTACCACATCTTCTTTATCCATTCATAAGTCTGTGGACATTTGGACTTTTGCATAATTTGGCTATTGTTGATAGCACTGCTTAAACATGGGGTACATGTGCCCCTTCGACTCAGCAAATGACAGCTTTTCTGTTAGTTCATTTTTCTTGGGGGCATTAAAAAGAACTGTTTATAACCTCCAAAATTTACATCTAGAATAGAACTACTAATTATAGCTGGCATTTATTGAGTAGCTGAGAACTGTTGTTTGTATGTAATTGTGACTTTACACATGCTCACAATAACTGTTTCTGGTAGGTATTGGTGCCCTTATTCTGTGTGGGAGGAAACTGAGACTCAGAGTTCACAGGGCACAAGTCACAGAGCACGCGATTTCCTGAGGCTCATCTGCTCATCTCCCTCCAAGGCCTGTAGTCCTTCTACCACTCATTTCCAGGCCATTTTAGAGTAAAAGACTTACTGACCATAGTTTTTCCTCCAAAACAATTTTTTGGGATACCTTAGACTTTCTGCTACTATGTACTTTCTTTGAGATTAGAGAAAAGATTTGCATTTCTTCTGTCTACATTTTTGCATTGTGGGTTCTGACTTCATGTTAAAGGCCACTTTTTAGTAATAGGATATATGTAATTTTCCATCTTTCCAAGATATCTTATTTTTTAGAAATATTGCCAAAACAATGATCTGTGAATATTTATGGACTACCAAACACTATTTCCTAGAAAGATTTCTGACTAGGTGATTTCCCAAGGCCACATCTTGGGTTTGGTTGAATTGACCCTGTGGCTACCATGAAGTACTTTAGAGAAAATGGACTTGAGGTCAGAAGGCCTGGGTTTTAAGCCCTGGTTTTATCCAGCACTTGCAAAGTGGGGTTTTGAATGAGTCATCCATCCTGGATGCTGTTTCTCCTCCATTTATAAAATGGAGATGAAAATATTTATCCCACAAGATTGTTCAGAGGGATTGAGCTTTAAGGCCCAACAAAGTGACATGATCACAATCATCTTCACTGTTGAGTGTCTTGTAGTTAACCACGTAGGGATATTTCAAAATAGTGCTGTGCCCTATGCGATGTCAGGGATTTCCCCTGGGTTCCCAGAATGGAAAGTGCGTTTATATCTCCACGCCTTTTGAAAGGATTCTGGGGCTATTGGCTTATGATTAAGGACTAACTTTATTTCTAAAGTGTTTAAGTTTATTTTGACCCTAAGTTTAGTAAAGGAATGAGGCATGAGGGGAAAGGCAGTTCACACAGTTTCCATATGTCACCAAATGGAGAATCCACTCTGGTCTGAGGATTTTAGCTGAGTTCAGGATAGTTGAGGTTTGAATTCTGTTTACACTTGGCCAAACACCACTTCCTGTTTCTAAAGAAAAGAACCTTAACAAGGTTTGGACGTAGCCCATACAAATGTTTTGTAAGAGGGAAGTATAATGAGTTGGAAACGTTTCCAGATTAGATTTCCCTTAAAATACCCTTGGGCTTAAAGAGTGAAGGGAGAGTACTTGGCAAGGCCTATTTTGGACCTGTGAGCAGCTAGGACACTTTGCCAGGCTCGTGATCGCCACCAGATTGCACGGTTCCTGACACCAAACTGGGCCAGCTCTGCCTGCTCACCAGGAAGCAGGACTTTAGATGAATCTGTAGCTTTATTGCAATGTTTTAGGGTCATTCTGACTTGCTGCAGTTTAGAAGTTCAGTCCTCTCTGCCTAGGTTAAATAGATTTTGCCCCTGTACCTTATTTTTGAGCAATTTCAAAAAATAGCTTGCGCTACAGGTGGTATACTATTAAGACATGATACAGTATTATGACATCAGGGATTTTTCCTGTTGGTGTTTGTTTATTTTGGAAAATCCATTTTAGGTGCGCGCTGTGCTTTTATTTTTATTTCCCAGAGGACTTAGGGGAGGTTGACAAGATTTATTCATCTTGTGTTGGAATCTTCCAGACTGACATTGGAACCAAATAATTCACCATAATCATCCATATCAAGTTTAAATGGGAGACATCTTTTTTCAATAAGTATATATTACTTTTGTAATTAGAAAGAAGACTGTATAAGTACGCTATGAAAATAAAGCAGGGTCCCTCATCCGAAGCACTGTGTTGATATGTTACCTTTGTGTAATAGAGTAAAAGAGAGATGCCAACTTGCTTCTGATTGGTCTTTCTATTCTTTTGTAGGTGTCTGTTACTAAGGCTGACCAAGAGTTGGGCTTTGCCATCCAAACGTGCTTTATCTCTCCATATTCAAACCCGGATAGGATGTCTGATTACACTATCATTGAAAACATTTGTCCTAAAGATGAATCTGTGAAATTCTACAATCCAAAGAGGGTGCACTTTCCTATTTCCCAAGCTGAGATGGATAAGAAGCGATTCAGCTTTGTGTTTAAGTCCATTTTCAACACCTCACTGCTCTTTCTACAGTGTGAGCTCACGCTGTGTACGAAGAAGGAAAAGGACCCCCAGAAGTTACCTAAGGTGAGTAGGCCTTCATCCATCTGTATGCTATTTCGACATTTTTAGGTGAGGCAGTGACCTACCAGAGAAGTTTAATCACGAGTTATTGCAGGTTGAGGTTTTTGGTTTGGGAACTGCCCAACTGAAGTAATAAAATCTGTGTTAGCAGGGAACCGTGAGTTTTGTGGAGTCTTAGAGAATAAATCCTGACAGTATGACTTTTTTTTTCCATGCATGCTACTTAATAGTATCTTACAAATGATAAATCAAGACTGTTTTCCATTGAGGGAGAGGTCTGGCTTTATCTTTGCTATTCAGATAGCGTGCAGTGCCAAAAGTACAGAGCCGAAAGGACAAGTTCAGTGTGAGGATTAATTTTTCCAGGTCCCGCTGAGACTTGTATTGCAATTGTTTTTTGACCTTCTCTGTGTGAATTATAAGGTTGACTTGTCTCAAGAGGACCTCTAAGGGAAACTAACAAATATTTTAATTTTTCTCAGCTTCATACTGGTTCATCATGTTTACCTTATGTCACTCCCCATATTGAACCAGTACATTCTGTTGCCACAACAGACATCAGAACACTTTGACCTTGTTGGAATGGCTGCATAGGGGGGATCTGCAAGGTTAATTACAAACCCTCATTAGTTGGGCCTTGTGCAAGAAGGGTGTCTCTGCCACAGTTTTGTTTCTGTGATCTTCCATAGTTATGTATAATTCCTTACATGCATTTCATCTGTAGAAATCTCACACAGTGTCAGCTGACTTATAAAACTTTTGTAGTCACATATAAATCAATGTCTAAAACTAATAATTGATTGGTATCATTAATAGTGTAAGTGTGGAGTTCTCTCTTAATACATAGGTTGTAAGACGTAGATATAGAGGGAAGAGGAACAATTAAATCATTATTACAGGATAAATTACCACTGACCTGAATGCTTTACACTGTTATATTCCCTTGGGCAGCCATTTCTCCGATAACATCAGAGAACATTTTATAATACATATGAAAATGTAGCAAATCTGGTCATGATCATTTGGGAGCATGAATACATAAGATGATTTAAACTATGTTCTTTAGGTTGCTTTTGGAAACATTGATGCCTTAGCCTTGTGGGCATTCACCTCCCAGTGGCCATTTGTGGACTTGTGGTAGAGAGGCATGGGAAAACTTAATGCTTGGCTGTGACACACAGCTGGTCCCTGCAGCTGGTGGAAGACTTGTAGGAGTTTGGGATCTAGGAGGGGAGGCCTGGCAGTTACTAGGCGTCTTTACTGAAGGCTTTGGTTATTACCTCTCGCTGAGCCTGGCCTGGATAGTCCATAGCGTATCATTCTGTGAAAATTAATCCCAGTACTTCATTGCAGAGAATTCTAAGGAGAGTTCTAAGGCCCAGCAGATGACATGGGATATGACCCTAAACCTAAAGTCTCTCTTTACGCCCAAGGCAAGAGAAAGTAGAAAGAGCATAAGGACTGAGCAGGAAGGCCCACTGCTTACTAACAAGATTTTAAGCAAGTCCCCTGAGCTCTCAGAATCTGCATGGCCTCATCTATAATTGAAATAATAGTAGGGGCGCCTGGGTGGCCCAGTTGGTTGAGCGTCTGACTTTGGCTAAGGTCATGATCTCACGGTTTGTGAGTTCGAGCCCTGCGTCGGCCTCTGTGCTGACAGATCAGAGCCTGCAGCCTGCTTAGGATTCTGGGTCTCCCCCTCTCTCTACCCTTCCCTGGCTCACGCTCTGTGTCTCTCTGTCTCTCAATAATAAATAAATGTTAAAGGGAAAAAAATGAAAAAAAAAAAAAAAAAGAAAGAAATAATAGTAGCTGGCTTCCCTTAGGAACAGAGGAGCAAATGAGACAGTAACAACAGTCCAGCATTTATAGTGCAGTGGCTTCGGATGAACTGTTACCACTCTCCTCATGTTTACTGCTTGTAGGTAATATTTCCACAGTTCTAGCGACTTCTCAGTGCCTTCTATGATGATAGAGAGGGCCAAAGAATCTTCCTAGGAGGAGTACTCAAAGATCATTGGGTCCATCCCTGCCCTTAGCTGATGAAACTAAGGCCGGAGTTAAGTGTCTTGCCCAGGGTTGAGCTGTGAGTTGGACGTAGAATCGTAGACTCTTACTTATCTGAAGAAATAACAGCAAAGTAAGAAGGCTTTTCCTAACATGCAGATCTTTTCAACAATGAGGCCTTTCCACAGAAAAATCTGTTGTTTCCCTTTATAAGGAGGCTATTGTAAAGGCTTCCTCTGGGTTTTGGGGGAAGGGAAGGAATTATTTTCTTATAATATGCTGTTCAGAGCAGCAATGACAATAGAGCCTTAAAAGCCTTTGCTCTTTTGTGATTGGAAGAGCTGGAAGTTCATTAGCTTTTAGGGATGGCTTGCTATAGACTTCTTAAAGGGTTGATACACTTCTTGCAACAAAAACAAGCAGATGCCATGTACATCAGAGTTTTACGTATTGATAAGCATAGACAAGGAACTGAAGATGTTTTAAAGAAAAAGGTACTGGAGTGTGATTACACTTTTTAAAAAACAGATATGCCGGGCTTGGGCATGCTAATCCTAAATTTAGGGCCTTAAAATGACTGGAAACAGCTAATCTCATGGTCCCCACACCTGGCTACAACTCCCCAGGACTCCAGTGTGGAACACTATAGCAGGTGACCCTGGTCACCTATACCATTTTGAACGAGCCTATACCAGGATTTTAAAAAATCAAACAAATTTGACAACATTATTATCTTTTTGGACAACAGATGTAAAATCTGTCACTTTCATAATGCCGTGCATGAAGTTTCCCACAATCACAAATCACAAATATGAACCATTTATGTGAAGCCAGCTTGGTGAAGGGCCAATATTCGTCATATAGGTTTTTTTTTTATTATTTTTCAGACTAAATAACACTAAAACCTCTAGTTGTTTTGTGGGAAGATGAGGGGAAAAGGCAATGTTTATAAGCCATCCAGTGATATTTGAATCTTCAAGTGCAGCTGAGAATATCCTGGGTCTGCCACTATATCTCCCAGATTATTTATGGTTCTTTGGAAAACGCCCAAATCTCCTGTTTTTCTCTGGTAAACAGCTGTGAGCTGTCTGATAAGGGGCACTGGCCAACTGTGCAGGCTGAGCTGGTGCAGGCTCTTCGGGGTGACCCCTGACCCTGCTTTGCTGTCTCTGCCTCTCTGCAGTGTGTGCCTCCAGATGAAGCCTGCACCTCGCTGGACGCCTCAATGATCTGGGCCATGATGCAGACTAAGAAGACCTTTACCAAGCCCCTTGCTGTGATCCACCAGCAAGAAGAAGTTAAAGGTGCGTTTCGGAAGGCTCGCTCAGAGCCTGGGCGTTGCCCATTTTAAGAAGTTCCAGTACTAGACCCCTAGGATGAGCCTGGGTAGCTCAGTTGGCTGAGCATCCAACTTTAGCTCAGGTCATGATGTCACAGTTCACGAGTTTGAGCCCCACATCGGGCTCTGTGCTGACAGCTCAGAGCCCACTTTGGATTCTCTGCCCCTCTCCTGCTCATGCTGTTTCTCTGAAAAGTAAATAAACATTAAAAAAAAAAAAAGCTCCAATACTAAAAAAAATACAAAAGAAGCAGCAACAGCTCCAATACTGTAAATCAAAGTACATTTGTATTCAAAAGATAAATTAAGGGCCAATTAGTAACTTTAGAAGGAGTTTTGCCAAAAGAGCCTTTTATTTAGTTAGGTCCACTCTGACATGTGGCTGAGTTATTAGTGATATGTTTGCCAATGATTTCCTCTTTAATATTATATCAGAGTCAAAGTTGTCCCTATCCCAATGTCACTCTCCCTTGCCATTCAAATATGCTCCCTTGAGTATGCAAGAAAGGCTCCAAGTTCCTCCTGGCATGCCCAGATTGAGCAGCCCACAGCCCATCTTTCTGTGGTCTACTACCAGTGATTCTGCCGAGTACAAGCAGTCCCAGGGCTGTATCAGGATTGCAGATGCCTTTGGGGAGAGTGTTAGGTATATGAACACCATTCATCTTAGGTCAGAGCAGAAAGAAGGTTAAGAACCACTGTCCAAATGCATTTTTATAATTCAGGTTTCAGAATGTTACCCAGGCACATTTGTTGCTTGAAGCCAAGGGTGCCTCTTCTTGCACACCCAGGAGCATCAGCAGTCTGCATCTTCTTGTGGGAGAAAAGGAGGGACGTGCCCTAAGAGGTGTGGCCTCAGGTAGACAGGCAAGGCAAAGCCAAACATGGTGTAGGCCAAGTCAGCCAGACCAGCGGAGAAACCGAGCTGGGCTCCATGGAGATGTTAGGAATGGACATGAGGTCCTGTGGACTGTGGAGAGCATCTGATGGGGACGGGCATCACAGCCGAGGGGCATGGACAAACAAGAACACATCAGGCAGCTGGCAACATCTGAGGAGGTGGAGCCAAATACACATGGGCTATTTGGGCAGCTACATTTGTCACTGTCTAGAAACAACCTATGACTATCTGGAAACATTGTCTAGGGGTGCCAAACGAAGAGAAGTCTGAGAGTGAAAGTGGATTCCTAGCTTCTGGGGTTAGCTATTTCAGGGCTAGGTCCCCATGCCACCTTCCACCACCAAGGGACAGAGAGGAGCTTGGCACTGGAGCCTTGATAGAAGCCAGCAAGCATACTGTCTCCTCTTGGTGAGCATTTGCTAGGAGGCCTGCCAGGTGGAGCTGACACCTGATGTAGGCTTGGGGGCAGCGCTGGGATGGCGTTTCTGATGTAAGCATTGTTGAATTTGGCAAGACAAGGCAGTGGGGGCTAAGAGGATAGGCGCACAGGACCTAATAGAATAGAGGCATGTGGATGTGTCTACTTTCTTCTTTGGTTGAGTGACCTCTGTGAAAAGAGCCATTCTTACTGACATATCTGTATGTCATTTGCCCTCTTCCTACTGCTCACTTTGGAAAGGCAGGAGATACAGTGAGGAGGGCACTGGCTTAGAGTCAGGAGCCTGGGCCACAACTTAACTTTACCTGCTGTACTGTTTGAAGAAGGAAACTAGGTTTTAATTCATTGCCCAGCCATTCTGAAGGTGGTGCAAAATGGACATACTAGATGTTTATTGGTTCCTTATTAACACGTTTTGTTGTTGTTTTACTCTCACTGATTGGTTTTCAACAATTTGAAACCGTGTAATAGCCACAGTCTTTCTGTAAATGGATTGCCCAAATAGTTCCCTGTTTTGGGGGACCAGGGGAAAGAAATAAGTTAATTATGTTGCGAAGTATATCACAGTTGGGCAACATCTGGCTCATTTTGTACTTTTGCGAGTGGTTTAACAATAACAGCAGCCACTTGTATTCCATTTGTTACTCTTACCTTTTTTGAGAGAGGTAGTTCCGCTCATAATTGAAGGCAGCCGCTTGCTTTTTTCTATGCCAAAGAATAATTAGGCATTAATACACAGCGGTATAACTTCCAGTAATTCATTCGTGCTTCTTTTAAGTTTGGTGGTATTTTTCCAAGTAATTCCTCTTGCAAATTAGGTAATTACTTTTGTTTAAACTTAGTGTAATTATCCTGAAAGTTCGGTGGTGTTGGTTTTTTACATGAAAGTTCAAGAGGAAAATTTTACCAAATATCAAAGCAGTTTCATGAGATTTGCTGATTGAGACTAGATTTTAGCGGAGAAGCTTGTGGTGAAGAAAGTTGATTGCTTAGGGTTGTTAAACAAATGCAGGTTAGACTGTCAGCCAGCTTCCCTTGGGCTGTGTGCAAATAGGCTTTCTGACTTTGCACTGAATGGCAGTTCTGGCAGTTTTCAGCTCTCTGAGTGACTCCTCCCACCCTTCATGTTTATTTTCTTTTGATTCTGAAATCATTTCTTCATGATGCAGGCCATTGGAGTCTGTGTTTTCCCTCTGCCTCTCAGTAAATTGGAATAATCAGTTGAAATGGGGATGTGACCATTTGCCTAATAGCACTAGGTTATTTGAATAATAACTGGGTCATCATGAACAGTCTTTCTGCCAGCTTTGTGTGTTACTTTTGTAAGCCACAGAACCTATAGTATCTCCAGGAGTATCTCTTACTGGGACGAATTTGGGGGTAAAAATTACCCAACCAATGAGATGTTTGACTGCCTTTTTAGCCACACAGGTGCTCTTTGAAGGCCGTGCTGAAGTTCCAGGTCTTCCTGGTCATTGGTGCATCTTATTTCTCCACACTGGATTTTCTGGGGCAGCAGCAGATAAAGGCTCAGGTTATCAGCTTCTCAGCCAAGCAGAGAGCTGGTCTGTACTCCCAGTGCTAATGGCCTGGTCACATTTCAGGTGGTGTTTCTTCCTCCTATGGACATAGAGAACAGGCGGCCAAGACTAAATAATTCTGGGTCCCTCCTCTGGGCCACTGGTTTTTTTTGTTTTTGTTTTTCAATTTATTTATTTATTTTGAGAGAGAGAGAGAGAGAGAGCCCCTGAGTGCGCACATGCATGAGGGAGGGGCAGAGAGAGGGGGAGGGGCAGAGGGAGAGGGAGAGAGAGAAAATCCCAAGCAGACTCTGCACTGTCAGCACAAGAGCCCTACTTGGGCTCGAACTCACAAATCGTGAGATCATGACCTGAGCCAAAGTCCAGAGTTGGACGCTTAACCCACTGAGCCACCTAGGTGCCCCTGGGCTGCTATTTTTAATGGAATATATCTGAGCTTCCACAGCACATAATCACCACCTTAGTCCCTTGGGAGCTAGCTTTGGGTTAGCATTATTTTGCTGCTAAAACTTTCAACAGATGATTGTGCTGGTGGTGATGATAGTCATGGAGATGATAATGATTATCTAACATTTACGGGGCATTTGCTTACTACAGGGCTCTGTGCTGAATGCTTCATGTGGGTAATCGTATTTAATCATCATAGCCCCTCTGGAAGGCAAGTATAGAGCAATACTGGATAACCTGACATAAATAAATGGTGGGTCCGAGATTCAAATCCAGACACTTTGATTCCAGGGCTTGTGTTCTGTAAACCCTATGCCTTATCCTAGGTAGAGGTTGATTCTAGGTTTTAATAAAAACTACAAGCAACATAGGTATCTATCTCCTCACACCCTTTTCATACCCCTTCTCCTATTCATGCCATTTCACACTGGCATTCAAGTTCATACTCAAATACTCTAATGATTGTGAACTGAAAAGATGAAGAATTTTAGGAAAAAAATCTGTTCCCCAAAGGGTAAGATGTTCGGACACATGTAAGCCGTTTAAGAGAGTATTAAAATTGAGAAGTTCTGTGACTCTGAATTGTAACTCACAAAAAAGCCCAGAAAACATGAATAGTCGATGCATATTATGGTTTATGGCAAAACAATTAAAATAGTTGAGGTAGTGCCATCCTACCATATTTTCTGAAATATTTTGAAGTATAGGCACGTTAGTGCTGTTTGCTTTGGATGCTGTGACCATTTTTGTGGCATTTGAGAACACACTAGGGCTTGCACAATAAAAATGGCTCTACCACAGCAGTGATGATTCTTTTGAAAATGGTGAAAGGGAAGATAATCATTTGTCTGAGATTTAGGGCACATATAAAAAAAATGAGTGAGAAAGAACAATAAACATCACCCCCAAGTTTGCCATGATTTATATACAATATGTAATTTTTAGCAAGTTAAATGTTCAAAATACTGAATTTCCACTACATAACTTTTTAAAAATAAGTGTGCTCAGGACAGCACCTGGCATATCATGGGCACTTGGTAAATGTTAATTTCCTTTCCTTCCTCTTAACCTCTCAGCCAAACTGGGTTTTTGTGGGGAGTAGGGGTGGAAGGGGAATGAAAGGGAAAGCTGTAAACGTCAATTGGAAGTTAATCCAAGAGAGGCGTTACTTTTTGGAACATACTTGATTTTTCCAGAACAAAAATACTCTAAAGCACCCAGCCGGGTTTTGTCCTCAGGCTGAAGTAGAGATGAGGGGAAGCTGAGTAGAAAGATGGTAGAAATGCTTAACTGACAGACCAAGACATTCAGTCTTTATCCAGTAAGGGACAGAGGTATCTAGGGACTTTTTACTTTGGAAAATTTTAAATATATACGAGAGTAGGATAGGATAGGATAGGATAGGATAGGATAGAATAGAATAGAATAGAATAGAATAGAATAGAATAGAATAGAATAGAATAGAATAGAATAGAATAGAATAGAATAGGAGAATGAACTACTATGTATCCTCCGTGTAGTTTCAGCAGCTACCAATTTACCGCCAAACTTGTTTTACCACTTTCTGTCCCTGGATTGTTTTGAAGGAAATCCAGACATTTCATCTCTTCCATAAATATTCCAGCATGCACCTCTAAAAGTTAAGAACCATCGAAAAGATTGGGGTCTCTGGCTGGCTCAGTTGGTGGAGCATGTCACTCTTGACCTCACTGTTGTGGGTTTGAGCCCCACGTTGGATGTGGAGATTACTTAAAAATAATAACATCTTTAAAAAAAAAAAAAAAGACCTTGGGTAGGGAACCAATGATCAAATCATTTAGGAAGACTACTCTGAAAGCAGCATGAAGGTTGTTTTGGGGAGATATACACAGTATAAGATATACATGATAATTACAGTTAATTCAAACAATGTTTATTGGTACCCACTATATGCTCGGCACATAGTAAACCCGTCTGTAAGGCCTTGTGTAGTGCAGAGGTTTACACCTTGACTCTGTTGATGTTTTGAGCTGGGCAACTCTTGGGGTAGAGGGCTGTCCTATGTATTGTAGGATTTTGAGCAGCATCCTTAGTCTCTGTCCACTAGATGCCCATAGTAAACCCCTCTACTACCCATTGTAACAACCCAAAATGTCTCCAGATATTTCCACATGTCCCAGTGGGATGCAGGGGGCAAAAATCACCCCAGGTAAGAACCAGTGATCAAGTGGAAGGGTGCGGATAAGTGACAGGGTAATTGGAATGAATGCCATAAATATTGAAAGAACCAGCAAAGGGGTTCATTTACAGTGAAGTTAGTAAAAACTGCACGTTAAATGGGGTCTGCACAGAGGCCTCCTGAGTCCCCAGCTTCTTCATCTTCCTATCTTTCCCTCTTTGCCAAACACCAATAGATGTGGGTACCAAGTAGACACCTTGTTTCCCTGTGGGCCTGCTCAATCCTACCATATTTAGGAGAACTAAATTGAAAGCTGGAAGCTCAAAGCTGTGGTCAGTTACTCATGCAAAACCCCAGAAATAATCCCGTTTATGAAAACCATGCCCAACAAACTGAAATTTGGTTCTAGAGGCAGACCAAAATTTGCTCAAGAGTATATGAAAAGATTTCATTCAGAATGTTGATTATAGTTTGTTCTTTCTGCAAATGAATCTCTATTGTTAAAATTCTCTTTGCAGCAATAGCAAGGATTCCTTTCTTACCATCTTACCCTTAAACCAAAAGTAAATATCGCCGTGTTCCCGTTTTCCTTTCGGCATGCCAGCTCGATTATAGGGTTCCGGCGGAGATCAGGCTCCTTTAGTCATACACAGGGGTTATTGGGGACTTTTGGAGCCAAAAGGAGGATAAAATCCTGTAACCTCAGTGCTGCAGCTTGTACTTGTTATTGTTTATGGAGGAACTTCACCCCGGGGGAAATAAGCACCAAATGTTTCTGTTTAGCTGCGAGAAGGCCCCTATTTGGGGTGGGGGAAAAGGATTAGATCATAGGCTAAGTCCATTAAGAGTTTTAAAACAATGCCATCCATCACAGAGGCCTTGCTCTAAAACCCAAATTCTCACATGTGAGGTCTCCTCTGGGGAGAGTCATTATTTAAAACCACTTAGGGATTCTGAGTGAAAAAGTTTAGCCATGGGCGGTTGATTGGATGGAACTCTTCCCAGACGCGTGTATATTTCTCACATGATGAACACTACAGAGACCTTTAAATGCCTTTGGACTTAGTTCAGCGAATCAAACCACTGCACCTTGGAACTAGAATTTTGTGGTTAGATACCCCTACTTCATAGGGTTCTTGGGAGTTTAAAATGAGAAAATCCAAGAGAAGGCTTTTTGTCAGTTGTAAAATACTATACACATGTATAAATGTAAGACATCACCTTCACTATTTTATCACTGCCAATAGGCTGATAGGACCAAACCCCTAGGAGACAGTCTCTTGTGTGCATTTTGTAGTCGGTGTGTGTTCTGCCTACTGAAATAGATTTTCTTAAAAACACACAATCATTTTAATTTTAGTAATTCTATTTCAGTATAACCTGCACATGTCCTCACCCTCGTGCCCCCGTGTTGCACAACTCCAGGGGGCAGTGTTCAGTTGTGGTGGCTTTGATTCATCCGGGAGCATTCCTTCCCCTAGGGCTGGACTAGGATACTTGTGCTGCAGCCCAGCTGCGATGGTTAATCCTGAGAATTTACAATCCTGTGTAGCTTCTTTATTTTTATAAACAGTGACCTCGAATGCTGCTTGTTTGGTCAGTTTTTCACAAGTTCTTTTCACTCCACTGTGGATTCCAGCACAAGGTGTGTGTTCCTTCTTTATGGAGTGGAAATGGAGGTGAAAAGAGAGGTGCTAAACACTGACCACTTGAAACTCTAAAGAGCGGGGGAGAGTCTGTGCCAGGACTCAGCACACTATTTCCCTAAAGGGCCAGATAGTGTTTTTGGTTTCTTCCTCATACAGTCCCAGCCCTGACTACTCAGTGCTGGTCTTGCAGCGTGTAAGTGCGAGCAGTTGTAGACAATACAGGAACGATGAGCATGGTTATGTTCAAAGAACACTTTATTTATGGAATAGGTTTGAATGTCACATAATTTTCATATGTCATAAAATATTTTTGGGTTTTTTTTTTTTCCAGTCACCTAACAATATGAAATTTAGGGCACCTGGGTGGCTCAGTTGGTTGAGTGTCTGACTCTTGATTTCAATTCAAGTCATTATCCCAGGGTTGTGGGATAGAGCTCTGCTTCGGGCTCCATGCTGAATGTGGAGCCTACTTAAGATTCATTCTCTCCCTCTCTCCCTCTCTCTCCCTCTCACCCCCTCCCTCTCCCACTCCCTCTCCCTCTGTCTCTCTCCCTCTCTCTCTGTCTCTCTCCCTCTCTCTCTGTCTCTCTCCCTCTCTCTCTGTCTTCCCCTCCCTCCCTGCCTCTCTCCCCTGCTTGTGCATGCTCTCTCTCTCTCTCTCTAAAAGATGTATATATATATATATATATATATCGATAGATATATATAGATATCTATATCTATCGATATATATATATAATAAAAATAAATAAAGGTGCGCCTGGGTGGCTCAGTTGGTTAAGTGTCCGACTCTTAATTTTGGCTCAGGTCATGACCTCACAGTTCGTGAGGCTCTTTGCTGACAGCATGGAAACTGCTTGGAATTCTCTCATTCTCTCTCTCTCTCTCTCTTTCTCTCTCTCTTTCTCTCTCTCTCTCTCTCTCTCTGCCCCTGCCCTGCTTGCTCATGCTTTCTCTCTCTCCCTCCCTCCCTCTCTCTCTCTCTTTCTCTCTCTCCCTCTCTCTCTCTCTCTCTCTCTCTCTTTCTCTCTCTCTCTCTGCCCCTGCCCTGCTTGCTCACGCTTTCTCTCTCTCTCTCCCTCCCTCCCTCCCTCTCAAAATAAAGTAAATAAAATTTATTCTTAGTTCATGATCTAAGCTTTTCTCACCGTTAGTCACAGTATCTTCTTAATCAGTGCTTTCCTGTTAAGGACAAAGTGACATTCCCTAGTCATTAGCCTACTAAGTAGAATCTGGAATTTGGGATCAACCCCTGCCCTGATGCTTTCCAGCTGTGACCTTGGGCAAGTCACATGATATCAGAGTCTCAGGATGCTCATTTGTAAAATAGTGATAAGAATTCTTTTTCTGCGTCCCTCACAGGGCTGGTGTGAACCTCAAATGAGATTTGAACACGAAAGAATTATGGGAATGTCAAAGCATCTTCTATATAGTCTTATTCCAGGCTTCTTCTATTGTGTCCATTTTTGAAAAGCATATCAACAATCTAATGATCCTTCACTGAATATTTCTGGTCAGCCTATTCTATGCTAGGCTGAGCCTTGAAGATGTACAGATAAGGAAGAACTTGACCCTGCCCTCAGGGCAGAAAAAAATGTAGAGAATTACGATGTGATGTAGTATACATACAAAAACTGTGGGGTGGAATCAGCAGAGAGGGTAGAGACCAGCCCTGCTGGGGTGGAGGTTGGGGCAGTGGGAGAGTCAGAGAAGTCCTCCTGGCAAAAATACCAACAGTGCAGGTCTTGGGGAGAAGGGGTATTTCAGGGAATGGCTTGCAAAGTGTGATGACATACAGCAGCATGGAAAAGTTAGGGAGCTTAAATAAATATGGGTGAAGGACCCCTAGGAAAGGAGACTATAGACAGGTCGGTAGAGGAGGAAGGCGGAACTTTGTGTGCTCTGCTAGAGCTTGGATTTTCTTTCCTATAAGTTCAGGAAGTCATGGAGCAGTTTAATCAGAACAATAACTTAATCAACTCTGGACTCTGGAAAATTCGGTGTGGGGGAAAATATAGAGGAGGAAATATTTGGGGCAGATGCAGCAGGGCAGTGGGTGGAGACAAGGAGACCAGTTAGGAAAGCTCTGTAACCAATGCAGATGTGTGATGAAAAGGAGCTGCACTAGAGGATAATAGCACTAAGAAGAATAAAGACATTTTTACAAAATTTGTGTACATTAAAGTAAAAACTTTTTGAAAGTGGAAGAACATCATGAATACACTGGAGAATTATGGTATTTGAAAGTATCATATCCTCTTGTTAATATAAAGGTGTGTACACACACACACACACACACACGCACATTGTCACACTCAAATTCCTTAAGTTGGCCTTCAGGTTTTCTTCAATTTGGAGAACCTATACAATTGATTGTTAACAAAGTGCAGTGTTTAAAATTTCTGAGTAACCCATGTTACAGTTTTGACATCTAAAGAGGATGATTGACAAAGCTTTCACCGAGTATTTATTAACAAATAGGAAAGTGGCAGTCTCTGCTCAGATTTTGATGACCTTTTGCTTAAAACTTGGTTTCTCTGTGGAATGCATCATGATTTATGTATTTTTTCTTTCTTTCTTTCTTTCTTTTTTTTTTTTTTTTCCAGAAACCAGTCTAAGCATTAAGGAACCGAATCCAGTTCCTCCACGTAAGTCTTTACGCATCTATTTTGAAATGAAGCCTCCTGGGCTTTTTATAAGAATGAGTTGGTTATGGAGCATTTGGCAAACTTTGAGTTTTGATAAGGAGACTTCTGCTCCCATTCCCCTTCTCCCCCATTTTTTCATAATCTCGTACTTTCTTTTTCCTTTCCTCTGTCCTTCCTTCATCCTTCTGGGTTTTTTTCCCCTGTCTGCCTCTTTTAAATATGAATTTGTTGACCCACTGGCATGTGTGGCCTTACTTAGCTTTAGAGAGAAGAGTTCATTATTTGCATACCTGTATCAGCTGTGATCTAAAAGCATTAACTTACAGCTATGGGAGTGGTTTGCTTATGCATCATCAACAGTAATTACCTTCTCAGAGAAGTAGGGCTAAGGGAACTAGTTGCTGGGTCTTCTAGACAGTCTCTAGTCCAAGGGGGGCGAGGGGTGGTTATGGAGGCCCTGGGGAGACATGTGTGAAAAAAAGAGAGAGACCAACTGCTACAACATGATGCATTGGAAATCGTCCGGGCCAATTTTGTCACTCGCTCTGGACGAAAACTCTAACCAAAAGATTTAAGTAGATTTGCCTGTGGTTGTAATTGGCAGTCAGACAGGACTAGAGCCTGGGCTTCCTGCTGTATACCCAGAAGCTCTTCTAGATGGTGTTGCCTTGTGAAGAGAATCTCTGCTTTTTTTTTTTTTTTTTTCTTCCCTACGACTGTCTGGGTCAGTCTCCATTACTGACCCCATCACATTACACATGAAGGTCTAGTGAGTTCCTTTATGCAAAGCACTATACTGTTCTAGTTAAGGATCTTACTTGAACAATATTGTGGAACATTATCATGAACCCACAAAGAGACACATATGGGCGCATTTCTCTCATACTTACCCAGTCTAATTTTCATAAATGACATCTCTATTTTTAGAATTTCGGAGAAGTTTTACTAAAAACTTTCATTCATGCCTCTCTTTTGCATCTGTAAGCATAAAAAGGCAAATCATCTTTTAATACCTGCAGACTAGACTAAATTGTTTGATGACTTGGTTCATCTTAACCTCTAGAGTTCTTCCCAATTCTTACTCCTTCCTCAGGATCCCAGACCTTTTACAAACTCCTTTTCTTCACTCCCTGCCTTCAGCAGGTGAAGTAGTGCAATCCCCACTTTCCAGAAGTCAACACACCAAAGAACACATGGCCTAGAAGAGTAGCCATCAGGTTGGGAATTCCTAATTTCTAGAATCGTTGCCACCATGACCTACTTTTCCTGAGCCCTTACGAGTTAGTTCTGGGGCTACTCGGGGAGTCATATTTGTCTACAATTAGATCTTTTACACTGAAGTGAGATGAAAGGCAAAGTGATTTAATTCATATGGAGATCAGCTGGAGTTGCTTCTGACTGGAGAGGAACATGGTATTGAAATATTGGGGAGATTGTACACCTGAAATTTATATTAAAAAAAAGACACCTTAGAAATTTTATCCTACTGAAAACCCTTCTCTCTTAGAAAGTGATTTTAACTTTTTATAAGTGATTCAAAGAAGGTGGTTCTCAGGAAATGTTCTATTTCTGTAGCCTGGAATTAATTTCAAGTATAAACATCTTTGCCAAGTGGAGGAACAATTGGTTCTATTTATGTGTTTTGCTGACCATAAAACTGACATCCCTCCACACCGAGACATGTTTCCGTCCCCCTCGTAGAAAGATCACGGTTGGAAAAGTGTTAAAGAGTAGGTTGTTTTAAATGATACAATACATAATTGTTAAGATGGAGGGTTTGAACTGAGACCACTGAAAAGTTAAAATCTATAGGAAGAGTCGATCCTTACCTCATGTTTCCTCCTTGGCACTCCCTTTCTTCCGGTCATCTCTCATACTTGTAAATGTTCATGAAAACATGTTTGTAGAGTATTTGAAGTGTGTTTTCTTGTATCATTGTTCAGAGTGTTTGCTGTGGGTCACATTTCGATCATGGAAGCCTCACACGGAGGCTGCAAAGTGAGGAGGATATCTTGGAAATCGGATCATTTTATTTTCATTTTGGGGGGAAAAAAAACATGCAAGTTTCAAATACACTGCATTTTCTTGGAATCCTCATTTCACCCTTGTTTTTATTAGTCAGGGCTCAGCCTTCCCAAAGTGCTTGTGGCACAGATATAAAATTGTAACGTATAATGCAGATTCACTGAAAGTATGCGTTGGCTTCCCTTCCTTTGTAGAGATCTTCCATGGTCTGGACACCCTCACCGTGATGGGCATCGCATTTGCAGCATTTGTGATCGGAGCACTCCTGACAGGGGCCTTGTGGTACATCTATTCTCACACAGGTGAGTGTGACTGTCAGATAGTAGTTGCTGTGAATCCTGTATGTCTGCCACACAGGCGACCTTTCAGGGTTTCGTTGCATGAATGGATGGACTGACGAATGAGAGAGAAAGTTCATCCCCACCGTTTGCACATGAACGTATTTGGCATAAATGGGGTTTTGCAAAAATACGGTGTGCCTGAAGCACCATTAGAAAAGGAATGTTCAAGGGTGCCTGGGTGGCTCAGTCGGTTAAGCATCCAACTTTAGCTCAGGTCACTATCTCTCCCTTTGTGGGTTCAAGCCCCTCGTTGGGCTCTGTGCTGGTGGCTCAGAACCTGGAGCCTGCTTCAGATTCTGTGTCTCAGTGTTTCTCTGCCCCTTCCCTGCTAGTGCACTTGCTCACTCACTCTTTCTGTCTATCTCTCTCTCTCTCAAAACTAAACATTTAAAAAAAAAGAAAGAAAGTAAAGAAAAGGAATGTTCAAACTATGTTAATTGCAATTGAAATGTTGGTCAAGTTTAGCTACTAATAAAGCTATTTTGTGGTTAGGGTTGAATTAAAGACAATTAATGTAGACAAACCAGAAATACAAACCCTTCCCTCAAAGCTAAACACTTCAGTGCAGACATATGAATGGGCAGGAAGTGAAAAAGGAAGCGAAGATTTTATTATCCTCTCTGCCAAGATGTTGCGCACTGCCCACCAGAATCCCCAGTCTCGGTGGCTTACACCAGAATTTCTTGACCCTTTTAAAACCCATGCCATGCCCTCTTTGATAAGCATAAATTTCTCATGTCTTTCTTCTATAAACTTGTTTAAATTTTTAAAATATATTTTCATGAGGGGCACCTGGGTGGCTCAGTTGGTTGAGTATCTGACTTCAGCTCAGGTCATGATCTCACAGTCCATGAGTTCAAGCCCTGTGTCGGGCTCTGTGCTAACAGCTCAGAGCCTGGAGCCTGCTTCAGATTCTGTGTCTCCCTCTCTCTGCCCCTCCCCTGCTCATGCTCTGTCTCAAAAATAAATTAAAAAAAAAAAAGTTAAAATATATTTTCATGATTTGCAAACAAATAAAAATGGTGAAACAAGGTACTTTGTTTTCAAGCTGTGCTCCTCCTTCCCCCAAATTCTGATGTGCCACACCCCCCTCCCCTTTCCCCTTCCCCTCAATCCCAAGGTTGAAACATTCTGGCCTGAACAGAGAACCTGTTCTGACCCCAGTACAGAATGCAGGCCTGGCAAGGGGCGAGGCTAGTGCGATAGGGGAGAAACAAATGGACCTTCCTTCTGTTGCTTCTTTCTTAGTTTCCTTGCAGATAGACATAGGAAAGAAAGACATCCATTTTGGGGTATGTCTAGAGAGCTACTTAGGCTTATGTGTCCTTGGATACTTTGAGTTTATACTATGAACCTAGGTAAATTGTGCTTGATTGATCAGCCCGAGGCCAGTGGCAGGTCCAGCCTTTCTATTTAGAATTTCATTGATTTTCCATTGAACAAATGAGCGCCATGATCTTTGGCCTTACTGTGGGCCATTCAACCAGACAAGCTAAAAAGATGACTGCTTTAAAGGGAGATGAAGCACAGAAGGGCATTTTGAGAAGTCACCTCTTAATCCCTAAGCAGAATTTTTACTTTAAATACTGCATCCCCTGGCTGAGATATTTTAGATTATGGCCGAAGGAGATCAGATCCATTTGTGCCTAGCATGGAAAGTCACACAATCCAAAGCAAAAGCTTAGGAGTTGTGATAGTGGAGCTTTGAGTCCTCAAACTATTGTTCCCAATTGGAGATGTTTGAGTGAGGTATATATCATGTGAGAGAGAAAATGAGACTCTTAATCCTAAATGTAATGATTCTAAGAATATACAAACCCCTGGGAATCAATTTAGGCATATTCTTCCTCATGAACAGTTCATATAAGCACCAGAAGGGACGGCTTTTAGCAGAGTAGTATTTTAGAGTAAGTAATGTGTCAGAGGTGTACTGACATGTTCAGATCTCATGCTAGCAGTTCCTTTTAATCTTTCCCAATCTCCTGCCTGGCTGTGAGGTTCTAGGGCCGTTGGCAGCTGATGCTGTATTTTGGGAATGAACTTGGAACTACGCCAAAAAGACTCTGTCGCCCTGAGGATTTTATATGGGCTGGTTATCCGCCTATGCTTAACATGTGCCTGCTGAGAGCAATGACTGGCCTTGGCCATGGAGCTACACCCTCAACCCTGGAAGTTCATCTCAGGCCGGGTAGGGCCAGGCAGCCAGGTCCAGGCAGTATCGGGCTACCACATGGCACTCACTATTGACACACACCCCACTAAACTCACTCCGATAATCCCAGACTCTTGCGCACAGCCATGGTCACAAACCTGATAAAAAGCAAAGCTTGGTTTTATGGCATTTATTGGTCTGCTCATTAAATTCCAAGGTTTGTCGTTCCTGCTCCCTTCTCCCACAAACCAGACACTGAAGGGGAGGAGTTTTTACATTTTGTTAATATATAAATAGGTTTGGAAGTAGATTAAAGAAAAACAAAGCCAAAAACCCTTCCTGTTATGGTTTCCAAAGCAATATAAATTACACTGATTTGGAAGTTAAAAGGTTTATAGACACTGTCATTTGGGCTCTAACCCTGCTAGCATCACATATGATACAGCTTCAGAATGACTTTTTATTAAAAGCTGTAGCCTCTGGTTCATTTTAAAGACTTCTCATAAGGAAAACCAACATCATATAAGTGTGAAAAAGGCCCACTTCAGAACCCAGTCGTACTATCCTGTCCAGAACTCCTTCAGTTTCCTACCTGGATCAGCTAACAGCAAGGTTAGATGAAAAGAGATTCTAATGCAGTAGTCAATGGAGAGAGGTGTATACATAGACTCAATGCATTCAACATCCACAATAGTCTAAGCTGTGAAACTCAGACCTTGTATATTTGGGGGTTCAAGCAGCATCTGCCTCTGTGTCAAAAACAGCCCCTAATTCAGACCAATTCTTTTTATGTTCTTCATTTCCATCCAAGCACAGAGCACCAAACCAAGTCATGTGTTTGAATTGTGGATACATACTTCCATACCTGGAACATGTGTTAGTCTAAAAAAGCTGGGTCCGTCCTCTGTCATATCACAGCTTTGGGCGCCATAAGCAATACCTCCTGAGGGCTATATTAACTCTGGAAAACTCCATTCCTAAAACTTACATTATCTACTAAGATACCACAAAAAGGAGCAACAGTCAGAAAAGAAATGGTGCTGGAAAGGAACCATAGAATCTTCATGCTTCTGCGAGTCTGGCTAGTGCAGGAGTCCCAAACTTGTAGTTCTTTTTTTTTTTTTTTTTTTAATTTTTTTAATTTATTTTTGGGACAGAGAGAGACAGAGCATGAACGGGGGAGGGGCAGAGAGAGAGGGAGACACAGAATCGGAAACAGGCTCCAGGCTCCGAGCCATCAGCCCAGAGCCTGACGGGGGGCTCGAACTCACGGACCGCGAGATCGTGACCTGGCTGAAGTCGGACGCTTAACCGACTGCGCCACCCAGGCGCCCCCCAAACTTGTAGTTCTTAAAGGTCCCAAAAATCATATGCAGAATTGTATCTGTCATTTTTTTGATCTGAGGGGCAAAAGTATTTACTTTTATTTTTTAGTAAAACTTTTTAGCCCTATTACAGTAACATATGCACATAGCTTAAAGACTGAAATAGTTCTACAAGACTTATTAGAAGAACATGAGCCCCCTACTGCCCCACTCCCTTTTCTTGCTTCTCAGAGCACCATTCCTGACTCTTAGCTGATTGTTTTGGACATTAATCTATATATTGAAATAATAGAAGTATAGTATTGCAACCTCTTGACTTAACAGCTTTAGGCTTTTTCTTTCAACAATGGAAAAATTATAATTCAGTTCTTTGTCATCACTGTGTCCCAATTATACATTCACGCCCCTGATTGTCCCCCAACCCTACCATCCTCTTAACAGAATTATAGTCAAATTTTGGGTAGATCAGTATTTATTGTTTATATTATAACTACCTAAATGCTAATCACAATTTAGCTATATAGTATATTATTGTTTCTCCTGCATGATTTTTAATTTTCCCTAGAATTGATGATTATCTCTCCCCTCCTTCCCCACATTAGTTTTGTTTTTTAACCCCTTTTTAATGTTATTATTTATTTATTATTTGAGAGAGCAAGACTGCTCACATGAGCAGGGGAGGGGCAGAGAGAGACAGAGAGAGAGAGAGAGAGAGAGAGAGAGAGAGAGAGAGAGAATCCCAAGCAGGCTCCACACTCAGCACAGAGTGTGATATGCAGGGCTCCAACCCATGACCCTGGGATCATGACCTGAGCCCAAACCAAGAGTCAGATGTTCAACTGTCTGAGCCACCCAGGCAGCGGGCTTAGTTTTCTGTACGCTTCTCACTAATTCATCTGTTGACCCTCTGCCAGTTGTCTCAGTCTCTTCTGAATGCATTCAGACAACAGTATTCCACTGATTCATTTTCTTCACTAAATCTTTCCCGGAGCCTTTTTACCTGTTCATGTGTGAACTCGCTGCCCTCTGTATTGGACACTGTTGTCTTCTTATATTCCTTCACTACTGTTCTGGGAATTTCCTGCACCTTGGGAGTTTTGAATGGCCTGTGTCATTCATTCCATGTCTTCTCCTCCGTTGTTGAAAGGGTACATAAGAAGTAAATGTTTGTCACACCTCGCATATCTGAAAATATCCTCAGTTTATACAAACACTTGGTGGACAGCTTGGCAAGGTACAGAATTTTAGGTCATAAATAATTTTTCTTTAGAATCTTAGAAGCACTCCTCATTGACCTTTGGCTCTGAAGATTGCTTTTGGGAAACTCAGAGCCATTCAAATTGCTGGCTTGTTTTGTTTGTTTTGTTTTCTGGGAGAAATTTTACAATGACAGTCCTTGACTTAGGTGGATTTCATACATTATGGAGCTCTTTCAGTCTAGAAATTCATGTCTTCCAGCACTGAGATTTTTGGAATCATTTGTTTTTACTCCTATTTTCTCTGTTCTCTCATTCTAGAAATCATTATAAAGATGAACCTCTTGAATGGTTCCCCAATTTTCCTTTCTTTTCTGTTTTCTACTTTTTTCCTTAATTTTCAAAGAGATTTCATCATCTTTATCTTTTCATTTCCTACTGAATTTTTAACTACTGCATTCAAATGTTTCAATTCCAAGACATTTTTCCTATGAATTAAAAATATATATCTTATTCCTACGGGTGTAATATCTTATCCCTCTGAAAATATTAATATAGGATTATTTAAGAATGAGTAAGTTTTGAGGATATAGATGGGATATACTGATTGTGAACTTCCCTTAGGGTGATCTGGCTGCCTTTTATTGAGTAACTCCTAATAATTCATCTTTGGATCTTTCCTCTTGAGGTTTCCTCACCAGGTTTTCTATAAAATAGGTTTTCTTATTTTCTTCCTGGGGAGTGCAGGTCTGGCTGTCAGCGTTCTAGGCACCACAACATCCAACCTACAGGACATTCATTTAATCTTCCTCTTTGAGTTGGGTTCTCTGCTCTCAGCTGTCCTGGTGTTGTTCACTCCTGGAAACCTCAGTTTCATATTCTGGAGAGTAAACTTCCTGTCTCCCTCCCAGATAAGGATGGGCAGGGTCCCACTCCACAGGGTAAAGAAGGGGATCTAGAAAAATCTCACTGCTGCTTATACAGCAGCAGTCAGTCAACCCTAGTGCTTGCAGCCTCAAGTTTGCCGTCTTTGCGAGTAACTGGTGCTACCATTTCCTGAATTTTTGAGGGTTCTGTACTATAACTTGGTTGTTGCTCATCTGTTCTTACTGTTGGCTTAGGTTCTGGCTCTCTTAAATCTGCTACATCACTTACTACTCACCCATTTCTTCACCAGCTTTCAATATTTTATTGATGTTGTCACCACTCCTGCTTTTCTTTTTTCTTTCTTGTAGGTTGATGCCTTTTAAAAATCTGTAAAGTGTCAGGGCACCTGGGTGGCTCAGTCAATTAAGTGACCAACTCTTGATCTCAGCTCAGGTCATGATGTCACGGTCTCATAGGTTCGAGCCTCACATCAGGCTCTGCATGCTGACTGTGCATGGAACCTGTTTGGGATTCTCTCTCTCCCTCTCTTTCTGCCCCTCTCCCACTCTCTCTCTCTCTCTCTCTCAAAATAAATAAAGAAACTTTAAAAATAAAATCTGTACAGTGTCATTTTGGTGAGATTTTTCTCTTGGCCTCCGTGTAGGTTGTCATTGTGCACCAATGTCTCAGTCTCTTGATATCTTAATTGGAATTATTTCACTATCTCACCCCTGTAAGAAGAGTGAACTAGATTGTGTTTAGTTTAGAGAAGTATTCAGTCACTGTTTATCGTTTACAAAATTGAGCCTCCCCATTCTCCAAGCTAAAAGACCTTCCTTTTGCAGACAAAACTGTGCAGGAGGGTGGGTTAGAGGTTGTCATCATTTATCTTTACTTTATGTAACTTGCCTTTGTGGCCACTGAACAGAATGTACTCACAGTGTGATGATAATAAGAGGAAGAAGAGACGAAGACGGAAGAGGGCAGGGGTCCGGGGCGAGGCTGCCCTCCATGTGTGTCTCTGTACAGCCCTGGGACTTGAAGATCTAGTTTGTTCAACTGCTAGTCTTGTTACCTTACTATGAACCACGTTTCCCTTTAGTAAACATAGACGTGACCCCTTCTGCCCAGGGTCATTGGCGGTGAGAGCACTTAAGCAAGAATGCATGTGAAAAGTCTTATGAACTCCCAAGTCCTACAAAAATGTAAGATAATGAACGTTTCTCAGATATGTAGGCAGAACAAAAATCTAAGAGTGGAAGGAATGCTGCATTCCACAGAGCAGTATAAAATGCTGAGGTCTCAAAGTAGGCATGCCTGTCCCAATCCCTCAGGTTTCTGTTCAGCAGTCCTCAGTTGAACATACCATGTGTTCTTAAAGTGAAAGTCAAGCACCTACTTAGGTTTACCTGAGTCAGGTAAGAGCTTTTAATTAGGAGCATCTCTAGGGGCTTCAAATGTTTCCAGAAGTCTGAAGTTTCTTCAGGCTCCCAAGTTTAGTCCAGGTGCAGAGAGAAGCAGCAGGAAGACAGGTGTGACTAAGGTAGGGGGCAAGAGGCTGAGTCCCAGGGATCAGGAAGATGCAGCTGGAACAGATGGGAGCCCTGGTACGACTGTAAAGAAGGCAGGAATCCACTCTCGGCACCCATGTGCTCAGGTTAAGTTAAAGTAAAATAAGCCACAGAAAACCAAAATGTGGGGGCAAATAGGTTGGCTGTATTGCAGGAATACAGAAAGAAAATGATAGGCAGGACATTTTGAAGGGTTTTAATTCCTGCCTTGGAACCTCTCCCCCCTTCCTCATAAATTATAACAACATCAGACGTACTCCTCCTGATGAGTTTCGCCTGCAGAAGGAAAATCTTTTAGCTTGGAGAGTGGAGACGGACCATTTTTGGAAATGATAAATAATGAATGAACATTTCTATAACTAAAGGTAGTCTATCTAGTTCACTATCCTTACGGGAGCAAGCTTGTAAAATAATTACAATTAGGATATCAGGAGGTTGAGACATTGACTGGTCCATAATTACAACCAACACATAGGCCTTGCAGACAGTATCTTTTTCTTTCCAGCATCAAGTAATATTAAAGCTAAGCCATCCCCAGGCATATGGTTTTCAATCCAATGCTTAAGTGTCTTCCAAGAAAGAGATTCCATAAATTCCCCTTATAACTAACCAATCCCCATAATCAGCAAGTTCTTTTCTCTGTGACCTAAATCCTTAGTGCTACCATTTAAACTCATTTCCTCATGTTCTGCCCTCAAGAGAGATAAAGCACAGCTGTCTGCTCTTCTTTATAATAATCCTCTTTGGGTGATATTTGCAAACATTCTCCTTTGGGCTAAATAATTGAGATTCCTCTCACCTTTCTTTAAAATTCTTCTGTTGTTGTTTCCCCGTGGAGCCTCTCCAAGTTATTCACATCTTTCTGAGATGAAGTTTCTTCCCCAGGACCTGCCATGCTGCAAGATGCAGAGATAAGAATCCAGTTGTAAAGTAGACTGCCAAAGAGGTGGCAGGAAATCAGATCTGGACAACTCCATGCCAAGCTAAAGAAATAAAACAGATTATCCCTTAAGAAATATATTTTTCTGTTTCTGAAAGCATCTCTGGCAACATCTTGGCTCAGCCACAGGCAAATATGTGAACTGGGTGGAATTATTTCTAATACACCCTCTTCCAAAGGCCTCCTCCTCTACTGTCCTTCCTCCCCACATCTCTCTTCCTTAGTGGGGTTTGAAATTTTAGGAGCAAAGCGTGAAGACTGAACACATTTCTCCTGATGGCCAACTATGATGTTCATGAGTAAGGATCCTTCCTTCAATTCCTTACATTTGCTAAGTGGGCCTATTCTGCTTAGCTCTGGGGTCTTCCCTGCCCTTCTTCTCCGGAAGTAGGGTGGTTGTATTAGTCACCCAAGGGATATGTTACGAGTTAGTGCTCCAAGAAATCAGAGGTCACTGTGATAGAGAGCAGAAAGCCAAAGGGCCCATCTCAGAAAACCCAGGGGAACTCCATTGGCTTTTTAAGCAGAAGCATCTGCACATCAGACTTTTGTTTCTCAGGGTGACTGTTTCTGTCGCACCACTTCCATCTGACAACAAAAAATCCTTGTCGTAATTTGTCAGAAGGTGAAAGCTTTTGGGGCGCCTGGGTGGCTCAGTCAGTTAAGTCTCCGACTTTGGCTCAGGTCATGATCTCGCAACTTGTGACTTTGAGCCCCGCGTTGGGCTCTGTGCTGACAGCTCAGAGCCTGGAGCCTGGCTCAGATTCTGTGTCTCCCTCTCTTTCTGCCCCTCCCCCACTCATGCTTGCTCGCTCACTCGCTCTCTCAAAAATAAATAAACATTAAAAAAAATTTTTTTAAAGAAGGTAAAAGCTTTTAACAACGTGAGAGAAATCTCATCCATGTGAAAATAGCCACCACAGTAGGAGAAGGTATTTTTAATATTTCTAAAAACAGTATTTTCAGTATTTCTGACCAGATTCTCAGACAAAGATTCTCCTTGGCTTGGCACATTATTGGCTCAAAGTCAGTAGGTTGGCTTTTTTTTTTCCTCATTTTTTTTCCTGAAGTATAGCCGACACACAGTGTCACATTAGGTCAGGTGTCCAGCATAGTGATTCCACAAGTCTGTATGTTTTGCAACGTTCACCACAGGTGTAGCTACTTCGAGGTCAGTAGATTATTAGGTTAAGTTGACTTGTCCACCGTGGTGAAATACATCCTGCAATCTTGAGAGGAGAGGGGACTTCTTTGTTTGGCTTTGCTTGAGTTTTCATTTTAGACAGTGTTTTGCGTTAGCACAAGAGTTTCCAAAACTGGAAGCTGAAAGACCTTTTTAATGGGCACTGATTAAAATCAACTGGCATGCCAACAAATTACATTCAGCAAACAGACATCAGAAAGCAAGTACTCATACTTCCTGGGCAGGGAGTAGTATTGGCACTTTTCCTGACTCTGAATAATCAAGCCCGTGTCCAATTCTGGATGAGACAGACTTGCTCACTGTCAATAAATGAGGCAAGGCCACCTTGCTTTAGCTGCTATCAGGCTGAACAAATGAAGTCCAGGTGAGCCAAAAAGGGAAGGTGGAGTGTTGATTCCTGCTGCTTTTTAAATGGAGAAAAGTGTTGCAAAAATGTGCTTCATGCACGGCCCCATCAGTCCTTCTAATAGCATAACAATGCAGCTGGGTGTGGATCAACATGTGGGTTTAAGGGAGCTGAATTTTTAAAGTATATCACAAGTTGTTTGGGTCCCTGGAGGCTTTGGGGTTTTTTGTTTGTTTGGGGGTTTTTGTTTTGTTTTGTTTTTTTGACATCAGAATAGCTAAGAGATTTGATTTCCTTCTAGAAATAAGCTCCCACTCTGGGGAAAGTGAATTTCTGGCAGAAAGTCTCTGTCATAGAGGCAAACTTCTCCAGATCTTTAATTACATACATACATGAAGGGCAGAGGGTAAAGCTGGGGAACATCCAAAATATAGATTGCCTAAAAAAACCAAGAAGAGTGGAAATACAGTTTCTCTGCCTCTGAGGAATATTGGCCCCCTATCCTCTCTCTATCCCACCAGTCCCGGAAGAAAAGATAATCAGAGGAAAGACAGCACGGGCCAAACAATGCAGCAAGCACACAAATGCCCTGAGGTTGATGCAAAAATGTGTGCTGTAGTTGTGTGGTTTGTAAAATGGGTGACAGGGGAAGCTGTAACCAGACGCGAAGGCATGAACGGGTTCTACATTTTGCAGAGCTGCTCTTTTGGCAGAGTCCTTTGAGGGGCCCCAGAAAGGGAATGGAAGTAACAGGCTGAGATCCCGCCCTTGAGGAGTCGAGCCTTTGCTCTGTGTTTTGTTTTAATGAAGCAGGCAGAGGGTTGCTTATCTCTCTGGCTGATAGCTGTGTATTGCAGCAGGACCGGGAAAGAGGAGGCTCATTCATAAACAGAGCTGGCCCTCTGGGGCTTCCAACATTAGAAGAGGGCGACTGCTGACCAGAAGATTATTAAGTTTATGCTCTGACTTTTCAGAGAAAATGCAGTGTTTTTCATTGGAGAGCATTGATCCCTTTTCCCTACACAGAGCCATTTTTTGAGGGCTGCCCTGAGACCAGTTTCGCTGAAGAAAAGACTTCACTTTTGCAAGTGTTAAATGCAAACCATGTGTGTGGGTGACCCAGGGTTTCCTCCTCCTCCAAAGCACTGCACATTTGGCACAAGGAATGGGTTTAGCTAAAATTCAGTGGGATGTGTAATGAAAAGTGGGATGCGTAATGAAAAGTGGGATGCTTAATGTGTTAGGAGATATTCTCACTGCACCCCCAGTGAACTGCAGGATGGAGGAGGTTGTTCCCAGGCAACCACAGTTCCCTGTGTGCCAACAGCTAAACTGCTTTCCCAAAAGGTTTTTCCAAGAGCAGGCTTGTCCTGCCTCCATTTCTCAGCTGGGTTGTGTTCATGGGCCGCACAGCATTTGGCTGTGCTGTAGCTCGGGCAAAATCTAGGCTCACCACCCCCATTTTGAGCAAGTATATTCAGAAAAAGGCCCCCGTACTACAGACCTCTCTCAGTACAGTTTAAAGGTCTCACCCTCTTGGGGTGCCCGGGTTGGCTCAGTCAGTTACGTGACTTGGTCTCAGGTCATGGTGTCATGGTTTGGGGGTTTGAGCCCCCTGTCAGGCTCTGTGCTGACAGCTCAGAGCCCGGAGCCTGCTTCCGAGTCTCTCTCTCTCTCTCTCTCTCTCTCTCTCTCTCTCTCTCTCTCTGCCCTTCCCCTGCTCGTGCTCTCTCTGTGTCTCTCAAAAATAAATTAATGTTAAGACTTTTTTAAATAAATAAATAAATAAATAAATAAATAAATAAATAAATGTCTCATCCTCCAAACCTGACTGTATCTTTATGAGAAGAGATAGGCTGTGTGTCCTGAATACAGGGGCTGGTCAGTTGGTACCAATGGTGGCGGTTTCTTCAAAGGTCCTGGGCACTGAAATCCCGGGGATTTATTGTCATCTGTCAGAGTCTTAGCCACTAACACTGCCTATCATAGGTCAGCTTGTAAACAGTTCTCTTTTCACCAGGCAAAACAAAACACCAACAAACAGGACCACTTTCTGTGTAAGGCCTGGTCTACCTGCTTCTGACCCCGGAGGAGAGAAGCATCAGATAGAACAGAAAAGGGGGGGGAAATAACTGGCCTTGTCACGGATGCGCACACGTAACACGCGTGTTTCTTCGTCCCTTTTCTTCATTAACCGCAGGGCAGACGGCAGGAAGGCAGCAAGTGCCCACCTCCCCGCCGGCCTCGGAGAACAGCAGCGCGGCGCACAGCATCGGCAGCACGCAGAGCACGCCCTGCTCCAGCAGCAGCGCAGCCTAGCTCCCCGCCTCCGCCCGGAGGGGACCGGCGGCCTCCCGCCCGCCCCGCGTGTCCGCGCCGGAAGGCAGCAGCGCGGTGCCATTGCGGAGAGAGAGTGAATTCCAACACGCAGGCCACCTGTTGTATTCCTCCCCCGCCCAGGGCTAATACACGTGTGCCCCCTGGGCTTCTGTAACACACTAGAACTCCTGTGAGAAAGCCAAGGTGGTGGCCTTCTCCACCAGCCCCGCCCGGGCTTGGGGGTTTTCAATGTGAAACACGTGCCAGTTTTCAAAATGCTGCTTTGTCCAGGTAAGACTGTCCATAATTTGGGGCCCCGAGATTTACCCTGACTCGAGGAGTTGGTGAGAGGATGATAACCAGACAGTAGGACCAGTGAGGAGATATGGCCAAAGAGCCTTGTATAACTGAACCAAGATGTATAACACAAGAAATACTTCAAGATTTTCTCAGTGTGTTCCTCCGTGTCTAATTTGCACCTTCTGGACACACACTTCTCACTTTGCTGTCACACCCTCTGGGGGCTGATGTTGTCTGCTTGATGGGTGCCGCCCTCAGGGACTGCACCCTGACACACATCACAACAACATTCCTTTCTAGGGCCCTGGGCCAAAACCAGTGCTGATAACCTTACCTGCTCCCCCCTGTCCCACACTCGCACACCGACTGCAAAAATGTCTTAATGCAAAGTTTGTATTGCTTCATAAGCATATAGAAATAGAAAATGGCCAAAATCTGGGACTGCATGTTTGTCCCCATTTATGACATTGCATTCTGAGAAAAATTATAAATTGGGGCAAATTTAGTTTTAAAGTTGGAGAGGAATTTGCACAGTAATATATATGCAAGTACAGGTATAGACCATGTCATCTGGCACATTTGTTTTCTCCGTTGGAAAAGAGAAAATGCATTCCCCTTTTTAAAAGACCCTGTGTCTTCAGAGTTGCAACTTAAGTGTATTTGGGAGAATTAGTATTTCCACTCAAAACGTGTCAACCTTGTTAATAGACCCTTTTGTGAAAAACGAAGCTCTTGTTCGTGCAAATGCACGGCAGATCCTGTTGGTTTCTGGTTGGTTATCTGAACAGTGTCACCGATTCTGCCAAGAAAGTGCTGAGATCTGGAAAAGGGCACTCGTGTGGACTGCTTTAGTTCTCTTGCCTTAAATATATTCCAACCTCAAAAAAGGATTTGAGATGGATTTCATTAAAATGGAATAATATCATGCCACTTTGCAGCTAAAATAAGCTCAACTGATAGTCTGTGTTAAAAAAGAAGGCCGAGGAAAGTTGCCATGCCAATTCATTTACTACTGAGAATAGCTTCGTTGCAAAGAAATATTCATCTTCTTCCAGAATTCTCCCCCAAATGACTCCAAATCCTACAGAAAGAACAGGCTAGTTTCTACTCCAAAATATTCATAAGTGAATCTCACTGCCCTTAAAATAAGGAAGTTGTGCCTGGTTCTCTGAATGGAACCCTAAAGACCTGAGGGCAGTGTCTGTCAGCCCACAAGTAGGTGGAGATACTGACAGTCATTGATATGATACTGATCTGTCATGTTGGTCACTGATATGATAGACATATCATCCAATCATAGAATAATACTCTGATTTGATAAGTATAGATATTCAATCTGCATAATATTAACCAGAACAGATTACTTGAGGGCTAAGATTTCCAGGCTGCCTGCATTGATTTATTGAAAATTTTGCAGATTTCCACATACAAATGAAGATACGAGATTAGAGAATTGATTTCCTTCAGTTAATTTTTTAACATAAGGGTATCAGAGTGGAGGACCTAGATTATGCTACCTGTGTTTGAAAATAATGCGCTTTGCCTAACCTTCAGCAGAATGTATTGTTTTAGCATATTCTATGTATAAAAAAGTTTAAAGATGTCTTCAAAGAAGACTAGAGTCTTTAAGTCACATATAGCTATATTTTACTACAAAAATGTGTGTATAAAGATATATTTAAGTGTTTTAGATAAATTTAAATTACTCCATATGAAATGTTTAATTTCAGTTACTGTGAATTCTTTTGATCAGTTCTTTGCTGTTTAAAAAACCCTTTCCATCCTCTTAAAAACAAAATCATCTATTAAGAGGTATTAAACAGATCCAGTTCTTTAGATGGACAGGGTTAAAACCTTTTGTGATGATTATATTTAAATGTATATTTTTGAGAGAGATGCTACATTGCCAATGATTTTATAAATAATTTAAAATTAATTTACAAATTTATGGATGCAAACCAAAAGATTTTAAAAGAAAGAGAAGGAAAAAAAATCACCTTTTAATTGTTTGGGTCTTACTGTCAGAAGTATTATTCAGATCAAGAAATCTGTGTTGATAATAAACCCGGTCCCATGTTCACTGGAGAGTGAATGTCATTAATTAAGTATCTCAGAAATGTTTCTAAAAAATGTTTTTTTAAAAAAAGTGTTCTCTCCCCAGTTTTGTATTACAGCATTTCTAATCACTTCATACTTCACAGTTTCAATACAAAGTACAAGCTCTAGTTTATAACAAGTTCTGCAAGTTTCCTTAAAGCTGTTGTTATATTCCAGTTAAATGCTTCTGTCTACAAAGTCTTTCATTACTTCTGCCGGCTACACTCTAATTCACAGAGATCATTTTTGTTGTGTTTGACCAAGCCAAAGCTATTGTTGAAATGCTCCAAACTCCCCAGGCAGAGTGTCTGTGGGATGGATACCTTATAGCTTTTCACCATGTGGTATTCACCAGCAGTTCCTCTGTTTTTAAAGTCAGAGGTGTCTTCTGTCTGAGCTGCTTCTAGAGCATTGTCTACACAAACAAACAAAAATGGTCTTTTCCTTGTCTGTGATAAGACTGTAAACCCATGTTCTGTGTGTGTTCTGTAGGGGGCGTGGTTGTGAGTGTGTGTGGGGGGGTGCGCACATGCGTGCTGGTCATTTCGTACAGTAACTACCTCATGGTGTGAGTGATGGTTGTGGTAACAGAGCACATTTGGTTGGGCGAATTGTGTGTGTGTGACCTTTTTCCTGTTTGTGTTATCTGGGGGTTGTTCATGAAACTGACAGATGTTTTTCTAAAAAGGACTATTATCAGTTTCCAAAAACAATGCTTGTTTCTTCTGGGTTTTCCTGAGTGAGCCTGATTTTGTTGCTGTGTTTCATCTATCAGGGTAAAAAGAGTACCCTTAAAATCCCTGTGGCCAGTTTGAACACCCCTGTTGTATTCTTTTCTCTGTTCAATGTGTTGGCAATTTTATGAACATGCTTAGATGTATAGTTTTGATAACCACAGTTTTAAGTCCTTTATCTGTGCATAATAAAAAAGATACATATCAATTTATTAACGTGTGTCTTGTTTTATCATCATTAAATTCTACCCTCAGGATGACATAACTTTTTCCTTGTGACTTTGTTCTAAATGTATCATCTGCTCCAACTGTGTTGGTGAGGAGTCAGGAGGGAAAAGGCTAAGAGAAAACCCTAGCTCAGTAGAACAGAGGGAAAGAATGGACAGACCTGAGGAAGTAGACAGCAGGAGCTGTCTCTGTTCTTGGAAAAACATGGTGGGAGACCCAGAAGTGGATGTCGGCCCCTGAATCCATTCCTGGCCTTTCTGTCCATCTCCTAGAGCCAAGGAATGGGAAAATATGTATTTGGATCTCCAAATACCTCAGTGTTGCTTCCAGCATTCTCTATGGATATGGCACTACCACCACCACCTTTTAGCTGCCCAAGCCAGAAATCTGGAAGTCTAATTTGACTCCTCTCTGGCTTCCCATGAATTAATAAGTCCAAGTTTATTGAACCTCTAGAGTATCTCTTTCTCCAAATCACCTGCTTATTTCTACTCCTGCTGCTGTTACCCAGAATCCAAGGCCCATTATCTCGTAAACTGAATTACTGCAGAGACACCTGGGTGGCTCAGTTGGTTAAGCGTCCAATTTCAACTCAGGTCATGATCTCACAGTTTGTGGGTTCGAGCCCTACATCAGGCTCTGTGCTGACAGCTCAGAACCTGGAGCCTGCTTCAGATTCTGTGTCTCTCTCTGTTTCCCTCTGCCCCTCTTCCCCTTGCACTCTGTCTCTCTCAAAAATAAACTTAAAAAAAATTTTTTTTTAAACTGAATTACTGCAACAGCCTAACTGGTATGCAGACTTCAGATTTGCTACCCCCTAATTCTTTCTCCACTATGCAACCAAAAGAAATGAAAAAAGGCTCAAATCATGTCACTTTCCAATTAAAGCCTTTAAGTAGTTCCCCCACTTGCTTTCAGAATAAAGTTCAACCTCCTAAGTATGGCTTAAGGAGAATAATCTGCCTACCTTCCCAGAAACTTCCTTCACCTCTCGGAAGCTCAATTTCTATGTGGCATACCCCACTAGACATTTGTGTCGTGAAAACAACAGCTTGGTTTTTTCCTATTAAGGATTAAATTATGATATCGAATATATGTTTACAAACTGCTGTCACGTGTCCCTACCTTCTCCTCCCCTTTTGAGAATTAGTGAAATTAGGTGGTTGCAAACAGACCCACATGGTATTGAGGCCAGTATCCCCCTCTCCCCAACACTTCACACAGGTAGGTGTCCACAGAGCAGGAGCAGGTGAGGGGCTTAAGTAGCATTTCACTCCAGTGAGGTCGAAGTCCTCATTACAGAAGAGAGTCCAGCCACTTTCCAGATCAGTATTGTGTCCTGGAGCCAGCGCTTCTCAGAGGATGGAGAAATTGGCAGATCAAATAATTTTTCTGCCGTTAAAGTGGGGAGCAGAAACCTAGGCAATCCATAGATTAGCTTCAGAGATTCTATTAACTACCTGAAATTGTATGTAAAATTTTGCATTGATGTGTCTGGGGTTTTGTTGTTCTGGGGTTTTTTGTTGTTTTTTGTTTTTTGTTTTTTGTTTTGTGGGGTTTTTTTGGTCCATAGCCATTTTATAGTTGCATCCTCTCAAATTTTTTCCTGCACATTCAATTAATTTACATGTATAAAATGAATGCAAATAATATAGACATGTAGCAGTGAAGCAGTCCCCATAATTCTCACACTTAAAGGTGGTAATACTGATTTATTGTGTATTCCCAGGCATTTCCTTATGTTCGTATCAACATGTACATGTCACTGTAATGCATAAGATTGTATCATAGCATTTGTGACTTGCTGTTTTCACATGGCATATCTTCCTATCAGGTTTTGTGTGTGCTGATCATCACTTTTTTTTTACTAGACTTTCCTTAAATTGCCAAAGTAAAGCATGGTCATTGTAGGTGGTAAAATAAAGCAAAGTTGTTAATGCTCTTTCCCAGGCAGGCACCTCTCTGGAGGAAGTGATGTTAACAGCCTTTTTTCTTTTTTCTTTTTCCTAAAGTTTATTTATTTGTTATTTATTTATTTTGAGAGAGAGAGAGAGAGCAAGCATGACCAGGGGAGGGGCAGGAAGAGAGAGAATCCCAAGCAGGCTCCACACTGTCAGTGCAGAGCCTGTTTGGGGCTCAAACCCACAAACCGTGAGATCATGACCTGAGCAGAAATTAAGAGTCAGATGCTCAACCAATTGAGCCACCCAGGCACTCCAAGAGCCTTTTTTCTAACTCAAACATACGAAGGTTAATAGACCTAGAACAAATTCATGCTTTTTAATGGCTGTATAATATCTCATACAATTAGCCAATTCACTGGTGATTGACATTTAGAAGTGTTATTTTTAGGGTTTTGTGAAGATACTCTGCTGCTATTAATATCTTTATAAATGTCCTTAAATTCTAGTGCTGTAAAGCAAACAAAGTAACAGTGTACCATCAGTAGATTTTAACATAATACTTTCAGAAGTTCATAAATCACAAAGATCTGGATATGGAAGATTTGAACAATGCAATTAAGTTTGATCTAATGGCCATATACCTAATGGCCCCATATAATGGGGGAATCCTGCACCCCCAAATTTGAGAATTTTGTGCATACAGAATATTTACAAAAATGGACTACTATTAGACCATAATGGAATTCATAGCAAATACCACAGAACTTAATTATACTGGTCAAGTTTTTTAACCACAACCCAAGTAGTTTAGAAATCAATAAGAAAAGGATAATTTAAAAATACTCAATACAGGGGGACCTGTGGGCTTAGTCAATTAAGAATTTCTGCTCAGGTCACAATTCAGTTTCTGAGTTTGACTCCCGGGTCAGGCTCTGCGCCGACAGTACAGAGCATGCTTGGGATTCTCTTTCTCTGCCTCTCTCTCTCTGCCCCTTCCTCACTTGCACTCTCCCTCTCAAAAATAGATAAATAAAATTAAAAAATAAAATAAAAATACTCAATAGATTTGGAAATTTTTTAACTCCTAAATAATTCATGACTCAGAGTAGTACTCTTAATAGAAATTGGGAAATACATAGATTTGAAAAATAATGAAAGTACTAAATTCAAGCATGCAGCCAAAGCAGTAATTTAGAAGAAATTTATACCTGTAAAATGCTTATATTGGGGGGAAAATGTTAAAAATGGAAGCATATCCAGTATAGCAAGTTAAGAAAAGTTCCAAAAACTAGTAATTGAAAGATTACTAGAGATAGATAAAAATTAAGAAAAATAGACACATGCGTTAGGAATGAAAGAAGACAAAACAAGATTCTGCAGAGATTTTAATAAATAAGGAACCAAGATAAACAGCTTCATCTTAAGAAGTTTGAACACTTCCTGGTGATGTGCTGTTGGGGCCCTTGTTGGAGGAACAGAAACCACACTGGGTATTTCAATACAGAGAAATTAACATAAGGAATTGGTTAAGCGGGTGTCAGGTGGCTGGAAAGGTAAAAAGAGGACACTGAATTAATAAATGTAGGAAGAATTACATCCCTGGGGCTGAGGACTGTTGGAACTTGCAGTTGGCAGGGGTTTGCTCAGTTCCAATACCAGGAAGAAAGGGGTAGATCAGGAACTGGGAGGCCACAGCTTAGAAGATGGCATGAATGATTTCCTGGAAAAACTAATTTGCCAAAATCCATTCAAGAAGCAACAGAAAATAGGAAATACATTTAACCATTAAGAAAAATCAATGGTTTAAAATCTACTTACAACAAAACAGAGTAAAATTTAAAAACAACATTAAAAAAAAAACCACTGCCAAACTCAGATGGTTTTACAAGTAAGTTCTACTGAAGAATCAGTAATACCAGATCAAAGAATCAGTAATCAAAGAATCAGTAATACCAGATCATGGTGATTCTTTTGTCTGGGGGATGGCAGGTCAAAAGGAATGAGTTTTTTTAATATTCATACCTATTACCACATTACTTTCTCTAACAGTTGTAGCAAATCACACTGCCACAGCCTTCCCATCAGCACTGGACACATGAAACAGAGCTTGGGCTCTGGGCATCAGACTACCTGGGTTTAAATCTTGGACCTGCCATTTGCTAGCTGAGCTTTTTCCTTAATTTAAGAGAAATCTATTTCTTAGCATCGTCATAAATATTAAATGATATAAATCCACATAAAGTATTCAGGATATGCTAATCACTTTAATAAATATCATCTAGGGGCACCTGGGTGGCTCAGTGGGTTAAGCGTCTGACTTCAGCTCAGGTCATGATCTCGCGGTCTGTGAGTTCGAGCCCCCTGTTGGGCTCTGTGCTGACAGCTCAGAGCCTGGAGCCTGTTTCAGATTCTGTGTCTCCCTCTCTCTCTGACCCTCCCCCATTCATGCTCTATCTCTCCCTGTCTCAAAAATAAATAAACGTTAAAAAAAAATTAAAAAAAATATCATCTACTATTATTGTTACCAGCATTAGGTACTTTGAATTTGGCCAATCTGATAGTTGAAAAATTATGTCACGTTATTTGAATTTGCATTATCCCCACTGCCAGTGAGTTTGTTTTGTTTTAAGCTTTATTGGTTTTGAGAGAGACAGAGCTGTCGCAAGCAGGGGAGGGACAGGGCGTGGGGGGGAGGGGAGAGAGAGAGAGAGAGAGAGCGAGAGAGAGAGAGAATCCCCAGCAGGCTTTGCTCTGCCAGCTGCGGCAGAACCCGAAGTGAGGCTTGAACTCATGAACCTGTGAGATCATGACCTGAGCCAAAACCAAGAGCCTTTCACTTAACAGACTGAGCCACCCAAGCACTGCCCCCACCCCCCACCCCCCGCCACTTATTTTTAAAGTAAGCTCTACACCCAGCGCGGGGCTTGAACTCACAACCTCAACATCAAGAGTCACATGCTCTACCAACTGAGCCAGCTAGGTGCCCCATTGCCAGTGAGGTTTAAGTTATAAAATTATTAGTCTTTGCCAGGTCCTTCTATACATTAACACTTCCTTTGCCCATTTTTCTACTGAGTTGTATTTTCTTAATAATTTCCATATTGGTGATATGATCTATCACACATCACGTATGACAAATATTTTCCTAATCCATGATGGTTTTCTCATTCATCCTGCTTATAATGAATATTCCCAAAATAAAGTGTTTAATTTTATGTAGTTGAATATTTCTGTCCTTTCCTTTTGGCTTCTGGGTTTCCTGTCGTGCTTAGGTTCTAACTAAAGTTAAATGCTAATTCTTGTGTTAATTTATTTTTAAAATTTAGATCTTTATTCCATATTTTTGTGATGATATCAGGATAGAGGTCTATTTTTGTTTTCTTCAGATGATTACTCAGTTTTACCAGAAGCTTTTATTAAACAGTTCATTTATTTCCTGTTGGATTAAGATTTTGAAAAAGAATCGTGAGAGTGATTTGGCGTTAGCAGATGTTAACATTTAGTATAAAATCTTATAATAAGAATATTATGGTAGTAGCATAAGAAGAGTTAAATAGATTACTCAAACAGATAAATCAGAAAGAGATCTAATTCATTGGGACCTTAACATACAACAACTAGTCATTTTCATTAGATTCTTAAAGGATTCTGTGACCCATAATAAGACATATAGGTTGTCTGGTTTTCCTTGTAAAAAAAACCAGATCTGATTTTTTTCCTGTTATTTAAAAACATTTAGGGGAAAAAGTCTGAAAAACAAACATTTGATTAATATTGGGCCTATCTGATATTTTTCACGGTTCCACACGGTTTAGTCAGAGGGTGGGTGATGTTGTTACCCAAATGGGTCTGGAGGGCAGAGCATCAAGCCAAAGAGGATTGTTCTCAATCCTTAAGATCTAGGAATTTTTCTTGCTAGGGTTTGGACTTGCTTGAGACCTGTCACCTGTTTGTTCTTTCCTGTTTCTCCCTCTTGGAATGGGAATTTGAGGGGAGGAAAATAAATTTCCCTCCACCTTTCTGAGTTCTTAGCTGCAACCACTATAATAAAAGACATACATACCAGAGGAAAACAAACACGTTTATTAACATGTATACCTCATCTATACATGGGAGACGCCCAGCAAAAAAATGAGTAACTTAAGGAGGTGGCTTTAGAATTCAAGATTAAATACCATCTTAATAGGGAAAGGGGAGGGGTGATAATAGGCCTCTTACAGGGGAGTGAATGGCTTTTATGGAAGATGAATGGGCCCTTAGAAGGCTAGATGAGAGCTTTGATAGTTTGTGACAAAGTTGGGTGTGGTGTCAATTTTCTGGTCTCCTCTCCTATGATGAGTCAATCTTCCCTGATTGATAAAATTCCCAGGAAGAGTATTTATGACAATTGGGTTACTCTTATAAGGTCTGTCTTTAGCCTGATAAGAGGGAGTCCAAAGAAAGCCCTTTCCTGCACCTGCTGTTTTTCATGAAACTACAACTCGAAATAATCAATGTACCAAAGTGGCACATTTTGGGGTGGCATGTCCTGAGCTCCTACAGACATATTCTGGGTGGTGTATTCTGCTACCCTTCAGAATGTCTACCCATGCTTGTCCCACTGTTGTATTTTGGAAGCACATAACTTGTCTGGTTGCACAGGTTTACAACTGGAGAAGAATTTTGCCTCAGGATGAGTCATACCTACTTCATTTCACACTCATATATGATTTAGATGATATTTAGATGAGACTTTGGACCTTTGATGCTGGAATGAATTGATGCTGGAATGAGAACTTAGGGGTCTGTTGGGCTGGAATGGATATATTTGGCATGCGAGAAGGGCATGGATTTAGGGGCCAGGGGTGGAACACTATGGACTAGATATTTGTCTCCTTCCATATGTTCATATGTTGAAAACCTAATCTCCAGTGTGATGCTATTTGGATTTGGGCCTTTGGGAGGTAACCAGGTCATGAAGGTGGAGCTCTCATGATGAGATTAGTGCCCTTATAAGAAGAGAAAGGAGAAAACTTGCTTCCTCTCTCCCTCGTGGGATATGATGAGAAGACAGACATCTACAAGGCAGGAAGTGGCCTTCACCAGATACCAGATCTGCCAGCACCTTGATCCTGGACTTCCAGCCTCCAGAACTGTGAGAAAGAAATGTTGTTTAAGCCACCCAGTCTATGGTACTTGATATAGCAGTCCAAGCTAACTAAGACAAAAATGCATTTCTGTTACTCCTCATCTTCCTCCCCTCCCCATAAATACTTATAGAATAATTAATATTATAAGTATATAATTATAATAATTAATATCAAACACCATTTATAAAGTGTTGATTTCTTCCACTTGTGAATGTTATAATTCTGTAAAGAAGAAATATTACTAGTTGGGTTTTTTTTTTTAATTTAATTTTATTTTTTTTAACGTTTTTAATTTATTTTTGAGACAGAGAGAGGCAGAGCATGAACAGGGGAGGGGCAGAGAGAGAGGGAGACACAGAATCGGAAGCAGGCTCCAGGCTCTGAGCCATCAGCCCAGAGCCCGACGCGGGGCTCGAACTCACGGACCGCGAGATCGTGACCTGAGCCGAAGTCGGACGCTCAACCGACTGAGCCACCCAGGCGCCCCTAGTTGGTATTTTCAAGACAAATGCAGATGTCTTATTTGTTTCAGAGCAAGCCAAACCTATATAGAGCATTGTTCTTCCTAATGCAATGTGTTTAAAAATGGGCAAGTAGCTAGTTTAAATTTTATAGATGTCATTGATGATCTAAAGTTTGAGTTTTGACATGTTAGCTGCATTTGTGTCTAAATTTCTATCTCAACTTTTTCAGAGGAATGAACACTGCCCTTTATGTAGATTTGATTTCACACTTAAAGGACATATGATATCACCTCTCTTTCTGTAGAATGTCATAGCTTAAATTGATTTTTAAAGACCTTCTCCAATTACTGCCTCTGAGATTTCATTAAAAAAAAAAAACAACTTTCGGGGCGCCTGGGTGGCGCAGTCGGTTAAGCGTCCGACTTCAGCCAGGTCACGATCTCGCGGTCCGTGAGTTCGAGCCCCGCGTCAGGCTCTGGGCTGATGGCTCGGAGCCTGGAGCCTGTTTCCGATTCTGTGTCTCCCTCTCTCTCTGCCCCTCCCCCGTTCATGCTCTGTCTCTCTCTGTCCCAAAAATAAATAAAAAAAAAAAAAAAAAAAAAAAAAATGTTGAAAAAAAAAAAAAAAAAACAACTTTCAAGGTAGATCCACATGACTGAAATGAATTCTATCGTCACTTAAAAAGAAATGAGGGTCGGGAATGTGAGTACAAATACACACACACACACACACACACATGCACACACACACTTACATCTCAGCCATTTTCTGCTTTCTTTTTTATTAACATGTTCTTAATATTTTCTTGCAGCTCAGAAGCCCCAGAACATGATCCTTTTATAGACCACAGCACACCATCTGTACAAGAAGGATGGGCAAGAATTTCTCAGCTTTAAAATCCAACTTGGTTCCTCCCACTTGATGGATCAAAAATCCAGAGCTGAAAGTCTTCATAAGTGATTTGGGTGGAGCAGCTTTTGCTGGTCTGTTACTCATCCTGGTTCATAAACTGCCTATGACATAGTTCCTGCAAAGAACACAGAGCACTGGACAAGAGTGTTGAGATAATGCTGAATTTTAAAAGGAGAAAAACACATTGATTTTGTTTGGTGAAGGGGGAGGGTAGACAGAAGACTGGGGGCACCTGGGTGGCTCAGTTGGTTAGGCATCCAACACAGAACCTGCTTAGGATTCTCTCTCTCCCTCTCTGCCCTTCCCTCACTCTCTCTCTCTCAAAATAGAGAAGTAAACTTGAGAGAGAGAGAGAGAGAAGATTGGATTGTTGGTGTTAAAACCCAACCCAGATAATAACAATCTACTCCAAAAGTGGAAACCAGAGCTTCAAATATCTTCTTGGTCAGAAACACAAACTTCTAGGGTCACTGCTCTTGATTCAAGATAAGTACAGTATCTACAAAAGAGTCTTTCCAGAGGGAAGTCTAGTTATCAAATCTTTTTCTTAAGTGGAGAGGAGAGGTGAAAACAAAAAGCTTCTTAGCCTACCAATTAGCCTTAAAATTAGAAGCATCTGCTGGAGCGTCCAACCTGGACTCCAGGGAAACCCAGCATTCTTCACCATTACACTACAGTTCCAAGAGAAGGTAATTCAGTTATTGTGAGCAAACGGCAAAAAAGACAAATCTTTAGCCCAGCCTGATTTTCCCCATTTTGCCTGATTGATTTTTTCCTTTCAATATATTCTAAGAATGCCAATGTGTGTGATAGAAACTCTTTAGTTTCTGCAAGGAAATAGTCACAGGAAGTGTAGGAAGCAATTAGGAGAAGTATGTCATGGAAATAGGATTTGGTTTCAAATCATTTCATGCCTGTGGATCTAAGCTCAGCTGCAGTGGAGAAAAATGGAAGCAACTCTTAGGAGAGAGACCCACCCCACTCTGCAGGGCAGAGCCCTCCACTTGCTGCCTGCCCTCTGCCCTCTGCCCTCTGCCCCCTGCCCCCTGCCCCAAGCCCTCTTCCTATCCATCCACAGTGACCTCTCACCATGTTAACATCTCCTTGCATCCTAATGTCCTTCATGGCTCGGCTGGTACACATCTTTCTCCGCAGAACCTTCAGAACTGCTCCACCTGTGAGTTATTTACCCCTTTCTGAGCTCATGGCACAAACCTGTTACTATCTATCAGCAAGTGCTGTCGATTTCACTTCCAAAACATATTCTAGGGCTTTCCGACTGCACTTTGGTCTAACTCATCCTGACCCCTCACGACTGCCCCTCACTCCTCAACCCCCACTCCACCCACAGACCTCCGCATCCCTCTTGTCCTGCTACAGTTTGTTCCCTGTGTGGCTGCTGGACCATTCACTTCACAATATGCTACATCTCGTCAAACCCTCATGGAAAATTCTACAATTTCCCAGCACACTTAGAATAAACTCCAAATTCTTTATCAAAGCCTTTATTGGTTCTTAGATTAATCGGTAGGTTTTCTCATTGATTCATTTTTGTGTCTTTAACTTTTTAGATTTTTAAGTTTTGACTAAAAATATAATTCGGATAATTTGAAAATTTAAGTGATATAAAAAAGTGTGTATTAGTAAGTCTGGCTCCTACTCCGGTGTCTACCCAGCCTATTTTCTCCATAGGTAATTAAGTTTTACAAGTTTGTCATGTTTCTTAAAATGCAAGCAAATGAATATTTCTTCTTCTTCTTCTTTTTTTTAATGTTTATTTTTGAGAGAGAGAGAGAGAGAGAGAGAGTCAGAGCATGAGCAGGGAAGGGGCAGAGAGAGAGGGAGACACAGAATATATCAAGACGCAGGAATATATCAAGAGTAAAGTTCCGGAAAAAGGTTAGTAGGTGAATTACAGAATGAGTGCATTTCTACTTGTAACGAATATTATAAAATTGTATACTATTAAAGTTAGACCTTACTTTTTTTTTTTTTTTTTGCTCTTGCTTACTTGGATGTTATAACCTAATTATTTTTTCTTTTATTTTTTATTTATTTTTAAAATTCCAGTATAATTAACTTCCAGTGTTATATTAGTTTCAAGTGTACAATATAGTGATTCAACAATTCTGTACATTACTCAGTGCTCATTATGGTAAGTGTACCTTAGGCCCATTCGTATATTTCACCATTTCCCCCCACCCACTCGCCTTCCCTCTGCTAACCATCAGTTCTCTATAGTTAAGACTCTGTTTTTTGGTTTGTCTCTTTTTTCCTTTGTTCATTTGTTTTGTTCCTTAAATTCCATAGATGAGTGAAATCATGGTATTTGTCTTTCCGTAACTGACTTATTTTGCTTAGCATTATACTCTCTAGATCCATCCATGTTGTTGCAAATGGCAAGATTTCATTCTTTTTATGGCTGAATAATATTCCATTGTATGTATATATACCACATCTTCTTTTTTTAAGTTTATTTATTTATTGAGAGACAGAGAGAGCACAAGTGGGGGAGGGTCAGAGACAGAGAGTAGAGAGAGAATCCCAAGCAGGCTCCACACTTAAGTGCAGAGCCTGATGTGGGGCTTGAACTCACAAACTGTGAGATCATGACCTGAGCCGAAACCAAGAGTCAGACACTTAACTGGCCACCCACCCAGGTACCCCTGTTTTAATTTTTTGAGGAAGCTCCATGCTGTCTTCCATAGTGGCTGCAACAGTTTGCATTCCCACCGACAGTGCACAAAGTGTTTCCTTTTTCTCCACATCCTTGCCAACACTTGTTTCTTGTGTTTTGATTTTAGCCATTCTGACAGGTGTGAGATGATATCACATTGATTATCAGGGAAGCGCAAATCAAAACCACAATGAGATATCACCTCACTTCTGTCAGAATGAAGTTGCACCATTTGTATCAACAATACCTGTTTTCCCACAGCTGCACCAACTGAGTATTTTAGCCGATCTGATGGATAAGAATGGTATCTTAATGTAATTTAACTTGTATTTTTCTTATGAATGAGGTTGTGCATCTTTTTACATATATAAGAACCATTTATTCTTCTCGTTTGTGAACTGTCTGTTCTGCCCTTTGCCTGTTTTTCTTCTGGGTTGTTGTCCTTTACCTTCTCAATGTCTACAAATTCTTTATATATTAGGGAGATTAGCCTTTTATCTGTGATTATCTTGGCATTTAAAGCCCTAAGGATCTGACCCCTCCTCATCTCTGTCCTCAGCTAGTATCAGTCTCCTGCCCACCTGTTATGCTCTAGCCACGATGTTCTGTGATCTTTTTCTTGCCTGAAGGACTTTGTTTGCCGTCCTTCTGCCTGGAATGCTGTTCCCCAGATCATCACACAGCTGGCTAGTCCTTATTATTCAGATCGCAGGTCAAGTATCACGTGAGAAAGGCAGATGAGTCAGCCTACAGAAGACACCCAGTTCCTCTCCATCACGTCACTCGGGTTTGACTCTCTAAGTAGCACTCATTCCCCACTAGTGTTTTTGGGGTTTTTTTGTGTTTTTTTTTTTAATTTGTTTATTGTCAGTATCTCCTATCCAGAATTGGAAGCTCCAGGAGAAGCAGGGTCTGTCTTGTTCATCACTGTCTCCCCACAGCTTCAAACGGTGCCTGGCACAGAGTAAGTGTGTCATATGCAGATTGTGTAATTAATGGATACTTTCCTCCTTTTCTTAGGCATTTCACGTGCCTTTACAATGAGTGTTATCTGTCATATCCTGTAGAAGGAAGATAGAAAATAACATTTTTTTTTAGGCTGCCAGTATGTGCCAAACACTGGACTAGGCTTTAGTATACATCTTATTCAATTCTGGTCACTTTGAGCTGGCTGGTATTATGTCCGTATTTATTAGTAAGGAAGCTGAGACTCAAATAAGCCCCCAAGGAAGCTATCTGAGAACACATGTTTTGTATGTGACAATCCAAATGAGGCCGGCTAATTTCAAAGCTCACTCCCTTCTTGTGAGAGTTCTCTTGTTCTGTGGTGTGTAAAATTTACTTGCCCCCAAAACTAAATGACCCCAGAATGTTATATATTTTTATACTATTCCTGGGGAAAAAAATATGATGGCTTGTAATGCTCAAAGAAACTCAAAAGATACAAATTAACTGATGTAATAATTAGATCTATCCCTGGTGCGACTCACTAAATCACATAGTATCAGTAGGAAATAAAACAATAGCCAATGGTACAGGCCCAGTGACTGGAACATAAGTAGATATTTGATAAATATAGCCTTCTTTTTTTCTAGGGGAGCTGCTTGAAGCCAAGTCCTATTTTAAAATCATTTAGTGAACTAGTTATTTAAAGGATTCCTGTGGTGAATCCTTTTCCAAAGCAAAGGGTCCTTTTGTGAAATGCATAAACTCCTCCTAATCTTTTTATAAATATAGATTTTTATATATTTGGTTGGCTTAATGTGTTCTGTAAGGAATTTGTTTGCTAAGTCCAAGTGTGGGTGTGGATGTGGATGTGTGTTTGGGAAATGGGTAAGGAAGAAGGGGTTTGGTTGTGCCGTGTCGTAAACCTTGTTGGTCTGGGTAGAAGCCATGAGGTTTTAGAACTGTATTTTGAATGAGATGATAAGACAATAACAAAATACAAGATGGGAAGTCCCTAGACTGCACACACACACAAAAAAAGAGGCAGCTAATGTACCAGTTTCTGCTGCTACCTATTGACCCCCTGGGTTTTTACAGAACACTTTCCAAGAACCTACAATGAAACTTGCTGGGTCATGTCTATTCCATGACATTTCACGCGTTCATTTGTTTATTCTTGCAAGGAATACTTAATTTTTTTAGCATTTTATTTAAATTTTAATTGTTTAAGTAATCTCTACACCAAACGTGGGGGTCGAACTTGCAACCCTGACATCAAGAGTTGCATGCTTTGGGGTGCCTGAGTGGCTCAGTTGGTTAAGCGCCAGACTCTTGATTTCAGCTGAGATCATGATCTCACAGTTCATAGGACTGAGCCCCACATAGGGTTCTGCACTGACAGTGCGGAGCCTGCTTGGGATATTTTCTCTCTCTCTCTCTCTCTCTCTCAAAATAAGTAAATAAACAAACAAAAAAAAAGAGTGAGTTGCACACTCTATCGACTGAGCCAGCCAGGTGTCCCTGAAGATTTTAATTTTTTTTTAACGTTTATTTATTTTTGAGACAGAGAGAGACAGAGTATGAACGGGGGAGGGTCAGAGAGAGAGGGAGACACAGAATCTGAAACAGGCTCCAGGCCCTGAGCGGTCAGCACAGAGCCCGATGTGGGGCTTAAACTCATGGACCGCGAGATCATAACCTGAGCCGAAGTCGGGTGCTTAACCGACTGAGCCACCCAGGTGCCCCCTGAAGATTTTAAAGTAATCTCTGCACCCAATGTGGAGCTTGAACTTACAACCCTGAGATCAAGATCATATGCTCCGATCTGAGCCAGCCAAGTGCCCCCAATGAATACTTATTGAGTGTTCGGTATGTGTCAGGTACTATTCTAGGTGCTGGGGACACATCAGTGAATGGCAGACCTGCCTTTAGAGAACTTACATTCTAGGCGGGAACGCAATCAAATAAGCCAATGCTGTGCAGAAAAATAGAGCAGTGTTAGAGTGATGGGAATAGGTTGGGCTAATAAGAAATGCCTTTTTGATATAGGGAAGGGGCACCCACAGAGAGCACATTTAAGCAGAAACCCAAAGAAAGTGTGTGGGGGGAGAGTATTAACTATCTTTGAGGAAACAAGGAATGCAAATGCCTGAAGCAGGAGCAGTATTGTTGGGGTGCTGAGGACTGGCAAGGAGGCCATGTGGCTAGCATGTTCGGGTAAGAGAGGAGTATAAGGGACAAAGTTAGAGGTTGGAGAATGCCAGAGCAGGTAGTCGGATAGCCACGGCAAGGACTTTGGATTTTATTCTGGATGAGATAGGAAACCATTGGAAAGTGTTGAATTGTGAGATATGATCTTACGTTTTAATATGTTGGGTGTTTTTGTTTTTGTTTTTTGAGAGACAGAGCTCAGGCTTGCATGCGACCAGGGGAGGAGCAGAGGTAGGGAATGAGAATTTTAAGCAAGCTCCATGCCCAGCATGGAGCCCAGCATGGGGCATAATTTCATGACTGTGAGATCATGACCTGAGTCGAAATCAGGAGTTGGACGCTTAACTGACTGAGCCACCCAGGCACCCTGATCTTACATTTTAAAAGGATCACTCTGGCTATAGAGAAGAAACCGAGGTGAGAAGACCAACGCAGTGGCTCTTGCAAAAGTACTCATGAGAACTGTGGCAGTTTAGGCCAGGATAGGAGCAGCGAAGTTGGTAGGAAAGGGTCAGATTTTGCACGCATTTCAAGAGCAAGTCTGGCAATATATGCTAAGTGATTGGATGTGGGGTATGAGAGAAAATGCAAAACCAAGGATGACATCAGTTTCTGGCCTGAGTGATTGGAAGAATGGAAAGTGCATTGGTAGGAATGAGGGTGGTGAGATTTGGTGGAGTACTCAGAGACTCTGGCAATATGTAACAGTAAGGGAAGCATTGGGCCTACTAAGGAAAGAACGGGACTGTAAGACCTGGTCAGTGTGTACTGATAGAAGCTGGGAGAGTGTGGATGAGACTGGATCTTGGGAGTGCTAGACCAAGGGGGTTGGATGGGAAGAACACAAGGTTGGAAAAGAGTAAGTGTATTAGCTACCTATCGCTACATAACAGTACTACCACAAACTTAGCGGCTTACAACGATATACTTTTATTCTTCTCACAGTTTCCATAGGTCAGGAGTTCCAGCACAGCTTAGCTCCATCCTCTGCAAAGCTGCAATCAAGGTGTCAGCCAGGGGTGGGATCTTATCTGAAAGCTCACCGGGGAAGGATCCACTTCCAAGTTCACGTGGTTGTTCGTAGGATTCAGGTCCTTGCAGATGATTGTAATGAGGGCCTCAGTGTCTTGCTGACTGTCTGCCAGAGGCCACCGTCAGTTCTTTGCCACATGGCTCTCTCCTTAGGGAAGTTTATAACATGGCATCTTGCTTCTTCAAAGCCAGCAAGGGAGACAGTCTTATAGCAAGATGGATGTTATGGTCACATGCAATGTAATCACTTATATCTCAGCATGTCTGAATCACATTCAAGGGGAAAGACCACACAAGAGTGTGAATACCAAGATGCGGGGAAATAAATTCTACTTACATAAATGGGTTAGAAAAAAGTTTAGCGTGGAAAGCTGCCACCACAGGGTGAAAGTGTCCTGTGGTGAAAGAGGTTAGCTAGTGAGGTATTGTAATGGGATCACGAGTACCTTGTCATATCACCCGCAGAAAATTACTTTCCATCTGATGCCAATATACTATTGTACTTTGATCATAAACTCCACTTGTCCCCCAGACCCTTTGCTTCTTACACACACAAGTTAATGATTACCGTCTGATTGTTTTCTCCACATTCACATGTAAATCTTGTTTTCTTCACATTCGCCATGTGGGTAATATCCTGTGAGCTCAATAAATATGGAGTCGAAACCTGTTCAGGGTTCTTGTCTCCTCCCAGACATTAGCCTCTCTTGTATTCAATTCTGCATCTGCTCTCTTGCTGGACAAGAAAGAACTCCAGACTCATAGTCTGCAACACCAAGACGCATGATCATGGAGGTCACCTTGAGTCTCTTGTCACAGAGAATTTATTGGTATGGGAGCATTCTCCCATGATGCAGGATTTAACACTGGTAAGGCCTCTGGGCAGGAGTGCTAACATGCTGCACTGTCCCAAATTAAGTAAAGTAGAAATGTCAAAATTTCTGGCAGAAATTCTGGCAGATGGTGGAAGGGGGACCAAAAGGCTCAGAGTGGTGGGTGTGCAGGAGTGGCTACACTATGTAAGGCAGGGAAACCCCACAACTCTGTTCTTCAGGAGGGCCCAGAGGATACTGTGTTTACCCAAGTGATAAACAGCGCACTGTAGAGAGGCTGCTGAATGTCTGCCTCAGAGGCTAAGGCACTAATCAAGGTGCAAGGAAACTGGTCTGGACAAGGGAGGATATGGTGGAAGTGGCGAGAAGCAGGTAGATTCTAGAATGACGAGATTTGACAGGTTGGATGTGAGGTGTGAGAGAGGAATCACAGATGACTCTAAGGTTTGGGGGCTGAGCAGCAGAAGGTGGAAGGTACATTTACTGGCATGGAAAGAACTGTAAGGACAGGAGATTTGTGGGTGTCAAAACCCAAAATTCAACTGAGCGTTTTATTTGCTTTATTCAATGATTGTGGGTCAGGCAGCATCCAATCTAGCAGATAGACAGGACCTCTGAGGAGCTGCACAAAATGAGAATTATAGGCAGAAGGGAGAGGAACAAGGAGGTTATACTGGGCAAAAAAGCAGGCCGGTTGTTGCAAGGTACTTTCCTTTCAGGGATGGCAGGGGTCCATGAGGCAGATTATCTAACTAGTGCTGATCAGGCAATTCCTGATTGACTGGTTTAAGATTCCATTTCTGGGAGAGCTGAAACTATAATTAAGTCTAATTAAGTCGTGATTTGGAGATGTGGGGCTTATGCTAAGTAAGCAGCTCCATTTGGGGCCGTTGTCTTATTTTTAACATGGGGAAATCAGGAGGTCTGTTAAGAGTGAGATGTGTGTTAGGCATTTGGATAGAGATTGTGAGTAGACAGTTCAGTATGTGTGTTTGGAGTACAAGAAAGGTCTAAGTACAGAGATAGAAACTTAGGAGTTATTAGCTTATGGGTGTATAGGCCATCCATGGGATTGGATGACATCACCTAGGGATTAGGTGTAGATACAGAAGGGGTCAGAGACACAGAGCCCCAGAGCATTCCAACATTTGGGAGATGAGAGAGAAGAGAAAGCCAGGGTCTGTCACAGAAATGAGAGAGAGACACAGACAGGTATCTGTGAAGGGGGGAAGAGACCAGGCCATAACAAGGGGAGCTTGTTGGTAGTATCATCTGATGTCATGAGCTTCAGAGCTGGAGGTTTTAAAGAATATTGAGAGAATGTTTTTTGGTAGAGACTTTGTGACAGGATTAAGAACAGGAGCAGCTGAGCACTCAGGGTGCAGCCAGGCAGGGTTCACATGTAACAAGTCATGAACAAGTTCAGATACAACCAGAGAAGAGGTTGGGCATGCAGGGATTTTAGGGATGGTGGATAGTGAGATTTCTCCTTTCCTATGCCCGCCACACCCCCTTTCAGGTCACCAAAGAGATTCCAGTAATTTTCCAGATCATTGCTCTCCTGCACCTACCCCCGTCTTTCCAAGAGAATGCCTCAGTCAGACTTATTCCTGGACTTTGGTAAAGACAAATTCTGAAGACAGGAGAGACATAGACCAAAAGGGGGGTGTGTGTGTGGAAAGGATTTAAGAAGGGATTAAGTCATTAAATAGCCAGGAGTGGAATAGGTCATGGGAATGTGTTGGGGGTGAGGTGGGGAATGGGGTTGTTGGGAAAGAAAGGGAATGGGGATTTGGTAAAGAAAAGATCTAGATTGATTTCGATGATTTAGATTCTTGTGGGGCTAGAGGGAATTGGGATAGAGAAAAGAGAATACGAGAAGTCCTGCAGGGGTTGTGAATTGGACTCCTTTGAATTTCAAGACACGAGGAACAAATGAGAGTCCTCCTCAATAAAATCTTTGTTGAACTGCACTCCTTCAGTGCAGCAGTGGTTTGGGTCTGGGCATGTGGGTATTGACTGGGGTAGGGTTTTGTTTTTTGTGTGTGTTTTTTTTAAGTTTATTTATTTATTTTGAGAGAGAAAGCATGAGTGAGGGAGGAGCAGAGAGAGGGGGAGAGAGAGAGAATCCTAAGCATGCTCTGCACTATCAGCACAGAGCCCAATTCGGGGCTGAAACTCATGAACCGTGAGATCAGGAGCTGAGTCAAAGTTGATGCCTAACCACCTGAGCCACCCAGGTGCCCTGACTAGGGTAGGGTTTAAGGTAGATAAGGATACTTGGACTCTACCTATTGATTCAGGACAAGGTTCTGGCCCCCTGGAAGAGATAAAAACCAGATAGGCAATCCTTACAGAATACTACCATGAAAGGCTTATCCAAGCCTATTCATTCATTCATTCATTCATTCATCTACCCATACATTCAATCAATGAACCAATCAGTCAATTCCTAGAATGTCAGCTCCAGGACATACGGACTGTCTCATTTTCTCTTACATCTCTAGCACCTAGATGAGTGTTTATTCATTCATACCACAAACATGTATCGTGGGCCTGGCTTACGGCAGCCCCTGGGCCAAATACTGCTTTATGCTGGTGTATAAAGTAGGCATCTTCTTGTGCTGCCCTTAGGACCTTACTCTGTAATGGAGTCACAAATGAACAAATACATTTATAATTACAAGTTGTGGTTTTGATAAATGCTATAAAGGAAATGTACATGATGGTGGGATAAACAGTAAGGAATGACTTGAATTAGACTGGTTAAAGTAGGTGTCTCTGAGAAGAATCATTTATGCTCAAGCCTGAGACACGGCTACCCACGGTGGTGACAGAAGGAATATTTACTTTCTAACCAAAGACAATAGCATGTGTAAAGGACGTTAAGGACCAAAAGATCTTCATAGTTTTTGAGGAGCTGAAAGAAAGCCCATGGAGTTATTTACTGCTAAGAAATAAGAATTTAACCAGGTCTTACTGACACTTTCCCCCTAAATGCTTCTTTAGAATAGATATTAATGAATGTTCCATAACAAAAAGTAATGCCAGCAATAAGTTTTCTTTTAGCCTTGAGAAAATATTTAATATTTATAGTAATTAGTTTATTATTTGCCTTTTATTTTGGTTTATGGTATTTATCCACATACTGAAACAAATCTTTTTTCTTTTTTTTGTTGTTATATAGTCATATTTATCTAACTTTTCACTCATGGTTCCTGCCTTTGAGGTCATCCACAGAAGGGCTTCCCTATCTCAGAATTACATAATGGCTTATATTCTCTTCCAGGACTTTTGTGATTTTGTATTTTACATTTAAATCTTTAATTCAGAGGTGCCTGGGTGGCTCAGTCAGTTAAGTGTCCAACTCTTGATCTGAGCTCAGGTCATGACCTCACGATCCGTGGGTTCGAGCCCCATGTTGGGCTCTGTGCTGATAGTGCGGAGACACAGCTGTCTTGCCCTCTCTCTGCCCCTTCCCCGCTTGCACTCTCTCTCTCTCTCTCTCAAAAATAAACTTTAAAAAATCTTTAATTTATCTGGATATTTTCAGATGTATGGTTCTTTTGTTTTCATTGTCTCTCAATAAAGCAGAATGCTTTTTTCTTTATACATGTTCCTCATTTCTTGTTATATGAATTACTGGGCATTTAAAATTTTGTTGTTTTGTTGCTACTATGAATGGACTCTTTTTTCCATTGCATTTTATAGCTGGTTATTGTGGGTGTTTGGGAAGAAATATATATATATATATATATATACATATATATATATATATATACACACACACACATATATACATATATATATATACTTAACATATATATTATTATATGCTTTTTAATAAGAATATTGTGACCAGTCACTTGACTGAGATCTCACTTCTGTAGTCCCCCCAGTTGATTCTCTCTGGTTTTTCAAAAGTTAAAATTTGCAAATAATATTATTTCTTCTGATCTGAAAGGCTCAGCAGGGCTTCTCATTGTTTTAAGTGCGTTTCTTTGACAGCTGTTGGGGATGAACATCTTTTCAGGTGTTCATTGGCCATTTGTTTTCCTTTAGTGAACTGCCAGTTCACTTCCTCTGCCAGTTTTTCTGTTTGGTATTTGTAATGTTTTTATTGATCTGATAAAATCATTTGAAATTCATTTCCCTGTTGAAATTTAAAAATAATTTCTTCCAAGAGAGAGAGTGAGCTAATGTCAAATGTAAATGTTAGCATGTGAGCAGTCTAGAAAAGTTGAGAATCCTTGCTGGAGGCTACCTACCTGCATATTGATTTTTTGTCTCTTGGTCCTTAAAATCCAATGGGAGGTGGGGTAGGTGACCAATAAAATACGTGCCCAGAGCAGGGAATGTGCTATTCCAATTCAACAGCCAGAACCGGTTGGCCGGGGCTCCCCCCACTCGGCCCCTCCCTTCCTGCACACCGGGTGGTCTCCCCACCCCCACCCTGCCTGGTTTGAAGGGATTATTCAGGATCAATATTTGAAATCGTTGTATTTTTTCCTAACTGGAGTTAAGTTTATAAGCTTTTTTTATTTAACCACCAAACACCAGAAATAAAAACCTGGAAGAGAGCCAGTTTGACTCGGAGCCAGTACACTTTCTCATAGCCAAAAAGCTCGCCCTTCATCCTCGTTGTTTTTTCCCCTGAGTTACTGACATTTCCTTTCAAAAGCTGATTCCCAACTTCTCAAATTCTTCATCCGTGTCGTTCGGTCCCCAAATGATTTCCAGAGATCCTGCCCTCCCAGTCCAGCCCCCGGCCCAGCCCAGCCCCTGACACCTGAGCTGTAAACCGGGGCCCGAGCCACGTGACCTGGACTCGAGCTCTAAGCTCCTGGGGGAGCTTTAATTACTCTGCAAATACAGAGCAGGGCCCTGGTGGGAGGAGAAGGGGGCCACAAGAGCATCTGATGCATCTGAAGGCCGTTCCACGCAGAGACGTGTGGGGGGAGTTTTGTTCCTACTAACCACTGAGGGCTGCAGTAAATCCATGCACAGTTCACTTAACAAACACATGCTGAGCACCAACTGTGTACTGGGGACTCTCCGAGGCACTGGTGAACAAGACTAAACCGACTCTGGCGAAATTGCCCAGTGGGAAAGACAGGCATGAAATAATCCCATCTCACAAATTCAATAAGTACAAGTGTGAAAGTTCTGTTTAGGCAAATGTGAACGATTTCATGGCTTAGCTCTGAATCCTTCGAAAGGATTCAGAGGAACAGCAACAAGTCGGCCCCCAGGGATTTTTGGTGGCGGTTCCTTTCTTATGCCGCCCACATCTAGGGGTGGGCCGTCCTGAGAAAACAGCCCTAACAGGAGTAGGGAGGTCTAAGGGGGAGGGTTCGGAGCAGCTGGGCGGCAAAAGAGCTGTTTTCTCTCCCTCTTTGGGAAACTATTTGGAGGTGCAGCCTGGCGGCTCTCATGACCTCTCACAGCGCTTTGGGGACGGTCTGCGACGGGCCGGGCCATCCCGGTTGGCCTTGGAAGTCAGTTCTGAGTCAGCTGTCAGTGACCCGCAGGGTTAGGGCTCCTCCCCTCGTCTCCCCGCTCCTTCATGCTCAGAACTCATGTTCCAGATGGACTCAGCTGGCAAGTGTTTGAGACGTGTCTCAGCATCTTGTGATGTGTTCCTGAACCTCCGGCCCCCAGTGGGGTGAGTCACTGGCTCTAACTTGATCCCTGCTGCTCTTGGCCCCTTCTTCCAGGGTCCATAAACCCAAGCCCATCATATCTGAGAGCAGACCACCAAGTCCCTGTGGCCAGGCCTGGAGGGGACTGCTGTGCCATGAGGCGCAGCCTGTTGGCCCTGCCCTGCAGGGATTCTTTTTCTCCCCCCTTTCCTCTACAGGGATTCTTTCTGCCAATTCATTTGTGGAGGGATGAGGGTAAAAGCACCCTCCCTCTGGGTCCTTCTCCTTCCCAGTTCTCTTCGCCTGAATTTCAGATACCTGGGCTGTGGGACCGAACAGAGCTGAGAATGCTGTCAAGGCAGGAGTATTGCTGTTCCATCCTTTCTGTCAGTTTGGGGTAGGCACTGAGTTGGTGAGATCTGGAAATGGGAGGAGGTTTGCCTTTGCTTAAGAGACTGGATTCAAATCCTGGCATTCTTACTTCCTAGCTGAGTGGCCTGGGGCAAGCTTATAGTGGTTTCCCCACTTAAAATATAAGTAAGCACCCAACTCATAAGACTATTGTAAAGATAAAATGAGATAAAAACATGTACAGGTTTTTAAGAAATTCCTAAAATATAAGTGATAGTAGTAATGCTGTTGTTGATATTACAGGCTCTTCAGGGAGGTTCCTTCTTGGTAGGTTTTTGCAACATCGGGTTGCTAATAATGATTTTTACGTGCGGTCTCTCCTTTTCTGCCTTTTATTGGATCAGTGTTCCAAAAAAGCTAGTCTGACATTTTTTTTTTTTTTTTTTTAGCACTTGATTATACTGATTCCTTTGCTCTGGTGTCTGTAGGCTGTGGTTCATCAGGGTGTGGGTGAGGGCTGGATAGGAGAAAGACCTGGAGTCTTATTTTCTCCCCAAGCATGAGGGCTTGCTTCTCTATGACTGACCCCCAGGGAAAGCCCGTATCCATCATCCGTCCATTGGTGGAGGTACTCATTTATTCCACACACACTCCTGAGCTTCTACTATGTGTTAGGTGTTATGAGAAGTACTAGTTTTAAAAAATGAAAAATGCTCAGTTCTTATGCTCAGGGAGCTCAAAGTCACAGGCAATTATAATCCCGGTGTGTGAGTGATGCTATGAAGGTAGACGTAGGGTACTTTGGATACACCCAGTAGGCACCCGATCTGATGCAGGGTGTGGGTTGTGATGGTGTTCTCTGCTGGATTCCACAAGATTAGGAGGATTTGGCTAGATAAAGTGAGGGAAGGGCATTCCTGGCCAAGAGAACAACGTGTGCAAAAGCCTAGAGGACCAAGGGCATGGTGTGGATTTAATGGCCTCTTCCAGGAAGGAGTGGAGTACAAAGTCTAGAGGTAGGCTGGGGAGTGCCAGGAAAGCATGGGGGCTGCTCTGTAGGTTTTTCACTGATGATCTGGATCTGTCATATTTACCCTATGGTTTCTCATTTCTTAACATCCTGTCTCAAATGGTCCCCCCAGAATGGAGTTAATTTCAATAATTTTCACATGACCTATATGAAGCTGGGGAGATTTCTATTTTCCATGGTGTTATGAATATGTTTTCACACTTCTGATTAAACATGATAGATTGAATACACATGCTCATCCCAGATGTCTTTTAAAAATATCACCGAAATGAGAGCAGAGAAGAAAAAAATAGATATAAACAGAAAAGAGGAGACAATAGCAAATGAGAAATGCCGAGGAATTCCTAGAATATGAAAATCAGATGAAAGCACCAGAGAACTGAGAGGTACCTTGACTGGGTTCCCTGTGAAACAGCCCCTGAGAGGAGGATGTGAGAGAGGAGGTTTCTGGGAGCCACACCTGCAGGAGAGCAGAGGAATCAAGGCTGGATGGAGAGTCAGTCGTGACAGTCTCAACTGACCTCACAGGAAGCTCTTCAGAGTGGTCCCAAATGAAGGCAAGGCGTTTGTACCCCAACATAGACCAGTCATTGGACATGGCTGACAGTGGAAGGGGGATACCTTTGGGTGAGGCAAGTCCCTTTATCCAGTGCCAATGCCTAGGAAGGAACTCAGCTGTAAGCCTTTATCAGCCCATAATTCAAGCAGCAAGGAAATGAGAGCGTCAATTTAAAAAAGGAGTGTCAGGGGCGCCTGGGTGGCTCAGTCAGTTAAGTGTCCAGCTCCGGCTCAAGTCATGATCTCACTGTTTGTGAGTTCAAGCCCCCCGTCCGGCTCTGTGCTGACACCTGGCAGCTCGGAGCCTGGGACCTACTTTCCAATTCTGTGTCTCCCTCTCTCCCTGACCCTCCCCTGCTCACACTGTCTCTGTCTCTCTCTCAAATATAAATAAACATTAAAAAAAAAAAAAAAGGAGTGTCAGGTTGGTGTAACCTAATACTTATTACAAAGAGAGTCAAAGGAGGAGCAAGCCCATTCACACCACAGAACCCTGGAAAAACTCAGGAACTGGTGGTGCAGGAGCCTCTGAGGGACAGGGGAAGGCATGGAGCTGAAAACAGACATGGTCTCAAAGTGCATGTGAGGAGGCTCCCACCTCTCCCCAGCCTTGGAAGAGGACTGAAGGTTTACTATGGTGGGACATTAACCAGAAAGGTTCCAGTCCCTGAGACGCTAGATATGGCAGAGTTATGTAGGGGAGACCCCTGGAAATGCAAGAGGTGGGGACAATCTTCTGAAAACAGGGGGAATTCCATATTAGGAATGGTGAGACCCCCCAGTCCCTTCCCTGACCCCCAATCAGCTCACAGAATTCCAGCAGTGGGGCTTGTGGAGACCAGGCAGGAGTCTAAACAAGAAATTCATCTCTAGGGAGATTGGCCAGCCCAAGAGAAAAGACCCACCATACTGAGATTTGAGGGTTCTCAAGTAAAAAGTCCAGCCAGTCACCTTATCACTTGAATGCAGATTACCAGGCACTGTACCTCACACATGGTCACATAGCTTTTAATCAGTTTTTTAGTGCCTTACTCTCAAATATGATCAGAAAGTCAATGATGGTATACTCATATACTTGGAGAAAAACTCAAATTGAATGACAGATATGAAAGTTTGATAGATGGCAGAAAGAGCCTGGAGGAGGGGCACCTGGGTGGCTCAGTTGGTTAGGCATCAGACTTCAGCTCAGGTCATGGGTCTCACGTTCGTGGGTTCAAGCCCCACATCAGGCTCTCTGCTGCCAGCATGGAGCCTACTTTGGATCCTCTGTCCTCCTCTCTCTCTGTCCCTCCTCAGTATGCATTCTCTCAAAAATAAATAAACCTAAAAAAAAAAAAAGAAGAAGAAGAATCTGGAGGAAAGAGTGCAGGAAACAAGAGGAAACTAAAAACAAAACAACAACAAAACCCTTCGATGTCCTTAAAGAGGATTAATTAAAAAGAATAAGACAAGTAATCTCTTGTTTATAAAATGCAACCAGTGATAAAAGATGGCGGAGCTGGGTAGGTCTCTGCTCCACAGAGTTGTTCAGGGCTCAGAAGACCAAGAGCCTGCCATCATTAGCTCATGGCTTCCAATGTCAGCCTAGGGAAAAGAAAGAGGATCTCTCCAGAGGGTCAGGTGTGTAAGTAGTGAGCATCATTTCTGCTCGCATCCCATCAGCTAAAACTGACATGCTGTAGCTTTGTGCTCAGGAAGTAGAAGGATCAGTTATGAGGAACGTGTTGTAGTGTCTACCACAAGAAGTGCTGAAAAATAGTTAAGGAAGTCGCAGAGCAGGCCTGGAAGTTAACTAGCCCACACCGGAACAGGCAGGGACATTCTCCAGGAGGGAATGTCTGCGGGGGAAAAAAGGAACTGAAAGAATATCAGGCATTCAACTGAAAAGAAAGGTTTAATTCAGAGGATTTTACAATGCTTTTGTGACTGTGGGAAAAAATTATGATAGTGAAAAATGGGCAACAGATAAAAGGGAGGAAATTATTACCTATAGAAACAACAGTGAAAGAAGAAAATGTAATCACATTATATTTCATAGTAAGAGGAAAACTAGTGGGGCGCCTGGGTGGCTCAGTCGGTTAAGCGGCCGACTTCGGCTCAGGTCATGATCTCACGGTCTGTGAGTTCGAGCCCCGTGTCGGGCTCTGTGCTGACAGCTCGGGGCCTGGAGCCTGTTTCAGATTCTGTGTCTCCCTCTCTCTGACCCTTCCCCGTTCATGCTCTGTCTCTCTTTGCCTCAAAAATAAATAAACGTTAAAAAAAATTTAAAAAAGAGGAAAACTAGTGATTTAACTAAAACTTCTAAAGTATGTATTTTGGAAGGATGAAATAGGATGAAGGATAACAAGAAGCAATAGTGCTAACTCCACATTTTCTGTATAAAAAGCCAGTGGGTAATATATAAAAGTATTGACCTGGAAGGTAGCTGTATAACCCTACTGGTTAGAAATATGGAAGTAAGTGCTATACAAAGTAGTAGAAAACCCTTGAAAGGAAGATAAAGGACATGACAAGGAATAGGCAGGGGATTTCTGTGGTTGTTGTTTATAAACCTGGTAGTATCGGAGCACCTCACTCAGTCGGTTAAGCGTCCGACTCTTGATTTCAGCTCAGGTCATGATTTCATGGTTCAGGTCGTGGGTTCAAGCCCTGCATCAGGCTCTGCACTGACAGTGTGGAGCCTGCTTGGGATTCTCTCTCTCCCTCTGCCCCTCTCCCACTCACATGCACATTCCGTCTCTCAAAATAAATAAACTTTAAAAATAAAAAAATAAACCGTGTAATATTATTTGACTTTTAAATCCTTGTACATGTATTACTTCAGACATAATGACATAAAAAGTCCATGGATAAGACCAGCTTCAGGCATGACTGGGTTCAGGAACTCAAAGTTATCAGGACTCAATTTCTCAGCTTTGTTTTCCCTGTGTTGGCTCTGTTTTTAGTTAGGCCTCTCTTCATGGGACACAGGACCTCCTAGCCCCTCTGTTTTCTTTTCCTTCAACCTTTCCTTCCTTCCTCCCTCCCTTCCTTCCTTTCTTCCTTTCTTCCTCCTCTCCTTCTTTCCTCCCTTCCTCCCTCCCTCCTTTCTGTCTTCTTTTGTAATTAAAGAAGTTTTTAATGGTGGCTAAAAAACACATGCAATTTGCCATCTTAATCATTTTAAGCGTATAATTTAGTACTGTACATTCACGTAGTGTGTATTTACATTGTTGTGCAACAGATCCCCAGAACTTTGTCATCTTGCAAAACGGGAACGCTATACTCCTTAGACAACAACTCTTTCCTTCCTGCCCCGCCCCCCGACCCCTACCCCCAACTACTGGCAACCACCATTCTACTTTTGCTGTCTTCTTACAGCTATTAGTGCCAGCAGAGAGAAACCTCACTTTCCTGATAATTCTGACAAAATCCCAGGATCGAGTTCCAGTAAACTGACCAGGGCTTGGCTGGCATCCCCAAAACAAATGGCCCAAGGGTCAGGGGTGAGCCCAAGCAGAGCTGACAGTAGAAGGGGCCGGGGCTCCAGGCAAACACACACGGTCCCCATGGAAACGCTGGGATGGGCAGGTTGTGAGACATCCCGTCCCACCCTGCTTAGACCCTGCTTGACCTGGAGGTTTACCTGTACCTCCACGACCTTCCAAGCAAACAAGATGATCTCAGTTCTCCATGGGATTCTTTTTTTAAGCCTCTTTAGCATAAACTGTTTTTAAAAAAGATTTATTGTTGGGATAGGTAGAAAATTGTAATTATTAGGTTGACCTTCTTTGAAAATGTTCATTAGTTATGTGTATTTTTTACTATGAATTGTCTGTTCGTGCTCTCTGCTCATCCCATACTATTAATAAACACATTTATCAGCTTCCCCAATTCTGATACATGTGCAAAAACATATTAAAAAATATTTCCTAGAACCTTGTACAGGACTTTAGAGAGTACCTAGTAGTGCGATTCTCATTTTACAAAGAGAACCAAAGCGTCTGTTAGTGAAGTATCCAGCCAGCTCTAGAACCCTGCCGGTGGTGGATGAAGGAACAGAAAATCTGGTTTGATCCTCCACCTGTTAGATTGTGCTGCTTCTTCAATTACTCCTAAATTTGGTTCCCCCAAAGTCCCATTTCCTGTCCAGTCACCATGTTCAGGGATTACAGAGAGCCTCTTTTATTTTCTCACAGTTTGCAACATTCTTAAAAGACTGAGGATAAATAGCTGAGAAGATTTGAAGCTAATTTGAGGTCCCTTGTGATTCATGCTATAATCTTGGCATTTGCCCAGCAGCACCTTGCAAATCTTCACTGCAGCTAGCACAGTTTTGGACTGAATTTTGCCATTAGAATAATATAAGTTACAGTAAAAAAAAGAGAGAGAGAGAGAGGATTCGTCTTGAAACCCTTTGTCGAGGAATGAGAATGAAATGCAGTGAGCAAGCTGCCGATGTTTTTCAGGGGGAGAGAGTGAACCCCACACTGCAATGTTGGCCTTGGCGCCTCCCTGCTTTGCAATCCTGGGCTCTCAGGAAGCTCCTGACCACACCAGAGATGGAAAATACCCTGACTGCAATGAGGCAGCCTGTGCTCCTGCGGCTGTTCTCACTCAGCATTAGTGATGCGGTCATTGTGTGGGTCACAGCAGATGAGATTTGTGGAAGAGGAACTGGAGGGTTTAGAGTTTCAGAATGTAAACCGAACTCTTAAAGAATATGAGGCATGAGGCTGGATTTTCTGTCACTGAGGAAATCTCTCTATCGAGGGTAAACTGAAGCAATTGTGCTTTGTTGACTTTAAGGTTCAAGACTAATCAAGTATCTACTACAGTTTGGAAAGCTAACTACTGAACTCTGTATTCTTACCTGTTAACTTTGTGTTTCTTTTTTCCTTGACAGGGTGCACGACTCAAGCCATAATAGGTCAGGCAGTTGCCTCACTTAGGCTGCTGGCGGGAGGAGAGTAGAAGAATTTTTTTTTCAGTGTGGAAACAGAGAGGCTTAGAACTATTGAGAGATGGCACTGGAGATTCAGATGGTTGAATCTTCAGGAAAAGCGAAAGGGTTGGGTTAGAACTAATAATAATAGGTAGGGCACTTGGTATGTATCAGGCATTGTAGGAAATCTTTATAAGTATTATCTCATTTAATCTTGATAGCAATCCATGAGGGGGGTACTCTCCACTTCACAGATGAGAAGACTGAGGTTCAGAAGTAAAATTAACTTGCCCAAAGTCATACAGCTAGACTTCTTGGGGCCAGAGCAAACAATCTGACTCCAAGACCCTGGGCTCTTAGCCCCTCTCTATGAAAGCTCCGTGACTGCTCTGGAGGTTGTATACCCTACTCCTGAAATAGCGACTGGCAAATAGTAGCTGCCACCCCAAATATGAGCTGGCTGAATATATAAATACTCCATGCTGCCTTAGCCTGGGTCAGGGTCAGTGTTCTTTGCAAGCCAGGGAGGCCAGAAAGCTGCATTTAGATGTCCTTTCAGACTCCTCAGAACTTTCTGTTCAGACTTAGAACTTCTTGGATAATGGTCGCAATAATGTACAATTAATGTCTTAGCAGGATAAAAATAAATATTTAAGAAGTGGTGATTATTGTGGTTATCACAGAATTATTTTTAAGAGTGAGAAAAAAGGTAATTACTGAATGTCCAATGGTAGAGAGTTGGTTAAATAAATTACAGAAATGCAGCAATGGAATACTTAACAGCTATTAAAAATAAAGTAATACCACTTTATATTTTTAAATATATCTTATTTTATATTTATATATTTTAAATTTATTTTATATTTATTATTTTATAATATTATTATAGATTATATATTATATATGTTATATTATATATATTATATAATACTATTATTATATAAATTATTTTAAATTTATTTTATATTTATATATTTTAAACATAAAAACAGCTATTAAAAATAAAGTAATACCACTTTATTTATATTTATATTTATTTATATTTATAAAGTAATACCACTTAAAAATAAAGGGTACCACATGGCATAAAAACCCATTATTGATATATTGTCTGGGGAAAAAGCAGGTTACAAAATAATAAGTAGAGTATTAGCCCAATGATGTACATATATTTATTCATAGAAAAAAGTCTGAAAGAAAATATTTTAAAGTGTTAATAGTGGTTATTTCTGCATGGCAAGAATATAGACGGTTTTAATTTTCTTCATGATGTTTTAAATTTTTTTTCAAATTTTCTGAAACTATAAAGTTTATAATCAGAAAAAAGCAATAATGTGATTTTTAAAAAGCAGTCCTCAAATTTTGATAATTTATTAAGATTTTATTTATTTATTTTAAAAGATTTTAGTTTTGAGTAATCTCTCTACCCAACATGGGGCTCAAACTCACGACTCCAAGATCAAGAGTCACATGTTCCACTGACTGAGCCAGCCAAGCACCCCTGATTATTGCTTTAAAATGAAGATATGAGGGGCTCCTGGCTGGCTCAGTTGGTAGAGCACGTGACTCTTAATCTTGGGGTCATCAGTTGAAGCCCCATGTTGGGTGAAGAGATTACAGAAAAAAATGAGATATGAAGTTGCAACTTAATGAAAGACAACAGAGTGTAGCTGATAAGAATAGGGACAATGGAGCCATTCTGCCCGTGTTCAAATCTCAGCTCTACCATTTATAAGCTGTGTGACTTTGGTTAAATTACTTAACTTATCTGTGATCTGTTTCTATGTCTAGATGTATATCATACATGATATTACTAATGATATATCATATATATTACTTCCTACCTCGTTATGAGGATTCAATAAGTTCTTATATTTAAAACACTTAGAACAGTGTTATATGAGTTTGTTACTATTATTGTCATCATCATCACTTTTATCATTAAAAATTCTCTCAATTCTCTTATCCAGTCTTTAAAAATGCACAGGCAGAGGTGAACCTAGGTCAAGCATTTTAATGCTTATATATTTAGGACTTTAGTCCATGTGTGTCCAGGATATACCAACAGGACCTCACTCAGGAAGAGCCTCAGCTGGGCCTCCCAGGGTTCACTATCACTATCTCTGAAGTAAGAAGGTTTTATGGAAACTCAAATTGATTTTGTCCTTATTTATTAACCAAATTAGCCAGCGTATAAAGTTAAAACCAGGAAAAAATTAAAATGAAGGGGAAAGAGAATTCTTTCTATCTTAACCCTCAAATCACTTTCTATTCTGACCCTTCACTTCACTGTGTCCTCCAAACATAAGCCACCTTGTCAAACTTCAAATTTGTATCTTCCCTCTCCTCATCCCTCACCCTCCTCACACCCCTCCCCTCAGCCAGCACCCCATTCTCACCTCCGGGCCTGGCTTTCACTACTGACCTCCACATACATGAGGCTGGATTCCAAACCAGCCTGTACCATCCCTGACCCTCTGACCTCTGGGGTCCTGGGAAAAGGAGCCTGAACCCGACCCCCACTCAGGAGAGTGAGAGGTGGCGGTGAGATGCCCCCACAGGACCTGCTCCCAGGCTGGCCTTATCCCGCTGTGGGGGCTGGGATTTCCTGCCCGGAAGCACTAGGCCTGGACACAATGGGGGTTATCGGTCACGATCGGGGGATCAGAACCACAGTGGGAGCCCTCTACTTAGCTGTTGGTTTTCCAGGCCTTTCCTGTGTGAATCTTTACTTCCGTGGAAGCTCTTGTTTTGGTCTTTTCCAGGACGGAAACCCTTCCCCCAGCTTCCTTCCCCTCTGTCATCTTGGGTCAGCTACCTTTCACTTCCCATCCTTTCCAAATTTGGGTCTAAGTCAACTTAAACTGACAATTAACAGAGGCTAGGTAAGGAAAGTGTTTCCCTTCTTCCTAGATCTTTTTTTTTTTCTTTTTAAAAAATTATGGGTGAAATTGATGAGTTAATTGGCTTCCATGATGATAATAATAATTCCATCAACTGAGCAAATTAACAAATTATACCTGTATTGAGGTTTAACTCCTTAATTTAAGAGCTTATTTGGCTTATTTAACAGTCCTCAATAGAAGTTCTTTCTATTTTGCTAAAAAGCAAAAGTATTAACAAAATAAAAAAGAAGGCACAATTTACCATGTTGTAAGTCTTAATAATACAGCAGAATTGCTTTTAAAATTGATGTTGCAAAATACCAGCTATCATTTACTGAATACTTATGTATCAAGTGGTTAGTCATTAGCTAGAATGAGTCATTAGCTCATTCAGTCCTCAGGACCACCTATTTTATAAATGACAAAATTGATCCTCAGAGAGGTTGAATAACTCACTGAGATCACTCCAGATATAAATGTCAGAGTTGGGTTTTGAACTCAGCCTGTGTGACCACAAAATTTTTGCTTGTATCCGACACTCTACTGCTATCTCCCAAAGAAGCTGCCACCACTCATACCCACCAGCAATCCCCAATAATATTATAGTTCTTGGACATGGCTTTAGGTCTGAAAGCTTGTCTCCTATCCATACTAACCCTGACCTCAGCTTCTCAAAACTCACCACCCCTGCCCACAGGACTTTAATGGCTCTAAGCTCAGAAAAGATGATGGTGTTTACTCGCATGAATGCTCCTATAATTCAAATGAAAACTAAACTAAACCACCAAGTAAGTATCAACAAGTTAAACAATGGTGTGATTTTCCTGATGTGTATCTCTGTGTATGTGATAATATATAGGATATGATAGCAGATTCTTTCCAAACAATTCAGAAAAGTTGTTCTGACTTTTCTGGAATATAAGCACCCTGTGCTTACTAGCCTCTTGGGTAATTCAGTTTAGCCAACTCCTACTTCCCAAGTAAGATGTGGGAAAAGAGAAAGCAAAGAAAAGGAAAAGAAAGAAGGAGGGAAGGAGATGGAGGAAGATAGGTGTATCTACTCAGAAATGGAGGTGTGGGAATAAAACCAACAAAGAAAGAATTGGTGTCCCCTCCTTCCAGCTGGGTGATTCCTGACAGGCTTCATTCTCTCCTCTCTTGCAGGAGGGTGAGAGCTGTTGTGGACTGTGAACCCCACAGGGGAGGAGGGGTACCCACGTCTGAGGGACCCCCCAGAGGGAGGCCTGCTCTGACTCAGCTCAGTGGGCAGTGGGCCAGACTTGCACCTCCCTGTTTACACTTGGATTCCTCTGGGACCCATCATACAATGACTCAGATTAGCTCTCACTGCCCTCAAAGTCTGAGGAATTGTCAGTGCCTGCTCTGGGTTAACACCCCAACAGTCAATTTAAATTATTGAATTAATTTTTGTGACATCCAGCCAGGCTGCCTGAGGGGCGGATCCCTGAGGTCATGATGACACGTGTGCTTCTTGGATCCCTGCAGTCCCTGTGGTTTCCACAGGACCTTGGGTCACATGCAGGGCCACTGGTTGTGCTTTGAGGAGCACTACCCCCTGAACATGGTCCACGTGAGAACCTGAGAGGGAGGATACTGGCCACTTTTTGGGAAAAGGATGGTAGCTGTGCAGTCTAAGGAGCTGTCTGCTGTACCCTTGGGTGAGGTGACCTTATGCAAGTGGGTGCTTCTGTGGTCTCCACCTGGAAAAAAAGGCAACTGTGGGTCCCTTTAGAGTGCCGTGAAAGCCATATGCCTTGGGTGAGCTCAGAGTTTTTCCAGGGGAATCCAAATTTATCAACCAAGAGATTTCCTAGAGACTTCTGAGTTTTGGCTAGAGAGCCTTCTTCCCATGCCTCACATAATCTGCTCAGGGTTTGTGAAGTTCATGGCCTAGGAGCTCTGGGTAACTCTCTGTGTATTGGGGAAGCACTGCTATCCAGCAAGTCCTTGGAGGTCATGTGACCTGGACAGGGAAAAAGTCCAATGCAGGACTCAGTTCTGCTTCATCCAAATAAGTGGCTTCAATTCAAACCCAATGAGGAAATCTGGCTTACTCCGCAGGGACTGCTTTGTCAGCCAGACGCAGAAAGGTTGGATGCCCAATGATGTCAACTCACTTGGGTCTCAGATCCAAGAGTGGCCCAGGAGTGAGGTATAGGAAGGGCTGTTCCCATGGTTACTGAGAACACCACTGCCCCTGCTTTCCACCTTCTTCTGCCCACTCCAGCCTCCCAGCACCCCTTTAGAACACCACCTTCCCTTGTCTGTAGTGAGAGTTGTCTCACCCCAGCCCACCATCTCCAAGTTCAACATGTGCATTATTCAACACCAGGCAAAGTGCTTGCTGCTGAGAGGAAAGAGCCCTCTGCCTCCTCCCATGGCCTCCTGGCTAAAAATGCTCACTTACACCAGACAGCAGGTAAAGTGTGACATTCTCGACAGTTTCTTCTTAAGCTCTTTGATTCCTTGTTCCCAGTTCTCAAGTCAGTAAAGTTCCAGGTGTGATTAAAAATAAAACAGGAAACTGGGGCGCCTGGGTGGCTCAGTCAGTTAAGTGTCCCACATCCCCACATCAGCTCAGATCATGATCTTATGGTTTGTGAGTTCGAGCCCTGTGTCAGGCTCTGTGCTGACACCTCAGAGCCTTGAGCCTGCTTTGGATTCTGTGTCTCCCTCTCTCTGCCCCTCCCCCACTCATGCTCGGTATTTCTCTGTCTCTCAACAATGAATAAACGTTAAAAAAATTAAAAATAAAATAAAAATAAAACAGGAAAAAACAGCTTGGAAGAAAAAGGAGATTTGTTCCCGCTTCTCCAGTTGAAGGATGATTTTAAGGACAGGGCCTGGTCTCTAAGAATTCTTTGTTTTAAATATGTGCTTTGGGAAGTCATAATCTTTTCAAAGGGCTTTTTCACTGCCTTGAGGAAAGTGCTGTAGCTTCCTCTGGCAAATGGAGGCATTGGAGAATAGAGATGAAACTATTTCACAGCTTTAAATAGGAAACAAAGACTGGACGTGAAGTTCTTTGTAGTTTATAATTCCATCTATCATGTTCCCCCGAAGGAGGCCAGGGGACCTGAAGGGTCTTCAGTTATAAAATGTGTGTCCCAGACAATCAATATTAGATTTGTGGCAACATATAATAAAAGCTTTAAGAATGAACTGGGGGACACCTGGGTTGCTCTGCAGGTTGGGCATCTGACTTCGGCTCAGGTCATGATCTTGCAGTCCGTGAGTTCAAGCCCCATGTTGAGCTCTGCACCGACAGCTGGGACCCTGGAGCCTGCTTCAGATTCTGTCTCCCTCTCTCTCTGTCCTTCCCCCACTCGCACTCTGTCTCTCTCTCTCAAAAAAAAAAAAAAAAAAAAAAAAAAAAGAATGAACTTGGACCTGGCAGCTTCACTTCTAGGAAGCTCTTCTGGAAAATCGATGAAAGTTCTGCAAAGATCTCATTAATGATGTCCATCACAGTGTTTCTTATAATAACAAAATATTAGGCACAGCCTAAATGTTGAACAATAGGGAATACATAACTGTGATTCATCCATTATGTACCATTGAAAAGAATATTGTCAAATGAATAAGGCAGTATGTGTAGTATTACCTTAGTTTTACTTTAAATTTATTTACTTATATGACCCCAGTTTTAATTTTTTAATAATTTTTTAATGTTTATGTATTTTGAGAGAGCATGTACATGGGGGGAGAGGGAGAGAGAGAATCCCAAGGAGGCTCCATGCTGTCAGCACAGAGTCCAGTGTGGGGCTGGAATTCATGAACTATAAGGTCATGACCTGAGCTGAAATCAAGAGTTGGATGCTTAACTGACTGAACCACCCCGGTGCTCCAACACCAGTTTTAATTTTAAAAAGATCTATATGTCTCAGAAAAATATTAAAGTAATATTATTTCTGGGTAGCTTAAAATTTTTTCCTTTATGTTTTCTGAATTCTCTGCATTAAATATGCATTTGTTTTTACTACAAATAGGCAGTTAATGTTCCAAAAACAGTATAAGAAGATAACTAAGATTCCAAGGACTGGGTGAGAAAGAGGATGGCCACTTACTGATCTTCCTTAACAGCTTTAGCAAGGACGTGGGTAAGTCATTTAACTCCTCTACAAGGCTTAAAGCTTCTTCACGGGCCCATCACCCAGCCTTGGGGTGAGGCCACAAACTCCTGATGGGACCTATCGCTCAGAGTTTAATAGTTTTGTTTTTTTTTTTTTTGTTTTTGTTTTTTTTTTTAATGTTTATGTGTTTTTGAGAGAGACAGAGCGCGAGCAGGGGAGGGGCAAAGAGAGGTAGAAGCAGAATCTGATGCAGGCTCGGGGCTCTGAGCTGTCAGCGCAGAGCCCAACGCAGGGATCAAACCCACGGGAGATCATGACCTGAGCTGAAGACCAACGCTTAACCCACTGAGCCACCCAGGTACCCCTAAGATTTTAATAGTTTTATGAACACTTTATGTTAGATGCCACTTACAGGTTCTATACATTACTTTCCATGACTTGCGAAACAGGAAGTGGTAAAAATAACAACAGCCGAAATTGATTCACTGGTTTCCATTTACCAAGCACTATGTTAAGCATTTTTCCTTTATTGACTCCTCTCTCTCCGTTGGCCCAGGGGACCTGTCAGTTCCTCCTTAACAATATATATAAAAACTAATCATTCCTCACCACCTCCCCCACTGCCACCTGCCTCTTGTGAGCCTAAGCCGCCTGAGCCGCTGGGCCTCCCAATTGCTCTTCCTGCAGCTGCCCTCCCCCCACCTTGCAGTCTTTTTCAACAGAGCAGTGTGTTAAAATGTAAATCAGATAATTTTACTAATCTGCTCAAAATCTTCTGATGGCTCCCCTTTCTGCTCAGAAGAAAAGCCAAATTCCTTATAACAATGTATAAGGCTCTACATGATCTTCTCCATTCTTCCTTTGTACACCCACAAATAAAACACCTTACCCTCTGACCTCATCCTCTTTTATCCTATACCGATATCACTTAGCTTTGCTGAGCTGGCTTTTTTTTCTTCTTTAAAAAATGTACAACTTTAAAATAAAATTGTATACATTTAAGGTGTAAAAACATGGTGATTTGATGTACATATTCATAGTGAAATGATTACTACAGGAAGGCTAATTAACATATCTTCACGTAGTTGTCATTTTTTATGTGTGTGATGAGTGCCCTTAATATTTACTTTCTTGCATATTCCCAATGTTCCATACAGTTTTACTAAGTATAGCCAACATGCTTGTACACTATATCCCTAGACCTATTTATCCTACATGATTGCAACTTTATGCCCTGTGACAAATATCTCCCCATTCCACTAGCCTCAACCTCCCCAGCTCTGGTAACCACCTTTCTATTCTCTGCTTCTATGATTTTGACTTTTTTTTTTTTTTTTTTTTTTGTATTCTACATATAAGTGAGATCATACAGCATGTCTTTCTCTGGATTATTTTACTTAGCATAATGCCCTCCAGGTTCATCATTTTTTTTTTGCAAATGGTGACATCTCCTTTCTTGGAGCTGAATAATACTCCATTGTGTGTATGTGTGAGTGAGTGAGTGTGTGTGTGTGTGTGTGTGTGTGTGTGTGTCTCAGATCTTTTGTATCCATTCATTCATTAGTGAACTCTTGGGTTGTTTCCAAATCTTGGCTATTGTGAATAATGCTGCAATAAACATGGGATTGCAGATATCTCTTCAGGATTCTGATTTCATTTGGCATAATTCACCAGTGAAGCCATCAGGTCCTAGGCTTTTGTTTGTTGGGAGGTTTTGATTACTAATTAAATCTCCATACTTGTTATTGGTTTGTTCAGGCTTTGTTTCTTCATAATTCAATTTCTTCATAACCTCATGATATGTTGTATGTTTCTAGGGACTTACCCATTTCTTCTAGGTTATCCAATTTGTTGGTGTATAAATTTTCATAGTAATCTCTCGTGATCCTTTGTATTTCCGTGGTCAGCTACAATGTCTCCTGTTTCATTTATAATTCTATTCATTTGAATCTTTTTTTTCTTAATTATCCTAGCTAAAGGTTTGTCTCTTTTGTCTGTCTTTTCAAAAAGCCAACTCTTAATTTCATTTCTACTGTTTCTCTAGTCTTGATTTCATTTATTTCTGCTCTGATCTCTATTATTTCCTTCCATATGCTAATTTAAAGTTTAGTTCTTTTTCTAATTCCTTGAGGTGTGAAGTTAGGTCTTTTCCTCTTTTTCTTAACATAGGCATTTATTGCTTCCCTCTTAGGACTGCTACATCTCATAAGTTTTGGTATGTTGTGTTTCCACTTTCATTTGTCTTGAGGTGTATTTTTTAAACTTCCCTTTTGATTTATTCTTTGATCCATTGGTTGTTCAGATATATGTTGTTTAATTTCCACATACTTGTGAATTTTCCAATTTTCCTCTTGTTCTTGACTTCTACCTTCATACCATTGTACTCAGAAAAAATACTTGGTATGATTTCAATTTTCTTAACTTTGCTAAGACTTGTTTTGTGTCCTAACATAAGATCTATCTTAGAGAACGTTTCACGTGTACTTGAAAAGAACATGTCAGATGATTTTCTGTCTGAATGATCTATCCGTTATTGCAAGTGGGGTATTGAAGTCCCTTACTTTTAATTATTGTGTTGCTATCTGTTTCTCCCTTCAGTCTGTTAATATTTGCTTTATATATTTAGGTGCTCCAATATTGGGTATATATATATGTGCAATTGTTATATCCTCTTGTTGACCTCTTTATCATTATATAGTGACCTTTGTCTCTTTTGCTAGTTTTTGACTTGTTGTCTGTTTTGTCTAAGTGTAGCCCTCCCTGCTCTCTTTTCGTTACCATTTGCATGGAATATATTTTATCATCTTTTCATAGTCAGTATATGTGTGTGCTTAAAGCTAAAGTGAGTATCTTATAGGAAGCATGTTGCTGTTCATAGTATTCCCTTATAATCCTTGTTGTTGCTGTATGATCACTAGAGATGTCTTCTCTTTCATTACTGATCATAGCTGCAACTGTATTTTAATGCAAAGATAATGTGTAACTATGGAGCCTTGAGACATTTTTATTCAAGAAAACCAAGTGTCGGTGGAAATTAGTAAGATTTCTAAGGGACTAATTTAAACTATGGAACCAGTAAGATCACCTACCTTAATGAAGGTTTGTTCCAACAGTACTGGCCTCAGTTCCTAAAAACTGTCTTGCAGACTGGAAAAGTCAGAGAGAGCATCTCTGTGTTTCGGGAGTCTCATGACATTACCAGAAAAGGCATGTCTCAGCACATAGAGCAGTGGGAATTATCTGATAACATGTGGAAACATTTTTTTAAATTATTTTTTTAAGGTTTATTTATTTTTGAAAGAGTGACAGAGTGCGAGCAGGGGAGGGGCAGAGAGAGAGGAAGACACAGAACCTGAAACAGGCTCTGAGCTGTCAGCACAGAGCCCCGCGCAGGGTTCAAACTTACAAACAGCGAGATCATGACATGATCTGAAGTTGGACGCTTAACTCACTGAGTCACTCAGGCACCCCACATATGGAAACATTTTATGGGCAGAAATAACTTGAAAAGAAGGTTAAAGTTGTCATGAAATTAACCATCCTTATTCATTTCCATGATAAAATCATAATGGGCAGAATTCACTAACTCCTTATTGCTTTCTTGAATTGTTTTCAGAAAGGCAGTTTAGAAGAAGGAAGGGAAAATCATGACACTTCTCAATTCACACAAACCATGTAGCACGAACAAATCTGTTAATTTTTAAATATTTAGCTAGGATTGATAAACCATTATTCGGGAATGAGCTAGAATATTTAGGAGAATGGTAATATGGGTCTAATTGTTACTGATTAGGTGATAGTCCAGTGCATTTGAAATATAACCAGTTGAAGTTGAATGTGTTTCCTATTCTTCTTATAACTGCAGAAATTAAAATTATCTACTTCTATTAAATATGGTAAACTCAGGTTCTAAATCAGACATGGCATTCTGAGCTCTACCAGAATACTAAAAATCAAGTGTTAGTTTCAGGAGAGCAGGGATTTTGATTGTTTTGTTTCATAGTTGTGTCCCAAACATAGTGTTTTGGACCACGTAGGCACCCAGTGAATAGTTGTTGAATAAATAAATGATTAGTAGTAGTTGCCTGTCACTAAGGTTCCAGTGTAAATAATAATAATGGAAACCTCCTTTTTGTTGAAGAGGTATCATAGTTCAAAGGCAAAGTAACCTCTCCTGGCAACTTCCAAAATACAGCTATAAAACATCTCCTAAAGGATTAGTCCCCTGAGTGATGAAGCACCCCGATTCAAGGTTCCAAAAACTCAGCCTGTCGGAAATATCAGAGTCTTAAAACAATCATGTTTAAAAACACTGTTGTTTTAAGGATTTTCTTTGATTTAAATGTTGTTTCTCTTGGAAAGGGCTTGTTATTTTTCTAAGCAAGTTAGGTCATTAAACTGGGCATACCGGGAAAGAGGCAAATTAAAGAAGACATTTTAAAAACAGAAACTATGGTTACTTTACTGTATGTGTCTTGACAGAGTTTCTGATGCCTTAAATTTAATTTTACCAATAAATTCTCTTTATTAAAAATAGACTGAAAATATAATTTGAAATAAAGTATTTAATATTTAATCATATCTTCCTAATGGGGTTACTATGAGGAGTAAATGGTCTAAAGAATGTGAAGTACCTGAAATATACAAGATAATCATTCAACATAGGAAGTTTATTACTCTCCTGGGCAGAGCCTTATCCTTATGTAACATTTTGATATTTTGTTTGTCATGGATTTTCTAAAGGTAGTTTGATTCTTTAAAACATTACATTAAGGGGTGCCTGGGTGTCTCAGTCAGTTAAGTGTCTGACTTTGGCTCAGGTCATGATCTCATGGTTCATGGGTTCAAGCCCCATGACGGGCTGTGTGCTGACAGCTCGGAGCCTGGAGCCTGCTTCAGATTCTGTGTCTCCGGCTCTCTCTGCCCCTCCCCCGCTCACACTCTGTCTCTCAAAAATGAATAAACATTTTAAAAAATAAGGGAAAATAACATCCAAGAACTATTAAAAATAAATAAATAAAACATTACATTAAAATATCACTTATCTTGATTACTAAGTTTCTGGGTTTCCCTAAACTTTGTGTCTGAGGCAAGTGTCTCATTTGTCTTACCCTAATCCTGGCCCTGGTGGGTGACTGTGATCCAGGGGTGATTTAATCAAATATATATATATATATATATATATATATATATATATATATATTTGAACTATTCAATTGTATTTTTTTTTTTTTAAGTTTTTATTTTCATTCCAATTAGTTAACATACAGTGTTACATTAGTTTCGGGTGTAGTGATTCAACATTTTCATTCATCACCCAGTGTTTATCATGACAAGTGCACTTCTCAATCCCCATTACCTATTTCACCCATCACCCCCACTACAGCCCCTTTGGGAACCATTAGTTTCTTCTTTATAGTTAATAAGAGTCTGTTTCTTGATTTCTCTCTCTCTCTCTCTCTTTTCCTTTTCCTTTTTGCTTGTTTGTTTTGTTTCTTAAATTCCACATATGAGTGAAATCATACGGTATCTGTCTTTCTCTGACTGACTTATTTTGCTTAGCATTATACTCTCTAGCTCCATCAATGTCGTAGATGGCAAGATTTCATTCCTTTTTATGGCTGAATAATATTCCTGTGTGTGTGTGTGTGTGTGTTGTGTGTGTACATACCACTTCTTTACCCATTCATTAATCAAGACAGTTGGGCTGCTTCCATAATTTGGCTATTGTAAATAACACTGCTATAAACATAGGGGTGAATGTATCCCTTTGAATTAGTGCTCTTGTATTCTATGGGTAAATACCCAGTAGTGCAATTACTGGATCATAAGGTAGTTCTATTTTTAGCTTTTTGAGGAACCTCCATATTGTTTCCCATAGTGGTTGGACCAGTTTGTATTCCCACCAAAGTGCAAAAGGTTTCCCTCTTTCTCCACATCCTAACCAACACTTGTTGTTTCTTGTGTTGTTGATTTTAGCCATTCTTACAGGTGTGAGGTGATATCTCGTCATAGTTTTGATTTGCAGTTCCCTGATAATAAGTAATGATGACCATCTTTTCATGTGTTTGTTGGCCATCTATATGTCTTCTTTGGAGAAATGTCTGTTTGTGTGTTCTGCCCATTTTTTAATTGAATTATTTTGGGGGGGTGTTGAGTTTTATAAGTACTTTTTTTTCCAGGTTTATTTATTGATCTTTAGAGAGACAGAGAGCATGAGCAGGGGAGGGGCAGAAAGAGAGGGAGAAAATCCCAAGCAGGCTCTGTACTGTCAGCGTGGAGCCAGATATAGGGCTCAATCTCACTAACTGTGGGATCATGACCTCAGCCAAAATCAAGAGTTGGGTGTAAGGTGCCTGGGTGGCTCAGTCAGTTAAGTGTTTGACTTTGGCTCAGGTCATATCTTGTGTTTCTTGAGTTTGAGCCCCACCTGCTTGGGATTCTCTCTCTCTTTCTCTCTCTCTCTCTCTCTCTCTCTCTCTCTCTGCCCCTTCTCCTCTTGTGCTCTTCCTCTCAAAAGAAATAAATTAATGTAAAAAAAAAAAAAAAGAGTTGGATCCTTAACCAACTGAGCCACCCAGGCATCCCTATAAGTACTTTATATATTTTGGATATTAACCCTTTATCAGATATGTCATTTACAATTATCTTCTCCTATTCCAAAGGTTGTCTTTTAATTTTGTTGATTGTTTCCTTTTGCTGTGCAGAATATTTTTATTTTGATGAAGTCTCAATAGTTTATTTTTGCTTTTGCTTCCCTTGCCTCAGGAGATATATCTACAAAGAAGTTGCTATGGCCAGTGTCAAATAAATTACTGCCTGTGTTCTCTTCTAGGATTTTTATGATTTTAGGTCTCACATTTAGGTCTTTAAATCATTTTGAATTTATTTTTGTATGTGGTGTAAAAAAGTGGTTCAGTTTCATTCTTTTGCATGTTGCTGTCCATCTCTAGTCATTCTTGATGGCACTGTATGGTCATCTTACCCAAAGGCATCCAACCAATGGACAGTCAAGTAACCATTTGTATGGTGAGGCTTGAAATGATGAGATAGGGTAATCAGATTCCTTTTTGATGAAAAAGATCTAATAATCTGAAATATGGAAATTCAATAAAAGTATTAAGAAGTTAAATGAAATGATTTTGAGGATTTGCTTTAAATAATTCTTTTTAAAAAAAAGTAAAAAAGAGAGATAGAAGTTAGCAAAATGTTGATCATTAAAAAGTAGACAATGGGTTTTTGGAGTTCCATTATCTATTCTCTCTCTATTTTTATCTATTTAAATTGAAGCTATTATAAAACTAAGCCAAAGGGGTGCCTGGGTGGCTCATTCCATTAAGCATCCAACTCTTGATTTTGGCTCAGGTCATGATCTCATGGTTCAGGCGATGGAGCTCCACATCAAGCTTAGCACTGTGAGTGGAGAATCCGAGCTGGGATTCTCTCTCCCTCTCTCTCTGCCCCTCCCCAGCTCGCATGCACATGCATTCTCTCCATCTCTCAAAATAAATAAATAAATACATAAACATTTATTTAAAAAATTAAAAAACTAAGCCAATGGACAATGAAGGCAAAAGCCAAATATCTGTATCAGGAGTTGCCATCAGATAGGATCGTGGGTGGCCATAATAAGCAATAGGTATTCCAAAGTTATGAGAGATTTAAAAGAATGAGTAAGTATTGGAAACTGGTCAGCCTAGGGAATAAAATGGTTCTGTAATTCAGAAAGGCAGATGCCTTAGGAAAGTGACCTCTGCTCCTTGTAGATTTCTAGTTCCTGGTTCCTTTTCCCATGGGGCTCAGCCATACTATAGCTTCTGCCCTTGAATTCCTATGCCATTCCTGATTCTCTTTTTCTTGCCTCATGTTTATCTTGTAAAATTGATTTCCCTTTTCTTGAGAAAGCTCCAGTTATTTAATTAAAAGAAATAATTATTTGTATTTGTTACAGTCAGAATCTGCCCAAGTGGAGTGGCCCTACCAATGTTGGAGTCAAATGGTATTCAGCATCTCATGGAGGGTTAGGAGAGACCCTTGTAGGAAACGGGATGTCGGGTGATCAAAACCAACTCAATCTGCCCTCTAGGTACAAAATCACCAGGAGAGAATTAAAAGCAGTTTTCCTAAGAGGTCTTGACAGTAAACAGGCAGAACTAATAGTTTGCCATGACCGTTTCCTGGGGGAATATGTTGATCTGAGAAGTAAATATGGTCATTGACCAGTCAAGTTGACCTAGAGGCTCTGTGTGTTAGGCCAGTCTTCTCGCCTGAGGGGGGCCTTCCATTTTGAGTGCTATCATAGCAAGGTAATCTCCCATTTGGATAAAGATGAAAGGCTTGGAGGACTACCCTTTTGCCCTTCAATTTACCACAAAGAATAAAGGGTTTCTAGGCAGGATGAAAGAAGTAATCTAGGAAAGAAGCCAGAAAAAGGATTCCAAAAGGCAGTGTCAAGAAGCAGGTTATGGGGAAGTTAGAACAGAGGTGAAATAGGCAGAATTTGGTGCCTGGGGTAGGACAATTCTCTGAGGAACAAGTTGTGATTATCTGAATGCATCAAGGGCACCAAAGGGAGAGGGGCCAACTTGGCAGCCTCAGTGTAGGAGATCTTGCTAGAGCTAGAAGATATACATGTAATTCACGGAAATCTGGGGTGGGAAAGAATATATATTTGTGATTCAGAGCTGAGCAAAGGAGGAATAGCCCACTTTATTCCTTTCAGGAAAGTGAGGTGGTGCCATATACTTCCTGTATCAAGGAAGGTCATGTACTCACAAAGCAAGGAAGAGACACAACAGAAGTGAATATGAGTATCTCTAAGTTTAAAGAAGGAAGTAATATCCAACCATGCCTCACCACATAGAAAGAACCACCTTAAACAATTTAGTTTATTTTCTTATTTTTTTCCATGCATTTACTGAGTCAAGAATATATGCTGATTTTTAAGTATCATTTAATTCAAGAATATTCACAAACCACTTAATTTAGGAAGAGGCATTTAATGATATTTAACATCTGTCCCCAAATGATTTATTATCTTTCTTCATAAAAAAAAAAAAAAAAAAAACCAACAAGTTAGGTCATTTAACATGAAGCCTAAAGATGCATAAAAATAATTTCTCAAGTTCTTTAGCAATGAAAAAGTTCATTATGTCATTCTATGCAATACTGCTTTTGTGGAGAGGGAGAGAAAAGACCTTTTGTTTAGTAATTTTCTTGGCACAGGGTCCTCACTATGTAATAAGCTTAGCCATTGTTAGCAAAATCTGGACAAGAACAGCACCAGTTATTGTTATAAGTGATCATCAAATAAGGCAAGAGATTCCATATGAACTGTAGGTTAAAGGATATGGCTCAAGAAATATGTTTCTTGGTGCTGAGAGAGGAATGGAACCAGCAGAGGAATAGCTAAGTTAACACTTCAGGGCTGTGTCACTTGGGATGTTTTTTTGCCGTAAGTGACAGCAAATTTTGACTCATTTTAATTAAACAATAAATACATATAGTATCACACTGCATGCCCAGGTTTGGTTAATTTAGCTAACCAATAATGTCAGCAAGGACCCTGATTCTCTGCATCTTCGGCTTTGCCTTCATTGGTATATTGGTGTGGTCCTTAGTCCAGCCCCTCTCACCGCTGTGGGGTGACTCCGGCAGTACCCACACATCACAACAACCACGGAAGATGAGCCAGTCTTCTATGAAGTGTCTCTCTTTAAGAGAGGGGAATCTTCCTAGAAGTTTCCACCTACAGACTTCCCTTATGTCTTATTGGCTGGGATTATGTCGTATGTCCACATCTAAAGCAATCATATACAGAAGGTCGTCCAATCACAGTCCATATCCTGTGTTTGGATATGAAACTAGCTTTCTTTGAAGACCGTGGTTTGTAAGGAGATGGATGTGAGCAAAATTGGGGTGGTATTGGAAAGGAGGGAGGAAGGAAGATGTCAGGTAGTAAGCAACAATGTCTCTCACAAGGGCTAAGTGGTCTCTGAGCTACACAATGTCCCACATGACATACACAGTTTACTGAGTTTCTGGATATGGTTCCTAAGCATATAAGAGAAGTCCTGCTCCTTTGTGCATATGTGTTATTCATTTTGATTATTTTATCAATTGGTCAGTGTATGTCTTCAAATAATGTCCAAGAAAAGACCATGGGCTGATCTATTTTCTGAGTCCCTGACTATCTGAGCATTTCTTTCTATTGCCTTCAGTAATCAGTGACAACATGGCTAGATATAAAATTATAAGTCACAATTCTTTCTCAACAAAAGTTTGTAGATATGGTTGCATTGTTTTCTGGCAGTTAGCATGGCAGAGAAGTCAGAGATTAGATTAATTTATGCTCCTTTGTAAGCAAATTATTATTATTATTATTTTTAATCTGAGTGCCTGAAGGATTCTTTTCTTTATTTTCTCAATTTAAAAATGTGCTCAAGATAAATCTAGATGTGGGTCATTTTCTTTAATTTTACCTAGAATATAATGAGTCCCATCCGTCTGCAGACTCCAAAGTTTTTCATGACAAGAAAGCAAAATTTTTATTATGTCTGATTTGTCTCCGTTTCTCTCGTTCTTGTTCCTATCATGCTCATTGGGTGGAATCATATCTCTGTCCTCTGTGTCTATCACCTTCTCGCTGCCGTTTTTACTGCCTCATTCTGCTCTATACTATAGAAGAACATCTCAAGTATCATCTTCCGAACACTCACTTGCTTTTCCACAGGGCTTGTGCCACTCTTTATTCATCCCGACATATTTGCATGCTATATTATTTGGTATGAAACTTATTATAGCTTTGGTAATGTTGATATTCTTAATTATCTCACCCATCTCTCACTGCCTTTCATCTCACTCTGTTGTCTTTGCATCCATCCTTTGCTCTGTGACTATGCGCACCTCTTTCCTAGAAGCCATGTCTCCTTGCATCTTTCTGAGGATATCACACAGGCTTCTAAAAATGTTTGCTGGTTCCTCTGCAGGAGGTCATTTTCGGAGGAATGTTCCTCATCTGGTCTTCTGTGTAATTGTTTTTCATGTTTCCAATGACAGTTTTTCTTTTTCTGATTACTCATTTTTTAGTGAAACAACCAAAAACGAGTTTCAGATTCACCCACAGGCAGGGTGTGTACATTTTATTTGGTCTTATTGATTGGACATTTGGGTAATGATGGAATTTTCTCAGATTTATAGCTTGATAAGAATGGGTGCCTGTGAAATTCTGATAATTTAGCTGGCATTCCTATAGTGTGCTCTGCTGTGCTGAGTTCCTTCCTCTGGGTCTGGTCCTATGATAACCTCCTCGCTGTGTATTGCTACAGAGACAATTCTTTCTATCCTCAGCTACAGCATTTTATTACTGGGGCTATTCCTTCAAGAATTCAATGCAGCCAGCACCCCCAGTCTCATACACTTCCTAGAATTAGTCTCTGAATGAATGTTGAAAGACAGAGATGGAAAGAAGTATTTATATCAGCTCACCATCTAACATCCACATGGTAAAGAGATAACTAGTTTCTTCTAGGGATTAACTAGGGATTCACAAGTTTCTTTTGGTGTAGACTTCAGGTCTCTGAGTAGGGGAATAGAGCAGCCAGGAGGAACAAAACCTCTTCCTGCCTTCCTTAGGATGGCCAGAGATCCTCTATATCTTGAGAAAAGGCAAGACTGTTAGCCAGGTGTTTTCCCCTCCTCATTTAAAAAATTTAAGTAAAACTTCCTTCTAGATTTTAGCAAGTGGTTTTATATTGGTCTTAGCTTTAGGTGGTAAATGGGGTTTTTATATTTATGTCTTCCTAGGTACTTTAGAAGAAATTTAGGCGAGTTTCTATCAGGGCAGTTAGTCTGGTGCTGTTTAAAATCAGAAGTAGGGGCACCTGGGTGGCTCAGTCTATTGAACATCCCACTCTTGATTTGGGCTCAGGTCATGATCCCAGGGTCATTGGATTGAGCCCTGTGTCGGGCTCCGCTCAGCATGGAGACTGCTTAAAATTCTCTCTATCTCCCTCTGCCCCTCTCCCCAGATTGCACACACTCTCTCTCTCAAAGTAAAAATAAAATCAGAAGTTAAAAACAAACATTTTAGTTGATCCAAACTGCATATGAGTGAGCCAGTAATGTACTTGGCTGCTAAAAAAAACAAAAAAGAGGTACAGACCAAGGTTGGCAGTACTCTCATTGCACTCTCTCAGATGTAACTGGGAGTTTGGGGTCCACTTATGGCCCCTATTATTAACAAAACTGCCAAAGAATATTTGGTAAATAAGAGCAAGTTCAAAGGTAAATAACTAGGATGCTGGATGTTGTATCATGTTGATGGCATGGAGGTAGTTCACATTTAAAAAGAGATGGTGTGGGAAGGGAATGGGGGAGACCTAGTAACTGTGATAAAATATTCAAATGGTGGTCAGGGGAAAAGGGATTACATTTATTCTGGTTTTCTCCAAAGAGCAGAGAACAAAGATCACTTGGAGAAAGTTATAAAAAGGCTCCACATAGAGTTGACTGGTGATGGAGTGGGCACCTCATAAAGAAGACCCTAAACTGCCTGGCTCTCTCTGGAAGGTCAAGAAGATCCTGGCTGATCACCCATCAAGGAAGCTGTGGGAGAAATTCTGTGGGAAGTTGGGTGATCCTGTGACCCATATTTTAACGGTTTTGGAGTTTCGTCCTTGAGGTTTCTAACTTTCAGGCTGGGTGAGTGAGTGATTTGGATTCTCCTGCCAAGAAATCACCAAACTGTGAGAACTCAGCTGTTCTGAAGACTGGGCTCCATCTGGACAAACCAGCCCCCAGGAGAGGCAAGTACCACTTTCTCCTGGGCTCTACCATTCCCAGAGAAGGCTACTTCAGAAGCAGACCACGACCAAGCTTCTGTCAGGGAAAGTGGAGAATGGGAGCAAACAGGTGGTTTATATGTCATCTCATGTAGTCCTCACCATGGCCCTGGGGGTTGCTTCCCAGTCAAGGAACCCGAGATGAAAAGGGGCCAGACAACTTGCCAGGAACAAGAAGACATTCATCCATTGAGCCAGTGGAGGCCCAGAGTTTCTCTTTAAGAGGGGTTCAGGGGCAACAGCTGAGTTGGAATGAGCATCTGGAATATTATCGTGAAGCTGCATTTACTTCATTTGCACTTTCTAATGACGCATTTCATCACACTGACATTGTTTTTTTAAACACCTTTTTTTAAAGGTTTATTTATTTATTTTGAGAGATAGTATGTGTCTGTGCAAGTGGGGGAGGGGCAGAGAAGGGAGGGTGATAGAGAATTCCAAGCAGGCTCTTCACTGCCAGCATGGAGCCTGATGCGGGGCTCAAACTCACGAACTGTGAGGTCATGCCCTGAGCCAAAGTCAATGCTTAACCCCCCAAGCCACCCAGGTGCCCCCACATTTTACACTGTTGACATATATAATGCTATTTTTGTCTTGTCTTGGAGTGACTTGTGGGGGCACATGAAGATGGGGTTAGAGCCCCTCCACCCCACCCTCAGGCCCTCCTTGGCATCATGTGGGGTGAATCAAGATTTGGGCTCTGGTCTGACTCCAAAGCTCACGCTGACCTCATGGTGAGCAGAAAAGCCTCTTTAAATGTTACTGGGGATTTGTTTTGTTCTGTTTTTGTACTTCATCTAAACGAATATAACTAAATAAGGCAGGAGAAAGCAGACTGCATGATTTAGCCTATTTTCCTGAAGACTCCCCAAATACAGAAAAACTGGCCTGGAGGCTGGCCTGTCTACACTTCGGCTCTGTGCTGGCTCCGGCCCCTCTGCTGGCCCCTTCCTCTGACCTGCAGGTGCTGCCTCTTGTTACATGGGCAGGAGGATCCCCCACCTGCTGCTTCCCAGGGGGACACTGCAGTCAGTGTGGGTCGAGGCTGGAACTCTTTTTTTCCTTTCCTCCTACAAACAAAAATGCCTCCCCTGTTTGTCCTATTGGGCTTGCAGTCCCAGATGTGTCAGGAGTTGGTTCCCGTAAAGCAGCCCAACCAACGGGCTCTTCCACCGCATTACATAATGGCAGGGTTCACGTCATTTTCCATTGGTTTTGGACTGTGATGCATAGTCCGTTGGGGATGTTCTGAAGTTCAGCCTCCTTCAGAGCCAGGAGAGAAAAGCCCAACAGCAAAACAAGTGGAAAGAAAGAGAATACTGGCCACGTGGCCTTGGGTCTCTTTGGAAATGCCTGCCGGTTTCTGTATTTTGTTTCTGGAAGGTTGTGAACGGTCTTCTTAATGCTAGGTCTTTTTTCGCTCATTCTCAATCCTCCTCCCCCGTCTTTGAAGATTTAACACTGCTCGCCACTTCTTTTCTGCTTGAGGCTACTTCTCCCTTGATTTCGGTAAACCTGTACTTTTGCAATTTTGTTTGCCTACTCACTCCTCTTCTCTCCTTAGCTGAGCATTCTGCTTCTGTACCCCCTTTGCCTTGCCATTCACTTTCAACTTGACATTCCTTAGGGGGTCCCTGTGGTGGACCAATCTTCTGTAACAAATAGTCCCTCAAATTAGAATGGCCTCATTACAAAAGAAGTCTATTTCTTACTCACTTATGAGTCCACAGTGGCTGGTCCTCTTGGCAGGGGGGCTTCCTCCACCTGGGGACCCAGGCCCCTCCTCTCTGTGGCTTCACCATCTCCCTAGACTCTAGGACCTCACTGTTACCTGCATCCAGTCAGCCAAAAGGGAAGAAAAGAATGGAGAAGGCACAACGGATTGAAAACTTTGGCCTGGAAGAGACACACTTCACTTCTCCTTCTCCGTAGGGATAACTAGTCATGTGGCCCTTTTTAGATGCAAGGGGGGCTGGAAAATATAGTTCATGGCTAGAAAGCCCCTTCCCCAGCAACAGGTCTATCCTATGGTAGGGAAAGTGATTGGGGTATATAATTGGCCATCTCTGCCAACAGCTCTGGAGTTTTCTCACTAGGTCTCACTCTTGGTGACCTACTCATCCATTCTTGTAATTTCCTTTCTTACCTCAGCATTTATGACTCCTAAATCTCCACTTCTCCATCTTTCCCCATCCAAAGCTGGCTCTCTTTCTGGCCCTCCCCAGTTCTGTCAGTGGATCACCATTTTTCTGGCATCATCTATAATCCTTGCCTTTCCTCTGGGCCTTGATCCAGTGCCTCCCTGAGTCCTTGCTGATTCATCCCTTTTCCTGATTCCAGTATCCCACTTTTCTGATCTATTTAGAATGCTTTTGAAAGGCTAATCTTTCTAGAACACTTTTATTATGTCACTGCCAAGAAATTCTCTTTAAGAACCTATGATTCCTTGTTGCCTCTTTAGAAATGAGAAACAGTTTTAAATAGTAACAGCCTATAAATAAGACAGCTTGTTAGGCAAAATAGTTATTTTTTAATCTGAAGGGCAAGTCAAGTTCAGTGTGATGAGGTGGAATAACCAACAGACAAGGCAGCCAGAAATTGTTTTTTGTTGTTGTTGTTTTAATATACCCTTTTATCTTTTTATTTATTTTTGAGAGAGAGAGAGGCAGAGAGAGGGGGGAGACACAGAATCTGAAGTAGGCTCCAGCCTCTGCACTATTAACACAGAGCCCAACACAGGCCTTCAACCCACAAACCATAAATTAGATCTGAACTGTAGTCAGCCGCTTAATGGACTAAGCCACCCAGGCACCCCCAGAAATTGTGATTCTAGTTTACCCTCTACCTCTAACCAAATCTCTGAGCCTGAGTTTTCATTTTGTAAAATTAAGAAGGTGGCATTTTAACTGTTTGAAATCCATGTACAGATGACCTCTTTTGGTTCCTTCCAGCATTAGAATGAATGATTCTAAAAATACAACCTCCTCTGCCTAATTTTTTAAGACCCTCCGTGATTTGACTGTACTCTTTCTCCCGCTTAGCCATTCACACCTTCTTCAAGGCTTTCTATATTCCATCGAACTTGTTTTCTCTCCACATCTCAAATATGCCGAGTGTAGTCTAGCTCGTTGTGAGTGCCATGCTGCTTCCCCTGTCCAGGATCCCCTCCCCTGCTTTCTGCCCATCTAAGGCCCACCCATTCTCCAGGCACTGTCAGTAGCTAGCCTGGGCCATCTTGGAGGATTTGAGGCATTTAGAAGGACATTGTCACCCACCTGACTCAGCCACTTAGGAGTTTCATGACATCAGTTACACATGTAAATTTCCCTTTTTAAAATGCTGTCACTACATAATTTAGTCCTGTGATTGCTCCATGAGTTAGTTTTGTTTTCCCAGTTAACTGGCTGGCTGGTGGGATTAATTGATGATTGATTGATTGATTGATTGATTTCACCAGTCAACAAGCCTTGGCATAAGGTTGAGCCATGTGAAGTTGCTGATATTTGACCGCTTTTGACCTGCGAAGAAATGGTAATTTCCTATGTAAACCTAATAAAGTATTCTAAAAATATTTGTTATTCTTTCCACTCAACTTAGTCCAATCCTCTAAGGCAGGGGAAGCCAACATCTGAGAATAAGAGTCAAAATCCTTGTGGAGGTAATTGCTGCATTTTCTTTTACTGGTCATTTTCTATGCTGTGATTTGGGGGAAAGAGGAGTGGCACATGGTATCTCTCTCTGAGGTGGGCCTAGGCTTTCATCTGCATCAGACTGAAGGCCTGTGGCATTTGGAAGGACAGATTTTAGACCTTGGTCTTAGTAACTGGGCTCCCCACCTTAACTTTCCACAAAGCAACTAGAGTCAATGAGTGAAGACTTTAGGAATCCAGGTCCTTTTCTTATTTCCTTTTGTCCCTATTCGGTCCTCATCAGAAATTAATAATTATCACTGTGCATCACATGAAGGGTTTTGGTGAGATAACATGAGTTTTAGAATCAAGCAGACCTGTTTCAAAATCCTATCTGCCACTAACTAGATATATAAACAAGTTACTTAATTTCTTGAATCCTCAATTTTGTCATCTGGAAAAGGGGGATAAAAATGGTTAACCAGCAGAGACATACCTTTTCTGTTAAGAGCCCCTTCAGGTGTTTTATATAAAATACTTGTCCTTTCTGGGGCACCTGGGTGACTCAGTTGGTTAAGTGTCTGACTTCAGCTCAGGTCATGATCTCGTGGTTTCTGAGTTCGAGCCCCACATTGGGCTCTGTGCTGACAGCTCAGAACCTGGAGCCTGCTTTGGATTCTGTGTCTTCCTTGCTCTCTGCCCCTCCCCCACTTGTTCTCTCTCTCTCTCTCTCTCTCTCTCTCTCTCTCTCTCAAAAATAAATTTAAAAATGTAAAAAAAAAATTTTTTTTTTAAATACTTGCCCTTCCTACTGTAGTAGTCCAAGGCTAGTGTCTCATTCAAGACCTGGGCTCTTTCCTTTCCTCTAATCTACATATTGATACTCATACTTCCCACCTTGAATTCTTCCTGAGCTCCTGCTGCACAAAAATACTAAAACAGGATTTCAATGTAACATTATTTTAAATATGGTTTGCTTATTACACGGATCAAGTCAAGTCCTAGAAGTATACTGGGAAAAGCCCCTTACCATCCCACATCAGCAGGGAGGGCCTGGCTTGTGGGTACAGATGACAATTATTCAGTAAAAACATTTATGTTATTATTATCTCATAAACAAAGCATGGAAGCTATTCTTCCTGTACTAGAGATAGGAAACTGAGGAGCAGAGGTGTGGCTTGTCTGAGCTTCCGTGGGTTGAGTTTGGGTGTCTCCTGAATGCCAGTTTGGGATGCTGACAGCAGGCCATCCTCTCCCCATTGTACGTGGCCTTGAGACTCCCTGGGCATCGTGGCCCTCCCCCTAACTCCCTCACGCCATCACTTGCCCTGGCAGGGGAGCACTACCAAGTTGTGCTTTCGCGCAGAAGAGGGGAGGCTATGATTTATTGTTCAGTCACTCCTTCATTCATCCTGATTTTTTTGCTCTTTAGCAGAGCCAGAAAGTAGGGCAAGTCCAGGGTGGCACTGGAGTCCCTTAAGCTTCTGGGATTCTCTTGTGGGCTCCGGAGCTGGGGATCCCAGAAAGTCTAAAGCTTTTCTACCATTCGCTGGCAACTGGCACCTAGTCCTGATGACATGGGCTTCTCCCAGGTCCCCCAGATGCTTAGGGTGGGTCCAACTCACACTGAAAAGGATCCAGCGGGTTCCCAGTCTGGTCCACACCCATAATTCCTGGAGTCTAGTGACTCAGGGTTTCATAAGATACCTCTGTGCTAACTCACCCTCCCCGTCTGAGGAAAGGGTGTTGCCCATTAAAGGTTGTGTCACCTGTGGGCTGGGAAGAAGTTCTAGACCTTTGCACCCCAGCTTTCACTTAAATCCTGGGGTTCACAATGCAAGCTGGTATTCAGCTACCCCATTTCCAGCCAGAGAAGAGTGACATTGTCACAATCCGTGAAGACTCCTTAGTGGCTTGTGGTGTCCTTGACCACCCTCTCTCCTTAGCCAGTTTTAAATTTATTAACTAGAGGAGGGGCACCTGGCTGGCTCAATGGGTGGAAAATGTGGCTCTTGATCTTTGGGTTGTGGGTTCGAGCCCCACATTGGGTGGGAGATTACTTTAAAATAAAATCTTTAAAAAATAAATACATTTATTAACTAAAGGAGAGAAGTGTAAATTGTCTGCATGGAATCTGAGGTAAAGAAGGGTGTCTACACAGCCTGGAGACCAACCTGCAGGAGACTGTGGACTTGGCTCTCAGTCACACACTGTAGGTGTGCGCACAGCTACCCTCAGTCTGAGGTTCTTTCTGGTGTCAGTCCCTTGTGCTCTGATCCAATCGAGCTCTGGACCTTTAAGCTGAGTAGCTGAGTTCTGTTCCAGCCCACCAGTGACACAGTCCCTGAATGTGAAACAACGTGCCCTGGGGGTGATTTAGCACTGAGGAATCTTCCAAAGCCCTGAGTCAAAAGTCTGCTCAATGCCTCAGCTACAGGCATCTCAGAAGACGTGCCTCTAGCTTCAGCTGAGAACACACTGTGTACACGGAGGACAAGAGTATTGCCCAGACATGGGGGACACGCTGTTCAGAAGACACGCTGACATTAACGGGCATTCCCTGCTGGAATTTGTCAAGTGGAAGAGTGAATGCTGAGTGTGGGCAGAACCCTTACAGTATGATGATTTCCAAAGTTACTTATATATTTATATATACCTTTATATGTATATAAACAAGATGCTGCTTGTTCTGAGGTGGAATCTGCAGGGCACAAATTTTGGAAACACGGCTTTTAAGCAGCATCTCATCTTTCATGTCTATGTGCCTACCTTTGGCCCACCATATATGTTTACGGCTATATTTTTATTCTATTAATAAATCACAAGTTAGTGTGAAATGTCCATTTACAGGAGAATGATTAGGTAAATTGCTATATGATGGGATAATCTGTATCCATTAAAAATTAGGCTAATGGCATGGAGAAGTACTTATGATATCTTGCTAAGTAAAAAAGAAAAAAGACTAAAATATTATATGAACTGAATTTTGAACCCCTTCCCACACAAAACCAACTAAAAGCAATGTATTACATACATCTATTTTTATACATTGAAAAATAATTCACCTGATATATACCAAGATTTATGTAGTTATTTTTCATGTTTTTCTATGGTGGTTATGTATTAATTTTATCACTTAAAATGTTACTGCTTTTTAAAAGGGACACTTAGAAATTGTTTATTTTGGAATAACAAATAGGGGGAAGACTCTGGACCTTCCACCAACATTCGCAAACTGTGCACTGAAGTGCTAATGATGTGAGTTGAGTCCAGAGAACACAGGCCAAGGTTTGCTGGTCACAGCTGCAACTTTGCCCTTCATATCCCTGAGCTGATTCGTCCCCAAATCAACCAATAAAGTAGAACCATACACTTTGTTCATAAGGGCAGCATAACTCACATTCTTAACCCGAGCTGTAGAGCATACAGGCCTGTGAGGGGCTGTTTCTCTGCTTTGCTGCCCCTCTTTCCCTGGAGCCGGTCCACATTCAAGGATAGGCAGGCGGCACCTGCTTGGGGAGGGGGGAGCACCTACGTCTGCTGGTGGCTTAGGTCTGCTTGCCCACATTAGTTTGCTTAGAGACAAAAGATCCTGTTTATCCTTATGCAAACACCTTAACCAAATCAACCCCCAGGGTGAGCTGGAAGGGTAAGAGGGGTCACAAGATGGCGGCATTCAGCCTGAAAGGTATGGAAAAGGTTGGATGGCAAGGTGCCTTGGGCGGGGTGCAGTATGTAGAGTTCCTGCCGGCTCTGTTCATGGCGTCCCAGGTATCTCTCTCATCAGCTTAAAGCTTTTCTGATCCATTGCCCAGATGCTGGTCATAGTAAAAATCCCTCTCCTTTGCCCTCTTAAAGGGACAAATCATAAGACCCAATCCCTTTTGGATGTCTTAGTCTCTGAAGGATTTGACCCTTTGGGTGATTTATGGAATTTGACTTTTGAGGGTCTAGAGGACGCATGAGTGGTGCTAAGTAAGGATAGCAAAAACAACAAAAGATGCCACTTGTTCATTCATTCATTTGTTCATCTAATGCATCTTGAGTGTCTACTATCTGCTCTTGGGTGATAGCTGGGAACATGACAGATGAGGACCCCACTTTCATGGAGCTGGCATTCCAGGTTGGTGGGAGAGAGATGATAAGTAGGCCAATAATAAATTATAGTGGAAGCTATAATAATGAAACTATAACATCAAGATGTGATAGAGAATACCCGGGGGTGGGGGTGCATGGCTCTTGCAGAACACTGCAATGTCTGTAGGGGCCCCTAGGGGAGAAAGGGAAACGATTCTCAGTAAAGTACAAAGGTGCCTTTTTGCTGTGTATATGTATATGTGATCATGTACTGGGGCTCTCCCCTTTAACCTAAGTTTTCCTCCTCAGATTTGTCTCACTTAATGGTAAGAAGGACTCCTGGAGTCGTTTTACATGTGGGTCTTTCCGAGAATGGAAGGAGGTCAAAGAAGCATTGGGGTTCCATGTAGGTGGAGAAGAAAATAGGGATCTGGCATGGTATCTCCTACACCCCCTTTCCCCTGCCTCAGAGCCCAGCTTGAGGAACCCCTGTCTGAGCTTTCTGGAGAGAGGCTACAGACTAAAGCAGGAGAACCTTCTATCGCTGAGGACTCTGAGAGACACAGGGCCATGGCAGTTCTGACTGTGCATGTTGTATATTGTGTGTCCAATATAATACATGCTCATCCATGCTAATTATTGTACTACTATTTTAATGACAAAATATGAGACAGAATTAGGGAGGGGAACATTCCATACAAATGTACCGAGTGTGGAGGTTCCTGGGCATCTGAAAGGCCTGAAGCTCTGGGAGGATCCAGGGCCCGCCCACTCTATGCAGACATCAGCCTTCTTATGGGAGAGCCACCCTAAGAAGCCAGGACAGCAGCCAGGCGCCAGACAGGGACTTTACCAGAAGGTAGGAAGAGGGAGAGAAGAAGCTGTAGGAGGAAAGGCAAAGAGGAGCTTCCTTTTCCTTTCAGTCCTTCCTATTCAGAGAGTGAAGGCAGAGAGTGTTGGTAGAACGTGTACATAGCAAGATGGGAAATAAAACAATTGCATTAGTTTTGTGCAGTGTCTCTACTGCTTGGTAAGAAGGAAATACATACAAGCTATGGAATATAAACTACATAATTTTAGTGATTCTACATGAATTAAATGCTCTTATATTTGTGTGCAAAACAGGTATTGCACAATATAGAGATGAGTGGTAAAATTCATGCTAATAATCTAAAACGTTAATTTTTCTTTATTTAGAACACTATATAGCAAATAGAAAACACCATGGCAAATAAAGACCACAGATGAAATGAAAAAAGTTTTATATTTTAGTACTTTTGAAATATTTTATTTATTTATTTACTGAATAATCTCTGCACCCTCTGCGGGGCTCGAACTCACAACTCCAAGATCAAGAATTGCACGTTTTGACTGAGCCAGCCAGGCGCCCCGGTATATTTTAGTATTTTTAAAGGCACTTTTTCCCTCTGCTTTTTAAATAAGGAACTCCACATTTTCATTTTGCACGAAGGCCCACAAATTATGTAAGTGGCCCTGGCAGGGAGTCTGTGTACATAGCTTCCACCATCCTTGGACCCCAGGAGAATCTTGGGACCCTTCCTCACCTCCACCCCCAGGAGAAGGAGATGCCTGGACCATTGATAGAACAACTCTGCAGTCGGGCCATGTTGTCAGAGGGAGCCTCAGTGGGACAAACAGCCTCCTCTCTGATTTATCTTTCCTTTCGTCAAGAATGTTAAAGTCTAGGGGCACCTGGGTGGCTCAGTTAAGTGGCCGACTCTTGATTTCAGTTCAGGACTTGATCTCGCATTTCGTGGGATCTCTCCCCAAATCAGGCTCTGTGCTGGTGGTGGGGAGCCTGCTTGGGACTCTCTGTCTCTCTCTCCCAAAATAAAGAAATAAACATAAAACAAGAAGAAATGTAAAGTCTAGAGGGCTAAGATGAAGTCAGCCAGACTTTCAGTAAGGCTGCAGGTTTGCCTGTAGCCTGGAAAAAATACTGTCTCCTCCTACTTCATCTGAAGCCAATTTGAGGGCTTGTGGCTAAAGACCATATCAGGAATATAATTTTATCCCCCTGTGTGTGTTTGTATGTATATGTATCTGTGAATCTCCTTCAGGGCTTATCTTTATAGTTAAGGCTCAAAGATTTGAGGTTCCTGGTTGGGACCCTCAGACTAACACCTCAGTGTGAACAAGTGCAGAGTCAGCTCTCAGAATCCAGTCCCAGGCATTTCCCTCCTGGGAGTCTGCGCCAGAGCTGCGGAGAGAGCGGTGAGGAATGAGGAAATGGTGAGTGGCTCTGGGAGGCAGCACAGGAGGATGGCCCTGAGAGGGGGAGCGCCTTCCTCCCCCACTGCAGGCAGGCAGCGGATGTGGGGACGGGAGGAGCCCTACTGCTAACAAGTGAGTGAGGACAGGGGAATCAATCACCGGGGCCAGCTGGGTGACACCACGGCAGGCCTCCTGTCAACGGGCTGGCCTCTCTCCTACCTGGGCCGGGCAGGGGGGAGTCTGGAGGGTCCTAAGCCAGCAAGACTTGTGCCAAGGCAGGCCCTTTCCAAGGCTGCAAACTGCTCCCCCGGGGCTTTGAGCACACTGGTGGTTTTTTATGCCGATTTGCCTATGTCCAAAGAATCCACCGGAGTAAACAAAACCCTTACAAATGACTGAGCTCCTCACAGAGAAAGGGGCAGGATTGCAGGCTTGTCTTTCTATGGCACCATTTTTTGGTCAATGGGAAATGAAGGAATATTATTAGGAACGTTCGTTCATTCATTAATTCAAAGTTTATTATCTGCCTACTTTGTAAAAGAAGAGGTTATTCGGGAGATGGCTATTCCAGAAGAGGATATTCCAGGAGAGACTGAGAGAAGAAAACCTAGGGCCGTGTTTGGAGGCGGAAAAGTTCAGCCAGCATTTAGAGAAAATGAATAGTATAAATAATCAGAAAAGATAAGGGGTTCTGGAGTTTGGACTTTATTTTAATTCCTTGGGCAAATGGGAACCATGAAAAGTTTTTTGTTGCTATCATTGTTTTTGAGGTATGATATACATGCAGTAAAATTCATCCTTTTTTAGCATTCAGATGTTTGCAAGTGCATATAGTTGTGTAAATACCACCATGACCAAGCTACGGAACATTCCCATCATGCCACAAAATTTTCTTGTCTCTTAGTGCAGAAAACCCTTCCCCCACACTAGCCCCTTGTAACCACTGATCTGTTGTCTGTCTCTATAGTTTTGCCTTTTCCAGAATGTCCTATACATGGAATCATATAGCAAGTCACTTCTTGATTCTGACTTCTCTTACTTAGAATACCACATGTGAGATTCATGCAGGTTTTTGTATGCAGTTAGTCTGTTCCCTTTTTTGTTCGCCACTGTTCTGTTGTGTGGTTGTGTCACAAGTTGGTTCATCCATTTATCCGTTGAAGGACTTTTGGGTTATTTCCAGTTTTTGGTGATTATGCATAAACTCACTGACAACATTCATGCACAGGTTTTTGTGTGACCATTAGTTTTCAATTTATCTGGGCAAATATCTAAGCATGTAAGAGTAAGATTGCTAGGTCAAATCAGTGTTTATTAAGTGTATATTTCACTTTAAAAGAAAACCTTGCCAAACTGTTTTCCAAAGTAACTGTGATGTTTTGCCTTCCCCCCAGCAGTATATGAGGATTCCAGTTATTGCAAGTCCTTACCAGCTCTTGGTATTGTATTTTTACTTTTAACCATTCTAATGGATATGCAATAGATGTGTAATAGGTTGTGGTTTTAAAGTGCATTTCCCTAATGACTAATACTGTTGAGCATCTTCTCATGGGTTCATTTGCCATTCGTATTTGTGTTCAGGTGAAAGATCTGCTCAAATCCATTCAAGCGACATGATCATAGTTATGCTTTAGGAAAATCATTCTGGCAGCAGGGCACAGCCCTGAAAACGTTGAATCAGGACCAGCAGCACCTGCACCTCCCAGGAGCTTTTTAGAAATGCAGCACCTTGGCCTCATTCCAACATGATCTCCAGTGGTTAGAATGCATGTTAAACTTTGAGAAACACTCCTGTACAGGAATAATTGGAGGAGAGGGAAAAAATGTAGGGATTCATTGTTGCCATTCAGAGAACTCAGGGAGGCTGAGTGGTCAGAAGGCCAAGCAGCTAAGAATCTCCCCGTTTCCTGCTGACCCCCCTCTGGAAACCTGGCTCATAGTTTGAGTTCCTGGGTTCCACTGCTGGGTGAAGGCCCATGTGGTAGCAAAGAGGGCCTTCAGAAGAAACCATTGCCTGGAACAACAGATACACCTGTTTAGGCCTCCAGTAATGGCCTATGGAACCAGAGTATAGGGAGACCTGTCAGTAAGGTGGAACAGGATAGGATTCTGAGGATGCCTGGGTGAGTCAGTCAGTTAAATGTCCAACTCTTGATTTCGGCTCAAGTCATGATCTCACAGTTCATGAGATCAAGCTCCACATCAGGCTCCGTGCTGACAGTGCAGAACCTGCTTGGGATTCTCTCTCTCCCTCTCTCTCTCTGCTCCTCCCCTGCTCATACTCTCTTTCTCTCTCATAAATCAATAAATAAACATTCAAAAAAATGATAGGATTCCATTTAATCAATTCCTCCAGCCAAGACTGAGATCGTCTCTGTGTTGGCATATGGATAAGACTTTGCCTAATCCTCAGATGTACCTCAGATGAAAGTTCATGGTCTACATGAGGAGCCAGACACAATTACCATTCAGTATGATGAGTGTCATAGCAGAGAGATATATATAAAGTGCTGTGAAGCCACCCTTAGTACAGGCCTGTGAGGTGGGGACTGTTATAAGCCCCATTTTGTGGAAAAGGCTCCATGGGTAGTCATAGAGGGGTTCAGGAACTCCCCTAGGTCTCACAGCTTGATTCCCACCTGGTCTGGCTCCAGAGTTTGTGATCTTAACTGACCATGCACTATGAGCTGGGGGCTGTCCAAGAGAACCCTGAGGTGAACTATTACAGAACCAGTGTCTCTGGCCCAAGCAGCTCCCTGTCCTTGTCCCAGTCCCAACTTGGCCCAGAGGGACTGAAGACATAGAACAGATGGCTAGATAAATCCTTCTAGCTGCCTGTGGAAGATTTGGGCATAGGCTGAAGGCACCAGGCTTTCCTGTTTGCTGTTGAGCTGCCCTTGGTCAAGGCTCCATGGTCATCCTCTGCTCAGGCCACTGCCTTTCATTGCAGGCAAAGCTGGACAGTATGAGAAGTTTGGCCCTCCTTAGATCCCACATAACTGTGGATTTCTCCTCTATCTAAGGAGATGAAGCCAAAGACAGGGTTTTTCTGTTTCTTAGCCTCCCTTGACAGCACAGAGTCCTGAACGTTGTAAAGATTTCCAAAAAGGTAAATATCACACAGCATGGCCAAGGATGCTGTCTTCTAGGTTTCTGTGCAATTGGCCTTGGGTGGGTGGTCTGATGAGGCCTTTTATCACCTTAGTCTTCTGATGCCCCTCTACTGTGCCCACAGCAGTGGGGCTCCTCCACCCCTCTGGGTACAGCCTTTGGAAGCCCCTGAAGGAGGGCCACATGGAACTGGGCGGGGGGAGGGGGTGAGAGCTGACTCCAGAGATGTGGTCAGGGTGGGATCCCAGAGGGTCTTGACGGCAGAGGAACCCAGTTTGTGTTCTGAGGGCAACAGTGAGCCAGTGATGGACTTGAAGCAGGGAAACAAGGATTTGATGGGTGTTTTAGAAACTCCTTTCACAGCTGTGTGGAAGATAAGCTCCTTGAGAATATAAAACATTGGCTTATTTTTTCTTAAATATACCATATTTTCCAAGTTAAGCCTAAATCACTGACTTTGCTTTTCTCTATGTATTTTTATTTGATCTCTTTAAAAGTTTAAGGGAAACTTTTATTATCTTAAGCCCCTGATGATGCCCTAATCTGTCCTCTCCCCACCATGTGAAACAAGGCGCAGTGAAATAAAGCAGCCTTTTCAAACTTGTGCAGTGGGTTTTGGCAAAACCAGGAAGGATTTGACACAGTCTGGATTCTCAGAATTGTGCTCTAACGAGATCCTATGGCCATCCACCCACACCAACAGGTTCACACTCACCTCCTAAGAAGTTACTTTGGACAGAGAAAAAGGAAGAGCACACCCGAGCTTTGGAAACTTGGCTCTGAGTCCATTACACATTTGCAGGCCACTGCCTCAGTTTCCTTCTGCGTCACTGGGCTCCTGTTGTTAATGTTTCTCGGGGAGTTTCCTGCCAGTTCCTTCACTGTATTATAAATGTAAACACAGTACCAAAGTTGGCCTTTAGCCCGGTATGGCTCCTTAGGAAATGTAAGTGGTAAACAAATGTCGAACAGAGAAGTCAATGCTGACTGCCTTCTTTTCTAATATTGCCAACATACCTCTCTCTTTACCATGAAAATTGGCCTCAGCCCCATGAGTCTGGCAGCAGCGTCATAACTGGGCTCAGAGCTACGATGCTGCTTTGAGGTCCACCCACTGCTCTCTGTCTCCGGAACACACCCGACAGGAAGGATCTGTACGTAAAGGCTGTTCATGAGGCTGCATTTATAGCGTACCGTGGATTTCATGCAAATGCTTCCACAGTTTGAAGTGGAAAATGGTATACCATCCATCACTTTCGCTAAGTGATCTCCAACTCTTATCTGTGCTGTTCCTGAAGGCAACATAAATGCTCGGCTGTCCTTTATACAAAAGCCTTCCAAATTGTACAGTGACAAACACGTGTGCTTCTGAACAGTACTGTACAGAATATACTATAATACCGTACAGAACTTCGCTTCCAGTCCGTACCTCATTCATACTCAAGGAATACCCTTGAGTCCTCGGAGGGAAAAAACCAAACAGGTGAAAACCCTTAGGGCACATAAGTAAACAAAGTTTGAGCTTTTTAAACAGGACGTTGTTGGGCTCAAATTGGACTTTGGGTTAATGGGACGAGCAATGCCTTTAACCACAACCCAGGCTTCCAAAGAAAAATAAGGCAGGCTTGAAAGGAATCTAGCTTCAGGCAAGTTAGGAGTAAAGAAGAGAGAAAGAAAGAAGAAAGAAAGAAAGAAAGAAAAAGAAAGAGAGAGAGAAATAAAAAAAGAAAGAAAGAAAGAAAGAAAGAAAGAAAGAAAGAAAGAAAGAAAGAAAGAAAGAAAGAAAGAAAAAGAAAGAATGGAGGGAGGAAGGAAGGAAGAGAAAGAAAGAAATCTGTCCTTTTTGAGCAAGAACTGGTAAGATATTCTCAGCGTAATAAAAGTGTGTTTAAACCTATCTCAGAGACAGACTTATAAAACATCCTCCCAGAAAGCAGAGATGGGAGTGGGGAAAAGTGGGGGAGGTCACTTGATTTTCCCTCAGAGACCGAAGCATGGTCCCAACAGGATACAGTGTTCCCTGGATCTGAATAAAGCCCTGAGCAACACACCCTCTTTCATGGTGACACCATCTGGCCCCTGTTCTCAATGCTCAGTATCCTCATTTTCTGTAAATGACGCACTAACCTGCAACAAGACAGAGTTTCCAAGAGGACTCACATTCAGCTCAGTCCTTGATGGGAATGGGTAGCAAATGGTGAGCACAGCTGGCAAAACTCCAGGTGGGAGAAACAACCTCCTGGAGGGTGAAGTCTAATGTGTCCCATCCACACTGTACTATAAGTTTCTCCTCTATCTTGATTTTTAAAAACTTCGGAGGCCATGTTTATATTTCCAACCTGTCACTTAGGCATTTTGTTTCACTATTGGATGTATTTCTATCACTGAATGATAGTTTTGTAGCCTCATTTTAATTTTTCTATTTTACCCCAACCCTCCCTCCCCAGGCCAGATGGGGACCCCAAAACATGATTACCATCAGTTACTATCCCAGGGAATGCAGGAAAAGCTTAGAATAATATCCCCTAGGATCACTTTCTGGAATCAGCATTTAACAGCAAGCCTGAATATTTCTTCCTCTTGCCACAAGAAAAAAATACTTCACTGGAGTAATCATGTTGCTGATGAAACCAAGAAGAGTGCACAGAGGCAAATGTCCCCCATAAATCTGACAGCTGGAGAAATGAGAAGAGCTTCCCTAAAAAGGGAGGAGGCTAAAGGGAATTGTGTTATCATGTTGAGCCATGTTTACGATACTCAAGTTTAGGGTAAACACAATGATCAGGGTAAAACCAGCTTGCTAACCTTGTTTTTAAATGTATTTGAAAAGTCAAATAAAGCAAAACTAAAAATTTATAGAGGGCTGGAAGAGTGGCGTTTTTTTGAAAGTGGGGAAGACTTTAAAAGCTTTAAAGCCTTTGCCCAAATTTCCATTACTGGTTAGCATTTATTATTAAAATGTGAAACTGATGTTTGAAAAGCTCCATATAAGTTTAGACCAGGCTTGATTCAGACAATGTCTTTACCAACTTTCCCCCTACAGTATAACTACCTGTTCTTTTTTTCCTCCCTTTTATCCTTGTATCATAGGCATTTCCCCATGTTATAGACTTCGTAATTATCCTTTAATGTATATGTTAATATTCCCAACCACTAAATGCACAATACATTTGTTATTCTCCTTTTGGTTGCTTCTAATTTCTCATTATTATAAATGCTGCTGCAATGAGCATTTTGGGGACTTTGGCTTGTATTTCTAAAGGTAGAAATAATGGATAAAATAGTATGTACATCTATATGCGTCTGGATATTGTTTGCTATTTGTTTTTCAAGAAGATTGTACATAGTCACCCAGTCATTAGCAATGAATTAGAAAGTTGTTCTCACCAGCTTTGGGTATTAATATGTAAAATTTTCTCGTTAACAGCAAAATAACTTACCTCGAAGCTTTAAAATTTTTAGGAGTGCAAGCATGTCCATCTCTGTCTCTGCTTTCTTAAACTGCTTTCTGCTTGGAAAGTTGTTCCCTTCCCCCTTCCAGAGACTCTGGATTGCAAATGTGGGGAGAGCAGATTCTCCCCACAGGGTTTAAGCCACACCTCAGAACAATTACATTAAACATCTGGAAGTGGGTCCTGGGCCCCAGGTGATTTCCATGTGCATCCAAGCCTACCATTGGGATAGAAGGTGGGGTTCAAAGTCTGCTTTGAAAGGGACAAATAAGACAAGGGATATTGGGGATATAGAGGCAACAGTTTCCCTTTCACGAAGTTTGATGAAAGGCAAAGAGATAACAAAAGTAGCTCGAAGAGGCAGCAGTATCAAAGAAAGGTGCTTTTAAGAAGGAATAGGTGAGCTGCATATGTTTGAAGGCAGAGGGAAGGATTCCATGGAAAGGGAGAGAATGATGTGAGAAACTGAGAGAAAGAAAGATGAAGAAAGCAGGAACGAGGGGAAGGAGTTGGCCCAGGAGGAGGAGTAGTATGGGTTAAGGGAAAATCATTCTTGCTTAAAGAGATGTGAAGGAGAGAGTACGGGGAGGGGGGAAATGCAAGGACATTTTGAGGTGTGGGAGTTTGCATCAGCTGGCCCCGATCTTTTCAGAGGAGCAAGAAACTCCTGGGAGTGGGGTCAGGGCAGTGGAAACCATTGTGGTCAACCACTGTGGAGAAAGGGAAAAAAGGAAATAGAGTGTACTAGATGCAGGAGATTCAGTCAACTGGTCAACAACACTCCTGATGAAAGTCCCTATTGAGAAGGGACAACAAACTAATGACTAAAATTAGGGTTGGAGATTATTAGCTGTTATTTATCCACTTTATCCTTGCAAGTTTGTGCTTGTGAGCTGGCTTTATACATTGTATCAGCCAGGGTTCAATCAGGAAAGCCAAGCCGCTCTGCAGGACATAGAATGACATTTTTTAAAATGTGGGTTAGAACTGAAGCAATGGTGGGATGTGATGGAGGTCTTCCTAAGACTGTTGCCTCTGCAGGTGGCATTAGGATTATAGGTCAGCAGAGACTGAAAGCAGGATGTGCAGTGAGGGAGAGCAAAGACAAACTGGAACTCATGAGGGCAATTAGTACCCACGTTTGTGTGACTGTCTCCACCTTGGATGTGGGTGACCTGCAGAAGTAGCTGGTTTTGTCAAAGTTGCACATGTACCCGGTCCAGGACCTGGAGGAGCCGAGCCCCACAGCCAACAAGGTAGACCAACAGAGGCCCCACAACAGTTGTGAGCTGCCACCGTGCCTGGGACCTACACAGAAATGGCTGCCTCATTTTTGCCTGGAACCATGGGGTTGGGGTTGGGGTTGGGGGGGGTGGGGTGGCAGGGAATTCTGGGAGAGTAGGCTTCAGTGTGCTGACACCTTACGTCACCACACACACACACACACACACACATACACACAGTCTCTACCTACATAGTGTTTGAAAGTACTCCACAGACTCAGGCAGGAATCGGAGACACGAAGTCGACTGCAAGCACCATTTGAGTTTTAAAAGAGCAGAAACGCCAGCCCCGAGGTTACAACGTGGACCCAAAGTCACATCTAGCGTTTCAACTGGAATGGTGACATTTAAAACTTTATTTCCTGGTCCTACCCATGAGCGAGAATGGAGACGCCCTCTCCTGGCTGGCGGCGGAGTGCCAAGGAAACTCCTCGCACAAATGTTTTGTGTCATTGCAGCAAGAAGCGTGGGGCCAAAGGCATCCCTGGCGTTTTTAGACATGTGACCTTAAGGGAGCTTTTCTCCTCTCAGCACACCCTTGGAGCACACGTGGCGGTGCGGAGTGGGAATGGGAACACCTGTTCGACCCTTCCCGAACAGGGCTGGGCGGGAGCAGCTAACTCTCGTGGGGCATTTCCGCGGTGAATCTGAAGACGCCGCAACGTCCCAGACTCTCATAACGCTGCTCACATATTTGTCGTCCAACGAAGCATGGCTGAAATAACACAACCACCTTGTTACAGGTTTGGGGAATGCAGCGTCAGCTAGCCTCCTGGCCCGGTGGCTTCCGTTCCCCTCCGCGGAGGTGGCCAGCTGAGGAGCCAGGCCCTCTCGGTCTGAGGGATGGTGACCACGTCTGCTCTGGCCTGTGCCCTGCCTGCTTCCTCTATCACGGGGAATCAACAAGACAGAAACTAGCCAGCCAGCTCTTCCTTCCTGTAGTTCAGCCTAGGTAGCCACGTGCAATGCCTCAGAGAGGCTTCTGTGTTAGACTCGGATTGCATTTACTTTTACTCAGCAGGTGCAACCAAGCTAAACTGGAAAGCAGAGCCATTTAATGGGACCTGGGTTGGAAGCATTTTGGAAAATGTTCTTGAAACCATGAAAGCCTGGCTTCCCAAAGCTTTGCTCAATCTCTCCCTTTTCTTTCCTCCTCCTTGGTTTTCTCTTCCTTCTTCCCTCTTCTCTTTGTCCTTCATTCTCATTCCAGAAATGCATAACCAGCCACGGGAGTGTTTACTGGGCCCAGGCCTGTGATGGGACTGGGGATACTGAGAAGATACAGCCTTCTTCCTCAAGGGACAGATTAATAAACACCACATTGCCCTGGCGGGGCAGGCACAGGGGGTGGACGGGCGTCAGGTGAGCTGAGCCTTGAAAGAGAAAACACAGTTACCTGGTGGTCTCCTTTGTTTTTAGTTCTCACTTCTCTGCCCAAATGTCCTCTTTTTGTGCCCTTTGCCACCATTAAACTGAAGAAAGAGAGCCTGGCAGCTGATAGTCAACCTTGAAGGCACACTTCTTATGTGCATCTCTGGGCCCCATATCCTGGGTAAAGAAAGCATTCTCAAATACCAAACTCTCCAACTCCCTGACTCCCCAGAGGCACCCAAAGCAAAGTTCCAGACACCTAATCATTGGCCCCCTTTTAATTAAGGCCTCTCAGCTGTGCTGGCCTGTTAAAATTTCTGCAATTCTCTTAAAATACAAACATACTTCACTTTTAAGGCTCTTCCCTGTTATTCACAGTTTTCTGGGCTGCTTGTGCTAGATTTTGTTGTTGCCTTTACTTTCTCTCCTGGCCCATCCATACCAAAGCTGATAAGGTGGCCAGAAGCTTAAACAGAATTTGGCTCCCAGGCTGAGAGGTGAATTTATCATCCACCCCGTCCCCTGGTATCACACCTGTCCTCCCAGACACACCCTCTGGTACCTGGCCCAACTGTAACCTGAAGGTGCTGATTGCCAGGGGATGGGAATCAGCTGTTAAGGGAGGGGCTTGAGAATACTCATGTGGTAGCACCAGACCTACAAGAAGAGACTGAGCAAAGTTCGAGATTGCTCCAAGGCTGGAAGTGAAAGTTAATAAACAGGTAAGGCTTTGAAACGAGGTACCAAGAAAGATAGACTTTCTGTAGATTCTTTACGAGCAGCATGTCACTTATCTGCGCTGCCTTCGGGGTGCTGCAGCTAGACAATCCGAGGGTCTTGGAGGCTGCTGTCGGGCTGATAACCCTGAATGCTGCCCTTCTGTTATATGGTAAATCCGAAAGTTGGGAGGTGGGGGTGGTGTCCTTGGACCAGCAGCATCTTTGCCGCCTGGGAGCTTGTTAGAAATGCTGGCTCTCTGGCTCCACGCCTGATCTACGGAAACAGACTTCATTTTAACAAGATCCCCAGGTGATCTGCATGCATATGACCATTTGTTACAGAGCTTTATGGCTAATAAAGCCCTGTCACATACATGAAATCCTCATCTGAGGAAGGCAGAGGAAACTGTGGATTTGAGGTGAGTGATTCATCTTTAGGTCACGCAGCTGGAACTAGACATTTCTTACCTTCTACTGGTTTGGAGCTCTTTCTGCTGTATCTTTTGGCATCCTGGCGACAATCGAGAAAGAATCATGGTTCACAGGGTCCTTATGCTGAGCTCTCCCCTCATGCCATCAGTGCTCTATGTGACTTGTTAATCTCACTGGACTTGGGAGGTGGGGCTTTTATTTTTCTCATTTGTTTTTCCACTAGTTAAGTGGTGGAGCACCAGAAGCAACTAGTGCATTCCAGACTGTTTGAGTTACCCACCTGAGAGTTGGGTTTTGGATTTCCCAGTAGTGACGGGGAAGCAGCAAGGAACAAGGGGATGACACATACATGGGTGTGACACTGGATAAGTCACCTCACCATCCTGCCCTTAGCCTGCTGGCCAGCCCCAGCCCAATCTGCTGTGTGGCACCTTGGGAAAATTTCCAATACAGCTGTCCTACAAAAGTTCCTGAGAATGAGTTAAAAACCCTCCTTGCAGCCACATTACAGCCTTCCAATTTCAGCTGGCAAAAGGGTACCTTTCAAGAAGGGAAGGTGGTTGAGCCTGGAGTATTTCCTACAAACCCCACACCACAGACTGAGTTTACTGCCAGTGAATCAGGAACATATGGTACTCAACAAGCTTCCCTCTGAACGCGTACTGTTTAATAACCTAGGGAATCGCTGTTTCTCAAAACAGTTGGGGTCTGTTACCAAATCCAGGCCCTCTGAAAGCCAGTTTGAAATGTACTGTCAAACACACCACACTCTCCAGGGCCAGATTAATGCATCTTTGCTTTATCCACAGGAGATTACTTCCCAATAGTACCATTTGGTGGTTGTGACTCAGAATGGGGTCTGATTAGGACCAAGGTTTGAAAAACACCTGACCAGTTATGCTGAGTAAATGCAGCTTAAAACAAATCACAAGCACTGCTTTGGTCACAGTGCAAAAGAACACACACTTGCTGCTTCTATTTTCAGAAAATTAATGAACGATTTCAGTTATGGCAAAACAGCCCTGCAGACAAGGGTCAGTTTGCTCTTTTAATCAAGAAGCTTTGCCAAATATTTACTAAAATAGGGCAGACTCCTTGTAAAAGTATAAATAGTTTTGTTTCTTATTTAAAATAAAAAGGTCCCCAGCACCTTATATGGTCTGGTCCTTTGATGGCACTCAAGTGTTTTTATAGTAGGATTTCCATTGTGGTCTCTGCTAAGGAAAAAAGAAACAAGATTGCAACACGAGTTCAGAGAAAAATGATGCTTCACATAAAAATCTGATAGAAAACTCTGCAGAGTAAACTGTGAGTAATGTTGTCTCGAGAGGATAAAGCATGTGGTAATGCACTCAGACTCAGTGAAGGCCAAGGTTTCTGTAGCAGACTCAGTTGGTTGCTTACTCAAGATCTATCCCTCCTTCTTGATGTGACTTTGCTCAGTTATCTGTCTCTCCCCAGCATGATTCAGTGGATGGGCTTCATGGGCAAATTCTGCTTAAAAACAATCACGGGAGTACTATCGATAGGTTTAAAAATAGGCATGTGATCCAGTTCTGTCCAATGAAAGGTGAGAAATCTGCTGAGGGGGTTGGGGAAAGATTTCCTTGCACCCAAGAAAGAAAAGTAAGAAAGAGATTCTTCTTCCTGTGGTTATGGTCACATTTGGATATGATACTTGCAAAGTGGCAGCCATCTTGCTCTCCAGCAAGGGTAAAACTGACACAGGGGTGGGGCAAGGCAAAGAGAGTCAGTGAGACATGGAAAAGAGCCCTGACACATCCCATCTGGAGCCCACTTGCCTCTTGATTTCCTGTTATGTGAAGTAACGAACGTCCTTATTGTTTAAATGAGTTTGGGTTGGTGTTGGCAGTATTGGCTGCCCAAAAAGCATCCAAACTTACTATTACATTGTCCTGAAAACTTCACCTCACCTGTTGTGTTGCCAAAAGGCTTCTGAAAGGTTAAAATGTCCTTAAATGATGTAACATAAAGCTGTAGGTTAAATAATAAGCCTAAATGATGATCTATACTGGCTATAACTAATTTCATTTTCATTTCTCAAGGTAGGCAGGTCTGAGTGGTATCCTAAAAGACACTTTCTATAATGAAGCTAAGGTTGAGTCAGTGGTATATGTTGCTAGGACTGGCTGAGTGAATCTCTTCACCTCCCTCATGTGTCCCCCTTCTAACATATTGCTGAGAATGTCAAGACAGCTGATGGGGGTCAGAGTTCATGGTGGAAGGCCTAAAACAGCAAATCTTACTGGGTCACCCGGGAGTTCAACCTCTGGCCGAGGCTGTGGGGACATCTTGAGATACAGACACATAGGTTTACTATCCCACATCCCATCTGAGATCTGAAGCTCAAGTTTTAGAGGAAAAAAAAAAAAAAAAGAAATCTTTGCTACATGTAAAAAAGAATAAATTAAGGATTCTCAATTATAGTCTGGTAGCATTTATGCCTCTGATTGCATGTATCCCAAAAATAGGCTGCTAATTTTCCCCAACAGAAATTTCACTCCAAATTGTTCTTTCTGCATGGAGTCAGAGGGTTGACAAAACAAATAAGAGATATATTCTGTATTTGATATTCGGAATGTCTTTTTTCTCTCCCCTACCCTTTTGTTACCTTCTTCAAAGGTCTTTATACAAATATTCCAAAACGAAACAGTGAAATAAAAAGAGTCAAAGGGAATTCTAAAAGCGTCCTCTGCCTGTATCTGATGAATGAAACGGTTAGAGTTTTCACCTGTAATTATTTGGCTTAGTGCCTGAATTTCCTGTTTCCTCCTATCTAGGAAACCTGGTTCAGCACTCCCCACCAAGTCCATCACAGGAGGTGATTACTGAATGTGCTACCAGCTCTAGCAAGGAAAGCCTCGAGGTTTAACTCTGTAAGGGCCCCTGGTTCTTAGATTACAGGTTGGAGGACTGATGGGTTGCCCAACCAAAATCGAATCTGGAAATATTTTTCATTAGAAGTTAGAATACGGGGGCACCTGGGTGGCTCAGTCAGTTAAGCATCCGACTCTTGATTTCACCTCAGGTCATGATCTCAGGGTTTGTGAGTTTGAGCCCCATGTTAGGCTCTGCGCTGACAGTGTGGAGCCTGCTTGGGATTCTCTCTCCCTCTCTCTCTGCCCCTTCCCTGCTTCGGTACCCCCATGCTCTCTTTCTCTCTCTCAGAATACATAAATAAGCTTAAAGAAGTCAGAATACTAAACTTTGTTTCTGTATTCACTCAAAATTATAAAATAGGGGTTAAATTCTGTGGAGGACTGCAGCAGAGGTTGTGAGAATCTATTGGCTGAAGAGCAAAACTCACAAATCATTAACCAGATGTTGATTATGATTCTGTGTTGATGCATTCTCACAATGGTGAGGATATCTCTGGTTGTGCTGACATTTTGGTGCACACCAACACTCTCTTCAAAGACTGTAAACAGTGTGGTGTGAGCTCTGTTTAGGAAGAATTACTGCTCTATAAAGTTAGACGCTGAGAGTATTTTCATTTCTTTCCTTCCCGGAAAGGTACAGTGCCTTGCTTGCAGGCACTGCTCTGGGCAGCATGGGGCACAGAAGCAAAAACTATACTCTGTAGCAGGCACAGCCTGACCTCACATACATAACCTTTGGGTTATCTTTAATGTGAAATCCAAACAGAAGGCTCAAGAACTATGTTAACACAGGCCTTTATCCATTGCATTTGTTACAATTCAAACCAAGAGAGAGTGACACGGCTGCCATGGTAATCATGTCATCTAGAGCACACCTCAGTTTGCAAATGGTTTTCTATACATTATCTTATTTGAACCTCTCAATAATCCTGGTGGAACTTTATAGGCCAGAAAAGCAGAGAGGAAATCAGAAGGCTCGAATTACTCACCCAAGCTCACATTTGGAGGGCAGAGCTGACACTGGAGCAAAACTGTCTTACTCCACATCCAGTGCTTCTTTCATGAAACCCTATTGTCTGGACGAATGTAGCACAAGAGCAGTATTACATAAGCCTGAAAAGACCAGTAGATCTAGGCTCAAATTCTAGCCCCACTAATCATTGGATCTGTGAACACAGAAAGTCCCTAAGTCCCTGCCATGGCTTCCCATCTATAAAATGGAAATAATAATCTGTACATCACAGGTTTGGAGGGCTGGATGCATTTAATGCATGAATGGCACCAAGCGTAGTGCTTAGTAGGAAACCCGGTACTCAGCAAGTCCTCAATGAATAATAGTTATTAACAAAGATTAAACTTTGGTTGACAATTTTGAGTGCAAATCCCTTTCTGTGGCTTTTCACTCTGCTACTGACTTTTAGTCAAAGATGTCCCGTGAGCTCTATGGAGTGCGTGGGTGGCTCAGTCGATTAAGCGTCTGAGTCTTGGTTTTGGCTCAAGTCATGATCTTGCAGTTTTGTTAGTTTGAGCCCCATGTTGGGTTCTGCACTGACTCTGCTTGGGATTCTCTCTCTCCCCATCCCTCTGCCCCTTCCCAACTCACGCTGTCTCTGTCTCTCTGAAAATAAATAAACTTAAAAAAGATGTCCTATGATTTCTAGCTTCCTCCCCTACCAAATGAAAGCAACAGGGGCTTCATACAAAAACCTGGAAAACCCCTTCTATCTGACCTCTGTTTTTGCACAGGGCTCTCCACAGTCTGTGGGTTGTGTAGGTGTGTGTGTGCGTGTGTGTGCACCCTAGGTGTGTGTGAGGGAGAAAGAAGTGAAGGACCCTTGTATCAAATTTACCAGCTTTTCCTTCATGTTAACACTCACCCAGCACCTAGCCAAGGACTTTCCAGTGGGGGAGATTAAAATGCAAAGGAAAGTGGTGACATTGGGAAACTGCCACAGGTCTCTTGGAAAATAGACACCAGGTCTCTTGGAAATAGACAATACACAGACAAGGCTGCTATTGATTTCAAAGACTTATTGATTCTAGGATGGCGGCAACATGATTTGGTAAATTATTTTCTTAAATTTATATCATTTTTTTAAAACACTATAGGGCACAAACAAGTAAACTATGATATTCACATCACCTGGGAGGAATGATAATACAGTGAGAAAGCCAGCACAGAGAAGAGGCTGTTCTTATTACCACACCAAAAGACCTGGATATTCAAAGTAGGGATGGTTTACTGTGTGCCAGATAAACCACTCTAACCGAGGCCCAGGAGGTGGGGGCAGTTCAGAGTCCTCCCTCCAACCCTTTTAAAGGTAAAGTAAGCAAGTACTTGCTGGGATGTGCAACATAAGAGAAAAACAGGAAAAGCACAAATTCCTGCATGGCGTCAAAGTGATTCTTGAAGGAGGAAAACATTCCTTAGGGTTATAATTGGCCAAAGGGGTCACAGCTCAGGCTCCCAAAGTTTTAAGTCTTTTATATTCAATGGTTAGTTGTTCCCAAGAAGCCCAACATCACTGGGGATGTGGAGGGGATGGTTTCTGTTCAGACCTTCAGATCAAGTGTTCACGCTCTATACCTACCATTCCCCTTTGACACCTCAGGATCTGGTATGGATTCCAGGGTTCCACTTGACTCCCCTTCTCCTGCCTGTGAGTTCACACATGGAGCCCCCTGGTGTCCTTTCCCAAAAGCAGATTTTTGGTTTGGGGCCTCTAACCTGGGAGACGCTCTAATAACAGGAGCCTCTGCATAACGCCTGTATGGATGGGCAGCCTTAGTCATGCCTCAGAAAATGTTTCTGTCACCATCCTCAGCTGGGGAAGTGAGGGCCTATTGGCTTTAAGACATTTAAGTAAGAGGAATCAAAAGAGGACCATTCACGCAATTTAAAAATAATAGATAGTTATGATCACTTTTCATCAGCATGATTGTTTTGCTTGGGGGCAAATTAATGCTCAGGGACTGAAATTCTCTTTGCCAATAGTTTATTTAACACAGTTTCAGTTAAGAATTTCACAAGCCAGTAGTATACAGAATAATGTCTCTTATTAAGCCAATGAAAAAATAACATACTCCAAATCAATGATAAATTAATCATTGTTCCAAGAAAGGAGAGATGAAAGGAATAAAGTCCAAATTTAGTTGAGGTGTACCGTTATAGCAGCTGGTACTTGTGAGAGTGGCTTAGGCAACTAAGAGCTGTTGTCCACCTGCCAGCACAAAACTAAAAGTCCTATGTTGCTGGAACATATTGTCAGGAAACTAACTCACCCCTGTCTCCATTGCCTTCAGTTTGTGATTTAGTCAGCTCCTTCTTCCACACTTTTTTTTTTAAGTTTATTTTTTAAATTTATTTTGACAGAGAAAGAGCAGGGAAGGGCAGAGAGAGAATCCTAAGCAGGTCCTGACATGGGGGCTTGAACTCACAAACCGTGAGATCATGACCTGAGCTGAAATCAAGAGTCTGATGCTCAACCGACTGAGCCACCCAGGCGCACCCATCCTTCTTCCATATTTGTAATGAGTCACATGAACACAAAGTCACAGCTTTGAAAATCCAACTAACCACAGGGAATTTAATTCCTACTTATAATTTCAGAACACCTTCTTTCCCTTCCCTGTCTGTATCTGGCCACAGCTGCACAACCCAAAGTTACTTCAAACTGGTCTTTCTGTTTTAGGGAATTATCTTCATACTGAGCACACACTGAGATCGGAAATTAAATTCTCTGTTTGGTTAGAATTACACCTCTTGGTAATCCAGGAAATTAAATACAGCCTTAATCCATCACCCACCACCTAAACTATGTCTCATTATCATATCAAATGATGGGGTTCAGGATCCTAGTGAGAGATCTACTTTTTCTATAGTGTTTTTTTGGTAGCAATTAGTTAGCCAAGAGCTGTCTAATGGGAAGGCATGGCATGTGAATTGATCAATGTTGTTGTTTTTAAAGTTTAAATCATTAATCGGTAGCTTCTCACCTGACAGAAAAACACCCAGGAGGGATTCTTTATTACTCATGCAGTGAAATTAAATGATCAGTCACTCTATAACGCCAGTACATTCTGGTAAATTTTTAATCAAATAGATTACAGATTTTATGTTTAATTTAGTTTCAATATGAGTTTATAGTTCTCTAACAGCTGAGCAGGGAGCAAACTGTGTTTTTTGTTTATTTGTTTGTTTGTTTGTTTAGTCTATAAGAAAAGGAAAGTAAGGAAGGAGGGACTAGGGACCAAAGCTGACTTTCAAGCCAGCTGTGTTTCTTCTTCAAGAGGGACCACTGAAGAGGTGACGGTTTGTTTAATCTGAGAAATGTAAACAGAAGGAAGCCTGTCACAATTAAGTTAGAATTTAAGCACTAATTAAGTCTGATGCAGGATAATGGAGATTTAGATTTAGTAAATATTGGTCCCAAATGGCTCTACTTTCTTTATACGTCTCAAATTAATCTTAATGTAAACCAAAGTGCATGTGTTCTTTTCAAAGTAGAGTTTACTCACATCTGTATTCTACAAGAAATGAGATTGGAAACCACAAGGATTACATTTCCCAGGAACGTATATGAAAGACCAGAGCCTTGCGGCCGTGCTATCTGTATTTCTGCACTATGCTTGAGGCCCGTCCGTTCACACAGACCAGCCACACATCACAAAGGAATCCTGGGCCAGATTAAACACACACACACACACACACACACACACACACACACTCTCTCTCTCTCTCTCTCTCTCTCTCTCATATAAACTGACCTTAGGTGTTATAGACTCTGAGATTTTAAGATCTACTTTTTAAGATTGGTTGCATAACTGGAAGAGTGTGTTAAAAATATTTGAAAAAGAAAATTCTAATTAATCTACCAGCAACTACAGCTCCCATTTCAGTGATGGCTAACTGAAAATCCAGATTGCCTTTGAGGGCATGGAGAAATAAACAGTTCCTGATACTTCACAGAAGAGGAATTTATTTAATGCTGTGAAGGGAATTTGTGATTGCCCAGTTTATTTTAAGACCATCTTTGTCACTAAAAAATACATTCTTGTTGAATAAGTTAACCTTTAACTTTGGTTTTTATGTAAAGATGATATACCTATATTATATTCTTAAAGTTGTATTGTTTTTTTAAACAGCTGGCATCAGGAAGGAAAAAAAAAACCTAACCCTCACTTAAAAAAGGTGAATGATTTTCCCAAGAGAAGAATTTTGTCATATGAATTGGTGGGCAGACCAGGAAATATTTTGGTAATGGAATGTATGGCATCTTAACTTTTAGATCAGAATCACAGACCTGGAAAGGACAATCCCCCTCTTCTGAGTAGGGCTTTCCCTGAAAAACATTAGCATTTTTCTTAACAGTTTGATAACCAAAATAGACATTAAGAAAGTAAATCAGCTGGGCTACCCATTTTACAGGTGAGAGGACTGAGGCCTTCTCAGTGAACCCACAAAACAGATGACAGCTTTGATGAGATCCAGGAGAGATGTTGGAGGAGGAACCAGCAAGAATCAGGCAATGGGTAAGATGTGGAGGGAGGAGAAAAGAGCAATCAAGGATGACTTCTAAGTTTTTGATCCGAGCAGTTGGGCAGGAGGTGAAGTCATGTCCTGAGATGGTGAGGACTGGAGGCAGAGCAGGTTGGGAAGGTGGTGAAACACAGGGTTCTGCTGTGGATGACGGCTCAGGTGCCTGTTAACCATCTGAGTGGAGATGTTAAAGAAACAGTTGAATATGTGAATCTGGAAGCTCAAGGGGGATCAGGGCTGGAAATAAAAAGTGGAGAGGATTAGGATGGAGAGGAGAAGCAAACTCAGGACTGATTTCTGGGCAGGGAGTACTTCTAGAAGGAAATTCGGAGTTGGAAAACTCATAATGTTGAGCTCCTCTACCGAGTATCTTTATAATTTTGTTTAGAGTTGTAAATTCCTGGACTAGCAAATATACTCATGTTCAAACATATGATTCAATTACATGAATGAGAGTATATTCTGGGTCCAAATGTTGACGGGTTTTGGATTAATTGCTTTAGGATTATTTTTAATCATTGCAAATTGTAAATTGACTATATTCGTACCTTCATATCCAGTAGGAACTAGTTCAATGAACGTGACAAATATTTAGTAAATGCCTTTAGAATCAGACATCCTGGACTTGAGTGCTAGTTGTATCACTTAATTAGCTGTGCTTTCATAGGCAAATAAATCAGGGTCTGACCCTTGGTTTCCTGAGGTATAAAATGGCATTGGGAGGGTTAAGTGAGACAATTTACCTTAAATTTTACCTTAAAATACCTGGAACAATTCCAAGCACAGAGTAAGAGCTCACTAAGAGGAAACTATTATTATTTAGATAAGGCATGTTCTCCCAGGACCTTCCAATCTGGTGAGAGGATACAGACACTACCAGGAAATGCCAGAAAGAAGTTTCCAAAGTGAGCAGATTTGATATGAACAGGGATCTCCTTAGAATACTTTCATTCCCTTCCTGTCAACAGGAGTCAGGAGGATGGTTCTAGCCTCCCCTGCTCTGTTTCATGGCTCAAAGCCAGATGGCAGCCCGGCTCTAGTCCTTGGAGAACTCTTTCTGGCCACTAAAGAGACACCAACTCCTCAGAACCTGGGGCCAAGTGCAGCTGGCAGGCCCTTTCTCAGTCCCTTCCTTCCCTTGGGTGCCTCTGCCCTCCCCTTACCGGCCTGAATGTCTTCCCCACCAGAACCTTACTGTACCCCTCCCAGAGTCACACTTGGTTCCCTGACGTGCTGCTGTGTCCCCAGTTAGCTGTTTCAGTTCCCCCTCTGGTCTGGGGTTTCCAGTAACAAAGGTTGTAGCATCCAGAGGACATGTTCTTACTGCTGTGTTGGGGTCCTTCCAGCTGAGCCTAACGTGCAGCCACCTGGCCTAGAGATGCTGAGCTCAAACGAGGGTTGTTTGGGGACCTGGGCTGAAACCCCTGTTGAATGGTTTACCCTGGTCTAAGGTGCCACTGTACTTTTGCAGGCATAAATTTCATCCCTTATAATGGCAGCGGCTATTTGTCGCTGCTGGGTATGACTACCTGGCTCATTCACTGGTCTAATTCACTATGGATCTTGAAATGTTCCTTCTTCTGTTTATCATATCACAGTAGCTTCAGTAGCCAAAGGATCAAATCTAATCAGATGAGATGTGCTTCCTGCCTTAGACTTGCCCTATTGGCAGCCAGGCCAGTTATAAAGGCAAAAAGCAGAATTTAGTCTGTTGCTTGGTATGGAGCTCAGTAACAGTTCAATACCTGGGTGTTGGGGCCCAAAGCAATGGGTACTCAGATTCTCCAGAGATTTATGGAATTGAAGAATAACAGCCATAACAACAAAAATTTATAAAATGTAAAGTGTATGCTGGTAAATAAACACGTATGTTTATTTAAAACAGTATATTTTAAAATGATTACTTTTTAATTGATTAACCCAGTGCTTCAATCTATTGATAGTCCTCAGCCTTGCCAGGTTACTTTGTACTCTGATCTTCCTAATTTCTACTGTATGCTTGAAAATCAACAATTAGGCATCTCTGTGGGCCAAGGAAATGAGGTCAAGCCTTGCTTCCTACTACCAGACAGGAGCCATCAAAGATCTCAGGTGGTCAGAGCTTGAGGAGGGGCAGAAGTGGGTTTACTAAAAAGGTAGGTTTAAGCACGAGGACTTGGGATTTTTTCAAGGTCCTGTACTTGATTTTGTATTTGTCATTTTACATTGTTTTTATTTTAAAGTCACAGAAACTATATGAGCTTGAGGACTCACCAAACCTCAGTCTACCTTTGGGAAGAGTGAATTCACTCCAGAGCCAGGCAAGGGACACCTCTGGCTCCCTCCGGGACACCCTGCCTTGAGGGGTCAGGGGGCTGAGCTATGAAACCATGATGGGTACAGTCTCCATGTCAACAGGACCCAGGGCACTGAGCAAGGGCAGTGTCGGGAGAAAGGTCCCAGGGTGCAGGATACTGCTGGAGAAATTTGCAGGACATGAGGCAATGGACATTCACATCCATCTGAGTACCAAAAGGGGGTGTTTTTGATGGAGTGGTGAAAATATAAATTCACATGAAATGTAGGTTGTGAAGTAGGGCACTGCATATCCATCTAGTCGCCTAAAGGAGCCTCCCAAGGCCTTCTGTCTCCCTGAGCTTGCCCACATGTGACCTGAACCCTCTTCATTTGGGAGACTTACGTCTGGGGTTCCCTGTTCTTTGCATGTCCCATTTGGGCTCCTTGTTATTGCTGTACATTTTGTGGTTTCTATTTAATCCTAGCTGTTTCCCCGGGACTCTGGCCAAGTTCCTAGATCATCCTACCTGCACGGAGGGAAGGGAATGTAAATAGTAATAGATTTTGAACAACATTATAAATGCTTTATGGACTGTGTGTTACAGGGAGTAACTGAGCTGTAAAATTGGAATTAAACCTATGTGTTTACAGAAATGTGCCAATTGTAAAACTTTTCTACTTTCTAAATAGAGGCCTTTGTGAATGCAGAGCTTTGGGTACACAGAGGGTGGTTCAGAACCGAGGACTTCAAGACCTCTCCTGTGAACATCTGAGATGACATCTTGGTCCCATTTTCCCCACAGCCCTTTGGAATAACTCTTCTTGGGGGGCATGCAACTTCTTCATTGAGTCCGTAATGCATTCTTCGTTAAATACCCCTCATATGTGCCCTTCCATGTGAGCAGGAAATGCCCCTCCCTCTGAGGTGAAAATGGTGCTGTCAACACCCCTCCTCAGAGGACATATGCTTTCTGAGTGATAGTGATGAGCTCCACCAGCTGTCATTGTCTCCACCCCCTTCACTGACAAGCCAGCTGGAAATATCCCTCTGAGTCACTGTGACCAAGACAGTTTCCTTCCTTCCTTTCCTTCCTTCCTCCATCCTTCTTTTCTTGTTCCCTCTTTTCCTTCCTCTCTCCCTCCTTCCTTTCTTCCTACGGCTTTCCTTTTCTGAATGCTCCAAGACTCTTGGCTTTGCTCATTTAATCACTAATTGACTCCACAAGCAGTATGTAAAGTAAAAGAGGATTCTGCTAGCTGTTCTGGGCCCGGAGGACACCCCACGCACACATACACACACACATCCAAGGAGTAATAGGAGACGGAAGTAGCTTAGAATCACAGAAAATAAGTCAGCCAGTCCTAGCTTTGAATCCTGGCCCAGACACTTACTAGGTGAGAGACCTTGGGCAACTCAACTTCTCTGAGCTTCTGTTCCTTCCTCAGGTGCATAATGGGGAGAACTTGGTGAGGGCAATATAAGAATTAAAATCCATATAATAGGTGTCCACTAAGTGGTACACATTGCTATCTGTATGACCTGGACAACCGTTCACAATTTTTCCTGTAGTCTTAAAGAAGGAAATACCCAGAAATCAGTTATCGTTTGGGTTTCTGACAGATACAGATTGGTAGGAAATAAGTGACTCAGTATTTCAGAAATGGGCATAAAGCCGTGGGAGGCTCAATTCAGAGATCATTTTAGACTGTGCTTGGCTCACTGGAGACCAGCCCACCAAAGTTCATTCACTGGGAGCCAGATTAACGAACTAGAATTGAAATGGGAAATATTTGGGCATGTCAGATAACTAAGTGTCATTCTACTGTGGACTTGTGAGAGCTAAGCATTCTGGAGCAGGTTCCAGGATATTCTGTCAGTGGAGTATGCACAATATGACCTGGGGGGACACTAAAAATCCTACCCTGCCCAAGAGTGTTTCTCCAGCAGTTGGTACCCACGTTGGCACCCTGTGTTCAGATGCTAGTTTTGATACTTTCCACCCTCGAGTCTAGGCTGCCCCAGGCACTTGTGTTCCACATCTTTCCCCAGCCTCATGTACCATCAGATGTTCATCTCTGCATTCCATCTGCTCTCAGCTGACCGTAAATAACACTAAGAAGCCACCCAGCAAACCAACCCTGATAAAGGGATTAATGGCTGGCCACAAGAATAATAGCACTAAAAAGCATTTATTTTGTACCAAGAACTTTACAGGATATATCATTTCTAATCTGTATGAGAATTCCACATGGTAGTTTTTCCCTGCATACTGTTATATAGATGAGGAAACTGAAGCTCAAACAGGTTATTAATTTGGGCAAGATTGCAGTCTAGTACCTGGTGGAACTAGGATCTGAACTCAAATTTGTCAGTGACTGTTGAAATATTCACCCACATATTGCCTAAGGTCAAGGCTGCAAGAGGGGTGGTGTGGATACCTGAATAACAGTGTAGGTATTAAGGGAGGAGGGACTGATGTTGGGGAGGCAGGCATAATGGCCATTGCAACTCTGTACCCAACCTTCATGCCCTGTGCTTTAAAGGAAAATTCTTATTCCTTCTGGGTAAATTTTCCCCTCCTCCATGCTGAAGCCAAAAGGTGACTAGTACTCCACTAAGAAGAGGTCAACATTGGGGCACTTGGGTGGCTCAGTCGGCTAAGCATCCAACTCTTGGTTTCAGCTCAAGTCATGATCTCATAGTTTGTGGGTTCGAGCCCCACATCGGGCTTTGCACTGACAGTGCAGAGCCTGCTTAGGATTCTCTCTCTCCTTCTCTCTCTGCCCCTGCTCCCACTCCCATGTGCACTCTCTCTCTCTCAAATAAATAAACTTAAAACATTTTTTAAAAAGAGGTCAACATGATAAGTAAAGGGGTATGATAAAGCAAAGGGGCATTAACAGGGGCAGGAGCTGTTTCAGAAAGGGCATTGTCAATGTGGGATACAGGCAAGCCACTTGGTCCTCGGGGAGTGGCAAGGAAGAGAGGAAAGACATATGGCAGTGGGGAGGGCTCTCAGAGCTATCTTGGGCAATGTGTGTGCCATCCTGGGGGGACTACGGAGTCTGAGTGCCACCAATTAAGTTGGGACTGCTGGTAGGGGCTTCTGTATTGGTGGTGCCAACAGATTATTTGGTTTACCCAACCAGACAAGAGAGTCCTGGGGATTGGATAATATACCTTGGTGATAAGCGGGCCAGGGGGCGGGTGTCCTTGTTGGAGTGCTTGGGTCAGATCCCAAACTGGCTGTTCATGCGGAGTGTGAGTTTGGGTAAGTTGATAAACCCTTCTCACCCCTAGTTTCTTCATCTGTCAAATGCAAATAATCACTATACCAATACTTCACGAGGGTACCGTGAGGATTAAATGGGTTCATGTATGAAGATACTTAAGACTTAATAGCCTTGCACATAATAAATACCCAATAAATGTAAGCTTTTAGTGTGATTTTGGTTTCTTCATGTAGTATGGTTGTTCTCAGTTGGGGGCAACTCTCCCCCACCTCTATAGGACACTTGGAAGTATCTGGAGACAATTTTGGTTGTTACAACTAGGGGAGTGAATGCTACTGGCGTCTAGTGGGCAGAGGCCTGGGATGGTGCTAACATCCTGCAATGCATAGGACAGGACCCTATAAAAAAAAAAAGGATTATCGAGCTCGAAATGTTAATAGTGCTGAGGTTCATAAAAACCAAACCATGTGGATCTCCCATTGTTTACCAAAGATTTGATGAGATATTTGATCCAACATGAGACTGGCAAGAGCTGGATTCAGGAGGTTAGCAAACAGCCTCTTTGGTCTGGATAAGCAGAGCTAAGCTGCACATCATTTTGACCCAATTCTCAAATTCTCCTTTCAGGGTTGCTTCATCTGCTGCTTGTATTATCCAGCAATATTTGACTACTTTGACCCCCGCACTTTTATCTTTTTTTTTCCGCAGAGAAGATCACCAGCATTCTGAAAGGCCCGTGAATAGCACCCAGGAGCTAAAATAGGCCATGGCAGCTCCTGAGGGTGGGAGGTACCCTTTGCATTAATGGAGGCCCCCTCCCACCACTGGTTTCACTCATTATACTTGCAGGGGATTTAATAAAATCCTATTTGCATTTCTTTTTTCGAGACAATTCCTCTACCAGGAATCCGGCTCTGTTCATGTATCCCATCTCCCCAGTCACTTGCCTATTGAAATTGGAAACATCGTCCATCTGGTAGGGTCCGCTTCACACCTAACCTCCTGCAACATCACTGATGTAATTGGAAACTGTCTCTCCCTCCCCTGAATTCCTGTCATGATCTGATCACACCCTGACCTAAAGGAAGCTGCCTGATAGCTTTTCTGGGCAAAGACTGTATCCATACATCTCCCCTGGTTTCTAATGCTCAGGCTCAGTAGGTGCTTGAATGAAGAGATGGCCATACAGAGCCCCACAGGAATGCTCCACCACCGCAAGCCAAGTGCAAGTCCAGTACAAGCCCGTGGAGACCTGTGCCCAGGCCCATGCCTCTGCTGTGCGTTTCTGTGGTGCCGCATGTCTCTCTGGTGAGGCCATTTTCTCTTGGATTCCTTGGGAAAATGTCCCAGGCATGTACGATAAAGGTCATCACTCTGGGCACGGGACTGTCCAGCTGAATTTATGTTTCTACCCTTAAGGACCCTGGAGCTAAACTGCAAATAGGGTGGGACCCAGAAATAAGAGAAGATTGTGGTGTGAATGTCAGCGATTTAGAGCGCTGGGCCCTCTGCCCCTGATGCAGCCACAGGCCACTGCCCACTCTCTAAAGGACTGTTGTTAACAGCCCAAGGGTGTCCTGCGAGTGTCAAAGGAAAGTTCACATTTCCATGCAAGGCCCAGAGGCCAAGGGAGAGGTCAGATGCGTCTGTGGGGTTTTTGTCTGGCTGTTCTTTGTTAAAACCCACATGTGGGCCTGTTTTGCTCTCGCGCATATCTGCATGTGTTTCTGGGTGGGTGAGAATGCTGTGCAGCTGGTCCCGCGAAGTGGTTCCCGCCGACAATGAGGTCGAGGAGGAGCCGTTTAGACAGGGTTGCATTCTGCTCTCGATTTCCAACTTGGCAAAGGAAACTGCATATTCATCTCATCAAGTAAGGGGAGAGTTAAGGGCGTTGCCACCAAATTCTTCTCCCTTCCCACATGTGCGAGTCAGGAAGGAAAAGTTCTGACTGTGTTTTTCTGTAATGCCAACTCATACCTTAGGTATGGCAATAACCGCCTAGTCCCTGGTACATAGTAGGTATCATTTCCTAACTTTTATTATGGAAAATTCAAGCATGTATAAAGATAGAATATACAAGAAGATTTCAGGCATAACAAAGGTACCTATCGCTCAGCCTCAACATTTGTGAACTCATGACCAGTGGTGTTTTATACACACCCCCACACTCACTTCCTCTACCCTATCTACATTATTTTGTAGCAAATTCCAGACATCACAGTTTCTTCTATAAACAGCTCTGCAGGAATCTCTGAAAGAGAAAGACTCTTTAGGGGAAGGAAAAACAAAAAAACAAAAAAACAACCAAGGGGCTCCTGGGTGGCTCAGCCAGTTAAGTGTCTGACTCTTGAATTCAGCTCAGGCCTTCATCCCAGCTCAGGTCTTAATCTCAGGGTCATGAGTTCAAGCCCTGCATTGGGCTCCATGCTGGGCCTGGAGCCTACTTAAAGCAAACAAACAACCTGCCCCCCAAAACCTCATAGCTACAATTCCATGATCACATCTACAAAATAGCAACAATCCTTGTTTCATCAAATATCTAGCCAGTGTTCAGATTTTAAGTTGTCTCATGACCATCATAATTTTTTTTAAGTTTCCTTAGTTGATTATGTTCCTTACTTTCTTATGTTCGCCTTCTGTTTTTCCAATAAATTGGTAGTTGGATCTTAGGCTTCATCAGCTTCAGCTCTGATTTTTATTTATTTTTTTTTTTTGGTAGGACTGCTTTATAGACGTGGTATTCTCCCATCAGGAAGTATATAGTATCTGGCTTCTCTCTTTTTGTGATACTAGCAGCTACTAATGATAAATTAATGATGCATTAATTCATTAGAAGTTGCAAAATGGTGATGATGATACTCTAATTCTACCATTACTTCCTCATTTATTAGCTGTAACACTTCTATCAAGAGAAGAGAAACTTCTTACCTACCGCTTGATTAGCCAGTACAATCATCAATGCAGGAAAGGCAAGATAAATGCTTGATTTTTTTTCTCCCGTATTTATCACTGATTAAAAAAGAAAAAAATTGATTCACCACCCTCCTTCAAGTGTGAACAATGGTTATCTTTTAGAATCAACATGAATTCATGAATTTAAATGTATTTGATACATTTTAATCTATTGCAGGTACTATTGACTTTCAAACCATCCCACTTCTGGTCATTGGAGTCTCTTTAAGAGGCTTTTTTTTTTCTTTCCTTTTTTCTTTTTTAGTTTAAGTATAGTTGACACACGACGTTGCATCAGTTTCAGGTGTATAACATAGTGATTCAGCTTCTCTCTGTGTTATGCTGTGTTCACCTCACGTGTAGCTACCATTTGTCACCATGTAACACTGTCACAATACCACTGACTCTATTCCCTATGCTGTGCATTTCATCCCTGTGACTTATTCATTCCATAACTAGAAGCCTGTACTTTCCACTCCCCTTCACTCATTTTGTCCAACCCACACTCCCCTTCCTTCTGGCAACCATCAGTTTGTTTTCTGTATTTATGGGTCTGATTCTGCTTTTTGTTTGTTTATTCAATTGTTTTGTTTTTTATATTCCACATATGAGTGAAATCATATGGTATGTGTCTTTCTCTGTCTGATTTATTTCATTTAGCATGATATCCTCTAGGTCCATCCATAAAGTTGGCTTTTTAATCCCTGGATGCAATCCTAGTAGTTTTCAATGACTTCCTATCTGGTATGACAAGATGTTCCAGGCATATCGTGTGCATCTCCTGCTCTAAATCTGGAGTCAACTGTTTCTTCAAAGAGCCATGTGCCTCTCAGTGGGAAATGGTGTTTCTGGAGCTCATTCTGGGCATCAGGGTGCTCTATGCTAACTGGCTGCTCATTTTTCTAGGCCTTTTTAGTAGACAGGACCAGGAAATAGTTCCTTTCTTAAGATAAATATATCATGAGTTCATACTGATACTTCCAATTTAGAATCAGGATCACGGGGATTCTGCTTAACATCTTCCATCCTATATCTCCTTTCTCCCAAAGTTGAGAATCTTGATTTTCAAAGACAATCCAGGTTTTCAAAAAATCACATAATTATGCACATGTTCCATACAACACACACGCACACCTCAGAGAAATTGCCAACATTGCCACCGACAATATGATTCCTGAAAAGAGTTTAAGTGGGTTTTCTTCTTGCCCTTGTAGTTCTTATTACCCCTAGAGTATGTCCCCCTAAGGGACCGGTAGTCAAGCTGAAGTTTTCAAGTCCCATGGAATAGTTCCTCTGTGTGAGGTTATGCAAAGTGCATTCACATTTAGAATCATTTGTTTCATTTTTCTTTTCCAGAATTATTTTTTAATTGATTTAATAAAATATTTACATGGTTACAAAGTCAAATCTATAAAACAAAGTATATTTAAAGTAACCTACCTTCTATTTCATATCTCCTTTACCTATTTTCTCCTATATCTTAGAGGAAATCATTTATTTAAAAATTTTATGATTTGTTCTTCTATTTTTTTTAAAGTTATGCATACACACAGATATACACTTCCTTTTCTCAGATGTATGCAATACACAAACTTCACTACTCTGCTTTCTTTACTTACTGTAGCTTAAAGATCACTCCATAGTGGTACATAGAGATATTTCTTACTCTTTTCTTATTCCTTACTTTAATAATGAATATTTGAGTTGTTTCATCTTTTTTGGCAAAAATAACAATAGTCTTGTACTCTTTCTTCTTTCTTTCTGTATTTTCAACAGTATATCTTTGGAATAGATTCCTAAAAATAGGATTGCTAGATACAGAGTAGTTTAAAAAGCTTTTTTAACAATCTCAAACTTAAAGAAAATTTGCAAATAGAATACAAAGAACATTTTTTTTTTCCGGCACCATTTGAGGGTAAGTTGCCAATATGATGCATTATCACCAGTGAATACTTTAGTATGTTTTCCCTATAAGCAAAGATATTTGTCCTCATAACAAAAACATAACTATCGAAATCAGGAAATTAACATTAGCCTAATGCTACCATCTAATCCTTGGACTCCATTCAGTCTTCGGCAATTGTATTTTTTTTTTTTAAGCACAAGGATCCAGTGTAGAATCACACAGTGCACACTGGTGTCCCCCAACTCTTAGTGTCTTATTTTGCAACAGTTTTCTCTTTCCTTACTTTTCATGACCTCTATATGTTTGATGATGATGAAAAGTCAGTTACTTTGTTGTATGTGCCCCAATTTGGGTTCATAGAACTGCCAGGTTTTTTTTTTTTTGGTTGTTTTGTTTTGTTTTGTTTTGTTTTGTTTTTCAAGGTGTATTAAATTAATGTTGATCATGTTCTTCTTAGGTAGCGTCAGGATCTTGGGGGAGACGGTGGAGCAAGATGAAGGGAGGGAAGTATCTCTGGAAGAGAGGGGCTCATCTCCTTTGAAAATATGTTTATCTCATTGTACACAATGGATGAAGGCCTCTTTTAATGAAGGGTGCGGGTAGGGGAAAGGAAGCCGATTCCCCAGGAAGCTCTGCCAGATAAGAAATCTGTGACTCTGTAAACTCCTCTGCTTCTGTGTTTTTGTATTGTCCCTCCTTAGCTTCCTCTTTAGTTCCAATACAGTTATTTGCAGGGGGGGAAAATAATCCAGCTTTGTTTCAGTTGAACTAAAGGGGAAAAAGGATTGGTCAAAAGAGCTGGTCAAGAAGGAGGGCTGGTATGATGGGTCTACCTTCTTCAGGAGTCAAACTCATCAACTGGCTCTTAAATACAAACGGAATGAAATCATGTATCAAAGATGCTTAAACATAGCAAGCACTGGATGGATAGCTGCTATGTAGACAGTTAGGAGCTCCTCCTTCCTCCTATCAGGGCTCTGCTCATAGCCCGCTATAGGCCCTACCCTATTGGACCTGACAGTGTCTCCTTCTTTGTGGGCCTGGGGGTGCCTCCTGGATGGGGACTGTGAAGTCTTATCAGAGCTGAGCCAGGGGAATGGCATGTGCTGAATAGCCTCACATTAATATGACTCTCAGCTATGCAACCCATTAGTTGCCCTGCTTAGGGGGGCTTCCTTCAGACAGCAGGAATGTTTTCCAGAAAGAAGCTGGGTGAGGGCACAATTGATATGGGAGAAGAAAGGAGAAGGACTGGGTAACCATCTATTGATGATGCTTTCAGGTCCATCAGCCAGAGTAATTTCATTTAAACTGAACTTGAGGGGCGCTTGGGTGGCTCAGTCGCTTGAGTGTCCGACTTCGGCTCAGGTCATGATCTTGTGGTCTGTGAGTTCGAGCCCCACCTCGGGCTCTGTGCTGACAGCCCAGAACCTGGAGCCTGCTTGGGATTCTGTGTCTCCCTCTCTCTCTTCCCCTCCCCGGCTCATGCTCTGTCTCTCTCTCTCTGTCAAAAATAAATAAACATTAAAAAAAAAAAATTTAAACTGAACTTGAGGAGAGAAGGAAGAGGGGGGAAATTGGAAAGTTAAAGAATTTGTGATTGGTTTCCTTTCATGTCCAGAATGCAGGAGCTCTGGTTGGCTAATACTGTCAGGAGCTCCTGCAGCTGGAATGGAGCCAGGCCCAATCCTGACACTCTAGTTCTGAGTCTATCTGAGAGCTTGGTGAGGCAGGGGGCAATTTACCTTAACAGCATTTTTTTTTTTTTTAATTTTTTTTCAACGTTTTTTATTTATTTTTGGGACAGAGAGAGACAGAGCATGAACGGGGGAGGGGCAGAGAGAGAGGGAGACACAGAATTGGAAACAGGCTCCAGGCTCCGAGCCATCAGCCCAGAGCCTGACGCGGGGCTCGAACTCACGGACCGCGAGATCGTGACCTGGCTGAAGTCGGGCGCTTAACCGACTGCGCCACCCAGGCGCCCCCTTAACAGCATTTTAAAGCTGTGTTTTCTTTTCTGGCAACAAACAAAAACAGGTAAAACCTTAGTGCAATCCGAGTGTTTGCCCTGCTTGCCAAAGATAGAACAGACACAATTTCCCCTTAGGAGGGATGGTGGAATTTTGGGGGATGGTGTCTCCGTGTGCATTTGCTTCTTTATTTTTAAATGTTTATTTATTTTGAGAGAGAGACAGAGACCCTGCGTGGGGGAGGGGCAGAGAGAGAGGGAGAGAGACTGCCGAGCAGGCTCCACACAGTCAGCACAGAGCCCAATGTGGGGTTTGATCCTATAAACCATGAGATCACCACCTGAGCCAAAATCAAGAGTCAAACACTCAACTGACTGAGCCACCCATGCGCCCCTGTGCGTACATTTAATTGGGTAGATTCCCCCAACTTGAATAGAGCAGGCAAAGACTGTGTCCTTTTGCTACTCAGTAGAAATTCCAACCCACTCATCAAGGGATAATCAAGATCCACCTTCAAACAACACCTTTGAGATAACCTCAAAGACTTAAAAGCCAATATTGGCTTATAGAAACTCTATGCATATTCCACATATTTCATACATTGGTATTTAAAAATTCCTTGTTTCCAACATAAAAAAAGTTAAGAAAAGAAAAGATGAGGGGTGCCTGGGTGGCCCATTCAGTTGAGCGTCCGACTTCGGCTCAGGTCACGATCTCATGTTTCGTAGGTTCGAGCCCCTTGTTGGTCTCTGTGCTGCCAGCTCAGAGCCTGGAGCCTGCTTTGGATTCTGGGTCTCCCTCTCTCTCTGCCCCTCCCCCACTCATTATGCTTGCTCTCAAAAATAAATAAACATTTAAAAATTAAAATTCCCTGTTTCTGATGAAGTACAGTTTGCAGATCACCACTCATCAGAAGGTCCCTATTTCCCTCCCTTCCCCCTCTTTTTCTGGACAAAGCATGAATTTTAAACTCTCTAATGATTGGTACTTGGCAGTAGTAGGAGCTCTCAGTAAGAGGGGTTTTGGCATGGTTTGGCCTATTTGTGTATCATTTTATGAATTGGGGAATGATGGCACAATTTGACAGTAGAGCTTGTAGATATAAAAGATTTTGTTAAAACACTTGGAATTTAAACGCGCTTTCTGCCTTGTAATGAGTCCTTTGAAAGATGATCTGTTTGAGGCCTTATGGGGTTTCTGAGGAAACATGCAGCTTTGAGGGGAAACGCGCTCTCTCTCCCCTGGTCCCACAAGTGCACATTTCTCAACCCAGTGCTCTCACTGGATCGCTCTGCTTCCTGATGCAGTAATCAGATATTTTGGTGAAGGAAATTTTAAAGCCTAATCGTGCTGTAGTGAGGAAGGTGAGATTTCTTTCCTTGCATGTAACTCAAGGGCACATTTTTCTCAAAAACCAGGTATTGCCTTTTGGCTTCCCGTAAGATGTCTAGCCCATTACTGTGAAAGAGCCCATAGTCTCTGCCCTTGGAGAGATTACCATCCAGAGTGGAGGAGAGGCAGCCAGCCAAATAATTTACACGTGTGGTAATTGCAGTAAACTTTTATTACTGTTGTCAGTACATTCAACACATTTATTGCATTTACTGAGCCCAGTGCCTGGGGACACAAGGTAAATACTAAAATTTATCAAATCTATATCGTATATTACTGTCACACCACTACTCCTTTTTTGGGAGTAGTGTCACCAAAAAAGAACAAAACACTGCCAATTGTAATATAAATGCATCCGGATTCCAGACATGCTAAAAAATGGAAAATCTGCGTCTTAGAATGAATGAGATGCAGTAATCCCTTCCAGAATTACCCAGTAGGCAGGTTGAAATCAACACAAAGCAAGAGAAGAAGCATCATCACATTTGAACAGTGTGCTAGGTTGGTCCACAGCCAGGAACAACTGATGCAAGAGGCAAGGAAGGTAGGCTTCACAGAGGAGGTGACATTGAACAAGGTCCTAATGAGTGAATAAGGATTTGCAGATGGAGAAGAAAGGCATTCCAAGCTGAGGAATCTGGGTGCGAGCTTCAGATATATGTCTCAATTTAAGGCTCACATGAATATGTTAGGTTTTATTATTACTTCTCTTTTACAAAGGAGGAAACAGGCACAGGGTTAGTAATTTGCCTGTTTCTCAGCTGGTGATCAAGAAATATTAGCTATTGGGGCACCTGGGTGGGTCAGTTGGTTAAACATCAGACTTCTGATTTCAGCTCAGGTCATGAATTCAAGCCCCACATTGGGCTCTATGCTAGACATGGAGGGAGGGAGGGAGGGAGGGAGGGAGGGAGGGTGGGAAGGAAGGAAGGAAGGAAGGAAGGAAGGAAGGAAGGAAGGAAAGAAGGAAGGAAGAGGGAGAGGAAGGAAAGTAAGGAAAGGAAGGAAAGGGAGAAAAAAGAAATAGTAGCTATTGTTCTTATTTTGGTCCAATTGTGGGGACAGCTGGGCTCTCCAATATGGTAGCAACTAGCCACATGGACTATTGAGCCACATGTGGTCACTTGAATTGTGGCTAGTCTACATTGAGATGTACCGTAAACATAAAATATACACCAGATTTTAAAGACTTAGATGCCAAAAAAAGATGTAAACTATCTAATAATTTTTATATTAACTACACATTAAAAATGACAATATTTTGGATATATTTGGTTAATAAATGTTATTAATGTCAACTCTTCCCACTTTTTCGAAATCAGCTTTTTAAAATCATATATGTGGCTCACATTGTATTTCTGTTGGTCAACACTATTCTAGAGCAGTCTGCCTGAAGCGGTGTGGTGAGCAAAGAAAAGCAGCTGTGCCCATGTTCACTACATGCGGCCGCTGGAGTCTGTGCCTCACATACTGGTGCCTCACTGGTTAGGTAGCTTGCCCCAGGCTCCACAACTGCAAGCGGCAGAGCTGGGCTTTGAACCCAGGCACCCTAGCTCTAGAGCCTGCCTTTGAGCTCCAGAATTGTCAGCTGTTGGTGACTTTGAGTGCAAGGGGGCAGGGTCAAATCATTAATGTGTTACTCCCTTCAGGGAGCAGGTATATGCATGTTTCCAGAAGGCCTCTGAGGAGTTGGCGGAATGCTGGGAATTTCTGGCACCAGCCTCCAGGTCTCCAGGAAACAGCTTCAGTCCTGAGCCAGGCTCCTGTGAGAGCTGGGCACCTAGGGCATTCCCTGGAGGGCAACCAGGTTTTGGCCTAGACAAGTGAGCTTCTGCCTGAAGCCTAAGTCCTGAGCAAAGATCAAGCTCCTTCACATCCAGGAACCCCACTCTTGAATATCACTGTTCTACCACCCACCCCACTCCCTACCTGCTGCACATACCCCACATACTTTGAGGTGACTATACCTCCATTAATGCTTTCCCTCAGCTTACTGGCCCTTTTTTCTGTTGCCTACAAGGCCAGTTCATCCTTCAAAACCCAGCACAAACATCACCTTCTCACCAGCCTTCCCTGACTCACCCTGGGGCAAAAGGTATCATCGCTCCCTCCTCTGCTCCATGTCGTAGTTACTAGTCTCCATAGCAGTGGCCCTGCTCGATGACACATCCCACCTGCACAGATGCTCACTGCCTGCTTGGAATGGAATGGAATCAAATCACATTCAGTCAACTCAAGGAGACCAGCGACAACCCCCTCACAGTCAAACTCCCCTCTGCGAATCCTCAGGGAGGCCAGCAGCTCCTGCTTTTTGCCTGTTAAAAGGCAGGACTAAAAGAGGAAACGGGTAGTAGTTACGGTTTAACCTCTGAAGTGATTGTTAGAGAAGCAAATCATACAAGAAAAAAAAAAAAACCTACCATCACAATTTAGTGACGGGGCACATTCCAGGAGACGCGCAGGTTGGTTTAAAATTTTTTTTTTTTAACATTTTTATTTATTTTCGAGACAGGGAGAGATAGAGCATGAACAGGGGAGGGTCAGAGAGAGGGAGACACAGAATCTGAAACAGGCTCCAGGCTTTGAGCTGTCAGCACAGAGCCCGACGCGGGGCTTGAACTCACGGACCGCGAGATCGTGACCTGAGCCGAAGTCGGCCGCTTAACCGACTGAGCCACCCAGGCGCCCCAACGTGCAGGTTGGTTTAACTCACAGGCTCTTAATCCCTGAAACTCAATCCCTCTCACTCACAGGTGTCACATACTCTGATGTCTTGGGGTTGGAGGCAGAAACAGGGGCCCGTTTCTGTGACACCCGGAGGCTTCTGTGCTTGATTTCTTGGTTCATTTGTTTCTCACAGCAGACTCACAGAGTGAGGTAAGTTTTGGGATATTTCCATTAGCCTTAAAGTTTTGTCTCAAGAATCAACCACTTGTGACAACTTCTCCCACGTCCCCCATGGTTTGATGACACCTGACGGTCAGTGCTTTGGATTACACCTCTGAGTCAGTTCTTGTTCCTCCCCTGCCACAGCCAGAAGCTGACAGCAGTGATTAGGTGCCAGGTAATATCTTTAAGATGGCGATAGGACCTGGAGGATGTGCCTGCCAGAGGCCCTAAAAGGAGCCCCGAGTCAGACTCAGGAACCCCGGGCACGCTGCAGTGTCTGTGGAACTGTCCCCCAACACTGTTTTCACAACAACAAAGTAAAACCGACTCTTATTCCAGAAAGGAAAAATTTGACCCCCAAGCCCCAAGCACACTGTTATTCCGCCCCAGGAGCCTATCTCCTCCATCACCTGAAATATTATTTTGCATTAAAATTTCAGTTATTCTACTATAACGTCTAGCCAGGGTTCAGCACCTTGAAGCCAGACAACTCAACAGGACGATCTCTCGGTTTTCTTTCTGATTGTGAAGATTCTGATTGTGAAGCACTGTATTTTGGGCTGTGTACAATTTAGAGAAGGAAGTCTGCCTTCTGCTCAGGGAAAGCAGGGAATTTGCCTTGCATTCAGTGTGTGAAGAGCTGTGTGGTGGCACGACATGAGGATATTTAGCTTCTGTTCTCACTCTTCTCTTTCCTCATCTCCTCTTCTTGCTTCTCTTCCTACCGAGAAAGGTACTATAAAGCCTGGGAGGGTGAAATGTCCTGAGGAACTGCATTAGCTCCCTCCTCCTGTGGGCAATAAGGCCCCATAGAGACCATCAGGGTGACCAATCTTAAGAAGTGTTGGGTAGCCCTATCTGCTGGAAATGAGGAATGACGAGGACCTTTTGTGTTTCAAGGGTTGAAAAGGAAAAGTTGCTGGGCCTGCAGTAGTGTGATCCCTGGGGATGGAACATAGACAGAAGTTTAGGGTCTACAGGGCTGGACAGCCTGGTAGAATCTGATGCAGCCTATTTGGGTGACTGGATCTTTGAGGAAAGATCACATAAAGGACTGAAAGTTAGCAGGAAAAGCTGCAATTCGGGGAACGTGTGCTGAGCTGAACACAAGGTAGAGGATCATTTTCCCCATACTCTTTAGCAGTCTGTGCAGAGCCCTAGACCACCGTCATCTGAAGGCTCTATCGGGCACCATCCACAGCCACATGGCAGTCAGTGTTCAGCAACAAGTCTGCTACTGGGGTGTAGAAGTCAGGCTGATCTCTCTTTATGGATTATGTGAGTCTTTGAGATTCTGGACGAGTCACAGGATGGGAGACAGCCCCAAGACAGAGATGGCTGGACTTTCTGTAAATCCCACAATCTGCTAAACCACAGGAATTTAAGTCTCTTGTTCTGTGTAAAAAAAAAAAAAAACCCAAAAAACAACAAAAAAAACCCTAAACTGAACATGATAGTATTTGCCCTCAGGTTTGTGAGTAGTCCTATGGGTTGTCACCTCCAGAGTATGTGTACACATGAACGATTTGAAAGCAAAGAAGTTTTCACCACCAGCCCCAAATTGAAAGTTGGTGAAGGGGCTGACCCCAGGCTTCTGTCTTGATGGTTCTGAGGCTCACTGAGTCAAATACAAAAAGTAGAAGCCACTTGATAGATACTTTTGTTTATAATGGGAAGGAAAGGGGTGCCTGGGTGACTCAGTTGGTTGAGCGTCCAACTTTGGCTCAGGTCCCGATCTCACAGTCTGTGGGTTTAAGCCCTGCATTGGGGTCTATGCTGACAGCTTGGAGCCTGGAGCCTGCTTTGGATTCTGCGTCTCCTTCTCTCTGTGCCCCTTCCCTGCTAGCTCTCTGTCTCTCTCCCAATCTCTCAAAAATAAATAAACATTAAAAAAAAATTTTTAAGAAAAAAAATGAGAAGGGAAAATAATCACTTCTGGGGAAGATGGTGCTAAAACAAAGCAAAATGAGAGCATAAGCATTAAGACAGGTTTGCCACTAGTCATTCTGCATTTAATAAATATTCCCATAGTATGTATTCTTTTTTTAATGTTTATTTGTTTTTGAGAGATGGTGGGGAGGGGCAGAGAGAGAGAGGGAAACAGAGAATCCCAAGCAGGCCTGCACTGTCAATGCAGAGGCTGGTACAGGGTTTGAACCCACAAACTGTAAGATCATGACCTGAGCCAAAATCAAGAGTCACTTCTCCACTGACTGAGCCATGGAGATGCCCTCATAGTATCTGTTCTTCTCCATGCACTGCTATGTACTAGAAAATAAAATGATGAAGCAGACATTGTCCTTGCCCTCTGGAACAAAGTTGGAGAAATGCATTAATCAATCACTCAAGTAACAGTTGTTAGCACTGAGGACTAATTATTGTCTATTTCCAGGCTGATTTATTTTCAGTTAAGAGACAGGATAGATGAGATTCTATATATACAGCTCAAGATAGGAAAGAGTTAAGCCCTGCATGGGGAGCCTTGCTGAGGCTGTCCCAGGGGAAAAGAGGGGCCCATTTATCAGTCCTTGGGCAATGGGTTGGTTCTTCCTCTACTGTCATTTCAGAGAATGTGTGTTCCCTCCGGCATCCTGGCTGGCCCGGAAGGTCACTGCAGGCTCAGGGTGCCACAAATGTAGGATTGTTCACTCTCTTTGGCTGGGGAACTGGGCTGGAGACCAAGCTGGCCCACAAACTCAGGTTTTCCCATTTCATTTCAAGAGCAGCCAACTTCAGGGCCTTAAAAACAGGTTTATGGTAACACTAGGAGTGATGGCAAGGGGGGTCAAAGTCAATGCCATCGACAGGCCATCTGTCTTCAGAATAATTTCCCAATTTTGAAATAACTGCAGAGTGATTGCCAGAGTAATTCAGAGGGGAGGAGAGATGGAGTGACTTTGGCTAGCAAGGCTGTATGTTGAAATAATATGAAATAATAAAAAGAATTTCCTAGGGAAATTCTAGTCTATTTTTGAACAGTGTGGTTTTGGTTTCTTGTTATAATTCTAGGGCAAAATGTGAATCAATTTCCTATTAATTAGCTAATAAACTCCACAAATATTTATTGTAGTTCACTCTTTTACTAGCTGTAAGACCTTAGGTTACAATCTATCCACCACTCCTAGCATCCAACCAATAATACTTATTTAGTGCCTGCTGCTGCATGTCAGAATTTGTGCTACCCTCAAAGAGGGGAGCCTAACCCAACCTAACTCTGAGGTAGAGTAAGGGGAGAGGAGCTGGGTACAGTAAGGGAGACTTCCCTTTAGCAAAGCCAATGCTTACAGTTTACCTAATCTCTTGCCATTCACCTCTTCCCCCAACACACAGGAAAACTACATTTCCCAGATACACTTAGACTTCCTTATTTGGTTGGGCCCACGTGACTAGATTCTACCTATTAGGAAGGAGCAGAAATGGTGTGTTACTCTCAGGCCTGGCCATAAAATTCCTTGTGCAATTGTCCTGGGTCTCACGTTCCCTTCTGTGGCGAATCCAGATGGCATCAATATAAGATGCAAGGCATGTGGAACCCTGAGTTACCACTTGGAGGAGAGCCACGGAAGGACTGTGGTGTGGAATTTATTTGTTATAACCTAGCCTCGCCTTCCTTACCTTATGCATACCCTCTAAACATAAGGATGTCTAAGTTTAAACTTAGTGTTAAAGGATAAATTGTCTTGGCTAAGTCAGGTAATGTGGCCACTTTTAATTATATTTTTGTAGCTAGAAAAAAAAAACTATATTAAAAAGAGCCAACTTACCACACAAAATATTTTGACCAAATACCAAAGTCTTGAACGAACCCCAGGTTTCAATTTGAACAACTGGGTATAGTGGTTGCATTCACCAAAATAGATACTATAGAGATTTCCTGAAAAATTCGAATTCACCCTTTAGAAAGTTTTAATATGACTGAAGAAGGTAATAGTTTAATTGAAAGAATCACTTTCTCACCACAGTAATGGATCATCCAGTCCTTGACTATTTGGAGTTTACAATTTAATGAGGTAGAATAGAGGAGAGCAGGAAGAGAATACCAAGTTCATTCAAATCCCAGAGCCGGCACCTAGATTTCTTTCCCCTTCCAGGAAGGCTCTTCTTATCACTTGCTTTCTCAGATAATGCTTTCTGACACCTTGATATAAAGCAGTCTCCCAGTTACTCTCTACTCTCTCTGCAGTTCTAATTCTCTCTGCAGTTCTCCTCACTCTCTGATAGTTCTCTTGTTTATGAATTTTGTTTGTTTTATTAGCAGCTGTCTCCTCACACTAGAATGGAGAAAAGAATGTTATCTCCAGCACAGTGTTTGACATTATCTCCAGCATGGTGAACAGTGGCTAGCACATAGTAGGAGCTCCATACATGTTTATCAAAATAAATGAATGGCATGTGGCCAAACAGGAGAAAAAAGCAAATGTTTTATTTCAAAGCAGATTTGTAAATATCTGTTTACAGATGGCCAAGCTTGGGATGTGTCCCAAACAAGAACAGTGAAGTGGCCATGTTTATCATTTTGCATCAAAGAAAAACCGATGTCAATTGGCATCAATATCTTATCTTTTGAAATTAAATTTTCTCAGAAGACACACAGGAACAAGTCCATTTCTGGAGAATTCCTTCTTGACAAAGTCCTACAGATGTAAATGGTTTTGAATTTAATGTTATTCATGTATGTTAACCCTCTTTTTTGCAACATGTCTTAGACAATTCAATGCCCAAGAAGCAATTTTTTGCTGTAGATGCTAAAAGAAGCAAGAACTGTCTTTCAAAAGGGACATGAATTCTTGAACTTGGACTTCTTCTATCTGACTTAATTTCTCTGGACCCTGAGGCATGGGCATTTCAGATTAGAATTATCAGGAAATCATAAGAACATGACCTAATATTGTCTTCAGACAATCAGCTAAAATCTCAGTTTTGAAAGTCATATCTGGTAATGTAAAGACTAAAAGGATGTGGCTGTAATCCTGAAGCTAGAAGCTATAGCCAGAAAATAGGTCAAGAAAAAATTCCCAGGGGCGCCTAGGTGGCGCAGTAGGTTAAGCATCCACCTCTTGATCTTGGCTCAGGTCATGATCTCAGTTGGTGAGACTGAGCCCCGCATCAGGCTCTGTGCTGATGGCACAGAGCCTGCTTGAGAATCTCTCTCTCTCTCCCCCTCTTTCTCTGCTACTTCCCAGCTTGTGCACTCTCTCTTTCTCAAAATAAATAAATAAACTTAAAAAAACAAAAACAAAAAACAACCCTTCTCAGTATCTTCCTAAAGCCCAATAAAACCTGAACTCTTAAAAAAAAATTAAAAAAAAAAAAAGCCGAGCAAAAACTACATGGAACTGGGCCTTCCAAGGACTAGCCTTGCTGGTTCACCAAACAAGATGGGCTTCTCAGGAAGCTGCATGAGTGGGCTCATTTCAAACCAAGCTAACCAAGCACTAAAGAGAGGTCTATATAGTAATAAGTTTAGTAACAGTTCAAACAACTAACATTTACTGGGTGCTCGCTGTGTGGCAAGCCCTCTGTCAAGTGCTTTACATACATCATCTCATTTAATTCCTCATGACATGTGCCAGTGAGGGAGGGGTTAGTAATTTCTATCTATAGGCCATGAAACAGGTTAATTAACTTGTACAGACAGATTTTCCTGACTCTCAGGTTCAAGGTTTTACCCGTAACCTCTCCAACTCTCCAATCTTAACATACATTGTAATTGTCATAAGAAAATGGAACACTTTGGGAGTGGCAAAAAATAAAAACAAAAAACAAGCAAACACGGGCTATGAAAACATTATAGATATATTTCATTTGAGTCTTCTTATAATAAAAGGGATCAAAATGTGCAACTCAGGAGACAGTATTTGGTGTAGTGGAAAGAGGAAAGCATGTCAAAGCCTCTGTGTCCTGCCTCGCTCCTGTATTAACCATTGGTATGACTTCAGGTCCTCACTCACCTTCTCTCTGTCTCAGTTTCCTGGTCTATAAGATGGGACTAATCTGTCTCCTATATTTCCCAGTCCTGAGAAGCTTTCTGAAAGGCCTAACAAAGGGGAAGATTCTAATTTAGGTTATCTAAACAGTTTTGACCCATTTTAGTCTCCAGGGTTTTTTTTTTTTTTTTCACTATCCACTACGTACACAGAAAAAAAGACATGTCACAATAGAATCACAATACAATCAAAATCTCGTCTACACTACAAGAAATCATTCTTTGTGGCCTATACTGTGCTTTTTCCCTTTAGAGGCATAGAAAAGGGAAGGTCTCATGATCTATGCTGAGGAGGATCAGGAGGTAGCTTGGGAGAGGGGGTGGACAGCAGGTTCTCACCTCACAGCCATGGTGGGAGGCAGCTGGCATGTGTGGAAGCCCTTAGAGCACCAGGAGAGTAGGAGTTGTGCCATATCCATCTACTTAAATTCCTTCAGCATTTTTATTATCTGCTATATAAATTATAAAGACTCCGGATGGTATTTCTTTGTCATTTTCTGGTTGATATAAGTCTTAAATCAACTCCATATACATTATACTCAGACAAGATGGAAAGGGACTTCTTGGTCTGGCTGTCTGTCCCTGAAAGGCAGAGGCAAATCAGGGAGGCCCCAGATGGGAGTTTGTGGGGGGAAGGTCTGTGGGTCAGGAAGACTGTGATGCCCAAGAGATGCTGAGGGATTTCATGGCTGAGCTTGATGGGACTCTGTGTTGAAGGGTGGAACCCAAACGATGACTCAAAACAACATTTTTCCTTCTTTCCACAAATACTGATTGTGTGACACATGCCTAGGCACTGTCCTGAACACTGGAGAAACAGCGATGAGAAGACAGTCTATTATAGTCCACTTTAAGACATACTTGAAGCAATCAGGCTTGGGCTTAAATCCTGCCTGGGCCACTAATTAGCTGTGGTGGTGGGGAGGATCACTTGACTCTTCGAGCTCAGCTCCTTCAGTGAGAAAGTAGGGACAACCTCACAGTTACGACTGTGAAAATTAAGTTACATTGTTTAAGTGAAGTATTTAGCACAGTAGTAAGAGCATCCACGCAATGCTGGAAGCCCTTTGAGACACAGGGATTGGGTCTCGGATTCACTTTGAATCCTCACTGCTTACCAGGGTTATACAGAAGGTACTAAAAGAATTATCTGTTGAAGTTTTGAAGGTTAATGAGAGAATCAGATTGGAAACCAGGAAGCAAACTAAGTTCTAGAACAGGATTAAAAAGTCACAATGTCAAGAACTAGAAAAAAATGGAACCATGATGTAGGAACTGAACATTCATAGTAACCGGTTCCTGGGGGAGACCTCCACAGGAGGTGGCGGGTATGTGGTGGTCATGGAATAAAGGGTTGTGGCACATACCGTGGTCTCCTCCTCACACCAGCCCCATAGGCTGTTAACAGTTCTCCTTGTTCCCACAAACATGTTTTGACTCCTTCTAGCAACCATAGACCTGCACTGAAATAAATAGCTTCCCTTCAGGAGTTTCTACTTGCCTTTTCTACCAAACCCTTTCTTTGGATTAGGAAGTACAAACAGAAAATTAACTATCAACCTAATGAATATACCTTGGTCTACATGCAGGAGGAAGTATCAGGTGACCCGACAGTTCTGAGACGGTGGGTCTTGGGAGGGTAGTAGCTCTACCAGGTCCAAGGAATCCTCTGGAGTTTTCCTTCAGATGTCCTAGGGTTTGGTTGTGAGGCACATGGGAGGCTTTGTGGAAGTTGGTCAGTATACTCTGGGCCAAGAAGTGAATGAGGCATTGCGCAGGATGGGGAAGGAATGATCTCTGTCTTTCAATTAAGAGGTAAGATTTCAGATCCTTCGAAAGCCCTGACTAAACGCATGCAAAAGAAATCAAACATGTAGGGAACTGGACTGGATGGCATTAGAAAAGAAAGAGTTACAGGTAGAAATGCACACAGGGTTTGCAGGAGATAATCCAGGGGGATTAGTGAAAGGGATGAAGGAGGCTGCTGGGTTGAGGGGCTGGAAGGTGGAGGTGCGGAGGCAGGAAGGAACAAGCTGTAGGAGCAGCCTCCCTGGAGAGCCATCAATTCGGAAAAAAATACCTCAGTCTGTCAAGGACCCACAGGGCACTCTATTACTTCCAAGGGTGAACCCCTGGGACAGCGACCAGCCCACATCCTGTCCTCCAGATCATGATGGTCCAGCAGCACACAGTGCCCAGGGTTTTGGAGACCTCCCCAAGGGTGTTATTTTGATCATTCTTGCCCAGCAGCAAAATAACACCCAACTAATGAGTTGCCAACTGCAAAATCTTTCCACCACCTTCCTCCCTCCCTGTCCAATTCTCACCTGCCCCGGAGAGGCCCCGCGTTGATTTTCCTCAGAGGAGGGTCAAGTGAAAGGCACAATCAGGGCTTCTGGGGAGAGAGGAAGGACAGGAAAGAGCTGCCTTGCTGCAAGACAAAGCTGGGTGAACAATTGAGTCTTTGCCTCATTGACAAAAGAGAATGAGGGATGAGTGCCAGGCTGGCTTGAATTGACTGGAGAAAAGTAACTTTTGTAATTCACGGCCCTCTGCGTGCTATGGAAATGCTGGCAAGGCAGGGAGACAGGCATGTAATTTGCAGGCAGAAAGAGCATGAACCATGAGACAATTTCGGGTCCCAGGGTCAAGGATGGGAACCTCAAGGGCCAGGGGAGCCTCGGGGAGGCAGGGACTGCCAGGGGAGGGGCTTGGTCGACCCTGTAGGCCCCAGGGTCTACAGCTCCCCCAGCACCACCTGCTGGGCCATAAGGGCTGGCACCACCCACTTCTATGATCACATGGGTCAATGTTAGCCAATCCGGGATGGCCACTGCAGGGTTCTGCAAGGTGTCAAGGGGAGCCAGGAGGCTGCTCTGTAGGGAGGGAAGGCACCAAGAACAGGTCAGGTGATAGGAGGAGGGAATCCAGTGCCCTCCATCTGTCAGTTGGTCAACAAGACATTACTGGGCTCAGCATGACAACTGCACTTTGCTCCCACTGCCTAACTAACTCATGGTCTTTGAGGCATAGATAGTGAGTAACTTAGCAGTGATGGAGTATACTGAAGACTTGCCCCCACAGCGACTACAAGAACCCCAAAGAGGGGGTTGGTGGCCGAAATTGAATTAATCGTCAGTGTTGTTGGGTACTTCCAAGCTGGAGATCATGTTTAGAACAAATAAATGTGAAGTTTCTCACAACCAAGTGATCTGGGAAAATCTGTACTAATTATACAGCCCAAACCTGGCGTGAATTGGGTGGCAGTTGAGTACAACTGTGGTGAGGTGGAGAGCTCCCTAGGGCCCAGAGTGGTCAGGAAATTGGAGTTAGGTGCTGATGGATAGGTAGGCTATGGACAGGCAAAGGAAAGTGGGAAGGCATTCCAGGAGGGAGGGGGCAGCATAACCAAAGACCATGAGATAAACATGGTGAGTTTATGGTGCTTTAGAGGGATTAGGCTGTTTGGGTTCAGCAGGTGCTCTCAAGAGCATGGGAGAGAAGAAAGCACAGGCACTGGGCAAAGAGCTCATTGCAGGACCTCACAGTGCCTGGGAGGGTCTCAGCTGTCAGGGTCTTCTCATGAGACTCATCCCGAGCAACTTTTAGGGCTTTGGGAGATCTTTCGTCAGAGTTCCAAGTACCTCAGTTGATTTTTAATTCCCCCTTACTGAACCCTATGGAAAGGAGCCAAAACAGCAGGTGCTCCACTGAGATACTAAAACTGGTGTTGAGAGTCACCTGGCTGTGGTGGAAGGAAACTGGGCTTTAAGATAGGGGGCAGGGTTTGGAGAGAAGAGAGATGACAAGAGTCTCAAGCCACTGGTAGAAAGTTGCTATAATGAGATCCTGGGTATCTGCAGTAACTCCTCCTTTTCTGGAAGAGGCATCAGGGATCCCTTTGAAAAGAGATCATCCAAGATCTGTCAAAAGGACAGGACAGAGAAATAGCAAGAATGTTTGTTCTCACCGCTTCAAATCAACTTTATACAGGAGATCCTAGCCAATACGGTTGAGCAAGAAAAAGACATTAAAAACTATACATACAGATTAGAGAAGAAGAAGCAAAACTGTTCTTTTTTTTTAGGTGACATGCTGTTATATGCAGAAAAGCCTAAAGAGTCTACAAAAGTCTATTAGAGCTAATAAACAAGTTTAGGGGCATCTGCGTGTCTCAGTTGGTTAAGCATCTGACTTCAGCTCAGGTCATGATCTCGTGGTTTGCAAGTTCGAGCCCTGCATCAGGCTCTCTGTGGTCAGCACAGAGCCCGCTTTGGATCCTCTGTTCCCTTCTCTCTCTGCCCCTCTCTCGCTTGTGCTGTTTCTCTCAAAAGTAAATAAAAACATTAAAAAAAAAAGAGAACTAAAAAGCAAGTTTAATAGAATTGCAGGATCATTATTAACAAATGACCAAACAATGAAATTTTTAAAATTCCATTCACAATAGCAAAAAAGGATAAAATATTTAGCAATAACTCTAATAAAAGAAATATAAGACCTGTACACCTAAAACCTCAAAACATTCCTGAGAGAAAGTGAAGATCTAGACAAATATAGAGATATGAAGTGTCCATGAATTGAAAGATTCAATACTGTTAAGATAGGAATTGTCCCCAAATTGATCTATAGTTTCAAAACCATCCATATGAAAATCATCCTACCAGCTTTTTTTTCTGTAGATTTTGACAAGCTGCCTGAAATTTATATGAAAATGCAGAAGATCTAGAGAAATCAAAATACTTTTGAAAAAGAAGAACAAATTTGGAGGATCTATTATAAAGTTAAAGGAATCAAGATAGTGTGGTATTGACCTAAAGATAGGCATATAGATCAGTGGGACAGAATAGACTCCAGAAATAAACCTTTAAGTTTACAGTCAATTGATTTTGATCTAAAGGTGTCAAAGCTGGGGTGCCTAGGTGGCTCAGTCAGTTAAGCATCTGACTCTTGATCTCTGCTCAGGTCATGATCTTACAGTTTGTCGGCTGGAGCCCTACATTGGGCTCTGCACTGATAGCACAGAGGTTGCTTGGTATTCTCTCTCTCTCTCTCTCTCTCTCTCTCTCTCTCTCTCTCTCTCTTTCTCTCTCTTTCTCTCTTTCTCTCTTTCTCTCTCTGCCCCTTCCCCACTCATGCGCATAAGCACACTCTCTCTTTCTCAAAATAAATAAATAAACCTAAAAAAAATAAAGGTGTCAGAGCAATTCAATAGTCTTTTCAATAAATGGCAATGAAACAATTGAATATCCATAGCAAAAAAAAAAAAAAAAAGAAAGAAAGAAAAAAGAAAGCAACTTATAATGGAGCACCTGAGTGGCTCAGTTGGTTAAGCATCCAACTCTTTATTTTGGCTCAGGTCCTGATCTCATGGTCATGAGATTGAGCCCTGTGTCGGGCTCCATACTGGGTGTGGAGCCTGCTTAAGATTCTCTCTCTCACTCTCCCTCTCTCTGTCCTTCCTCAGTTGCACACTCTCTCTCTCAAAATAAATAAACAAACAAACATATCTTTGCCCCACACCATATGCAAAAATTAACTCAAAATGAATCATAGAGCTAAATGTAAGAGCTGGAACTATAAAAACTTCTAGAAGAAAGCATAGGAGAAAGGCTTTGAGAGCATGGATTAGGCAAAGATATGACACCAAAAAACATAATCCTTAAAGGAAAAATATTGATAATTGGACTTCCTCAAAATTAAAAACTTTTGCTTTTCAGGAGATGCTATTGAAAAAATAAAAAGACAAGCCACAGAACAGGGGAAAATATTTGCAAATCATATATCCCATAAAGAACTTGTGTCCAGAATATAGAAATAACTCTTACAACTCAATAAGAAGAAAATTGATTTTTAAAAAATGGGCAAAAGATTTGATTGAATAGGGACTTCACTAAAGTAGATATACAAATGATCAAAGAACATATGAAAAGATACTCAACAATAGTCACAAGAAAATGCAAATTAAAACTGAAATGAACTGATATTACCTATACTAGGATGGCTATGATATCATTGGCAATATCAAGTATTGACCAGGATGTGGAGAAATTGGAACTTTCCTACCTGGGTTTTGGAAACAAAATAGTACAACTAATTTGGATAACAATTTGGCAGTTTCTAAAATGTTAAGGGGCACCTGGGTGGCCTAGTTGGTTAAGCGTCCAACTCTTGATTTTTACTCAGGTCATCATCTCAGGTTTGTCAGACTGAGCCCCAGGTCGGGCTCTGCTCTGGCCATAGAGACTGCTTGGGATTCTCTCTCTCCCTCTCTGTACCCCTTCCCCATGCATGCACACACACTCTCTCTCTCAAAAAATAAAAATAGTAAGATGTTAAATATATATTTCCTATATGACCCAGCCATTCCACTTCAAACTATCTACCCCAAAGTAATGAAGACATATCCACACAAACACTTAAGTGCAAATTTTCATAACTACATTATTCATAACAGCCCCTGAAGGGTAGCAGAATATGCCACCCCAAAATACGCCTCTTTGGTATAAGGATTATTTTAAGACACGTCAGACACAGGAGAAGCTCTGAAAATAGCAAATTACCCCTTTGGAAGGGAAATTTACATTTATAAAGAAATCTCCATTTGTAACGATGTATCCCTTTCTGTACCAGGAAGAGAAGGATGTTTCTAAATCACAAGAGAATCTTATTAATAGAGAGGGCACTGACCTAAAGCTACATAACAAATCTTCCCCTGTTTTACCATGCTTTTTCTAGTAACCTCCCATAACTAACTGGCCTCCATCCCTACACTCCTTCCCCACACACGACTTTCTTCTTTCTTTAGCCAAAAATGGTATTTCAGCTGGAAGTTTAGGCCACCTCAGGGTATTACGCATTATTCCCTGGGTGTCTCCCATGTATGCACAAGGTATACATGTTAATAAACTGTTTGTTTGTCTCTTGTTCATTTGTTTTTTATTACAGGGGTCTTGGCCAAGTAGTCAGAAAAGTAGAGGGAAAATGGTTTTTCCTTCCCTGCACCCCAAAGTGGAAATAATCAAATGTCCATCAACTAGTGTGTAAATAAACAAAATCTGGTTTATCCATACAAGGGGAGGGACTACTACACAACAATAAAAAGGAATGAGCTGCTGATCTATGCAGCAACAGAGATGAACTTCAAAAACGTGCATAGCAGAAAAGGTCACTGAGAAGACAACATTTTTTGTATGATTTCGTTTATATGGAATTTTTAGGAAGGGCAACGGTATAGAGACAGAAAGCAGATGAGAGGAGTGGAGGTAGAAGTGGGAATGAACTGCTTAAGAACAAGAGGGACCATTTTGGAGGGACTAAGGCATTCTAAAACTGGATTATTATGATAATTGTGATTGGACCGCTGTTTACATTTACTTAATCAAAGGGCACCTTGGTGGCTTTGTTGGGTAAGTGTCAGACTCTTGATTTTGGCTCAGGTCATGATCCCAGGGTTGTGAGATGGAGCCCTGCATTGAGTTCCGTGTTGAGTGTGGAGCCTGCTTGAGACTCTCTCTGTCTCTCTCTCTCTCTCCCTCTGCCCCTCTCTCTTGCTCGCTCTCTCACCCTCTAAAGTAAAAAAGTAATAGTAAAAATTCAAAAAATATAAGTTTGTGTAATCAGGCTGTACACATATGATGAGTGAATTTTATAGTATGTAAATTATACTTCAATAAAGCTTTGAAGGACAGGGAGGCTCCTAGAGAGGTCTTTGGTGTGTGTGTGTGTGTGTGTGTGTGTGTGTGTGTGTGTGTGTGTTACAGGAAGAGAGAAAACACCCACGGGAGGTAGTTATGAATTTAAGTGCAGTGGAAAAACACAGGGGTTCTGGAGCCAGACCGCTGGGTCTGGATCTGGCATCTACCACTTACTACTACCTGTAAGGACTTCAGACAAATTACTTAACCTCTGAGCTTCCATGAAGTGGGGCTAATAGTAAATACTAAGCTAGCTGTGAGCACTGAAGGCAATGTACGTAAAGTGCTTCGCTGAGGATCTGACAACATAATAGGTACTCAGTGAGAGAACTTTCTAAACCAATTACTTCTACAGAAATTTCAGGGCTTTGTTTTAACTATAAAATTATGGGCTCTCTGGGTGTATCATAGCAGAATTACAAGCCTCTCGCTGACCCGATTTAGCAGCCTTATTAATGAAGAAGCCTGGGACCATTGTCCAAAAGGCTTGGTTTCCAGCACTGGTTCTACCACATCACACCATATGACTCTAAGGGGGTTTCTTAAGCTCTCTAGGCTCCTGAGGTATGTCTACTTACCAAACAGGTTGCCAGGATGTTCCGGAAGTCAGAGCTTATTGCCAACATTAAAAGTGTTCTGTATAAGGGAATGATAGCACAGAGCACAGAGTCAGGGCTGGGGTCCAGTGTGAGAGGAACACAGTCTGGCCAAGGTTACTGTGCCTATGTGCTGGGATATGTGAACATCAGCCTAGCGGGAGGCCGTGGAAATTTTCACAAACCAAAATTGGCATTTGGAGCTGAACTGGGAAGCTGTGAACACAGGATGTTGCTGAAAATGGTGCTGGGCAGGGCTGCTACCTGAGGTTTTGGCAGGCTTCACCCCCTGCCAGTTGATTGCAGAAGGATGTTGGACCATCAGGAAACAGGGATTTGAAATGATCCCACGGGAAGTGTGAATAACAACAGAGGCAACAAACAAAGGCAGCCAGGCCAGGTCTGCCAGGGGGGTGTTGGGTTGGGAGACACGTGAGTTCTCACTTTCTTCAATGCTTTGGGAACTTCTAAGGAGGAGCCCATCAGGCATTCAAAGATGGCTTCGTGACAGATTCCTCCATACCCTCTGTGCTCCTCCATTAACACCTGCTGGAGGAGCAGATGGAAAAGTAGCAGCTTGAGGGGACAACTCATTTCTGGCCCAGGATGCTGGCAGTCCTCCATGGATGCCCAGGACACACTCCTACTTTTTTCTGGTGAGATCATGTGGATTCTTTCTGGGGGGGAATTTCCTCTCCCCGTTACTACACTCCTGGTGGGACCATCAATACAGGTAGGCTGCCCTCCTCTGGCCAAGGAAACTCTCCCTCTTGGACTCCGAGTTGAGCTGTTATCCATAAGAATGGAACCAAATCGATTGGAGAGGATCTGACTCCAAGCCCTCACTCAACCTTTACTTATACCAGCTTCTGCCCCAGGTTCTTAACTCTTCTTCTATTTTATGAGCCCCTGATATCATCCCAAGAAGTTCTGTTTTGCTTAAGTTAGCTGTGGTCCATTTCCATTTCAAAGAACCAACATGGAGCTTGTCAGGGAAGGACGTGCCCGAGAAGGATGACCATGTGGCCACAGGCAAGCTACTAAATCCATCGGAGCCTCAGCTTCTTCAGCAGAATGGAAATACTCTTTCTTTGTAGAACTATTAGGATGAAATGTATTTATTCACTCATTCATTTAATATTTACTCATAGCCACCGTTTTCTTGATACTCTATGAGGAATGAGAACAGGGACTTTGTGAACAAGACAGAATACAGTCCCTGTCTTCATGGAGGGACACTCTAATGGGAAGAGAGACAGTGAACCTAGGTTTACAAGTCTGATGATGTTATTCTGTATGGTACAAGGCACTGTAGGAGTGGTTAATAAGGGGATTCAAAGAACCCAGTAGAGGGCCACATATGGAAGGACCTTAATGTGACTTCCTTTTCCCTTTCTTTCTCCTTTCTTCTTCATCCTGATACCTTCACCACTGAATGATCTTTGCCATGTTCTTACAGTAGAATTAGGATACTCCAGAGAAGTCCTGATGAGATTCTGCTTATTGTGTCTGAGGCAGAAGTTGGAAGCCACTCACCCCAACATGTGGGCTTACCCAGGCATAAATGGAGGCCAAGGTTAGGGGGACAGGAAAGGGAATAGGAAAGCACTTACACCTTTACAATTGACTGCTTCTAAGGCTAACAAGGTCTGGTACCACTAGGTACCTTTCTAGCATCACAAAGTCTTAAAATTCATAAATTTGTTAGAAATGATTCCTGTTAGCCTGAGAAAAGATCTTAGAGGACATCTAGAAAGCCCCTTCATTTGCAGAGGTAAGGCAGTCTGTTATCAGTATCCTGAGTGTGTAACTTTCTGACACCTTTGGTAGGCAGTGACAGAGACTGGTTCCGTTTTCGGTGGACAAGTCTGGTGGCTGTACTGACAAATAGTCTAGGTTAACCTTCCAAAGGGCAGGGACAAAGGGAGTGGGGCTCCGTGCTGTGTGTTGGGGTAAGACAAAGACGGTAAGACACAAGTCTTTTAGGGTTCTTTTGAAATAGCTGGGAGCTGAGATACGCATAGTGCCATATAATCACACAAAGCAACAATACTTGGGAACTGCCTATTGACCACCGTCACACAGCACAATGTGCTGGTGCCATTTCCCTCCTGACATCTGTGAAACCTATCCCATCATTTCTGCCCACTTCCCTCCCAAGTCTCCTGTTGGGGGTGCCTGCTCCTCAGATGCCCCTATCTATTGATAGTAATACCATCTTCTAATCACAAAGGCTTGAAATATTGGAGTTAGTTTTTACCCCTTTCTTCTCCCACCTCCCCAAATCCAGTTAGTCACTAGGTCCTGTTGATCTAATTCTTAAATTCTACCTCATCCTGTCCAAAGGCACCAGAATAGTAGTCCTTTTTTTTTAAGTTTATTTATTAATTTTGAGAGAGAGAGAGAGTGGGGAGGGGGTGCAGAGAGGAGGAGACAGAGAGAATCCCAAGCAGGCTCTGCACTGTCAGCATGGAGCCCGAGGTGGGGCTCAATCTCATGAACTGGGAGATCATGACCCGAGCCGAAACCAGGAGTTGGATGTTTAACCGACTGAGCCACCCAAGTTCCCCAGAATAGCATTCCTAATAGAGAGCTCTTATATCATCCCCCTGCTTAAAGTCCTTCAGGGTGCTGCAGAAGAATTTATAAAATGAAACCCAAACCCCTTAGCTTAATGTCTGTGGTGCCTAATGATCTAATCCCAACTCCCATGTCCTCTCTCAAGTCCTTCTTCTTTCCTACAGGGAGGTATCAACCATGGCTTTTTGTTTTTTGGTTGTTTGTTTTTGTATTGTGATTCTTCGACATCTAGGCCTTGCTGACCCTGGAGGGACTGCCCCTCCTAGGGCCTACTAATTCCTAGGATAGTAAACAACTAGCCCCAGAGTTCACCTTTGAAAGGCAAACCAGGGGCAGTTGGCTGCCTCATTTGATGGTGAGACTCTTGATCTCAAGGTTGTGAGTTTGAGCCCCACGTTAGGTGTAGGGTTTACTTTAAAAAAGGCAAACCAGGGTGCCTGGGTGGCTCAGTCTGTTAAGTGTCAGACTCTTGATTTAGGCTCAGGTCATGATCTTACAGTTGTGGTATTCAGCCACAACCATGTGTGTGTGTGTGTGTGTGTGTGTTTGTGTATGTGAGCACGCGTGCACACACGTGTGTGCATATGCCCTCTCTCAAATAAATAAAAATTTAAAAAAGAAGACAAATCAGGGCACCTGTCTGGCTCAGTAGAGCATGTGACTCTTGATCTTGGGGTCATGAGTTCAAGCCCCCACATCAGATATAGAGTTTACTTAAAAACAAAACAAAACAAAACAAAAACCCAGTCCAGAGCCCACACCCCAACCACCTCCTTTATCAGTCTCTCACCCTCAGGACGACCCTCCTCTGCCTGAAACACCCCAGGGCCAGCCCCTAGGCCCCTGAACCCCCCAACCTAGGTGGTTACTCCACCTAACCGAGCACTAAACATGCTCATCCCATCTTGCCTATTCCTTCCCATGGAAACCACACTGAAGGCTCTTGGCCATGTTTTGCCCTGCTCCTGACCAGCTGTGATGCTTCCCCATGTGGCCCCCTGGGGCATGGTATGCCCTTTCTCCTGGGATTGTGAGTATAACTCTTTTCAAAGGCAGTCTTCTCCTGTCAGCCTTGTCATACTTAAGTAATAATACAACTTTTACTTTAGAACGAGGAGTCTCAAATAAATAAATAAATAAATAAATAAATAAATAAATAAATAAATACAAGGAGTCTCATCCTCCAGAAGAGCTCTCTGCTTCCCAAACAGGTTCCTGCTTTCCTGCATACATGTCTTTGCCTATGCTATTTGTCATTCTCAGAACGAACTCCCTCTGCCATTTCCACATCTTACAATTGCATCCAAACTTCAGTGCATTCTCACCAGCATTGGTCTGGATCATTCACGTAAAGATGAATGTGTGAGGTTCAGAGTAGGGCATGACTTGTATTATAACACACAGCAAGTGGAAGGTAGTGTCAGGTCTCAAAGCCCAGGAGGCTTTCTTTGAGTGTTTTCCATCACTGCATTGGCTCAGATCCTTTGAGTATGTGCAGAAGAAACTAACCCTAGCCCACCTGAGCACAAAAGGATTTCCTGGAAGGATGCTAGGGCAGCTTACATAACTGAAGGAGCTGAAGGCCAGATCGCAGGTGAAGCATGAACCAGCACAGACCTGGGAATGAAAGTCTGAATCTTCCCTTAAGATCCCAGTCTTTAATAGGACCCAGCTCAAGCCCACTCCCTCAAAGTTTCAAACATCTGGAAGTAAAAATTTGAAGGAAACCTGCCTGGTCAGGTGTGAGCCTGGGATAAATCAGCTTTGGTGGGGTGTGTTCGGGAGAGGGCAGGGTAACAACACTGATATGATCACTGGGGGACCACTCCTGTGTATTAGGGAGTTCCCCAAAGAAAAAGGGAGCTGTTGAGACTTAAGCATGTACCCCAACTTGAGTCTCCTACAGTCGTATTTCTAGCATCTTAAATATTGAATTCCCCAAATCAGACTGGGTAATGGAAGGCTTGGATGAAAACAGCTCTAAAGCGACTGGAACTATCCCACAGAGTCACTGAATGCCTATTCAGTGTAAAACCTATGTCGGGGGGCACCTGAGTGGCTCAGTCAGTTAAGCAGCTGGCTTCGGCTCAGGTCATGATCTCATGGCTCGAAGGCTTGTGAGTTCGAGCCCCGCGTCGGAGCCTGCTTCCGATTCTGTATCTCCTTCTCTCTCTCTCTGTCCCTCCCCTGCTTGTGCTCTCTGTCTCTCTCTCTCTCTCTCTCTCTCTCTCTCAAAAATAAACATTAAAAAACTTAAAAAAAAAAAAACCTATGTCGGACACTGGGTGGGGAAAAGGATGAGTTTGGAATGTGAACACCAATGAGACATGGCTCAAGGATAAACTAGGCATATAAATCAGGACAATGCAAGGCTCTAAAGGAGGGAGAAAGTCCTATGAGATTTTGCAATATGGAGAGATTTCCTAAAATTTATATCCAGAGGAAAACCAAAAAACTAAAATTCAGATTTTCCTTCTCACTGCGACTTTATCGCATGCTGGAGAAACTATCCATGATTCCACATGGAAAGGAACACGGTGTTCTTATTTCTACCTACTGCGGTCCAGCCGCCAATTCAAACATCTGTCACCCCTTAAATGTGCACTTAGGGAAGCATCAGGTTCAGGGGGCTCATGTGCCACTGCCAAGCCCCCGCTTAGAAGGACTGTATAAACATGGTGTCTGGGAAGGAAAAAGGGAATTGCTAGAGGATTCTTGCCTATATTTCCGCAAGGATTTCAGGTGTTTGTTCCATCAGGGAGACGCTTTTTGAAAATCTGCGAGCACAGACAAGAAGAAAGCCCTCTTGCATCCTTACTGATAGGGTTCAGGACGGAGTCCTTTGCTGATAACATCGCTGTACAAGGAGAGTTTGCCACAACATTTCGTAACTCAAGAGCCGCAGGCCCAAGGCCACGCTGTTGCAACATATTTGGATCCATCTCACATTGTGGTGGTGAGAGAGAGAAGAACGTAAACATCTTGGTCCCACTGGGGTGATCAAAACAACTTGGCTTTATTGAGGGCACCAGGTGCACCTCATGATTCCTCAGGGTCAGGGAAAATCAGTTTAGGATTTGATGTTGGGGTGGGAAATGCCATGGCCTTTTCACTTACTACCAATCTTGGCTTGCCTTTGGTCAGTGGCTACAGCAAGAGGCGGGGCCAAGGGGATGCACAGGAAGGAAAGGCTGAAGAAGCAGGTGAGTAGGGAGCCGGAGGCAGGAGGAGGTAAGAAGGAGCAGGGAGAATTGCTCAGCCCCATTTTCACTGCTGAGGTGGGGGAGAGTGGGCAAAACAGAATCAGTGTTAACTTCAGCAGTAGGGAGCACGGGGGGAGAAAATGAGCCACTCGATATTTCTGCAGGCATACTACGTGTCAGGCCCTGCTGCATTTTCTTCCACTTGGGAACTTAGTTGGGAACAGAGAAGCCTCCAGCATTTGTACTTGGAGACTTACTTTGATCAGGCATCTCCTCACCCTTAAACCATACAGAGGCTTCATCTCTAGAACGTGGCTTTCTTTCAGCCAGGTGTTCAGTCTTCACCCATGGGGCAAAGAGCTTAGAATGCTTTTGTCTGGAGGCTCACAATAAGCACTCACACACAGATGCTGTTGTAGCAGGGAAAAAGCCGAGCATAAATAGTAGCCCTGCGACTGTGTCTCTTCCTCTGCTTCACTGAGCTCCTCAAAACACAATTTGCTTCACTCTAGTCCCACTGTGTACAGGTGTATATTAGTGTTATGTATGCTCAGTTTTCAACAAATATTTACTGAGGCCTCACTGTATGCTAGGCATTGAAGATACAGTGGTTCATGAAATAGGCACGATTCTCGTTGTCATGAACTTTACAATCTAGTAAACGATACAGGTAAGAGACTGATGATTTACGCCGTGAATGCCACATAGGAATGACTGGAGGCTACAGGGTGCTGTGGAAGTACCATCATTTCTTACCACAGGGTTTTGATGGTCCGCTTGTCCAAAGCACTGCTCTAGGTTCTAGAGGAAGAGATGATAAATAAGTGGGAGACCTGTTTGAGGAGGCAACATTTGAACAGGATACTAATGATGAGCAGGATCTGAGGGTTAGGGAGGAAAGGCATGGGGCACTAAACTCAGAATGAGAGGTCAAGGAAAGATTCCTAAAGGTGGTGATGTCTGAGCTGAGCCCTTAGAATGAACAGGAGTTATTCAGGTGACCAAGGCCGTCGTTTAACGAAGTATTCCAGGCAAAGGAAGGAGGATATGAAAAAGCCCAGGGGAGAAAGAGTAGAACATATGAGAAGTTTGTGGCTGGAAAAGATGAGGGTGTGGTATATGATCACTAGCCACCCCACCCACATTCCCCTTTGCCTGGCAAAATTGTTTTAATTGTGTAAGGGCCATTATTTTTGTGTATGTTTTGTTTGTTTGTTTTAATAGCCTTACTGATGCACCAGTCCAAACATGTCAGGACAACTGATAGAACATGCCAGAGGAACTCCTGCCATCTGGTGGATAGAACATCACCAGGTATAGAAAATGAGCTACTAGTGTCAGGCTCACAGCATCCCAGATTATGGCAATCTTCGATTCAGTGGTTTAAAAAGTCCTAATAGGAGCTTGAAAAAGAAAAGTTAAGGAAGAAATATGTAAGAATATTCTTAGGCCAGGATCCCCTGTAGTGGGGGAAATGAAAGGGGAAGAAAGAAAGGAAGGAAGGAAAATAATTATGTACTGTGTCAACATTCTACTGAGGGAGCATGCTTCTTACATTCCTCCAAATGCTAAGGTGGGTATATAAACCCCATTTACAGCTAAGCAAACCAAGGCTCACAGTACAGGGAAAAACCAAACTTGGCTGACTCCTTTGTTATGCTGCCTCTAGACATGGTTTATTTTATTTTTTTCTTTTGGCATTTGCTTGAATTTTATTTATTTATTTATTTATTTATTTATTTATTAAATTTACATCCAAGTTAGCATATAGTGCAACAATGATTTCAGGAGTAGATTCCTTAGTGCCCCTTACCCATTTAGCCCATCCCCCCTCCCACAAGCCCTCCAGTAACCCTCTGTTTGTTCTCCATATTTAAGTTTCATGTTTTGACCCCTCCCTGTTTTTATATTATTTTTGCTTCCCTTCCCTTATGTTCATCTGTTTTGTCTCTTAAAGTCCTCATATGAGTGAAGTCATATGATATTTGTCTTTCTCTGACTAATTTTGCTTAGTATAATACTCTCTAGTTCCATCCACGTAGTTGCAAATGGCAAGATTTCATTGTTTTTGCTTGCCGAGTAATACACCATTGTATATATATACCACATCTTTATCCATTCATTCATCGATGGACATTGGGCTCTTTCCGTTCTTTGGCTATTGTTGATAGTGCTGCTATAAACATCGGGGTGCATGTGCCCCTTCGAAACAGCATATCTATATCCTTTGGATAAATACCTAGTAGTGCAATTGCTGGGATGTAGACTAGTTCTATTTTTAATTTTTCGAGGAACCTCCATACTGTTTTCAAGAGCGGCTGTAGTTCCCTTCAGAATGGCTGCAGTGTTTTCCAGTTTGCATCCCCATCAGCAGTTCAAGAGATCTTCTTTCTCCGCATCCTTGACAACATCTGTTGTTGCCTGAGTTGTTAACGTTAGCCATTTTGACAGGTGTGAGGTGGTATCTCATTGTGGTTTTGATTTGTATTTCCCTGATGATGAGTGATGTTGAGCATTTTTTCATGTGTCGGTTGGCCATCTAGATGTCTTCTTTGGAGAAGAATTTATTCATGTCTTTTGCCCATTTCTTCACTGGATTATTTGTTTTTTGGGTGTTGAGTTTGAGAAGTTCTTTATAGATTTTGGATACTAACTCTTTATCTGATATGTCACTTGCAAGTATCTGCTCCCATTCCATTGGTTGCCTTTTAGTTTTGCTGATTATTTCCTAGACATGGTTTATTTTTAATCAGTAACAGGTACGGGGACATTGGTTTCCCAGTTGTTACATCTATGCTTTTAACCTCAATGAAAATATTTAAGGCCCTATGTGGTGTTTAAAAGACACTGGAAGACTGTCTATTTTACTCAAATCAGTTGGTTCCCACAGCAGAAGAGAGCCTCAAGTGCCACATTATAGCAAACCTATATATATATTTTTAATGTTTATTTTGAGAGAGAGAGAGAGAGAGAGAGACCAAGCACACCCAAGGGTGAGGGGAGGGGCAGAGAGAATCTCAAGTAGGCTCCACACCCAGCTCAGAGCTCGACATGGGTCTGATCTCACAACCCTAGGATCATGACCTGAGTTGGATGCTCAACCAACCCAGTGACCCAGGTGCCCCATACAGCAGACATATTTTTAAAGCTAAAAAACTAGAACACATTTCTAACAAGTTTATACTACTTCTAGTTGACATTCTTAAAAATGCAATTTGGATGCAGAAATGTTGGAATCCACAGAACACATCAAGGACTGACATTTTTTAACCTGAAGCAGTCTCAGGAAAATCCGAGATGAACAGGGTCCTACATGTATGAAAATGAATCACTTTGGCACGGCATAATCAAGTGTGTGTATAATGCTTTCCCATAGTACTTTATGCATACTTTCAAGTCCTTAAATTGATTTGATTGTTATGGCACCTGGCACATTGTGGGAGGTAAAAACACAACTGCAATAATTATGAAACTTTTGCTCACTAGCCTCTTTCACAAGGATGTGAAGAGTTACTACAGACAGAATGTCCACCAGCTGTTCTGTCTCCACTGAGGTCAAAGCAATGGGAATGGAACACCAGTAAAATGGAGTGGAGGGAAATTAGAACTGATACAGCTAGGATGGGGAGTCAGGAAATCAGAAGATGGAAAACCCTGTGGATGTTTAAAATAAAAGGGGTGGGGCACCTGGGTGGCTTGTTGGTTAAGTATCCAGACTTTTGATTTTGGTTCAGGTCATGATCTCATGGTTTGGAAGTTTGAGCCCTGTGTTGGGCTCTATGTGGACTGTAGGGAACCTGCTTAGGATTCTCTCTCTGCTCCTCCCCTGTTCGTTCTCTCTCAAAAAAAAAAAAAAAAAGAGAGGCTGTTCTTAAACTGGGATTATTCTGGTTGCGTTTGGAAATACCTCCTGGTGTCAGGTTCCTAGTCAGCCCCAAAGTTTTGACTGAGTACTTCTCTAATGTGATAAGAAATGTGGGATGGAGGAGCGGGGGACATAAAACAGTCTCCACCTTCCAGAAATTTATAATCTGGGTATAGAAAATCAAGGAGATGATCATTTGGATTGGAGTCACGAGGGCAGGTTTTTTAGAGGAAGACTGACGTCTGACAGCCTACTAAGAACACATTTGGGATACGCAGGAGGGAAAGGGGTTGTAGGTAACAGCAACTAAAAGTCCAAAGGCTCCTTTAGGTCTCTTATGAACCTAAGTCCTGCAATCAAAATACTGCTTTCATTTAAATTACGTATTTGGCGGGGTGGGGAATGGGAGTGGGCAGAGACAGTCTACTGAAAAGAGATTATGTAAAAAGGAATGAGGCATTTCATTTTTATGTCACTCCCTATCAAGTAAATTGTACCAAACTTAAGAGAATAGGCATCCTTATTAAGAGAGGTTTTTGGCTTAATATCTTGCCAGGAAAGCAAATTAATTAAATGTAACTTAAATGTATTCAGTTAACAAATATTTATTGAATGCTTGGTCAGTAAATGCCAGGCCTAGTCTTCATACTGCATAGGGACAAATAAGAAAGATGCTTCCTCAAAACACACAATAGAGATATAAGATGCTGCTGTTTATTTTTACACATAAAAGTGATAATGAGTTTCTATTTTTTGAGTGTACACATTTCATATGCCATTTATCTGTGGAGTTTTAAGAAATTAGGGACCCCTGGGTGGCTCAGTTAAGTGTCCAACTCTGGCTCAGGTCATGATCTAGCGATTTGTGAGTTAGAGCCCCGTGTCGGGCTCTGTGCTGACAGCTCACAGCATGGAGCCTGCATCGGATTGTGTGTCTCCCTCTCTCTGCACCTCCCCCCTCTCAAAAATAAACAAACATTACAATAAAATAAGAAGTTAAAAAGACAGGACACTCACAGAAACACCAGGCATTTATTTCACAAAACTTGGGGGAAAACTGTAAAGGAGTATTGCTAATATTTGTCTACAGATTACTCATACACACACACACACACACACACACACACACACACACACATACAGTGGGGCTGGTTTTGTTTTTAATCAGAATATTTGAGGGTAGGAAGACCAGCTACATGCCAGAAGAAATACAGAAACTTATGGGCAAAAAAGCATTAAAGTGAGTATCTAGAGAAATCTGGAGGTGGCTAGATTCCCCTCCTTTTGCTTATGGATGGAGCTAAAAAAACAATGTGAGGCTACATAGCCCTACATCTGCTTCTGATCTACTGTCTTAGTCTTGTCCGAGCTGGAGTCATTTCTAGTCTTAAGAGAAGTGACAGAAGAAATTTATACAAAAGATGAATACATAATTATACACCTATAAAAACACATCAGTAGAATGTAGGTAAGGAATATATACAAAAATTCCGATTGGAAAGAAATTATAAGGTGGCTCTTGCATTTTCTGATTTCTGCAACTCACTCACCAGCTGACAGTGCTTTTTCTGTTGATTTCAGGTGTCAAAAGCCCATCCCTTGATTCATTTTGGGTTTCCTACTAGAGGGAGTGACACTTGCCTTCTCTAAATCTAGAATTAGAGATGAATCTAGAAGTTATTTATTCTGTTTTCCCTCATAAGATAGTATTAAATTTTCTAGTGCTAAACTTGCTACTTTTCTCAAATTGCTTCAGTAGGGTCCAAGATGGAATCCACTTTAAGGGCTGGGATGGTGTGTTAAACTTAAAATGGCACTTGCACATGGTATATTCTTAAATCTGAATTCTAAACCACTTACAACTGTTTTCTAGTCCTCTTCCTTGCCTTAGAAAAGCTATGTACACACACACACACACACACACACACACACCCATGAGATTTTTACTTATCCTTTTGAATTCTTTTCCATACATTATTTTATTAATTTTCTAAAACACTTAAAACAGTTGTCAAGGACAATTTATTCTTCTAATGCATTTTCTTCTACTGAGAAAAATTTAGGTCACATTAAGCTTTTGCCTTCACTTTTCTGAACTTCTCATCCAATCTGCAACTGCTTTCCTAAAATAATGTCTTTTCATTTTAGATACCTAAAATGTCATTATTTAGTAAATACTTGCCTTAGCACTGACCTTTGTGGTTACTTTGTTGAAAATCTTGCTGTAATTTGACACAGCATTAACTACTTCTGATTACTTATCTACCACATGGGTGATAATACCCACCTTTCAAGAAAGGCAGGCAGTTCAAACAGAATTTGACAAAATTAGGAAATGGCAACAGCAGTTCTTAGAACAGAGAAAAAAATCTGAACAGTTGAGTTGACATTTCTGCCGAATGTTAGATAGTGTTCTTTAAAGACCACAGACGGCACGCACAAATGTAGGCGGAAACAATACATCTGCAGACACTGGCAGACAGCATTACCCGCCAAATTTGGCCACAGTTTCTTAAGATAAATAACTTCTCGGTGACGCGTAGGGCCGAAACTACATAAACAGCAGAAATTACTAAGACCTAAGCCTACATGTTTTGTGGGTTTCAAGATTTTATGCAATCAATTTTCTGACATCTGTAACACCATTTTGTTCCTAAAATGCTAATGCCAGAAACATGAGATTAACATCACTTGATGACTTTTGTTCAGATTTTGAAACAAACTAAGTTTAATTCTTTGGAATAATCATTGTTGAGCCACATTTTTATTTAGGTCATTAAGACAACCATAATCATCTCCATATAAGGAAAAGTTTCATTAAAAATGCTAGAGAGCTGCAATCTGTTTCAAAAACCAACGCTTGTATTTGTTATATTAATAGTTCTAAATGTCTAAGCCTTATTAAATGAAAACACCCTTAACAGTTTTATCTCAATAGTGTGAGCAATAAGAATTTTAAAAAGCTGACAATGAAAAATAGCTGAATATTCTGGGAACTTCCATCATAATAGGAAATGGCATTAACTAGTTACCTTCTTAACCTTTCCCTAGAAATGACTATTTTGACTAAAATCTTGTAGGGCGATATCCACCATTATAAAATGGTGTTTAGAAGGCTGAAAAACTTGGAAGAACAGGTGTATGGAAGCTCCTTATTAATTTCTGCCTATACAGCACCACAGATGGAGGCAGGATTCTCTAGTGGGACTGAGATCCCCAAGAACTGATTTATAGCACTGGCTCCCTTTTACCTCTCACCTCCCCTTCCATATCAACCAAGTTCTATTCTAACAGTGATATTGATAAAAAGTGGAAAAAATTTTTTTCTTTTAATGTTTATTTTTGAGAGAGACCGAATGTGAGCAGGGGAGGGACAGAGAGAGGGAGACACAGAATGTGAAGCAGGCTCCAGGCTCCAAGCTGTCAGCACAGAGCCTGATGCGGGGCTTGAACCCACGAACCATGTATCATGACCTGAAGTCGGATGCTTAACCAAGTGAGCCACCCAGGCGCCCTGAAATGTTCTTTCTTAGATATTAAATTCTCTTAGAGAATGTCTCCTTCCCTGCACTTTTGGTAGTTAAATTTTTCTTCGTTAATTTTCTTAGAATATGTTAACTTGATTGTGAATCACACCAAGAAAATTTTTTTTAGCTAAGACTTCTTTCTGTTACTGAGATGACTTATTGTTTTACTATTTTGTGACAAATTTCCTATAAATGAGGTCAATGAGCACCTTTTCTATAAAACAATCTACTTCCATTTTTCATATATTTGTTGAGCCAGGTCAATTTTTGTTAATCTGTCTACTATTTGCTGGAGAGACAGCATTCATTAGTCTCAAGAGGAAAATATTTCCAGTGACAAATGTGTTTTTAAAAAGAGGTATTTTTCAAATGAATAGTTTGACATAAAAAATAGAAAAGAATAACTTTATTAAACATACAAATTCAAGAACATTCAAGTTTTTTTTTTTTTTAAAGATTATAGTATGAGAAGATCGAGTACATCAGTGGTAATGGCTAAACATATGCCATACTTACCAGAGTAGGTAGACACACTGACTTGAATGTACAAAATAACAAAATGTTCTGTATCCATAAGCTGTTTCTATATTCTATCCTTACTGAATGGGAAACTTCTCCGTGGATCCACACACCCAAACTTATTTCCCACAAAGAGTTTGATATGCTGTCACTGATATATATCATTTTGGAATGTAGTAATTCATAAGTCTACCTCTGGTCCTCTTCTACTCTGCCCACTTCATTATCTCTCTTCCCAATCAGCCCAAGACTGTAGTAATCAATCTTCTTTGAGCAGGAGCAACTTATTTATAATAGGATATAGAGATCCTGATGGCTCCACGCAGAGGAGAGACTCTCCAATAATATTCTCAAAGCTGTATTCACTATTCCTTTTAGCAGCTACCTAATTACACCTAGGATGGTGAGAAAAATAAAAGCATTTTGGACTATCAGTCTTCACCTTGGCCCTGCAGCTTTCCTTTAATCAATCCGTGTATGCATGAAGTACCCAACTGTAAACACGTGCAATATTTAACAAAGCACACAGAAACTTTGTGGAAAGCACCATGTTATTTTCAGGGAGAATTTAGGTGCGGGTAGAGAAGGCAAGAAAATCAAGAGAGAAACCATTAATGTGGCAATTCACACAAAAAATACTTTAACAAAATACATTAAAAAATGGATAAATTCAATTTTAAGTGGTATTACCGCCAACATTTTCTCATTAGTTATTTTAGTGTTCATAAAAGGTGTAATATATGCCTCTAGAAGAGGAAATGATTGCCTTTACCTATAGAATGGTTAGAGCACCAACACCAGGTTGAGTTTTCTAAAAGTACGCATAGCTCATTGCTTAAAGAAACCAATAAAGTAAGTCTTTTGACTCATTTAGTCCCCATTACATCCATTAATTTTAAGATCACATCCATTAATTTTAAGATTTGTACCTCAAACCTCTATGTACTAAGGCTAAAATAGCTTCTTTCTCTGCATAGGGCAGTGACAAGTAATTAAGGAAGCTGAAGATCTAGTTCTACTTGGGTAGATCTAACTCAAAGATCATGTAGTTAGCCCTAAGAACTATCCTAGGCATCTTTGATCTTAGTCCGTATTTCAGCATTTGACAGACAGCAAATACTAAAATTTTAAAATAAATTATTCATCCTGCCCTGGTCTCTAATCAAGAACTTATGGCTATTACAAAAAACTCTTTTTCACCCCATCTCATAATACACAAATAGCAAACATTATAAATAAGGAACGATAATCACAAGCTCATATCTTTAAAAAAAGGGTGCAACAATGCCTCTTCAGCTGTTATTCTTGAAGCTGGATTTAGATCTAGAAGTTTATCAAGCAGGTCATAAGCTTCATCAGGTACCTCATTCCAGCCTGCTAAATTGGTAGTATCTGTATCCAAACCACCCCCACAGCCATTACTGTCTCCTTTATACAATGAATTTCCTGAATGCTGTGCTTCAGGTGTTTGTATAAGGTGAGAAACTTTATGGTCAGTCTTCTCTGAAAATGTTGGGTCACGAGAAGCAGGCCCTTGTACATCGCTTGTTAATTTCAGAGTGTTAGAATCTATACCTCTGAGCTTCTCACAAAGTTTTCTCAAGTCTTGTGCTGGGACTTCTTTGCTACACAATATCGACTTGCCTAAAAAAGAATAAATACATATACATTATTTGAGTATACCAGAAGCCTCTCTAATGGGAAACATCCATGCCCAATTGTGTGCTTTGGGGATATATTTGCCCTGTGTAAGAGCTAGAGTACCACATGCTAATATTTGTGTCTTGTACTACATAGTTGAAGGTCAAATCATAAAGTGGGCGGTGGTAAGTAGAAAGCAGTGACTTACTAAGCTATGTAAGGGACTCACTTGACTGTCAACTCCTTCAGCTTCACCATATCCTTCTGTAATCTTCCCTCAGCTGCAGCTCCTGTTCCCTCTCCCCCTTCCTAGCTTTTACATTCCTCTGGCTATATGGTTCCTGTCTTTGCCTAGGATCCCCTGTGCTCCCCCATGTGCTCGGGATACTCCAATTTATATCCTCACTCAGCTTCAGGCCTCTGTGAGGCCTGACACTCTGACAGAATTGAACATTCTAAACTTGTGTCGCAAACTGTGAAAATTTCTATTACTTTTGTTAGCCTGTATTGTAACTGTAGAGCTCTCTCCCCTACTAGACTCTGAGCTCTTTGAAGACAGGGTCTATTTTATTTACTTTTGAATCCTCAAAGCCTAGACAATGTCTAGTACATACTAGGTCCTCAATTAATGGTGGCTGGACTGGATAAAAAAGCTTTATTCAGTCTCTCAGGTCATTGTTCAAATATCACATCCTGACAGATACTTGGGTCCTTGACAGACCCATCTGAAACAGCTGAGCCCTCTTCTCTCCCTTTCTCCTATTTTATCTTTCTCAATACTACTCATTTGTCTGACAGATTTGTCTCCCCGGTTAGAATTTAAGTTCTGTAAGAACAGATTCAACAATACTACCTGGGCCACATAAAGTCCCAATAAATGTTTCTGAATGAGTTAATAAGCCAGATCTTAGTTTTTAAAAATATAAATGTCTCTGAAACAATTTCCTGACAGAATTATTCACATATGGGCAAACATAAGCTAAGCACACAAACAGGCAAAAGTGTATTGTATTTGCCTTATAGATTTCCTTATTAAACAGAAATGTGGCTCTAAACAATGGAGTAGCACAGCATACAGATTTCTGGGGTACATGGGTTGTTAAAAAAACAATCTATCTCTGGATGCTATAAAGTTACTTTTACATGTCCTGATCTAACTACTGGATTGGGTGTTCTAAGGCAGGGAAAGAAGGGAGGAGGAGGTGGCAGGCAGGGAAGAGACCAAGGAAAACAAATGACCAAAAACTAAGTCTGCTCAGGATACAACATGGCAATCCTTTTTTACTCTAAATCTATTTTATCATTCTTATTCTCTCTAGAAAATTATAGGCAGAGGAGAATAGTCATATAGTTTTACTCATTAATATATAGGCTATGCTGAAGTTATGAAATAATTAACAGTATGTATTACAATATCTCCCTAAGTTATACAACATGCTTAAATTTTTTCACATGATCAAAGGAAGGCTCATTCAGGGAAAATAATACATTCAATCAAAAATATTTTGTTACAGACCAAGTGTCAGGCATTTGTTTTAGCTCAAGAGACACAGAAGAGACAGAGAATGAGCAGGGGAGGAACAGAGAGAGAGGGAGACACAGAATCTGAAGCAGGTTCCAGGCTCTGAGCTGTCAGCACAGAGCCCAGTGCGGGGCTCAAGCCCAATGCGGGGCTCAAACCCACGAACTGCGAGATCGTGACCTGAACCAAAGTCAGTTGCTTAACTGACTGAGCCACCCAGGCGCCCTTCTTTTGAATTTATTTGATATAACGAGTCCTTGATGACAATCCACAGTGGGGCCAGGTCTAGGTGTTGAGGACAGTGAGGCACGTTATACACAAGAGAAGTACAAGTACTCTCACTGCTAATCCCAAGCAAGTCATTTCTTTGGGTCATAAAGGAGAACACAAAGGTGACTACTGAAGTTTTGAGTCCTTCTGTATTCAGCCCAAAGTTATAGTAAGATTTGACTGAAACAGCTGCAGAAGTCATACTAATAAACCGAGACAAAAACTACGTGGCATTATTAGTTTCTAATATGAGAACAAACATTATGATGATAAATCTTTAAAAGCCTAGGCCTGCTATCATGACACTTGCCCTTAAATGCTTTTGCATCACTTGTTGTGCTTCCATTGTTGGTCCTCATTATAACTTTGACTACAGATAAGGGAGAGTTAAGCTCTTCAACAAAATGTTTTGATGTCCATTCTCTGATAAACTTCATAAACTTCTCATGAAGTTTTTCAACACTAGACGAAAAGTTTTCTCAATCAGTTGAGAGTAAACATACTCACGTAAGAATACAATTTCCAAGGTATCAATCCATCTTGCTTTCCATTTATGGTCATTTTCCCTTTGTGTATGTGTATTATTTCAACCTATTATCCTTTGATAAAATTTTCTTATACTAGGTGCAAGAAAGTGAGAAGTTGTGGATTGACTTTGCTGAAGAAACACTTTTTGGTAAGCCTCCATCACGGAGCTTTCTTCATAACCACCACCAAGCTTTTCTGATGGATTAGACCATAGCAATGGTGTCTAAGTAAGGGGCAATCATTTTTGCAGTGGTTCTTAGAAGTAGTTCTTGGTTAAAATCACTTGTTTTTCCAAACTAACAAGCCTAGGCCCTTCCTATGTATCATATTTTCCTGAATCTTATTTTCTAGGAAGGAGTAGAGTGAGATAGGCATATGTATTTAAGTTCTTTAGATAATTCTGATATGGACCCGATTACTACTGATCCTGGAGCTGGGCACAAGGCAACCCAGCTACTTATGAAGTGGGTTGTTTGAAATTTTGTCCCACAGGGGTATTCTATATTGTGTGGTACAATCACAGCCACCCACTTTGGAAAATATTAACTATAACTGTGCATGGAGAATAAACACAAGGTGAACATGTGAGTTAAAGTCATTGGCCAGAACAATGTTGAGAGAATTCACAGGTGCCCCATGAAGTCTTAGAAGTATAAGAACTTGTGTAACTAAGGAGATGACTTCCCACAACATATTATTTATATGCTTAAAATAATACTCCATCAGCAAAGGTGTTCTGCACATTTCTCTTCCTTGCTCCCCTAACCCTAAGGAACCTAACAACCCACATTTTATTATCTTCCCTACTGAGTCCTTATTATTCTGTCTCATAATTAACTGTTTACTTCTTAGTATAAACTAAGATCAATTAAGGCAAGCCCAAGAACACCTGATGCTTAACAAACATATAATAAACTGGGGCGCCTGGGTGGCACAGGCGGTTAAGCGTCCGACTTCAGCCAGGTCACGATCTCGCGGTCCGTGAGTTCGAGCCCCGCGTCAGGCTCTGGGCTGATGGCTCGGAGCCTGGAGCCTGTTTCTGATTCTGTGTCTCCCTCTCTCTCTGCCCCTCCCCCGTTCATGCTCTGTCTCTCTCTGTCCCAAAAATAAATAAAAAACGTTGAAAAAAAAAATTAAAAAATAAACATATAATAAACTAAAACATATACTATTAGAAATATTTATGTAATAAAGTCAAATCATAACTACAGGGAGTTAAGATTTTATTCCTTATCCTTTTAAGATTATAAAGTTGAACTTTAAAATATTTAAATAGCACTTTGTGCTTGCTGAGATTAAATGATTATATAGAAGAAAAATGGATAAATTATTTTCTTACACAATGCTATTAGTTTTCAAGCAACAGAGAAATTTTCTACATAACATCAGAGAATTTCTTAATAATTTGATTTATAGGAAATTAAAAAAGGCATTTCTTTTGTTCTATAATATAAAACTGCTTACCAAAAGTTTTAGCTGCTTGGATAGTTTCCCTGGATCCACGAATTGTCATAATTTGAGCCAAAGCAGTTAAATCATCACTTGCTTTATAAAATGGATACCGCCCACTAAGCAAAGAAAGGAATATGACACCTGCAGACCACATGTCAATTGCTGTAACAGAAAACAAACTTTAAAAAAAATTCCATATCTATAATTTTATCATCAGTAGTCAACTTACATCATTGTTACATCTATAGTTCTCAACCTTTGCTATGCAAATCTTGAGCCTTAAAAAACATTCTGATGTCCAGGCCCAATCCCTCAGAGATTCTGACTTAATTATGGAGTAGGGCTCAGGCATCAGAATTTTTTAAGTTCTTCAGATGCTTAGAGTGTAATACCATGATTGAGAAACCCTAGTCTAACATCCTTAATACAAAATACAATATTTTCTTTCTTGAGCAACATGTTGGTAAGTTTAAAAGGACATTTCATCATTATAAAACACTAAGTAGATATGTACTTTGTAAGATCAAAAGAAATCCAAAAATAGCTATGTGGAAAAATCTGGATGTTCCTCAAGAATTATGTACCATAGTGAAAGTGGCTTATTTTAGTGAAAAGTATTGAATATTAGAAGCTTTTCTTCAGCCAGGTGCTTACCCTAACTTCTGCTATACAATCTTTAATCTCTAGGATTCTGACATTAACATTAAGTTAATGTTCATGTTAACTAAGTTAAGTTCATGTTAAACTAATTTTTTCTTTTAGGGACATCTCTCCTAACTGCTGACCTCCCAGTATCACCAAGTTATTTGCTCTCCATTACCTTGGCCATTGTATCACCTGCCTTTCTTTGTTCCCTCTGTAGCTCTGCCTGCTCCTTCAACATTTTCCCCACCCCTTAAGGCTGAGGTTCCCCACAGTTCCAACCTCTTCCCTGGACTGACCCCATCTACTTCACAGCTTCAACCATCTTTTATATACTGATGACATTTAACTGTATTTCCAGCCTAGACTTCCCTAAGTTTGACTTTTACTCTGTTGGACATCTCTATCTTGGTGTCCCCACCAATATCTCAAGCCAATTCACCTTATCTTTCCCTGTAAACCAGTTACTTCTTTATTCTCCCCCTTGGCTACTGATACCCATTCAAGTCCCCCAAGCTAGAAATCTGATAAACATCCTGGGTGCCTTTTCCTTCACCACCCCACACCCAAATCTCACATCCAGTTATCCAATAAGTTCTGCCTTTCCTTTACCTTTCTTTTCTTTCCTATTACTAGTGCCCTCATTCAGGCTTTCATCATCTCTCACCTGGACCACAGCAGGCCCCAACTCTCCAAAACCTATGCTGTCCGCACACCTGCCAGAATAATGCAGTTAAAACATAATTATCAGGGCATCGGGGTGGCTCAGCTGGTTAAGCATCTGACTCTTGATATCGGCTCAGGTCATGATCTTGCAGTTTGTGGGATCAAGCCCTGTGTCAGGCTCTGAGCTGACAGCATGGAGCCTGCTTGGGATTCCTTCTCCCCCTCTATGCCCCTCCCTTGTTCTTGTGCACGTGTGCTCTCTCTCTCAAAAATAAGTAAATAAGGGACACCTGGGTGGCTGACACCAGCTCAAGTCATGATCTCACAGTTGGTGGGTTCAAGCCCAACAATGGGCTCTGTGCTGACAGCTCAGAGTCTAGAGCCTGCTTCCGATTCTGTGTCTCCCTCTCTCTATGCCCATCCTCCCACTCACGCTCTCTCTCTCTCTCTCTCAAAAATAAATAAACATTAAAAAATAAATAAACTTAAAAAACATAATTATTACCATCTCTTTCCCTTGAATAACTTCCCAACACCTATAGGATATAGTCCAAGCTGTTTAACATGTGTGATCTGACTTGCCTACCTATTATCAGGTTTATTTCTCACCATTCCTTCACTTCCATCTTACATTCTAGCAACACTAAACTTGTTTCCTATTGACTAGACTAGACCATGCTGTTTCTTCAGATTCTCTGCTCATGCATCAATGCCAACCATCTACTCCAATTTAAGTTCTCTTCTCAGTGGTTTTCTCTTCAATGAACTTCCTTCCATATTCCCTTCAAAAAGGAATAAATATCCCTAAAATACCTCATATGAAGATTTACAATCATGCTCAACAGGTTACAATTATTTGAGAGTATAAGCAGATAATTTTTTTTTTTTTTTTTTTGGTATCATTAGCAAGTACAGAATACACACAATGGACGAATGCATTTCTTTCAAGTCCATTATCTAGGGGAATGGCAGGATTCATTTACTCAATGAGATTTTTTCCTGGGTTCTGGCTTCATGACAACTTTGGTAGATTCTAGATTTTTTTCCTTTTTCAAAACTCTTTAATTCTACTGTATTATTTTCACAATAACAAAAAATAATTTTAATCAAATACACAATCTTATGTGCAGTGCAGCACAGAAGACTTTTGGGGGGTACTGGGCAAACAGATAAAATGCTGCAAGTCTTAAGTTAGCAAAGACTACTAAACACAATTTTTCCTCTACAAATATGACATTAACAAAATTCATAGCAAAATCATCTTGTAAATAGATAAGCAAGATGCATTGTACAGGAAAAAGTCTGTTACAAGAAAAAAACAAAAAAAAGCAAAAACAAACCCAACACTAGGAGTAGAAATTTTCAATAGCATTATCTCAAAAACGGGACTGCCACACTGCTAGAACTACTTACATAACTTATTAAAAGCAGAAAAACTTAATATTAGTAAAACATAAAGGTCATAAAATAAAATATACCTGGGATAACCAATTCTAATTGGGTTCTGTATTTCTAGTGCAACATACCTGTGGTTTGATTGGGGCACTTTGTCAAAACCTCTGGTGCTCTGAATCCTGGTGTACCTGCCCTAGGGGCAACCTGTTGTCGCCTTATGATGACGAAATAAGAGTTTTCTAGTTATGTTAAAGTTTAATTATTTAAGACCAAAAAGTAACATTTATCTATTTATTTTACAATAAGTTCTGCCTTGATATCTATATAAATAAAAGTTATTTATAAAGCAAATCATAATCTAGTGTGATGAAAATCCTAGATTCTGCTTCCTACTGGTCCCTCCCCCACTCCCCACCCCTCAAGTTACCAGGCCTTATTCCAGAAAAATTTTAAGGTAACTTCCAGGTGTAAAAGGAGGTAGCAGATTATAAGAACCGTAAGAGAAAAATAAAATACACCAGAATTGAATGCAACAGAATTCAGAGGCATAAAAATCACTTCTGTTTGGAGTGATATTAGAAAATTAATTTGACAGGGGCGCCTGGGTGGCGCTGTCGGTTAAGCGTCCGACTTCAGCCAGGTCACGATCTCGCGGTCCGTGACTTCGAGCCCCGCGTCAGGCTCTGGGCTGATGGCTCGGAGCCTGGAGCCTGTTTCCGATTCTGTGTCTCCCTCTCTCTCTGCCCCTCCCCCGTTCATGCTCTGTCTCTCTCTGTCCCAAAAATAAAAAAATAAAAAACGTTTAAAAAAAAAAAAAAAAAAAAGAAAATTAATTTGACATACTTATTGACTTATATACTTAAGTTAATCAGGAAAGGCTCAAGAAAGCTCATGCAAGTTTTGAAAGAAAGGGAGGAATTTATGAGACTAAGAGTAGGAGGTGGGAGTGAGAGAGACACCCTATTATTTGGTTCTGATTATTCTACACAGGCGGGAATAAGGTAACAAAAGATTAAATCAGCAAGTAAAATGTGCAAATCCAAGGTTCCAAAGAAACCATCCCTGCCCCCACCAAAATTACTTGCATACAAGAGCAAATGTGTTTTCCAATGAGCAATTCCTGTCAAATGAACACTAGATGACAATAGTTATCATTTGCTCATCATCATACCTCTCCACATTAGTGTCTGCGTAGTTCACAGAACCGTGTTGTTCTCTTCCTTGCACTAAATCAACTGCCCACCAAATCAATGCAATTTCTAATCATGTCTGGCAGCATGCTGATGATTTTGTAGCAGCATTAAATCACATTACCTTGAAAGGCAAATGCTGCAAACTTTATCTGTTGCATAGCAGTCACAGGTCAGGCTAGCTGGGCAAGAACTGGCAGTTTTCCTCATCACACCACTAGTCATAACTTTTGTAGAAATAGGCTTCTTTTTTGTTGCTAACTTTCTAGATAGTACATCCACAGTCTTTGACTGCTTCATAAGCTGTAAAAGAAAAGTCACATTTCCTATTTCTGTGATATTTAACCTAATGCCTTCAAATGCTAGCATGGCAAAACGTAACAGCAGAAACATAACTTTTAAAACTGCTGAATGTGCTGTTGGATTGTAAGTAAACAGTTGTCTATTAAAGTATTTAAAATCTTTTTAGTTTTCTTCTGTGGAATAAATGTATTAAAATTTACTAATCAGTCCTCAATTGGTAAATATGTGACTTACACTTTATTAGAATTTTTCCTGATAGGTTACACAAGTATAATACAGTTACGTTCTAGTGTCTAACTCCATTTCAGAACTGTAAACTGCACAATTACATTGGCTAAAATCAGTTTTAATTTGTTGCTTATGCTATCTAGCTGTTATAGGATATCATAAGTCAATTTAAAACCGTTTAATATTGATGACAATTTTGTAAACTTTATAAACATCTTTACACCATCAACTGTGTGTCAGAAATGTGTTAGTTATTAGGAGCTCACATCCTAGTAATGAGAGAAAAGGCCTTAATGTTCTAAATGTTCCTTTAGAAAACAGCAACAACAAACAGTCAGCTAACCAAAAATGATGAAAAATTCCACCAGAAAAGTTCAGGAAAAAAACTGGAGAAAATAAAAGTGTTGACAAGATGCTCAAAGCAGTAATACCTTCTGCCACAGCAAAACTCTACTTTTAAAAACGGAGTAATAATAAATGCTAGTCTACCAATCCCTAAATTCTCTTCAGTGTACTGACTGATGATTGCACTATTAAGCTACATTACTTACTTTCACTGCAGGGCTCTCATGTGAAATGGAGCTGTGTATATTGAAATTTCTTTCTCCAAAAACAGAGCGCTGGACAGAAAGGCCTACAGATCCCTCCTACAATACCAACAAAAACAAGGAAAATAAGGATTATATCTGTAACACTTTCTGCCAGCTGTACTCTGCCAGTTTTGAAAGAGTTAAGTGACATGAAACAAAAACAGCTGCATCCAAGTCATTCTCAGGCACCAAAACACTTCTGTGAAAGGAGAAAATAGTCTAGACAGAACTCTTAACACCCATATAACTGTTACCATAATCCACAAATATATATAACTAAAAAATTTAAAAACCACCTGCATGGATGTTACATTTTGCTGTGCAGCTAAAATGGAGATAGACACTTCAGAATTTTTCCCCTATAACTAATGTTTTCTTTAAAAAAGGATAATTAATCTGAACTTTATAACATGCAGGGAAAAATTATTTTCCATTTTTGTTACATAATGTAACATAGAGACATTATAAATCTACCAAGTAATTTGTTTTGAAACGATCTATTATAAATCTTAGTGGAATCTAATCAATTGAATATGTAACAAATGTAAAAACAAATTTTTTAATTGCAAGTATTATCCTGGTATTATATCTCCCTCTGTTGGATAAAGAAGTACATTTCTAAAACCGTATTAATACTTAAATAAAAGAGGTAGAACCTTTCCATCTTTTCCTTGTTTAATCTGACTTTGTGCATTTGTATAGGGCCTTTTCACGGTCTTCATGGTAGGCTGCTGATCGAGCTCCTTAGTTGCTGCTGGGCCACTCAAGGAAATCTTGTTTCCTGTGATTATATGGGATTTATTTTGTGAACAACTCTCCTGTTGAGCTTCAGAATGGACAAGTTTGAGAAGCTCTATTTTGGTATCATGGGTTCCTTGGGCCAAACCAAAGTCTACCAATGCATACCTAAGAAACAAAAGCAAGCATTTTTACTTCTTTGTAACAACTAAAGCATAGTAACATCATAATATGCTCTAATCATATCTACACAAAAAGTATAATTCTTTAGGGGATTAAGAATTTATAGCATTCTTGGGGCACCTGCTCAGTCGATTGAGTGTCCAACTCTTGATTTCAGCTCAGGTCATGATCTCCCCGTTCATGAGTTTAAGCCCTGCATCAGGCTCAGTGCTGCCCGCAGGGAGCCTGCTTGGGATTCTCTTTCCCCGCTCTCTCTCTGCCCCTCCCCCCGACTCTCTCTCTCTCCATAAATAAACGTTTAAAAAAAAACCAAACAATTTATAACATTCTTGAAAAAAGACAAGAAAAATGAGTTTATAGCCAAGGTAATGATTTAAAAGCTAACTAGGCTTGAAAATTAAGGAATGATACATCCCATACACACACAAAAATCTTTCTCCCTTTTCTCCAATGGCCTGTGCTGACAAGACAGACAAGGACTGCAGGATATAAGCCCAATTCTTTGTTCTCTTATGATGGTTAAGATGGCATCACAGTAGATACTTTTTAATTAACAAGTTTAAAAGAAAAATTAATTAAAATCATGGGTTTAGGGGCACCTGGGTGGCTCAGGTTGGTTAAGCGCCTGCCTCTTGATTTTGCCTCAGGTCATAATCTCATGATCTGTGGGTTTGAGCTGCACATCGGGCTCCCTGCTGCTTGGGATTCTCTCTCTCCCTCTCCTCTCTGCCCCTCCACCATTCTTGCTCTCTCTCTCAAAAAATAAACTTAAGAGAAAAAAATAAAATAAAACCATAGGCTTAAAACTTGATTCAATTAAAGAAAATTAAAGAGAAAAGTCAAAAGTGTAAAATCCAAGAAGTTATAGTTCTATACCTCCTACCACTCTCAGTAGGATCCATCATATAATAAACAGTATTTAAGCCAGGTTTTCATCTTTACAACACCTCTATCAGTATAAAAAACATATATGTATATAAACATATACAATACAAACTTACATAATAACAGAACTTCAGTGTTGAGACAGGAAATTGGCTATCATGTGCTCTAATTCCCTCATGAAGCCCAGAGATAAGAGAAATGTGAAAGTTAAAAAGGCCTATACCGTTTTTAAGTTTATTTTAGCTAAGTGCTATTTCCACTGAACCATGGTGTATCTAATAATGGACACTGCTTTACTAATATAATTTTATCTTTTGTTTCACTGTATTTCCATTCCCCAACCACAATGAAAATTTAAAACAAAAAAATCTGTGCATGGCTGTCATAGTATGTTCTCTATCTCCCAGGTGAACCCCATAGCACAAATTCATTCAAGTGTAAATATCTTCTAGTAACTTTTCATACTTACTTTTTTAGGCGCCTATTATATAAAAAATTGCTGGGTTTAACATCACGGTGAACAATACCAAACTGATGAATGCGTTTCAAAGCTCTGAACAGATTAAACATATATTCCCGTACTTCTTGAAAAGAAAGAGAATTCAAAATGTCCTAAAATAAAGTTATGAATAAGATCATAAAATTGCTTTCAATTAAATATTTAGCCAATAAAAAGTCAGTAAGTATTAAAACCTACCAAAAAGGACTCATGCTCCAGATACGGCATAGCAATAACCACATGATCATTTTTCCTAAAGCAGTATTTAACTCCCATGACATTGTCTTGCCCCCTAGTGGAAAAATGCATAATGAACTTTAAAGGAAAGGTCAAATGAAATAAAACCTTATGCTAAGTTTCTTTAAAAATGCAACTTTAGCTATGCATAAAATGCTGGAAAACTACTTAAAACTACTCTCTTGTATGACAGTATACATGTTTAACTGACTTGTACAAAAATAGCACCATTTATGAGGTTAGTATAATAATTCAAACATGAGATCATTAGTTTTAATTGGGGAAGTAACAGAATGAGAAGGACAAGATGAAAAACAATAATGAATTAATAAGCCTTTGTAGCAGATAAAATGGCAATAGTAATGAATAAGTTAATTAAAAAATAATAGCTAACATTTATTAAACATTCACTATATTTGCCAAGCTTTGATCTAAGTAAGCAGTTTACATCTATTAACTAATTCACTTAATCCTCACAACAGCCCTATGAGGAAAGTGCTATTATTTCCTCCCCCCTTTTTTTACAATTAAGGAAATTAAGGCACAGAGAGGTTAAGGAACTTCCCCCCAAGTTAAGTTAAGGAACTTAACTAAACTAGTAAGTCATGGAGCCAGGATCTGAATCCAGACAGCTTGCTCTAGGTCTTATGCTCTTAACTACTATGCTATATTGCATCATAAAAGATGAGGAAATTAACTTTACATGGTTTTGAGTCAGTAGAACAACATGGATACCACCTAAAAATGTAGAGAGATCAGGAAAAGAAGCATCAAAAACGAAGACCTCCCTCTCTTTGATAAGAAGTTCTAGATACAGAACTAAATCTTATGTGAGAAGTGAGAGGTCAGTGACAGTGCTTGTGGAGAAGTGATACCTAAAGCTGTGAAAATGATTAGAGAGAAGAGCAAATGAGCCTTGGAAAATTGCCAAGTTGGAGGGCAAAATAAGGAAAAAGGGGCAGAGAGCCCAGAAAGGGATGTCACCCAGATGAGGAATTTTAAAAGAAGTAGTCATCAGTATGAAGGTCATAGAGAATAAGGACTGAGGGAAGGCTTTTAGTTTGGCAAAGAGGAATTAACTGGTAATTTTTCTGAGAATAATTTAAGTGGAAAGGAAGAGGCCAAACAGGACTTAAGAAGGGAAAATAAGATACACTGGAAGTAGAACATACAATTTGCCTAAAATATCTGGCAAAAAAAAGAAGAAAAACCAGTGTGGGAGCTAGAAAGGAAGCAAGATCAGATAAAGACTTTTTTTTAGCATGAACTTTTTTTGAAGTACATGGAATAGAAAAGTGGTAGAGAAAAATATTTAAAACAGGGAAAAAGGAACAATTTTATTCAAGGGAGTAGAATGTATGTAATTATGCCTTACAGAGGCCATCTCATTCTTTTGTCTTCTCTAATAAACATAGGGGCAAAACAAAGAAATAGGATTGTCCATTCACGCAATAAATATTTACTGGGCATGGTTATTTGGCAGACAGTATGTTAGATATTGGGGATGGGAAGGTGAATTAAACTTAACATGATTTCTGCCCTCATGGAGTTTACTATCTAATGAACAGTAACAGATAATAAACAAGACAACAAAGGACAGATTATGAGGGTTTTGAAAGAGATCAAAAGGTGCTGTGACAATAACAAACAGGTGAATCTAATTTAATTCAGATGACATCTTTGAAGCTTGCTCAGATCAGAAAGATCAGCCCGCAAAAACTGGGAGAGGACTTAGTGACCAGGGAACAGTAATGGGTAGTGACCCTGAGATGAGAAAGCTCGAGACAAATCTGAGGGAACTAAAGTGACTGGAGCACAGAGAGGGAGGTGGGAAGAGTGCATGATATAAGGTTGGATTTTTTTTTTTTTTTCAAAGAATACTGGGAAACCACTGAAGGATTTTAAGAGGGGGAAATAACAGTATACAATTTATATTACATACATACAAATTTTTATATTTCAAAGATTACTCTAGCTGTTCTGTGACCATGGGATTCAGGGGGAAAGAGAAGAAGCAGGCTATTGTAGTAATCTAGGTTTGGTCTGAGGTAGCGGTTGAGAAAATAGACATGAATGGGTTTTTAGATATATTTTGGAGGCAAAAATAGCCAGGACTTGATGATGGAGGCTGAGATGAGCAGATGAAAACAGGCTGTTGTAGTAGGCGTTTTTGTGGGGGTTTTGGCAGGCAAAGGAGTATTAAAATTTAATTTTCAGCACATTAGGTTTGAGATAATTATTAGGTACTCAAGTAGAAATGTCAAATCAGTAGGTGGGTATATACAAATCTGCAGATAAGAGGTCTGAGGCAAGATATACACTTATGGGAATCACTATCATACACTTAAAGCCACATGGAAATACATGATACTACCCAGGGAAGAGTACAGAGCAAGAAAGCCTAGGATAAGGCACCAAGAAACTCCAACATTTAGATGTCACGTAGAAGAGGAAGAACTGGCAAAAGATATTGACAATGAAAGGCCAAATAAAGCAGGAAAAAAACAAGAAGTATGTGACAGTATAGAAGTAAAAAGACATTGGTTCAAATCAATTATGTTAAACTCTGCCTAGGGTTCATGTGAACAGAAAAAGAAACTGGCAAGATGGAAGTCACAGTGGACTCTTATCTAAAGTAGTTTCAGTTTAGTATAGAGAAAAGTAGACACATGGTGAGAGTAGTGAAGGTAGGGTATGGAAGTGAAAATAGTATGTATAGATCATTTTTGAGAGGTCTGGCTGGGAAAAGCAGCAAAGAAATGATGAAACAGATGGAAGAGGGATGGCAGTACAGGGGGATAAGAAATACTAGATCATGTATGTTTGTTGATAGGAATGACCTAGAAGAGAAAGACCAATGGGAAAGACATGCCAGATGATTCTGCTGTTCAAAATAAAATATGAGATGGGGCTGTCAATAGCTGGGGAGATGTGAAATAGGAGTTCCCTACATTTTAAAAAATATCTAGACCACGGTTTGATTTGGCAGGAAGATTAGAAAAAGAAGTGGTCAGAGAACAGGAAGTCAAGCTGAGCCTCAAGGATAATCCATTCTAAAAATATAAATTTAATTAACCATCCGAACATTAGAGGGGAAAAGTGCTACCAAACTGCAGACTCCTGACTGAAAAATATATTGAATTCATGGACAATCTAACCACCTCTGTTAGATATCCCCTTAAAAATCTTAAATATACAGGCAGTTCAGTTAAAGATAATGCATACCCAGCCACTGTTAGGCACTGAAGTTCAGCTGCAATTCTTATAGGATGACTTGTTGGAATTAAATGTTTCAGAGCTATTTTCTCTTCAGGTCCTACTTGTAACTGTGCTGTGGCCAAATAAACAGAGCTAAAAGTGCCTGTAAAACAATGTATTCAATTTTTCAATATTTGGTTTTTAAAAATGTTAATGAAACAATGCTAAAATAGATCCCAAAACTGAGCCCATGAAATTATCCTAATCTATCATTAATATATTTAAATATATTATACATGAAGAGCAAAAACACCTAAAAATAGGACTTTCAATTTGTAATAAATTCTTAACTGTCTTCAATTCTTTAGGGGATATATTAATTTACCAAAGCTCTACAGTAAATCTGCCTGGGTTAGCATAAAATATTTCCATGGTCATGATCCATTCTAGCAAGTATTTTTCTATAGTACTGTCATTTGAAATTACTTCCTTTAGAGTTGGATACAGGTCTGTTAGAAGTAGACTTGTTAACAGTCTTGGGGGGAAAAAACTACAAAACCACCTGGGCTTTTAAATTTAGCATTAAACTAAATAGAAAAAATAAAAGAGCTGGTGGTCAGTTAAATTTGAGAAAACTGAGTTAAAACAAATTGATAAATTTCTTTACTACAAAAATTTCCAAAGCTAGAGCTTTGTGTGCTTTGTGTGTTTAAGTACATCACAAATAACCAAAAGGGAGCCATACATACTACATTTTCCAAGCTTATTTAGCCTTAGAACACCCTTCTCCCCTCCCCCTCTCCAGGAATAGCTATTAATGTTAGGAGGACAGCAGTGTTTTCCAGAACAAAATTTTTGAACACTAAGTCAGTGTTCAAAAAAGGTAAAGATGTAAAGATCTGCTTCTTACATCCCAAAACATCTCACCTTCTAATTTTTTTGCCCAATGACCTAGGCTTCTTTGTGTTTGACACTTTTCATTGTGAAAAGCAAACAATGAAGTAAATGGAAGCTTTTTTGTTTTTAACTATTTAGGCATTTCCTAACATAGCCACCAAAACCTTTTATTATCTTTTACCTTCTCATTCACTTCACATCTGATAAATTCACCCTTCATTTAATCAACAAGACTGCCAGTCCCTCAATGACATTTATGTCGATACTGACCATCTTATAAATATTGTTACCACTTGATTTCCATCATTTTGTCACCTTAGATTTCTCTGTTTCAACATACAGTTCTACCTAACTACAACAGAGAAAGAAAAAGGACTTTCCTTGATCAAATTCCCCCACATGAATCTTAAATTTTTCATTTTCAATAATTATCCTTAACAATACATTAGTATATCAACACTTTTAACGGTATAACAGCATAAAGATTAAAATAGGACTATTCATTTTACTGTAAATATTTATTCTTTCGTTCTTTCCAGGGGAAAAAGAAAACCTGATGTCATAATTAGTAATATGACCATGATCTCATTATTTTAAAAAGTATATACTTTTCAAAAGGAAATAGTAATGAAAATCAAGATTATACAAAGCAAAACATAAGGGAAAAAAACTTTTAAATAAAGTAGATCTCTAAGTTACCTTCTCCAATTTTGTCCTTAATCTTAAACAGATTACCAAGCTGTGGTACAGCTTCATAAAGCTTCTCAATATCTTTTTTAACACCTATCAAGGAAAAAGAATTTATAGTTATAATTAATGAAAGTATATTTTATACTTTAAGTTAAAAAACCTCAATGAAATAAATTCTAGAACATAATTAAAAAGTTAAAAAGTAGCTATAATAAACCTTAAAATCATGACAAAAATATTTAAAACCCTGTTAAGTTGCTGTAACACACTTCTTGAAAAAAACATAAAACTGTTAAGTCCCAGAATCACACACATCAAATTTCTATTACTCAGAATTATATTAACAGATACACTGTCACTCCATAGAGTACAACACAATAAAGAAGCTTAATTTAAAAAATAACTAAACAATTTGTGCTGTGATCACTAGATGGCATGACAAGGACACAATGTAATCTTGAAAACTATTTCTCTTCCCCAAAGATACAAAATCTTACAAGCTTGGGAAAGTTTTATATATTGAGTATTCACAGTGTACCCTCAGAGAGAAATTCTACCAAAGCTCTCAGGAATGTTAAAAATATTTTTTAAAAAACAACTATCCCAATTATCAATAGTATCCTTTATCTTTGAGACCAGATAAGATAAACTGCTACTTTTAAATACATATAAACTCTTTACAAAAATATACATGGTTAAAATAAGAAAGGCAGTAATACCAAATGTGATAAACTACTGGATATAAAAGAAAACTACATACTTAAGAGTTATCGGATTTTATTACAGTATCTAAGACAAACATCAGCTACTTTTTAAGTTATAATAGTAATAATGTAAATAATGTATATAATGGTTTAAGACATTTTCAAACCACTTTCACATGTATTCTTCTCAGATCTTCACAACAGCACTGGGATACTGGCAAAACAGGAATTATCCTGATTTTCAGATAAGAAAACCCTATTTAGGAAAGTGAAATTATGTGTCCTTTTAACACTGTGTTTTAAAAAGTGCTCAGGGTCCTCTGGGTGGTCCAGTTGGTAGGGTGTCTGACTCTCAATTTCGGCTCAGGTCATGGTCTTGCAGTTCATGGGATTGAGCCCCGAATTGGGCTCCATGCTGACACTGTGGAGCCTGCTTGGGACTCTCTGTCTCCCTCTCTTTCTGCCCCTCCCTCACTCTTTCTCTCAAAATAAATAAATTTTTTAAAAATGCTCAGCGATGGGAATGTTAAAAAAAAAAAATTAACAAATTTGGTGCAAGTCCTGTTCTCTAAGAGCTTAGTCTAGTGGAAAAGTCAGGTGTTAAAAGCTCTGAATACAAGACAGTAACTATAATAATACAAGAATGCATATGTTACTAGATATAAGGAAGGGGAGGGGAATGAACACAGCAAGCTCCAGGTGACAATTAAGCTGTGTTTTGAAGCACTCACCAAGTAGAAAAAGTGGATGAAGGCATTTTACGAAGAAGGAACTATGTACACAAAGGCATGGAAAAGGAAAAAGGCATGGATTACTTTATCCAAGGGGAGAGGTCGGTGAGGGAGGCAATGAAATTCAATGTGGCTGAAGAAGGGAGAGGGAAAGAATGCAATTGAAAGCCATGGAAAACTTTTAAGCAGGAAGATGACAAGTAGAGGATGAATTTGAGGGGGAAGAAGAACATTAAGAGCTGGAAACTAAATAACAAGCCAAGATCTAGTCCAAGAAGATCTAGTATTCTTTCCATTGTATCAATCCATCTAAGGAAATGGGAAGAACCTACTTTCCCATCTACTTCATGGGTAACTGGAGAAGCTTCATGGGTTTCAATACACGAGGCAATACTAGAACAGTAATTATGAGTACCAGTTTTGGAGATGAGAGGACTAAATTAAAATCCTGGCTCCATTATTTACCAGACTAGGTACGACTTTCCTTGAGCACACAGCTTATTACATTGAGCCTTAGTCTCCCCATCCACAGAAAACGGGTAATAACTGTACCCATGCCACTGAGATACTGTGAGGATTAAATGAAATAATATACATAAGAAGTTTTTAACACAATGCCTGACACATAGCAAATATTAAATAAAAGTGGTAATTCTGTTGTAGTTATTAACATTATTTCTTTAGCACTTTTGCTTTACCCTTTACTTGAAATCTTTTTCCCTTATTATTTCATGTGGCTGGCTCAAAGGTCAGTTCTTCTCTGATATCCTATTTAAAACAGCATTCCTCTCATTACCCTGTTTATTGTCTTTGGAGTGCTTGTCCACTATAAAATTATCCTGTTTATTTGTTTGCTCTCTGCCTCTTCCCACTAGAACATAAGCTCCACCAGTACTGTTCCCTGTGTGCCTAATTCACCACAGTACACTCAGCTCCTAGTTAGAACAGTGCCTGGTATGCTTGTTCAGTGAATGAATTATTACTATCATTATGGACATTCAGAGATAGCTGAAGGGAAAAAAAGCAAAAGTTTAGACGTTACAAAAAGAGTGAAGAAGTCAAGACAGTAGCAGCTACCTCACTATACGCTACCACACTACTTCACTCTAGAAACCAAAACCAAAGCCAGGGGGGAAAAGCCAGCCTCTAGCAGTCATTCTTGCCATAGTCAATTATAATCTTTCTTAATGGGTGTCAATTCCAACCAGCTTCAAATTCCAGTGTCACAGGAAAGGCACCATGAAAGGGTAATAAAAATGATATATTCAATTTTATATTACATGTCCTTGATTCTGAAACACAATTTTAAAAACTCTGAAATTGGGATGCAACTTACAATTATTGTCAGCCAGTATCAATACTTACAGAACAGGTATCAGTGACTTGACGAAAATCTAAGAAATCATAAAAGAGCATTCACATTTAACCCGTTAAGAGCAAACAGTTGTAGGGAAAAGTGGTAAAGGTGATGAAGCAGAATCAAACGTAGGTCAGCTCCACATAATTGGGCTCTTATGAGTGCATTAACAAATGGTAATTAAAAAATGAACTCTTCAAAGAAATTCTGCATCATTAACGTATAGAGAACATTATGAGGGGGAAAATGGGGTGTCAATGAGTGTGACTATACTCAAAGTGACTCAGAAAAGAAAGATGTTAAATATTTAATTTCCTTTTTAATTATGTACCTGAGATATACATTTGTCTAATTACATCCAAAAGAACTCTTTCAAAAAGTATAAGATAAAAAATTCTAGGTGATAAGAAAGCACTGTGTCATAGTATAACTGGCAGCATTTCTGAGCAGCAGATAAAATGGGGTTATCTAACAATCAATGGTATTTAGGGGCACCTGGGTGGCTCAGTCAGTTAAGCATCTGACTCTTGATTTCAGTTCAGGTCATGATCTCACGATTCATGAGTTCAAGCCCTGCATCAGGCTCTGCACTGACAGTGCACAGCCTGCTTGGGATTCTCTCCCTCCCTCTGTTTCTCCCCTATTTGTGCCCTCTCTCTCTCAAAATAAATAAACTTAAAATTTTTTTTTAAATCAATGGTATTTAAATACAATGAAATGTTAAGAACCCTATTTGTAGTCTCTTTACTACAAAATATATTGAAGTGTTTGTGTGGATGTTTTGTTGTGTGTGTGTATATATGAGAATACTAAAAGCTCTGTAGTCATATGATACAGAGTTGTGCTGTCTTCTGGTTTCATGTAACTAAATTTATTTTTTAAAGATTTTATTATTATTATTATAGTAAATGTTTATTTTTGAGAGAGACAGTGCACATGCGCAAGCAGGGAGGGACAGAAAGAGAGGGAGGAAGGATCTGAAGCAGGCTCTGCACTGAGAATGGAGAGTCCAATGCAGGGCTCAAACTCAGGAACTGTAAGATCATGACCTGAGCAGAAGCTGGACGCTTATCCGACTGAGCCACCCAGGTGCCCCTTAAATTTAAATTAAAATTTAAAAAAATTAAAAATTTCCTGTCGTATTAGCTATAGGTGACAACATAGAAACATTTCCATTATTACAGAAGGTACTATTGGGTGCTGAAATAGAAGAAAACCCAGATTCAACTCCTATCATTAAACCACATTAATACTCATTTTCTTAACCTGAAAATCAAAGGGGTTAGATTAGATGAATTTTCCTTTGAGTTCTATGTTTTGGAACTTCCCGTTGTATTAGCATGAGCTGGCAGTCAGTAATAGAAACACTGGTTAACTATTAGAAATCACCAGAGAGGATAAGGAACTACTGTAATACACAAGCCACGTGAAGCACTATGTAAGCTCAAGGTGTTTTCATGCCACTACTAACTTGCTAGGCACTTACGTATCTTTACAAAACTCAAAATATGTTTATATTAGTTTCCTGTCACTACAGAACAACTCTGACATTTTCAAACAACAGTAAAACTTTCTGACAACCAAACTGAATGCAAAATCCTCATTTCTGAAGGAGATGAGAGTAAATAGCAAAAGAGAACATTAATGTTAAATGACAGAAAACACTACTAAAGGCAGAGACGAGAATGGATATATACTTTGAGCATCAGGGGGAAGATCCTGAAAAGTCTACAAGCCAAAAACATTTACATGCCTATACTTTATTTCTTCTTTAAAGTTTATTTATTTTGAGAGAGTATGTGCCAACGGGAGAGGGGCAGAGAGGGAGTGAGAGAGAATCCCAAGCAGGTCTCTGTGCTGTCAGAGCCAAAACGGAGTCAGATGCTTAACCAGCTGAACCACCCAGGCACCCCTAAATGCCTATACTTTAAACATGAAGGTCTAGGCTTCCATTTTGAAATTTTAAGGAAAAATATTTTTCCTGCTACATAATATATCCAAGTGGCTTTAATACTATACTCTCAACTTCCATCATTGCTGGCCTGTACCATCTATTCGTAACATAGTACCCAGAGTGATCCTGAGAAAGCTAAGTCACCATGTCACTATTTTGCTCAAACCTAGTAAGAGTTTCACAGCTTGCTTCATATAAAGGTGAAGGAACTACCTCCTCTCCTCATACCTCTCTTTGCCATCACTCCCATCACCCTCCAGCCTCCAGTGACAAGGACCTGGACAAGGCCTTGCTATTCCTAAATGCTAGGCACACTCCCATCTCAGGGCCTTCTCCCTTGCTGTTTCCTCTGCCTGGCATGCTCTCCCTCATATATCTATGTAGCTCATCACTTTACCACCTTCAAGTCTTAGTTCAAATGTTACCACGCTGAAGTCTTCTCTGACCAATTACACTTCTTAAAAATCACAATCTCCTACTCCAACACTTCCTATCTCCACTTCCCTTCTATATTTTCTTCACAATACTAACCACCCTTGAACATATTATTTCTTTTATCATCTATCTTTCCAGTAGATTGAGGGCATTGATTTTTGTCTGTTTTATGCACTGATTTATTCCAGCACCTAGAAAAGTAATTGCACATAATATTTAATATTCATCATATAAACAAAATGTTTTCAATTACTTACAATGGAGTAAAACTGCCACTCTAGGAATATATGTGATGCTTATTCTGAAGCTTCGTGTACTGTCTGACTTACATCTCTTAAGCTAGGAAGATCATATAATTTAGCCCAAACTTAGGCACTCTTGAGAGTGAAAGGGGACACTAATAACAATTACAGTGTGACAACAGGCATAAACTGGATCTGTCCCACACAAATGATACTATAACCCATTTTAGTAGCAAGAGCTAAGAGCATCCATATAACACATCACAAGCGCAACTTATAGTATAGTTCAACAATACAGAGGAAAGTAAACATTAGTTACAATATTATGCCCAGTATTTTGTTCACTGTGGCATTTTTCTTAATAGGAAAAAATGGAAAACAATCTAAAGGTTTACTAAAAAGGGTAATTAAATAAATTGTAGCATACTATGCAATGAAACATTAGCCAGTCAACTTAAACCAAGCTGTAGATAATTTACATAAGAAATGTTCAAGTTACATATTGCTAAGTAAAAAATAAAGACTAGAAATAAGTTGGTTACGATCCTAATTTAGTTTTGTTTGAAATGTATCTTGTCACGCACAGGATGACTAAAGGACTGTAACAAAAGGTCAACGGGGCAATATTTGTATAATAATGTATAAAATTTGGACGTTATTTCCTTATTTGAGTTTTCTACACTTTTTAAATTTTCATCAATAATCACATACACTTTTTATCAAAAAAAAAGAGCTACAAAAGCTGACATATCCTAAAACAAAGGGCCATGTTATTCGTCCATTACACTAAGTTTTTACTTTATATCCTTGCCTTAAACCATTCATTCATGTATTTTTAAGCACCTACTCTGTGCTGGATACTATTAGGTTCTGGGAATACAAAGATATACAAAAAGGTCCTACCATTCAAAAGTTATTCCATCAAGAGAAAGTGAATCATATTAGCTCATGAGACAGTTATGGGCCTGGATATCATTAGCTTTACTCCTTACTGAAGTTATTTTTTATATAACCTTAGCTTTTACTAAGCATCATATTAAAAATAAGTATGAATAAAATTTCAGCATGTTTTATGAGTTATTAAAGGTACTGCTTATAAGGTTCAATGTTCTGTTACATAAAAGTCACAAAACTTTAGAAATTTAGACTACAATTCACTTTACTCTTTATTTCCCAGATTTTCAGAATATTAGAATAGTAGCTTTCACCTGAACATAATGCTAAAGCCATGTCGGATTCATCTGTTCATACACTCTGCCTAAAGCACAAGATACACCAGGAGCTATATGAGATACTGCCTTCAAGGAGCTTACAGTAGAAATGAAAAGACAAAATACACAGAATGCTAAAAGATACAAGAAGGATAACACAATGACTGTTGTTATTGTATTATGGGTCCAATGACACAGGAGAAAGCTGAATTGTGAAGAACAGGACAAATGGAAGAGGGACAGCAACCATGAAACTGGATGAAGTGGCATTTTAAGATTATTCTAGTAGCAGTGTACCAAATGAACTGGAGGATGGAAAAGAAGTGAAAGCAGGCAGTTTAGGTAAGAAACTTCATTGTAATCAGGAGCATGGTATAAGAGAACAGATTACTGTGGTGGAAGTAGGAATAAGAAGCAATGCCATACATATTAAAAAAGAAGTAAGATAAAGTTGGATAATTTCTTATGAGAAGCAAATATAAATCATTAAGTCGAAGACAACTCTAGAGTTTTTAAGCACAGGCAACGGGAACAACTGGGACATTAGAAAGGGTACTCATTTTGACACCAAAGAAGAGTTTAAGTTTTAGTCAGAAAGCAAAAGCATGTGATAATCATTTTTCTAGAGTGTTGTTAAAGTCTGTTTTGTAGTGGATAAATAGATCTCATGGATAAAAGGTCAAAATTAGTATCTTCTGGACAACCAAAACATGCTTAAAACAAAGATGGAAAAGAAGATTTAGCTATTTTTTAGGAAAAAGGAAATGGTCACCTGGAACTCCTCTATTTAACAAATATTTATTAAATGCCTATTATGTCCCAGGCACTGCTAGAGCAGGAATGAAGGTGCACACATTTTAGTGTATAAGATCAGGTATTGTTTGACCCTCTCCTCACTTCAGGGTCTGGGTTAAGGTCAACACTGAGATGTACACTGAGATACAGTGCTTTTGTACTGCTACATATATTTCATTATTTATTTGTCAGTGAATTCTGCTTTTCAATACTTGCAGTGAAAATTCCTCCATCGTCGACTTGTAAATCCAAGTTTAATGCAATATGAAGACAGATAAGAACATAGATCTGGGAGAAGAAATTCTAGTTTGGGTATCAACAAACTGTTCTTGGATAACCACCAATGTTTAGACTCTAGCAACTTCTGTAAAATGACATGGATGGATTACAATCCTTCTAAAATGCAATCCAATCCTAAATCTAGACCTCAGGAAGCTTTACTGATATGTAAAACACTCCCATGTAAACATACAACTCACTTTACATTCGGGAAGTTCCTTTTAAAAAAAATAACCGAAATCACAGAATTGTTGCCTGCACATCCTTGGAATTAAACACATACCTGGTAGTTTAAAATTCTGCTCATGTTTTTTTAAGGAGCCATCCGCCTGAACCTGGTCACGCTGGGGAGAAAAAGCCATTGGTTCATCCATCTGAATCCCCAAAGATGCCTCCATCACAAAACAACTGGGATGCAAAATGCCAGCTAAGGGGTCATGTCCACCGGGGGAGCAAAGCAGCTGTGAAAATTAGAATACTGGAGAAGATGAGAAGTTTAAATCACTCACTGAACCAAGCAGTAAAAAAACGCCAGTCCCCACAGGGGCAGATATTTAAAAGCGCACCGTATGTCTAAATCCCCAAAGGGGGTAAAACTGTGGGCCATTTCTAAGGATTACATTTACTTCCCTTTTACCTTACAGCAACACAGGGCAAGGGGGGCGAGGGGAAAATGTTCTAGTCAGGGGAGCCGCCTCGGCGGCCGGCGGCGGAGCGAAGGGTGGTGGCGGTAACTGGGGCGGCAGCGCGACGGGACACAAGCCAGATGGAGAATAGGGGAGCAGGGGCGGGTACGGTAGGCCTTATGGGGAGAGCGGTTTGACCTGAGAGAAATTAAGGAGGAATGAGTACTGAAAAGGAGCGACAGGAGGTTCGCTCAAGGCCCCATGCAAGTTGATGGAGAACTGATCCGATACTGGCCACCAGGGGAGGGGAGAGAAAGAGGGAATGAATGGGATCCTTCTGGGAGCACCGGCCGCGAGCTCAGCGGGGAAGGACCTTCCTCCTTCAGACCCGAGACCCAACGGGATGCTGAGTGCGCAGGCGCATGACTTTCCCGCCGTGGGTCAGCGGGATCCGAACAGGGGTGGGAGGATGGGTTACTGCGCTGCGACAAGACCGAAGTCACGATCCAGAATTCGTTTCTAATCCCTCAGAATCCCGCGCCATGGAACAAACCGTCGGAAACTCACAGTTTAAGGGAATACGACTTCTGTGGCTCCCCAGCTGCCTGGGTCGCCGCTGCCAAGAGATCCCCACCTAGCGACTCTGCCAAAAGCGCCTGCGCAACACTTCCCGCCTAGCTGCTTCTAGTTGCTCATGCGCACTGTAAAGGCCTCGGTGCCGCGGCATCAGCCATTGAGCGCTTGCGCGATAGGGTTGGGTTTTCTGCCCTAGGCGGTGGTTGGTTAAAAGAGCGGTTACAGAAATAAATACCGGGAATGATTCTTTGCTAAAGAATAGTGAACCGTGAGGTTAAGGATCCAGCCCAATTATCAGGAAAGATAATTCAGAAATAGAAAAGTCTCAGGTTCTAGGTGTACTGACACATCCTGACATACCGTGGCCACACAAGAAACCGGGCACACTTTGAGTAAAAGGTGGTTACTTTCCCGACCCCCTGCTTTTCACTTCCTTTTGTTGAGTGCCCTACTTCAGTAAAACAAACAAAACCTGCAACTGTTGGTTGTTGATGACTTTATTCGCAGAAATGAGCCCAGAGACATTCAAACACTGATTCAGTCAGTGTATTTATTGAGCCTGTGGCTGCGAGGCAGGTTTCTAGAGGCTGAGGTTCCACAGGTGAACACCACAGAAAACCACCATCTCTTTGTGAAGTAAAATTCCAGTAAGGAGGAACAAATTCCAGTAAGGAACAAATGAACAAATGAAGAACAACATTCTTTCAGATATTCATCTGTGCTCTGAAAGAAAGTAGAAGGATGTGTTAGTGACTAGGAAGGAGGCACCATGATGGGAGCCAACAAAGAGAGACTGCCAGGCAAAGGATAGAGCAAGTGCAAAGGTAGAAATGAACTTGGTGTATTGGCGGGGTGTGTGACTGTAAATTCACAGAACATCAACATCAGACAAAGTCATGATAAATCAAGACAAAATAAAAATTATTTTTGTAATTATATCTGTAATCATATCTCAACATAGGCAAAACAAAAACATTGTCCAAACCACAAAAAATGAGCAAATGTTTTCCTATCCTGGCTAATATGACTGCTGCTTCTTTACCTATTACAGTTATAGTCTCAGCCCAGTAAATAATACTCCTTATTAAAATATCCAACTATAAAATTACTCCTGCCTCCCTACAACTTCCAATTCAGAATAAAGTTCCTCTTCCTTGAACCCTCCCCTAAATTACCTAACAACTCCAAACTTCTAACACTCTTACTGAGATACCCACGGTTCTCCACGGTGGGTATTCTCACTTACTGAAACAATAAACCCAAATTGTTCAACTACAGGTTTATTCCTCGTGGTCTTTGGTTGGTAGGCATTGACAATAATCAAGTCTGAGATGCCTGTTAGGTACCCAAGTAATAATGTCAAGTAAACAGATGGATATATTGGTCTGCAATGGAGTCTCAGTTGGAGACATAAAACTGGCAATTATGAGTTTATATATGAACCTTAAAACCTTGGGGCTAGATGAGATTATCTAAGCAGATTTCAGAGAGAGAACTGGTCTATGAGAACCTCCAACATTTCAAAGTTAGGTGGAGGAGGAAGAAAGAAGAGCCAGCAAGAGACCAAGAAGGAGCAGCCTGTGAGGTAAGAAGGTGATGTCATAGAATTCAAGAGAAGGAAGTTTTACAATTGAAAGGAAGTGATCAACTATGGTAAATACTGCACAGAAGTGAAGTAGTGAGGACACAGAAATGACCAGTGGATTTGGCAACATGGCAATCATTAGAATCTCTGGCAAGAATAATTTCAAGGTGTAGTGAGACAGAAAGACAAGTGTGTTGAAGAACAAAAGATGAACAATCAGCGACAAGTCTTAAGGTTTTGTTTCTTTGGTTGTTTTTTTTGGTGGGGAGGAGGATGAAGATTAGAGAAATAAGATGGTGGCTGGTGGGTTAAGTAGAGCAAGGGAAATTTTTTGTTACTGTTGTGCTGGCAGATAAATGCTTATATTATGGTGGGAATGATGTAGTACAGAAAGAAATTGTTGATGTTGGATAAAAGGGGAATACCTACAGGAATGAAATTATAGGGGAGAATGAAGGAATGGATCCAAAGCATAAGTGGGCCTTTGAAAACAACCCAGATTCCCATCCTTTTAACACAAGGGAAAAACATAAGATGAATTCAGATGCAGGTGGTTTGTGTGTGGGTGGGGGGATAAAGTAGTTCCAACCAGATCACATACATTTTCTTAATAAAATGAGATGAGGTCCTCAGCTGAGAATGAGGTAAGAGGGGGTATAAGAGGTTGGAGGAGTGAGAAGACCAGAGGGATGTTCTGAGAGTAAGAAGGTGAACTGTGGAAAGATTGTGCTATTGCCAGCATGGTTGAGTGCCCATTTTCAATTTAAAGTAGTCTGGGGGCACCGGGGTAGCTCGCTCAGTCAGTTATGTGTCTGACTCTTGGTTTCGGTTCAGGTTGTGATCTCATGGTTTGTGGACTTGAGCCCTGAGTTTGGCTTTGCGCTGACAGTGCCAGGGAGCCTGCCTGGGATTCTCTCTGTCATCTGCGCTCTCTCTCTCTCTCGCTCTCTCTCTCTCTCTCTCTCTCTCTCTCAAAATAAATAAACTTTAAAAATATATACAGTCCAGATGGCATACTGGTATGATCTTCTCAACCTTCAGTCAAGAGTATGCAGACATGGAAAAGAATGGTTGGATTTAACTAAGGATAAATATCACAGGGGCAAGTGAGGGTGTTTACAATGAAGTGATTGGAATAATGCACCATGGAATCTTTGGAAGGCAAGAAGGAAAAGTTATATAGGAAGGTGGTAGATACTGGTATGTGGATTGACAGGTCGATACATAGACAAATACAAAGTGCTGGGAACTATGGATTGGAACTCTCTCTGTAGTGTAAGAATTGATATCATTGAAGTATATGGTTGAGTTAGAAGGATAGAGCTAGCAGATGGGGCATGGGGTGATGAAAATTGGGTTTTCTTAGATAAGAGCATTTGAGAGGGTAGTTAACTTTGCGGCAGGGGTGGGGGGAGAGGCGGGGGGAGGGGAGATCTGTTTTGGTGTGAACAGATTGTATTATCCTGAGTCCAAAACCCTGCTCAGGCCAGGAAGGTATCAGTTATTTTGCTTAATCCATTTTCTCCCCAGGCAGTAATAGCCCTCCTTTGGGTCCCATTAGCATTTTATGCATGCTGCCATTTTAGGACACAGGTATAAGAAAGAAATGAAGAATCTGGGAACCACCACAGACCTACTGAATCAGAATCTTCAGTATAATAGGGTCTCCAGGTTATTTGTATGATTTCTGGAGCCCCAGAAGCACTGTTCTAGAACACTGATTCTCAACTTTGCCTGCACGTTAGAATCACCTGAGAAACTGTTAAAAATTCGGAAGCCCAAACTACACCTCAGATCAATTACATCAGAATTTCTGGGGGGGGGGGGGGGAGGCGCACCTGGGTGGCTCAGTCGGTTAGGCATCCGACTTCATCTCAGGTCATGATCTGTGAGTCTGTGAGTTTGAGTCCCACATCGGGCCCTGTGCTGACAGCTCAGAGCCTGGAGCCTGCTTCCGATTCTGTGTCTCCCTCTCTCTCTGCCCCTCCCCTGCTCATCCTCTGTCTCTCTCTGTCTCAAAAATAAATAAACACATTTAAAAAAAATTTTTTTTAAAGGAATTTCTGGGGGTGGAATCCAAACATCAGACTCCTATTTTATTTTATTTTATTTTATTTTATTTTATTTTATTTTATTTTATTTTTTAGAGAGAGAACACACAAGGAGGGGAGAGGGGCAGAGAGAATCTTTAGCAGGCTCCACACTCAGTGAGGAGCCTGACACGTGGCCCTGGGATCGTGACCTGATCCGAAATCAAGAGTTGGACATTCAGCTAACTGAGCCATCCAGGTACCCCCAAACATCAGATTCTTTTAAAGCTCCCCCATTTGACTACAATGTGCAACAGAGTGAAAACCACTAATTTAGATTTGGTCACATTAATCTGTAAAGCCTGTTATCATAATCCTTGCCAAAGTTATTTCTCCTCAATTATATACTTGTATAATCTTTAACTTCTTCTTTGTATCTTTTATACTAAGTGTGCAGTAACTACTTCTTTGAATGACTGTATCTTGTGTCTCAAATTATTTTTCAGCTTTATACTAGCTGTGTAGCCTGCATGAATTACTCAGTATCTCTGACACTCAGTCTCTATTTCAAAAATGTAAAATGGACACAGTTCTTGCTTGGTTTGGCGTGAGGGATTGAGTTAGATAAAGTGAGATAAAACATGTAAAGTGCTTAGCATAGCAGGCCTGACTATGTTAGCTCATTTGATTTACAGTAGGGTTTTTTTCCCCTTTCCCTATGTCCTATCCCCAGTGCCGTCCACATAGTAGAGACACAAAAAATAGCTGTGGAATTAATGAACAATTAGAGTTTAGGTTTTAAATGGTTACATTTATATCTCCAAGAGCAAATTGAAGATGGGTTGATTGTTGAATTTTGATTATAAAATTCAGTTTAATAATATAAATGGGCATATACTTGACATTTAATTATTATATAAAAATTTAGTAATTTTTGACTTGTGGGTTGAATTAATAGTTGTTACTTAGGGATGTTGGTAACTATGTAACACAAAGTTTTCTTTAGGGTCAGATCAGTGCCTTCACTATTTTTCCTTCACAGCATGTTTATTCAGACTCCACAGGCCTGTGTGTGTGTGTGTGCGTGTGTGTGTCTTCTTTTTATCTTTTGTTTGTACCTATGCATCCTCCAAAGTTAGTGAAGGTTCCATTTCTTCAGATATCCCAGCTGAGGATTTGTCCCTTTCCTCGTGGTTAACTCTTTATGGACCATCTACAAGTAAACTTATCACATGCTGTTTTGTTTTCTAATTAACTGCATTGGACACTTTAGTTCCTTATTAAACATACTTTCATGTTCTCTGAGGTACACTGCTCTTCTGTGCGTTTCATGTTCCAACTTGACTGCAATCTTGTGAAGGACCTTGTCTTCCAAGGATTTCTTTAATTCTTCATAGCACTTAATTCCATGCTAGCCACAGAGTAGTTGTTTTACTAATGCTTTTTGCAGTCATCATCAACATGTACTGAGTTTTTTAAGTTTTTATTTTTTTCTATAATAATTATTCCTAATTTGTATTTCTTATTTTTTAAAATATGATTTCTTGTCAAGTTGGATAACACACAGTGTTAGTAAAGTGTGCTCTTGGTTTTGGGGGTAGATTCCTGTGGTTCATCGCTTACATAGAACACCCAATGCTCATCCAACAAGTGCCCTCCTCCTCAATGCCCTTTAGCCATTTTCCCTTCTCCCCTACCCCCCCACTTAAGCTTTTACTTTAATTCCAGTTAGTTAATATACAGTGTTATATTAGTTTCAAGTGTAGAATATATGTACTGAGTCTTTTTATCCTATTTAGATGAATTCATATTCTGAGGAAGGGAGTTTGTTTATCCAGTAGGTTGTTTTCTCTTTCCTCCACTTCCACAGGAGACAGTTAAGGATCTAGGAGGTAGTCTTATTTCAAAGGCATGAGAAAGCTCTGCAATGATTTTCGGCAATTGATATCAGAACAGGGCTTATTATTACATAGGTCCTTTTATGGTTCTAAACTGGGTCAGAGAAAAGACAATGACTATGTAAAATAAATGTTTTGACTTCTTCATCTTCAAAAGCAAGAGATAGGGAATGGGAAAGGGAAGTAAGAAAGAGAAAGTGGAAGTAGAAAAGGGAATTAACATATGAAAATACCGATCACTGTGCTGGCTTTAATCTTGTTATTCTAGATGTTCTGCATGGAAGGGAAAAAGTAAATAGGGGATTGGGGCGCCTGGGTGGCTCAGTCAGTTGAGCGTCCGACTTCGGCTCAGGTCACGATCTCGGGGTCCGTGAGTTCGAGCCCCACATCGGGCTCTGTGCTGACAGCTCAGAGCCTGGAGCCTGCTTTGGTTTCTGTGTCTCCCTCTCTCTCTGCCCCTCCCCTGCTCATGCTCTGTCGCTCTCTGTCTCAGAAATAAATAAAACATTAAAAATTTTTTTAAAAAAAGTAAATAGGGGAGGAGATAAGCGTCCTTCAGAGGGTGTGACCAGGTTGGTAGGTCCTGTCCACTGGAGGGGGAGGTGGAAATCTTGAATGGAGAAATGACTCAGCAGTTACAGGAAGACTGCTTCCCAGGCCTGGCAAGATGCTCATCCCTGTTGACAGGAGCAGGGAAGGACCAAGCGGGCTGGACAGTGGGTACCTTATCACTAACAGGTGGTTTCCCCAGTGCCTTGGTGCTGCATGAGACTCCCCACTCCCACCCCGAATCTTTGCATAATTCCTGCCAGGATTAGAGGGGATGCAGAGATTGAATTTCCTACCATCTCAGCAGAATGATGTCTCAGAGGTAAATGAAATCGGATTCAGATAAATAATTGCAGCAGTTTTTTGAACAGCTGAGTTGGAACTTGAACCTGATCAATAAGTTCATGCAACAGTAAATGAGTCAGGATTTATGATTCTCCTCTTTATGTCCCCAAACCTGCTCATTTTCCATTAGAGGAGTGAGCAAGTTAGGGGGACAATTAGCTATTGTCTACCTGGGCTGGGGCCTGGGTACCATATGGCCCCAAGTCCTCTTATGTTTATCCTATCGTGTTAGAAATCTCTCCCCTGTCAGCGCACCTCCTCTCACCCTCTACCCTTTAACACAGCTCCCTCTCAAAACCTTTTGCTCCTGAGTGCTAAGTAAAGCAGAAATTTTTATTTGACAAATAAGGAATCATTTAGGGCTGCCCTCCAAGGTGGCTAAGAATGAATTCTATAGTATCGGAGGCACACAGTTTGGGTAAAGGAATAAACTTTAGTGGGAAAAGTTATTAGCTAACGGTGAACAAGAGAAGTCATGGACCTCTTGTTGCCAGTGAGATTGGGAGTCTGTTCTGCGGCAAAGATTGTCCTACCCTCCTACTGTTCTTCTTTCTTTATAGGGAACTCACGGGGACAATCTGATTAGTGGGATTGAAACTACTTGGGCATCAGGCAATCTGTGTTTAGACGCCAAGTAATTATAGACAACTTATCTGCAGAAAGCAGGTACCCAGCAGGTGGAGACCTTGGGTCTTGAGGAATTTGAATCGGGTACAGTCTGTCACTAGAGAAAAAGCAGGGAGTTCCTGTCAGCTGTATAGTCAACTCAGAATAAGTTCCCAGCGTAACGTTCAAATAATTCTGTTCATCTTTCTTTCTCTCCACGCAGTCAACTAGTAACAGGAAAAGTTATTGGAGGTCTTATCCCCTCCCCCACTTTTTGTTTGTTTGTGGTTTACCTCCATTATTAAGCTGAGGCACTCTCTCAGGAAATCCTCAAAGATAGATAACCTAGGATAAAGATAAAGCAAATATGTAGCTTTTGGATGTGAACAGAAATTTTCTCTTAGGGCAATCAAAAGCTGTAGATTCAATGTTTCTGTGCCCCCTCCATTCACATGTTGATTTTGAAACCTAGTCCCTACTGTGATAGGTGTAAAGAGGTGGTGCCTTTGCAAGGGAATTAAGTCCTAAGAGCAGACGACTCCATTGGGATTAGTGTCCTTATAAAGACACCCCAAGGAGCTCCCTGGTCCCTTCCACCCGGTAAGGACATTGCAGAACGGCTGCTATCTGTGGACCTGGAATATGTTCTCATCTGTCTGAGCCTTGATCTTGGGCTTGCCAGCCTCCAGAAATGCGAGAAATAAATGTTTGTTTTTTAAGCCCCCAAATCTGCAGTATTTTAGTATAGCAGCCTGAATGGACTACAACAAAAATAAGTAAATGAGATAAACCCCTACCTTATAAAATAAAATTCTACACATTCATTGTAAAATATACATGGAACATAGCATTTCATGGGAAGAAGCCATTTCAAAAATAAGAGCATAAATTATTTTATGTGTGTGTGTATATTTATTTATTTATATATAGAGAGAGAGCATGGGAGAGTTCAGGAGAGAGGGGCAGAGGGAGGGAGGGAGGGAAGGGGAGAGAGAGAGAGAGAGGGAGGGGGAGAGAGAGAGAGAGAGAGAGAGAGAGAGAATCTTTTTTTTTTTTAATTTTTTTTTAACGTTTATATTTTTTTGAGACACAGAGAGACAGAGCATGAACAGGGGAGGGGCAGAGAGAGAGGGAGACACAGAATCTGAAGCAGGCTCCAGGCTCTGAGCTGTCAGCACAGAGCCCGACGCGGGGCTCGAACCCACGGACCGTGAGATCATGACCTGAGCTGAAGTTGGACGCTTAACCGACTGAGCCACCCAGGCGCCCCGAGAGAGAGAGAATCTTGAGCAGGCTCCACGCTCAGCACAGAGCCCAACATGGGGCTCAATCCCATGACCCTCAGATCATGACCTGAGCAGAAATCAAGAGTCAGACGCTCAACTGATTGAGCCACCCAGGTGCCCCCAAAGTATAAATTATTTAAAAGTTAAAGAGCTATGACTCAATTCTGAAACTGCAGTGGAATAGCAAGGATTTTTGAAATATATAAATGAATGAACAGAAGTTCAGTTTCTCAACTAGTAATGCAGGAGGTAAAAAATAACTGCCTTGCAGAAATGTTACGCAGATTAAGAAAACATTTAAGGTTTCTGGTAGAGCTTATAGATTTTAATTAATCATACATTGATTAATCATACCTTACATTAAACTGTAGTCATACAGGGGCACCTGGGTGGCTCAGTCAGTTAAGCGGCCGACTTCAGCTCAGGTCATGATCTCGTGGTCTGTGAGTTTGAGCCCCACATCGGGCCCTGTGCTGACAGCTCAGAGCCTGGAGCCTGCTTCCGATTCTGTATCTCCCTCTCTCTCTCTCTCTGCCCCTTCCCTGCTTGCTCTTTCTCTCTCAAAAATAATAAACATTAAAAAAATTTTTTAATGTAGTCATACATTTTAATTAATTCATTCATTCAACACTTTCTCATACTCATGCCTAGCAATAGAATAGATCCTGTCATATGGAGATGAGTAAGAAGAGGACTCCTCTCTCAAGTGGCATGAAGTCTATCTGGGGGTTGAAGGAGACAGTTTTCATATTCATCCTTTATGATATGACTTTAAGCACCTCTTTCTCAAGAAAGCCTCACCAACTGAACAGGTTAGGTCTCTAGGTGTATTCTTCCATAACATCTTGTACTCTTTCTTTTGTCACATTTTGTTATAATTACTTGTTAATGTAGACCTTTGTCATTACACTTGCTATCTCTCATGATGGGGACGAGACTGGTTTGGAACATGCATTCTGAAGCTGGACTGCCAGGGTGACCATGGGCAACTTACTTAACCTCTTGGGGATTCAGTTGCTTCATTTATACAATGGTGATGGTATCCACTTCACAAGGTCGTGCTTAGGTGAATAAATTAATAAATGTGTATTGTTTAGAACAGTGCCTGGCACATGGTGAACTCTATGAGAGTATTAGCCAGGAGGATAACAGTGGTGATGAGATTCCCTAGCACAATATTTGACATATATTAAGTAAGTCAGGAAATACTTGTCAAATGTTACTGAATCTTGTCCAATGAATGAATGAGTAAAATGGAATAAATGCACAGAAGAGGGAGTTATTAACTATGAATCAGAGAACTTTTTCTGGGGAAATTGAAGTCCAAGCTGAGGTTTGAAAAATTAATATGAGTTTACCACTACACCTAGTAGTAGGGAAAGAAAGAGGCGTTCTCTTAGCCATTGAAGGAGAACTGAAACAGACAAATGTCTTCACAGAACTATAAGTGATTTAGTATTATTTTAACACAAATAGAAAAAGATTGGAGAGAGATGAGCCAGAGAGTAGACACAGACCTCATCATGAGCATTCTTGTATGCTATTCTCAAAATGGGCAATAATTAACCCTCAAAATGGGCTAATAAAGGTGTTAAATCAGGGTAAGAGAAATATAAACTTGAGTTGTATTAACATCACTTTGAGGAGAGTACAGAAATTAAACTATAAGAGAAAGAGGTTACAAGCTGCATGACCTATTCAATAAATGTTTAGAGTCAGCAAGAGCGAGAACTTGAAATAGATGACTTGAAATCGTCTCTTTTTGGAAAAGCTTCCATTTTTCGAGTCTACTTCTTCATAAGGCTTTATGCTGTGTACAAGTCATTTCTATATTGTGTTTATATCTCCTTGAGGGATGTTGAAAGGAGAGCAAGACTATAGTTTGTTTATGAATTAAAAGGTGTACAAGAATGAAAAGTAGCAACCATGTTCTCGTTATTGCTGACTTGACTGAAAGAATGTTGTTTCTAGAATTGCCAGTGTGGTTTCCTTTGCAAGAGAAAGCGGTTGAAGCAATATTAACTAGGTCAGTGATTCTAATGTGTGGATGTAGGAACAAATTAGCCAATGAAAACTATTTACCTTATTTTTATGTAGCTATTTTTACAGGAGGTAGATTAGTGAGCAGTGGGTCCTCTTGGAAGGAGGGGTTAGGGAGGGGACAACGTGAGCCCTGGACACACAAGGCGCTTCCTATGTGTGTCCTGCTTTATCTGGGTGATGGATTGAGCGTTGATTCTACCTTTTGGGCTTCCTCCTGAAGAGGAGAGCTAGTAGCAGTCAAAGTCATTGGTCCAAGAAGTCACTAACATGGCACTTGCCTCCAGACATATCTCTTCTTTGAGAAAACACCCAAAACAGGAGAATATGCTACTCTAGAGTCAATGGTGAGAGAATATGAACATTCAGGATAGATATGCCCTGTATATAAGGTGTGGGGTCACATGAGTCTGGCAGCTGGCGGCACTGCTTTCTTTATTGGCTGCTTCTCCTGTAAGAAAGAGGTCTCCTTATTTTCAAGAACCTGGTGGATGGTTGAGAGAGAATTGGGATAAATGATTCCAACTGTTCCCCTTTCCTCAGGGTTTGGTTGTAGTTGAGGTAGGTAGATAATATTTAAGCTTAGTCCTGCATTAAAATAGTGTGGGGAAATGGGCATTTCCTGACATTGGGGGACATAATTATAGTGACCAAACTATAGGACTTTCCTCCCATTCAGGCATCCTGAACAGAAATTAGGAAAGCTCAATAGCAGTGTTTTATGGGAAAACCTCCAAGAGCTTCCTCTCAATCCCATTTGATGTATGCTCGAATTATTGGTATAATGAGAGAAAGAGAAGAAACATTAATGAGCACTGTCATAGGCAATGAGTTGGGCACTGAATTTTGTTTTTTAAATAGAAGCTTCCTAATGAGTGTGAGGTTGTATCTCACTGTGGTTTTGGTTTACATTTCTCTAATGATTAGTGAAGTTGAGCATCTTTTCAAGTGTATATCAATTGTATGATCAAGTGTGATCAATTGCATATCCTCTTTAAAGAAATGTCTATTCATGTCCTTTGCCCATTTTTGAACTAGATTTTGCTGTTGTTGAATTTTAGTGTTCTGTATATATTCTGGATATTAGTCCCTTATCAGCTATATGATTTGCAAATATTTTCTCCTATTCTGTGGGTTGCCTTTTTACTCTGTTGAGAGTGTCTTTTAATGCACAACATTTTTTCATTTTCATAAAATCCAGTTTGTCTATTTTTTCTTTTGTTGACTGTGCCCTTTGGTGTCAGAGCCAAGAAATCATTGCCAAATCTAATATTGCGAAGTTTTGCCCTTTGTTTTCTTCTAAGAGATATATAGTTTTAGCTCTTCTGTTTAGGACCTTGGTCCATTTGAATTAAGTTTTGTATATAGTTTTAGGTACAAGTTCAACTTCATTCTTTTGCATGTGGATACCCAGTTTTTCCAGTAGATATCAACTATATTTTTAAAAACATTTCATTCAACATAGCTAGCAAATAAATGGCTCAGGTTAAGTTAAGTTTTAAATTCAATTTGAAAGTACAAGTAATTGCATGCTCTATTATTAAAAAGAAGATACTGATTTTTGTCTTATTATTTTGTGACATAGTTTAAAGAGATTTAATTATCTTAGAATTAGGTTAAAAAAAAAAAAGAAAAAAGGAAGCCAAGCTGTTCAGTATAAAAATCTATCTTGTTGTCTTCTCTGTCTGTTCATCTGTCCATCTTTGTGGTACCTGTAGGTGGTTGTAACCCAGTTTAAAAATTAAAAATAGGAAGCATAGGAAGCTTTGTAAGAAATATCTGGAAATCTGACAAAGAAGAAAAAATATTTATAGGATAAAATAACATCATGTTATACTTGAAGGTAACTGCAGCATACAAAGAAAACAACGTATTTTTTCCCCTAAAACATATAGATTTCAAACACTCTGGAATAAATCTTGTCATTGTCACTAAAATTCAGAGACCATAGGAACAAATTCATATTTTTAAAATTTAAATGCAAACTTATGAAAGTTGAGTTTCATTTTTATTTTGTCTTATTTATTCATTTATTTCATTATATTTTTTCCCATTTACTGGGCTCCAATGTTAAGTAAAATACTACTATGGCTGGGGGGTCAAGGAGCAGATCCTGGGATGTGTCAAGTTTCATCTCCAGGCACTGAAACACTGTAGCATCTGGTACCACTCTGAAGCGGTCTGACAATTTCAGTTTAGCCATTAATGGGAAGAATATTCACCCCAGTGAAGTCGTAAAGGTTTGACTTCCCATTCCTTGTTATCTTTAAAGAAGATGATTTAAGGTTTTGAAAAATCCCTAGAAATTCCAAGTTCAGGGCCTTTGTCTTGATGCCCTTTTGCTGGAAAAAAAAAAGAATTTACTAGAGAGTAAATTCTTAAAATGATATATCAGTATTGTATAGAACTTTTAATACCCTTGTGTGTCTTTAAATTCCAGGATAAGATTTTAATTAGTCAACTTTTATTTTAAAAAATTCAAAGGAGTAAATGTGCATTATTTTCAAGATGGTTTATCAAGATATAATTTAATACAGTAATGTTAATTGGGGTTCAATGCTAGTGAGTTTTCAGATGTAGAATAATTTTTTGTTGTAAGTACCAAACTTTAGGGTTGCCTGGGTGGCTCAGTCGGTTAAACCTCTGACTTCGGCTCAGATCATTATTTCACGGTTTATGGGTTCGAGCCCCCTGTTGGACTCTGTGCTGACAGCTCAGAGTCTGGAGCCTGCTTCGGATTCTGTGTCTCCCTTTCTTTCTGACCCTCCCCTGCTCGTTCTCTGTCTCTCAAAAGTAAACAAATAAATATTTTAAAATATTTTTAAAGACCAAACTTTATCCCAAAGAAGAATTTTACAGTTAGGTTGTAAATCTCTGTTCCTCCCCCAAATATTAAAATGTAATTTAAAATGGAGGCACAGGCACAATTTACTGTAGATGGATGGCGCCTTGGATGTTTAATTTTGACACCAGGGAAGAGACGCGAACAAATACTCAGTGCCTCCTTAAAGTGAAGTGAGTTTTTTCTTTCTGTCTTTGCAAAGCTGGGAATTGTGGTAAAGCCAATAAAATCACTTCAATGTCCTTCAATAGCAGTGCTTGTAATCCTTCTTAACAGTTTAAGTCCAGCTTACATTGTTACATGTACGTTCTAATACATTGTCTCCCCTAGCCACATGAAGTAGTACACATGCCATAAAATTTGGAGCCAATTAAAATAAGTTACATCACAAACTTTTATTTTTCTATTTTTTTAATATTAAGTTTATTGTCAAATTGGTTTCCATACAACACCCAGTGCTCCTCCCAACAGGTGCCCTCCTCAATACCCATCACCCACTTTCCCCTCCCTCCCACCCCCCATCAACCCTCAGTTTATTCTCAGTTTTTAAGACACTTTTTAAAATGATTTTTATGGTACCTTTTTGGAAACCTGGAAGTTCTTCAGAAGGATAACAGGGATCTCAGAACATGCTACCGGGAGCTGAAGAGGATCCCTTGCCTATTAGCCATCGCCGAAGATGGTGAGGTATGTACTGAGAAAGTGAGTGAGGGTGGCAACCAAAAAATAAAAGGAAAAACAGAGGCGCTGGAATTAAAATGGTAGGTGCCTTCTTACATGTGACGTATAAATGATAATATCCTAAATAAACAGTCTTACCAAGAAAGATTACAACAAAACCCCCATATATTCTATTTTTAGATCCTAGAAGGAGACAACAACTGCTTATATAAACACTCATCTTCTATATAGCAAGAAATCACATCTCCATGATCTATGCTCGACTCCAGTATGTCAGAAATTCTGGTAAGATGCAGCACATCTGGAACTTGTCAAAGCAAGTTAACTTTACAAGATAGTTCCTTGTAGCAAGACCCCTGGCCAATGAGTTCTTTCCACCACATTTCCACTGCAGTTTACCCATGGATAGTCACTATGAATGTTAAAAATGAAGGATAAGTTCCCTTAAACTTTACATTTTGCTTGAACAAAGTGAGCACTTTATTGTAAAATTGGTCTAACAACCAGCATTCTAATTTTCCTGCCTCTTTTTCTTTTTAAGTAAAACTTAAGTAGGCAGTTATAAAGACTAATGTGTTTATGGAATATGCCCACTTCCCTCTTCCATGCCATTATGCGGTTAGCATTTTACATTTGCTCTTTTTCAGTATGAGATTAGGAAGTAAATCCTATAATAGAAGTTAATAGAAGGACTAAATGTTCTTCTTAACACACTTGAAAAACATTGGTATTCTGTTAGAACCCAGGATCCCAGACTCTTTACACTAAACAGATCAGTCCTAACACCGATGCAACAATAACTCTTCAAATATTCTGGATATTAACTTATGGGAAAATAGCAATTGCTAAAGCCAGGACATATAAGATGGTATCTTTGTCTGGGTTCTCCTTAAGGCCAGTAACGTTTATTAAACATGACTCTAGGAGCCAGGCATACAAGGCAGGAAAGAAGAGAAGGCAACGAGGATGTGTTAAGGGGTTGGCTACCCTATGGGTGATTGACATATCGTCCTCCGAGGGGGCTTTTATTGTAGAAATGTATGTAGAACTTTTCATCTGGGTTTAAAAGAGGAAGCAAGTTTGTATCCATTGGTTTCTGTTTCCCATTGGTCAACTTCCTCTTCTTTTGCAGGTTGCACATGCCAGAACATGGAGGGGGATCTTCTGGGTGTTCTACACAGGGGTGTCAGAGGTCCCCCACAGCAGACAGGTAGAAGGACATATCACATGTTGAAGCAAAGGTACTATCAAATTGCTTCTGCCCAAAATTAGGAACAAGTTGCTGCAGGAGTGGCTAAAGTGAGAGTTGTGGTCAACAGGGTTTGAAGAAGTTCACGTCGAGAACTGGAAAGAGCCCAGCTTTTACTCTACCTGTGAGCTATCAAGTTAGGCTGTCACAGTTTCATGGATGAAGGCAGAAGACATGAGATTTCTGAGTCAGAGACAAAGGAAGGGGTGGGCTAAATGGGTGATGGGCATTAAGGAGGGCACTTGTGATGAGCACTGGGATATACGTAAGTGACGAATCACTAAATTCTACTTCTAAAACCAATACCACCCTATATGTTAACTAACCTGAATTTAAATAAAATCTTGGAAGGAGGGGCGCCTGGGTGGTTCAGTCAGTTAAGCGTCCAACTTCAGCTCAGGTCATGATCTCATGGTTCGTGAGTTTGAGCCCCACATCAGGGTCTGTACTGACAGCTCAGAGCCTGGAGCCTGCTTCAGATTCTGTATCTCCCTCTTTCTCTGCCCTCCCCTGCTCATGCTCTGTTTTTCTAAAAAATAAATAAATATTTAAAAAATTAAATAAAATCTTGGAAGAAAAAAATAAAAATAAAAATAAAAATAAAAAAGCAAGCTCAATGAAGAATTGTCAAAGTGAATAAAGCAAAGGAAAAAATGTAAGTAATTATATTACCTTCATGGCAGGAAGAATTATTTATATCCACATAGCATTTTTTTGCAAAACTTGAATGCTAACATATTGCTAAGAGTGCTATGTTCAGAAATGAACACCATACGGGGACAAAATAATCTTAAAGAAAGAAACGGAGAATAAAGAGACTCTGTTATGCCCATGGGTCAATTTTCTATAATTCACTTAAATAAATCGAGTCTATTGAGTATAGTCTTAGAATAAAGATTTTAAAAAAAGACAGAAATGCCCTTTGTTCTTTCTTTACCCTGAGTAAAAGATTGTACACAGGAAAACTCAACATAGGAGGTTTTTCGGTTTTTTGAGAAAGAATATGTAAGCATAAGCAGTACACGTTAGTAATACTTTATACAAAATTGTTCAAACTGGGATAGTTTTGAGGGTGAAAGGGGGAATCATTAATAATTATTATGATGGAACAACAGGTATAAACTGGTGTTATTCCTGGAAAACTGGAGCCTATGATCACTCTAGATATAGCTTATTTAAATGATCACTTCAGGATCACCTTGCTGGCTCAGTTGGTAAAGTGTGTGACTCTTTATCTCGGGGTTGTGAGGCCCATGTTGGGTGTAGAAATTACTTAAAAAAATAAAATCTTCAAAAAAAAAAAACAAAACAAAACTACCACTTCAACAGCCTCAAATAAAGTAGGTAGGAAGTTTTAACATGCCTCACTGGTCTCCAAAACATTTAAAAGCTACACAATACTTTGTTACAGGTTTTGTTTTTTTTTTTAAGTTTATTTATTTTGAGAGAGGGAGAGAGAGTGTGCATGTACAAGAGTGGGGGAGGGGCAGAGAGAGAGGGGGAGAGAGAGAGAGAGAGAGAGAGAGAGAGAGAGAGAGAGAGAGAATCCCAAGCAGCCTCCTCGCTGCCAGCACAGAACCCGACACAGGGCTCGATCCCACCAACTGGGAGATCATAACCTGAGCCAAAACCAAGAATTGGATGCTTAACTGACTGAGCCACCCATGTGTCCCTGTTTCAGGTTTTTAAATCTTCAAATAACCTCTAACTTAAATACACAGCACCAATACTGAGACAAAATTCTGTTAATTTCATTAAGTCCCATTAACTAAAGCTGTTAACATTTAGTGTCATGGCTGGTCAAGATGAGACCACAATATTTTTTTCTCCACTAAAGCAATTGGAGTTCAGAGAGATGAGTAAATATATTATCTGGAATGTATTTTTATTAAAATAGATTAGTGATCATATAAATTATATTGTAATACATTTTAGAATAAGCTTTAGGATACAAATACATGATGTTTAATGTTTTGTGGAACTCATCCCATAGGATAAGAGTATGTATGTTAAATGAGTTCTTAAACTATAAAACAAGGTGAAGGATAGTCTAATCCTTTGCTGCCCATTTATGGCTATTGAACACTCAAAATGTGGCTAGTCTGAGTTGAAGATGTGCTCTGAGAATAAAATACACACTTATGTCGAAGATTTAGTAGAAAAAAGGTGAAAAATCTCTATTGTTAAATGTTGAATTCATGTTGAAATGACATTTTTTATTAAAATCAATTGCACTTTTTTACTTTTGAAAATGTAGCTTCTAGAACATTTAAAATTACATGTGACCCACATTGTATCTCTATTGAATTGTGCTGGTGTAGCCTGTTTCAAAAGATGGAAATGAAGATGGAATATAAAACAAAGAGTTACAAATGATCACATGAGACAAATGAAACGATTTCTAGTGATTTTTAAAAAATATTTATTAATTCTTGAGAGAGAGAGAGAGAGAGAGAGACATACAAGAGCATGAGCAGGGGGAGGGGTAGAGAGAGAGGGAGACACAGAACCTGAAGCAGAGCTTGAACCCACAGACTGTGAGATCATGACCCAAGCCAAAGTCAGATGCTTAACTGACTGAGCCACTCAGGTGCCCCTCTAGTGATCTTAATGTAACCTGTGTTTGGCTGAGTCTTGCTCCACCTACCAATTTAGGTTCCTAGCTCTTGGAGACCCCCATCTCATCCCATCCTGTTACTTCTGGGTATTCCCAAGGGGTCTCATGAGCAAATGTTAGTCCCTATGTGGTTTTTTTTCACTCTTGCTCCAGCCCTTTTCTTGTAGGCCTCACCTTGCCTTGGCACCATGGCTGCTGCTTCCACTGGGAACCATTGCATCTACTTGGAACTGCCACCTGTGTGACTTTAGAGGAAACTTCAAAGGTGCCAAAATAACACCTAACTGCAATTAGGGGAGAATGTTGTTCTGATCCTTTTGTGTTTTACTATCAGAGAGACAGAGAGAGAGAGAGCAGAGGCATACTACCTGTGCCCAAATATCTTTTAGAAGGTTTTATGTGCAACAGCTCAATACAATGTTAAAGTCTCTGTTCTCCATAACACAGACATGAGTCCATGGTGGGGCTAAACAGAAAATTCTGAGCAAGCAAGAATTAGGCCTCTTGTTTATTATTCAGGTTTTGCTACTGGGTCACACATGCCTGCCTGCCTCTTCCCTTGTGCAGCGGCTGAACACTGGTGGGGCGGAATTCAACCACAGACTTGCTTTCTTTGGGAGAGCGCACTATTGCTGTTTGAATGCTTGAAGGCAGAGAATGCATGCCCCAGTTCACCACACTTCCCGCTGGTCCCCAGCATGTTATGTTGTATCCTCTTCCATTGGCTGCAGGCTTGGACTTTGAGTTTGCAGCCCTGTTTTATAGCCTTGCTATTCAGTGTGTGCTCCTCAACCAGCAGCAGCAGCATTCATTGCTGGCAACTCAGGAGAAGGCAGAGGGTCTCAAGCCCCACCCCAGGCCTACTGAAGTGGAATCTGCATTTTTAAATGATCCTACATGATTCCCCTGCACATCAAAGTTTGAGAAATCCTGCCATATATAGGATTTATATAACTTATACATATAAATATGTATATGATTTTACATATTTAATATATATATTTATATAGGATTTATACATTTTTATATAGACACCATAGCCCACACTTGATAGGATTTGGCCTAAGTGATTTGCAGATACAACCAGACAAATCTGGTATGGAGAAAGTCACTGCTTAGACTGTGCTCCCTGCTACTGCAATAAAAACCATTAACGACATAACTTTATATTAGACACCAAGCCCTGGAAATCAAAGAATTCCTCTCTGTTTACATGGAAGTCACTATTTTTTTTCAGTTGCTTTCCTCTTTCTTTTTTTTTTTCTTTTTATTTAAAAAAAAATTTTTTTTTAATGTTTATTTATTTTTGAGACAGAGAGAGACAGAGCATGAACGGGGGAGGGGCAGAGAGGGAGACACAGAACCGGAAGCAGGCTCCAGGCTCCGAGCCATCAGCCCAGAGCCCGACGCGGGGCTCGAACTCACCAACCGTGAGATCGTGACCTGAGCTGAAGTCGGATGCTCAACCGACTGAGCCACCCAGGTGCCCCGCTTTCCTCTTTCTTAATATGGTTTATTCTCAGGTAGAATGTCCCATCTCTTTTTATTCTGTGGCACCTCCCCTATGTTTATACCTTTAATGATAAATTGAGGGGACTGATATTTTATTTGTATATATGTTTTTTAAGGTTTTTTGTTGTTTTTTTTTTTTTAGTAATCTCTACACCCAACATGGGGCTTGAACTCACAACCCCAGGATTAAGCGTTTCATGCTCTTCTGACTGAGCCAGCCAGGCACCCTGATATTTTATATTTTTATGCAACTAAAACTGTTCAGCTTATGAATTTGGGGAGAGTGAAGAGCCTAGAGAAAGAGAACATCTGGATTTTCTTTTGATTTAAGGTGGTTTGAGCCACTGGAATGGCAAAACTCTCCTTTAAAAAGTCATTCCTGGGGGCATCTGGGTGGCTCAGTTGGTTGAGTGTCTGACTTGGATTTTTACTCAATAGCATGGAGCCTGCTTGGGATTCTCTCTCTCCCTCTCTCTCTGCCCCTCTCATGCTGGCACTCTCTCTCAAAATAAATAAATAAACATTAAAATACACACACACACACACACACACACACACAGCCATTCCCTGTTTGCTGTGCTAGATGCTCTGCTGTCCTGCCTTTCAGAGAACTTCAGTTGTTGTAGGACAATATCAAACAAATTTGGCAAACAATTTGGGGGCAAGGGTAGGACAGGAGGCTCTTTCTTAGCAGGGCATGGAAGCCCCTCATTAATCACCTCCAAGCAGTATTTTTAAAAAGGCAAATACCAATTTTTATTTATCTATTTTTTAATTTTTATTGAATTTTTTAAAGAATTTTTTCTTTTTAATGTTAATTTTTGAGAGCCAGAGAGACAGAGTGGAGGACGGGCAGAGAGAGAGGGAGACACAGAATCTGAAGCAGGCTCCAGGCTCTGAGCCTGTCAGCACAGAGCCGAGCATGGGGCTTGAACCCAGAAAGCGAAGCATGGTTTCATGACCTGGGCCGACGTCAGACGCTCAACCGACTGAGCCACCCAGGTTCCCCTTCATTGATTTTTTTTTTGGTGTTTATTTATTTTTGAGAGAGACAGAGCATGAGCGGGGGAGGGGCAGAGAGAGGGAGACACAATCTGAACCAAGCTCTGAGTTGTCAGCACAGAACCCGACTGGGGGCTGGAACCGTGAGATCATGACCCGAGCTGAACTCTTGACACTTAACTGACTGAGCCACCCAGGCACCCCGTAAATACCAATTTATAAACAGTAGCTTTGTGGAAAGCAATTTAGCAAGAAGTATTGTATTGAATATTGTCTCTACATCCACTGTCTACTCCCTCCACTCTGCTCTGTGCCCTGGGAGGCTGATCTCTACTGGCTGGGTCACATCACGCCCTGGTGTCTGGGTGAGGCTGGGTAACTGGTAAGCGAGAGGTGAGGAGCAGGAGAGAGATTGTGGATTTATTTCCCCAGCTCCCTCCCTACTAGGCCCCAGATTGGCTGAACTGTGTTCCCTACCTAAGGCCATACCCACCTATCCCAAAAGCTCCTCTCCTTCAGTCTTCATCCTCACCAGATTCCAAGAACAGCTCTCCATTCACCCTTCAGGTCTAGAAAATGCAAATGCTTCTCCACCCTTCACCGCCCCCACCCCTCCCTGTTGTCAGTGCCCAGAAGTTTCACCAGCCCTTAATTCTCACTCCTTTGTAAATAGTCCTTCAATAATCTCTCCTTAATTACCCTTTTGGGTGTGCTTTCCTTTCTTTTTCTTTTCCCCCAAGGTATTAGACTTCACAATTTTGGGTACCTTTTGGGGCATCTGGGTGGCTCAGTTGGTTAAGCATCTGACTTTGGCTCAGGTCATGATCTCACTGTTTGTGAGTTTGAGCCCTGCATCGGGCTCTGTGCTGACAGCTCAGAGCCTGGAGCCTGCTTCAGATTCTGTGTCTCCCTGTCTCTCTGCCTGACTATCTCTCTCTCTCAAAAATAATAAATAAACATTAAAAAAAAATTGGGGGTACCTTTTTTCCCCCCACAGTAATTCTACTTGTAAAATTCTTAAGAAAATCCTGAGAGCTACAAAGATTTATGACATGGCAGCCAGCAGTAGGCCCTGTTCACTACATTGTTTCCTGGCTGTGGTGATTGTTTGGTAACCACATGATCCATGCATATCCAATCTAGGTGATTTTCAGGTCCCAGTCTCTTGTGTGGAAATTCCCTGTCAATCAGGGGGGAGCTTTGTTTTCCAAGAAGTACGAGTGGAGAAAGGGAAAGAAATTAGATCGCTGATGACAATAACTGGTTTCACTGACCCATCTTTACTTGCCACCTGCTTTTTTTTTTTTTTTTAATTTGAGAGAGAGCATGGACAGGGTGGAGGGGGGCGGGCAGTAGGGGCAGAGGTGGGGATAGAGAGAGAACCCCAAGCAGCCTCCAGGACCAGCTTGGAGCCCAAAGAAGGGCTCGATCTCACAACCCTGGTATCATGACCTGAGCCGAAATCAAGAGTGGATGTTCAACCAACTGAACCACCCAGGTGACCTGCCCCTCCACCCACCCACCCCCACCCTGCCCCCTGCTTTTTAAGAGTTTTGTTGAGGTATAATGACACACGATAAATTGCACGTATTTAAAGTGTAGAATTTGATGAGTTTTCACATATACATATCCTGTAAAGCCGGCACCACAAACAAGAGAGTGAACCTATCCATTACCTGCAGAAGTTTCTTCAGCCCCTTTGTAATCACTCCCACTCCTCCCCATTCCCCACCAACAGCTGATGTGCTTTCTTTCTCTACAGATTAGTTGCATTTTCTTTCTTTTTTTTTTTTTAGTTGCATTTTCTGAGTTTTATATAAATAGAATCATACAGATGTATTGGGGGGGAGTCTGGCTTCTTTCATTTAGCATAATTATTTTGAAATTTATGTTGTAGACATCAAAAGTTCATTCCTTTTTATTACTGAGTATGATTCCTTATTATTAGCAGTAAACCACTGTATGGATGTACTATAATTTGCATGTCTACTTACCTGTTGATGGACCTTTGGTGGTTTCTAGTTTTTGACTAGTACAAAAAAAATTGCTGTGATCATTTGTATACAAGTCTTTGTAGGGACGTATATTTCCATTTCTCTTGGGTAAATACCTAGGAGCAAAATGGCCGGATTACACAATAGGTATATGTTTTAGCTTTGAAAGAAATTGCCCCACTGTTTTCCAAAGTAGCTGTACTACCTTACAGCCCACCAGCAGCAGCTGAGAGTTCCAGTTCTGCTACGTTCTTGTCAACACTTGTATGCTTAGTCTTTTCATTTTAGCCATCCTGGTAAATGTATAGTAGCATCTCATTGTGCATTTACCTATTAAGTAGTGATGCTGAGCATATTTTCATGTCTTGTGCCAAATGTCTATCTTCTTTTGAAAATGCTGTTCCTTTCATCTTTAAAAATTAGGCTGTTTGCTTTCTTGAGTTTTGAGAGTTCTTTACTGTATCTTGTGCACACAAGGGCTTTATTTTATTTTCACCTATTTTCTCCCAGTCTGTGACTGGTCTTTTCATTTTCTTGACATAAGTCACAAGAGCCAAACTCTTTTATTGTTTAAGGCAATTGGAGGCCTAAATTTACAGTTTTACTGAAAATCTGGAAACAACTGGAGAATGAAGAATGAAACATTGAATGGGTGATTATACAAACTATATGAAAAATGAGAAAGAAAGAAGTGGCCCCTGATCCGACAGCTAGCCTGGTGCTATTGGCCAGGCATTACTGTTTCCCTGTTGAACATAAACAATTTAATAAAACAGCAACATCAGTCAAGCCTACTCTGCAACTGGGATGGATCAAGGCAAAAACGGGACCCCTCCATACTTCGGTCAGGACAAAATACGAACCTTGTCCAAATCAGAAAAAGAATCAAACATTCCCTGATCCTGGCTTATATGAGTGATTGCCTGAACTCCCCTCCACCCTCTTCTCCCCTACCCCTCTGCTTCCACCATCACATCCTTGACTGCGACTTTTCTGCCTTCCTCTTATAAGGACCCGTGTGATTACATAGGACCCACCTGGATAATCCAGGCTAATTTCCCCATCTCAAAATCCTTAACTAAATTTTATCTGTATTATATTCACAGATTTCAGGGCTTAGGGCAAGGAGATCTTTGAGGGGTTTATTCTGTCTACCCTGCATAATAGGATTATTGTGGGCATTAAATAAGAGAAGACATGTAAAATGCTTTATGATTAAATATTATTATTAAACCTCAGCTTAGGCTTTTGAAATTCATAAACCAAGAATTATTATCTGGGGCCTGCTGTGTCATCTTTAAAAAATTTTTTTTAATGTTTATTTATTTTTGAGAGAGAGACAGAGAGGAGAGTGTGAACAGGGGAAGGGCAGAGAGAGAGGGAGAATCCAAAGCAGGCTCCAGGCTCTGAGCTGTCAGCACAGAGCCCCACATGGGGCTTGAACTCATGGACTGTGAGACGTGAGATCATGACCTGAGCCGGAAGTCTGAGGCTTAACTGACTGAGCCACCCAGGTGCCTCTCTATCATCTTTTTTTTGATCTCATATTCTATCTGCTACCTGAGTAAAGACAGGGTCGTGAGGCATGAGGAAACTTGGGGTAAAAAATGTCAGTTAATTTGCAAAGATCCATTCCTGCCACACCTGTAAATGTTTTCGTTTTTCCTGAATTGGCCCACATGCAAAGAAGTTTAATGGCCAGTGAACTAGTTGGCTTTGAGGTCCATTCCTCTAACAGTAGGATCTTCACATTTAGATCCTCCTTTCTGAGTGAGTATGCGTTGGGATGGGACCCCTTGTGGTTTTTCTTTGCATTCTTTTCTCTCCCCACCTCCCTTCTGACCACATCCCTGGGAAGTGCCAGAGGGGGCGGGCGTAGTCATGGTTGGGGCATGGTTAGAACTGGCATCTGAGAAGGGACAGGGACAGCTCATTTGTGGTGGTAAGAGCCAACCTCACCCCACAGTGGGAAGTAAATACTGCACGGTGCTCCATTAGCATTACAGAGCATGAGCATTTCCAGGTGCCACTGAGAGGGGCTGAAAAGTGAAACCAAGGTTTGAGTGAGTCTTGCATGGTTCATCTGAGAAGAGCCAGCTGGTTCTCTCCCCATGCTCCTTAGCTGTGCTAGCTTCACTGTGCTTAGGCAAGGCTGCAACTCATCAACTCTCAAAATGACAAGAAGCGGGCAGCATTCAGTTTTTTAAAGCCAGGACGGAAATTGTTTTAAAATGCTGGGAAAAATGTAAGAATGTATTCCCCAAAGCAAGGTCAAGAAGTCTCTAGAGGGGAACTGTGTCTCATTTTGTGAAATGATCTCTAGAAACCAGACATGTGGACCTTGTGGGAACTAAGGATAGCACCAAGGATTAGAATGAATGCTGAGGAAAGAAAGTGATAGCAAATAGCCTTAGGAAAGGAAGATGAGCCATTAATTTTAAGTTATTAACAGCTGTGGAGATCTACAGCCGCACTGACATAATTAGGAGGCACTAATAAATCCTGGCACTTAACAGTGATAAAAAATTCTAAAGATTACCAGTCATTGAGTTACTCCTATGTTCAGAATCTAATGGTGCTTATTCATGTTATCGTCAATTCTCAGAAAATCCTGCAAGTAATATTATCACATTATGTTCTCTCTTTTTTAAATAATCTCTATGCCCCATGTGGGACTTGAACTCACAACTCTGAGACCAAGAGTCTCATGCTCTACCGACTGAGCCAGCCAGGTGCCTTTGCATCCTATTGTATATTCACTTCTTAGCTATAGTTTTCTTGTATCTTTGAAGCTGGAATGATAACATCTATCTTACACTGTTGCTGAGAAATCCGTATTTAAAAGTATATGTCAAAGTGCCTAGCATTTAGCAGGTGTGAAATTTATATTTGTGAAATTGTTGTTGAAATAGGCAGAAAACATGAGGAAAATGAAGACATTTTGATCAATTATTTCGTTTGGTGATTGTATTGCGTACCTGATATGTTCTGGCCCAATCCAAACAATGAAAATAGAGACTTGACTTTAGGAGGCTCACAGTACAGTGAGCAAAAAAACCGAACAGAATCACTGATCAGACAAAAAAGTTAGTGATTAGAATTTAATACTAATATTTAGGATAGGATGCTAAAAAGCTGCCTCTAAAACCAGGAAGCACATACGTGGATTCCTAAAAGGAACAAATGGGAATTGAGGAGTGTGTGTGGCGGCGGGGGGTGGAGGGGGGGTGGGGGGGTGGGGGGGGGTGAGGTGTCTTGTCCATTCATTTGGGGCAGGGGATAACCGTCACTGGTTTCATACTGGCAAGGAAATATGTCTAGGAGATGGAGTGGACAGGTAGGCAGGAGATGAATCATGTCCACCTCTGTATCTTTTTCTAAGAAGTTTAAAGTTTACAGTAAAGGGTTAGGTAGCCATTGAAAGATTTTATCGAAGATGTACTCTGAAAGATTATGTGGGTAACAATGTGAAGGGAGACACACAATACTAGATGCAGGGAGAGTGAGGAAACTAAAGGGAGGCAGGGTGGTGCAGTGGTTTAACCTGGGCCCACATGTTTTTGGCTTTACTGTTTTCTAGTTGTATGGTCGTGGATCATTGACTTCTTTGCGCCTCAGTTTTCTCATCTGTGAAATGGGGATAAAGATGATACTTAATTGGGGCACCTGGGTGGCTCAGTCGGTTAAGCATCCGACTTCGGCTCAGGTCATCATCTCACGGTTCTTGAGTTCAAGCCCTGCTTCGGGCTCTGTGCCAACAGCTCAGAGCCTGGAGCCTGCTTTGGATTCTCTGTCCCCTTTCTCTCTGCTCCTCCCCCGTTCGTCCACCCCCCCCCTCAAAAATAAATAAACATTAAAAAAAAAAGATGGTACCTACTTCATAAGATTGATGTGACAGTTCAAAAAAAGTAATAGAGATACAGCAAAGAGTACAATGCCTGCCACATAATGAGGCCCAAGCACATGCTACCTTGTTGTTGTTGTTAGTATATTAGTGCAAAAGGGAAATGATGAGGGCCTGGGCTAAGAAGGTGGCAGTGGAAATAGGAAGAAGGGGATGATGTCAAGGAAGAGGAGTGGAAAGGACTTGTTAATGGAGTGTATTAACCTGACTTTAAAAGGAGTGGAGGGGCAGGGGAGCTATTTATTTGAATTCACTGGGTGAGTAAAGAAGGTCCAGATTCAAAGCTGTTTTGGTTTATGTTCTTCCTCCATTGTTCTCTGAGTGGATTGCATGTCCTTATCTATATAGGTAGTGGGTTCAAACCTCATCCACAAATACGGATATACAAGAAATATAAATGTCTTTTTCTCCAGCTCAACTTTAGATCTGTTTTTAGTCTTCCCCATGGACGGCAAAAACATAATTTCATTTAAATTGGGGTTTTTCCTCCCTTTTCCTAAGGTTATACTTATGTCCTAGGCGTTCCAGGATATGGGATGGGGTTCGCCATTAGCTCCTTGGTATCACCTGGCCAAACTGATACCCTCAGAGGCTGCCATCACCCCATTGGGTCTTCAGTCTGTGATCCATCCGGGCTGTATTTTGACTCACCTCTCAAGTTCATTCCTAAAGCCCGTTGGGTTCAGGCCCCTCCTCCTGGGCAGTAGCATGTATATTGCTTCTCAGTCAGGTGGTCCCATGATATGCTGGGCAGTGGAAAACTCTATAAGGTGTTGGGTCATTCATCACTTCTGTGACCTCTTTGGCAGGTAGAGGCATTCCATCATTTCTGCACCACACAGGCATGCAGGTGAGGCTGTCTAAGGTGCTAGTTCTTCTCCAGGCTCTTGCTACCTGCAGGACTTATTTCTGTTCTTGACTCTCCGAAACCCCTCCAGAATTTCTGTAGACTCCCCCAGGTCTCAATTCAACCTGGGGGATGGAGTGAGGAAGTGCAGATGCCCTTTCCTCAAGGATCCCAAGCTTTTAAGCTCTTATTGCTTCCCTCTCCAGACACTCCTCTCCTTCTACCTTCCAGGCCTGAAGCCAGGTTCTTATCTTTGTTTTCTTTCTTCTTTTTCTTTTTTTTTCTAAAAACTGGCAGAGTCTGTTCAGTTCCCCTCAGGGGCTAGGTTTTGAAACTCAAAAGCAAGGAAGAGTCTCTTTTAAAATCTGCTTTCTTCTGTAACACCCCTTCCCTGAGGCAATGAAGGAGGGGAAGTGCTAAAAGATGGGAAAATGTCAAAGAAAAATATTCTATTAATACTTCATAGATATTATGCCACCACATTTTAAACAGAGTCATCAGGCGATAACCTACAATCTCTTTTGTCTTTAGCCTTTGAAAGTCTTTTATCTTTTCTCTAGTTGACAGATATGTTGTGTATAATTTTGATATTCTTTTGATTTATTGATGCTGGATGTGCAGGCAGTGCTGAAAGTTACTGATGCAGAAATCTCTCAAAGAGAAGATGAAGCCAGCCTCTTTGAGTTGGGGGGAAATTAGGGTAGGGATGAAAGATGGATTTCTCCCTCAATACCACCCTAGTGCCATGGTGTGGGACAGAAAGACATTGAGAAATGTGTATAGAAAGCTAGGATGAGAGAAAGAATTTGTCTCCAGCTAGACTAGAAGCATACACACTGCTGTGCCTGGGACAGTCCTATTCTATACTTCATTTCCTTATATGCCATCTGATAAGTGCCCCTTTCGTTCTCAAAATTGTCATGGCTTAGACAATAAATTATATGGCCACCTTTTTCTACCTTCTCTAAGCCTGTTAAAATGTTTCCGTATGCAGCTAAGCTAGAGACACCAAAAGCCTTAGTTACCCAGACTTTTCTTGACATAATGAAATCAACAAAATCACCCATAAGTGTGAGATTGAAAAGGGTCTTTGTTTTTAATTATAGGACTATCTAAGTCAACAGTTACCTTGGTATAAAAACATCACAATTTTAATATAAATAAATAAGGGTATACTATTTATCCACTTCTCCTTTGTTTCATTATTCACATATACCACTGTGGTTGCTTAAATCTTTTTGCCCATTCAATTTGTGGTGGCAAAGAGAATCTCAAATCATCTGCTGTTCTGTGTTTCATACCAACATTTTTAGAGTTCTTAATTATTCATGAGTAAAATAAAAACATATGCTGCCTATAAAATGTTCTCCTTTTCAGTTGTTGATGTGATCTTCCACTAGGATAGTTTCTAGAAAAAATTGCCAAAATTGTGTATGTTATCTGTAGGTGGCATATGCATATATGTATGTCCTGTGAAGCTGATTTGATTCTGAAGACCAGAAATAAGAGATCCGAAGTCATGCCGATTTTCAGTAAACACAAATTCTCTGCTGCAGGCCACATCCCTGATCCCCTGTAGTGCCTCTTGGCTTCTTAGGAGATCAGTTGTCAAGAGTGGTCAGTCAGCAGGTCAACAGGCATCCTAGAGCCTGATGAACTAACTCTAGTGTTTAAAACAACTCTCTTCTTTCGTTTTTGTGTACATGGCATTATAGTTCCTCTTTCAAATGTCTCACTCTACATTTACAGTATATTTAAAGATCACTTTTTTATTTTTTATTTTTATTTTTATTTTTTTAGAGAGAGAATGAGCAGGGGAGAGGGTCAGAGAAAGAGAGAGAAAATCTGAATCAGGCTCCATGCTCAGCGGAGCCGATGCAGGGTTCGATCCTATGACCCCCAGAATCATGACCCAAGCCGAAATCAAGAATCAGATGCTCAATCAACTGAGCCACCCAGGCACCCCTAAAGATCAGCCTTGATGGAAAAGTATATTGACTCTATTTCTGTCAAGTTTATGTAGGCCTAATATCCAGACAATTTTAAGAGATTCTGTAAGCATTATGAAATGATTTATTATTTTTTTTTAATTTACATTTCAGAAATGAAATTGGGGTGCCTGGGTGGCTCAGTTGGTTAAGTGGCCGACTTTGGCTCAGGTCATGATCTTGCGGTTTGTGAGTTTGAGCGCCGCGTCCGGCTCTGTGCTGACAGCTCAGAGCCTGGAGCCTGCTTTGGATTCTGTGTCTCCCTCTCTCTCTGCCCCCCACCCTGCTTGTGCTCTGTCTCTCTCTCTCTTTCTCTCTTTCTCAAAAATAAATAAACATTTAAAAATGAAATTTAATTGTTCTTTGCTCTGAGGAACTTATAGAACATGGCAATGCTGATAAATTTTTTAAAATTGTGAACAATATTTATAGTGAAACTGGGTAATGTAACTTGTACTCAAACAGTTATCAGGACAAGCATATAAAAATAATATGAGTGTGTTGTTTTTTTTCTCAATGAAGCATACTCTGGCATATTTTCCGTTGCTAAAAAGACTGGAATAAATGTTTTATAGGCTAAATGAAGTAAAGTTCTGTCAGACTTCTCTGATGCTTTGCAACATTGGAATCTGAGACAGGAGAAAGAATAAAGTAGGGAGCACATGGGGTAAACAGATGGGCAGGTATGGAAAAGAAGCCTGGCCTTTTGGTTGAATTATTTAGCATGAGGTAAACATTGGCAAAGAAAAGGTAAAGCACAGTGTTTGTAAAAAGCAAGTGGAAGGGAGATGTTGTGACAAGATCTTTGTGATGATTGGCTTTAATCATAATGACAACATAATGGTAACAGCAATAAAAGTCATCTTTTCTGAGTCCCTATAAAGTGCCTATGAAGTACCTGCAAAGTGCCAGGCACTCTACTCTGTGAGGTGTTTTTCCATGTGTTACCTTGTCCACAATAATATAACCTGAGTTCTTCTTAGAACCTTACCTATTGGTATTCTTCAGAGTTCTCTCCTTACCCCAAAATATTTCTGGGTGTTCTCAGATGGGGCCTCACACACATTCACAGACAAGTTCAGCCAGTGACCATCTTTGCTGAGTTCCTCTGTGTCCGCCATCCACAGACTGCTGTGGACTGTTGGTCACTCATCCTGCTTCCTCTGGGCTTTGGTGAGAGCCTTGTCATTGTCCTCCACTGCTGCTTCTAGTACGTACCATTGACTGTGCCAGGTTTCACTATCAATTTCACTGACTACCACTGTCAACTGCCTGAGTCTTGAGGGTTTCAGAGTTACATGGTGTTCTATGTGAAAGCGATAGAGAATGCATTTGCCACATACTGATAAAGAGGTTCCAATGTATCCTAACCTTTTATACAAGAGTAGTTCTCTGTTTCTGACTTCCTGTCTCTGCTCCCTTCCTGCCTCAGTAGGTTCCATTTGACAAGTTAGGAAACTGAGTCTCAAAGAGCTAAGGAAGTTGAGTAATTTATTTGCTAGAATCACAGATTGGTAGTTGTGACTTGCTGGTGGAACAGAGGTTTGGACTTCAATTTGCTTAAAGCCTGGGCTTTCTCAACACACTATGCTGCTCTGCCATCCCTGATTTTTCTAGGGCATCTGATGGTTCTGAGTGTCCCTTCTTTGGAATTTGAAAGAATCAAAGTCAGATTTTAAAAGTTAAAAATTACAGAGAAGGGTCAAAGTAATGAACCTGGAAACTGAGGGAAAATTCGAGATGGAGTCCTTCTACTCAATCTTGAAGGAAAAGTTGGTAAGGTAGGTAAAGGATGGGTTGGGGTAAAATCAGAATGATCTAAATAGAAGAAGCAATAGCTACAAGATCACACAGTCTGGAAGCTACAATACCTATTGCAGAAACTTCAAGAGGCTCAGTAAATTAGGTGTGTGTGGAAAGAAGTAATAGGGAATGATAGGAGGGTATCCACAGGTCACAAACAAAAATGCTTGCAAAGTCTAAGCAGATGAGGCCAACGAGTGAAGCAGGCTGGGTGAAATACAATAGGGACCATGGAGACTGTGACAAACCAGAGAGCACAGACAGCATCCAAATGGGCAACTATTCCTTACGGTAGCCTGATGTTGCCACTGTGAATACAGACCCATATGTTGTCAGATATTTTCTCATTTTTTGAGAGAAGCCTAATATATAGATTTTCATGTGAATTTTCCCAAATTGATTAAAATACTATGTGGCCAAACAAAATACATGTGCCTGCAACATCTGGGCCAAATCATGATAAACTTTGTATGACTGAACTTCTTCCTAAACACATTCAGTGGGAAATTACTGAATGTTTTTAAGTGGAAACTGATACAATCAGATTTGTGTTTTACAAAGACTATCAGTTCATTGATAGAAGTACGGTGGATGGATTGAAAAGGGGTAAGACTGGAAAATGGACGACTTTCTGGATGTCTCTGGTAGGAACCCAAATGTAGTGATGAGAACAGAAGCAGTGGAGATGAACTGTAGGGGCAGATACAAGGAAAGCTTGGTGACTGATTAAATACGAAAGACAGAGAGGAAGAGGTAGGATAATTTCCTTGCCCTATAGGCCAACAATCTTTTAGAAGCCCAGAAATCTTTCTTCTTTTGCAAAAAGTTCCGCAGCTCGGGTAAGGAACAACCAAGTGTTCCAGAATCAAGTCTTGTGTGATGAAAAGAAACAAAGAAGGGTGTTTATGAATGTGTTTTATGGACATCACCAAGAGATTCATGGTGCTGGGCCTGCACTATCTCTTCTACATGACAGCTGGTTATAGCTGTGGATTGGGTTATTTTCCACTACATCACTTTCCTTTCAGAATGCTTCTCTTTCTTGCTTATAGCAATCAATTTGGTTCACATCTTCAGACCCTGGTTAATATAATAGTCACCTGGTTGGTCTTCTTGATTCTCCGTCTCTCTCCAACTATGTCAAGGTTAAACTATTCTTCCTGGCTCTCAAGGCCCTCCACAATCCAGCACCAACCCTCGGTTTGAATTGTATTGCTAGCTAGGGCCTGATTTGCACACTCTGCCCTCTGCAGGCTGGTCTCTTTAAAGCTCATATGTGCTTTCAAAACTTGTCTGTGTGGAATGCCCTACCTTCTCAACCCTTGCAATTAGGGAATGCTGCCAAGTCCTCTGTCTATTTTGGCCTCATTGCTTCTCATCTTTCTTTCTTTCTTTCTTTCTTTTTTTTCTTCTTAATTTTTTTTAATGTTTATTTATTTTTGAGAGACAGAGCACTAGACAGAGCACTACCGGGAAAAAGAGCAGAGAGAGAGGGAGACACAGAATCCGAAGCAGGCTCCAGGCTTGGAGTTGTCAGCATAGAGCCTGACTCAGGGCTCGAATCCACGAACCATGAGACCATGACCTGAGCCAAAGTCAGCACTTAACTGACAGAGTCATCCAGGCACCCCTTTATCTTTCTAAGTTCCAAAAGCAGTTTGTATTCTCTGCTGGACGAGCCAGTGGAGGACTCCTTGAAGCCTTAAAATACCTGCTGTACACAGAGAATGGCTAATTCTTTCCTGAGTAAGCTGCAATGATTCTAGCAGGATGCTTTCATTAAGCCCAATTGGCGTCCTAGCTGTGGTAGCCTGGACTGGATAGGCACTGCATGTGCCAGAGATAGCTGTATTTGGAGTGGGTCCATCTCTGAGGTGACTTGTCACAAATCTGACCCCAAAGTCATCTTTCATGGGGTGGTTATTCCTTTTTGGGGGGTGGGGAGGGGGAAGGACAAGATTTTAGATGAACGAAGTCAACTATGTTCAGGTTACTATTATGAGAAACACCACATTCTTAATTCTCTGTGTAGCCACTATGTTTAACAGTGTAGGAGGAACATCACATCCAGGTGCTCTAAATGGCGGGTGAAGCAGCCCAGATTTCATCATATTTTTGTAAATAATCCCCGTCACTAAAGGAAGTCTGTGCATTTCTTACACTAAGTCAAGAAGTTTTGTATTTTTTTCAACTAATGTTTCATGGGCTTTAGGCATCTTCCCAGGAAGACCTCAGAGACATTTCAAATGGAAAGCACATGGGTATCTCCAGGCAAGATCAATTGGCTACCTTTCAAGAGGCCCCACAGGATGGATTATCTTGGTGAGTTTACCACAGCCTATGATCTGGCTCTCAGCCCTGTAGATTTAGAAACTGGATTTTATCAACACTTCCAACATAGATCTATTTGTCATTAGTGACTCACATTAATCAGCCCACAAAGACCGATGGAAAAAGCCAGAGCATCTATATATTAGTAACTCTCCCAAAGACTGGAATACTTGCTTAGAATATGAAGTCTGAGTAAGGATTAGAGTAAGGAGAGTTTCATGTGTCATACATCTGTGAGAAGGAAATGGATAGAGTTGGTCTTAGTGCCAGGAACTCCACACAACCTGTAGCTGATATTATCCTGGGCCAGCTGGCAGTAAACTATTATCCCTGGAGGTGGGGAGAGGAGGTTTTTGCCACAGATGTGGTCTTTCTTCAGCTCAGTGTTTGGTAATAGACGATCCATAGGGGAGAGATACCCACCCCAAGGATTAGGATGCTTGCATCTGTAGTCAGGGGTACTCTCTCCATTGGATAATAATGGTAAATCATATCTAAAAAGTTGATTGATTGGATGTGAGGTATGGGGGAAAATTAGGAGTCAAAAATTACCCCGAGGTTTATGACTTGAGTAACTGGATGAATAATGGAGCCACAAACTGAGGTAAAGAACACGAGATCATGAGTTCAGCTTGGACATACTGGATGATTTGGGAATGCCTCTGAGACATTCAATTTGAAATGTCCTGTAGGCAGTGACCTATTCAGATCTGTAACTCAGAAGTGTGATCTGTGCCAGAGATATAAATTTGGATTTGTCAGTGTATAGAAAACTGAAGTCATGGGAATTGATATTTTCTTGAAAAAGCATAGACAACAAAGAGTGGAGGGCCTAGGACAGAATTCTGAGGAACACCAACATTTCATTGTTGGGTAGAGGATGAGAAGCTGACATAAGAGACTAAGAAAGAATAGCCAAAAAAAAAAAAAAAAAAAAAAAAAGCTGAAAGAAAATCAGAAGTGTGCTTGCATGGAAACCAAACCCAGAAACTATTTAAAGAAAACATGTAGGTGCTTTGAATGGTGACGTAAATTCTAAGTATAAAATGACTTGGCATTGCACAGTTAAGTGTCTGAGATTTAGCAAGATTCCACCTGGTGCAGATATGGTCACTGGCTGCAGTATGTCCTATTAGGGACTTTGAAGACTGCTGGAAAAATCCTCTGCATCATGCTGCATCTATCCTGCCATGGGTGGGTGGGAGGAAACACTTCATTTGAACTGAATTTCTGTATCTTTTGCTATATAAATAAGGGGATGAGGAACTTAATTGAATTAACAACAACAACAGAACTGAAAAGAGATATTGGAATTTAGCAATATAAAGTTTTCTGGCGACCTTAACAAAGCAGTTTTAGTATAGTGATAGGGTGGGGATGAGAGGAGGCTGAGGAACAAAGGCCCACTCCCAGAAAAAAGGAGGTTGAGAGAGAGCGTGTGTGTATGTGTGAGAAATGCAAATATATGTTACTTAATCTGAGGGGAAAAACAAGATCAGATTATTGCTAAATACCTTTTATAAAGCTATTGTGTTCTCAGACTCTTAACTATAGAGAACAAACTGATGGTTTGGGGAGGTGGATGGGGGGATGGATGGAGGTGATGGGGACTGAGGAGTGCGCTTGTCATGATGAGCATGCAAGTGTTGAATCACTATATTGTACACCTGAAACTATATTACACTGTATAAGTAACTGGAATTTAAATAAAAACTAAAAAAAAAAAAAGCTATTGTACTTTCAGCTTTAGAGATTGCACTTTAGCATGCTAGCTTGGTCTTTCTTTCCAAGAGGCATCAGTGATGTCTTTTAAAAAATGTTTGGCAATGGTAGACTGTTTCTGGGAATGTTTGATGCCCAAGGACTATGACCTGAAACACTGACACAAGAGGAATGCTGGTGTCTGAGCTCAAAAGTGAGTAGCTACATATGGCCTGTCTGGATTAAATTAAGGTCAAAGTTCACAAGTGAGAAATATTAAACACGCACTTAGGATGACATCTAACAACCTCAGTCTGTGGGTTGGAACTCTAATAAAATTAAGGGACCACGTGCTGCATTCAGTCACATACCCGACTCCCACTGCTATCTAGAAGCATCATTCTTGGCTTAAACCAGCAAACAGAAAAATAAAAGCATGCTGTTCCTTTGCATTCCATTTGGGAACAAGTTAACTTTGAAAAATTCCCAGAGATGTCAGATTCATGCAGGACCAGGTAAAGAGGAAAATCCAGATGTTTCCATGAGCACGAGGGTAGTAGGTATTTTCTCCTTTTAGGGTGGTGGGGGTCCCTTTATTTCTCCTCAACAGTCATCCCCTCACCCTCACACTCACACAGTTTAAAATAGCTCTCCAGATTTCACATTCTCCTTTGTATTTTGTTGTCATGATTAAGCATAGCTGTTTTTAACCCATTTTCCAAAGGACAAGGGTCTGGTATACCAGGATGTAGCAGCTACTGCAGTACAATAATGCTAGAAATGTGATAGCTACTAACTATCCTGTTTTCCTGTTGTACAATTTCCGTTTGTCTCTGGCAAGCAGGCAAATGCTAATCTGTACTGAAGATCTGGAAGGTATACCAAAGGAAAAGATCTGCTTCAGTGCTTTGCTTTTCTGAAATGCCCCCCAAGTGGGACTACATTACTAGTAGGAAGACCCCACTGTAATATTGCAGATTTAAAGACCAGATGCTTTGACATTAGACAGACCTGGTTTCAAATCTTGGTCCTGTCATTTGTCAGCTGTGTGATCTTGGTAACTTTGCTTTGCTTCTCAATTCCTGTTTTTTTAATCTGCATAATGGGCACACATAGGGTTATTGTGAGGATTCAGTGAGGTAATTTATGTAAAAGCCCTGACATAGTATCTGACATAGAGTGAGGATCCTGAATAAATGTTAGCTATTAGTGTTAGTAGATATCTTAAAAGAGCTTGAAAATATATCATAAATTTAAAATAATTGGCAATATGATTTCCAATATTATAAGGGAAAAGTTATTGGAATTATAGCTTCATGAATGAGCTTCATATATAATAAAAATCTTCTAGAACTTAAAAATCTTTAAAGAGACTTTGATTATGATTTTCAAAAGAGCAAAGATTGACTAGCCCTTTAATAAGACAGGATTTTACCACTATAAAACTAACCCAAGAAACCTTCATTCAAAAATTATCACAGCATTAATTTTAGGAACTCAGGTTGAGACACCATGTCTACCCTGCCCCAATGCCTCTTTGCAAACATGGTGGTTATCAAATTGAATAAATATGCCATGATAAAAGATATTTTAAAAATCCAGTACAGAAGCAGTAAATTGCATTTAATTGTATATGGTAATGTAAATGCTGAAAATTCTTTTTTGTTGTTAATTTTTTTTAACGTTTATTCATTGTTGAGAGACAGAGAGAGACAGAGCATGAGCAGGGAAGGGGCAGAGATAAAGGGAGAAACAGAATCTGAAGCAGGCTCCAGGCTCTGAGCTGTCAGCACAGAGCCCAACGCGGGGCTTGAACTCACAGACTGCGAGATCATGACCTGAGCTGAAGTCAGAGGCTCAACTGAGCCACTCAGGCGCCCCGCTGAGAATTCTTAAGATCAAAATTTTAAAAATACAATTTTCATTTTTAAAGAAGAGAAAAGGGGAGAAAGATAGTCATGGAATGAAGAAAATAGGATGAGCCTAGTTAACTCTGTTAGATATTTTATTTTCTGTAATTACTTCTAAAATTAGTTGACCTGTATCTAACTCCATTTAATATAGCTGCCATTAACTAGAAAGGCACAGCTCTCTTACTTTCCACTTCCATTTATTTATTCATTCTTTTGACAAATATTTATTGATATCCACATGAAAGCTTGGTTTATGTGGTGGGCTAAAACAGTCTATTTAATAGTAAAACATTTCTTTGACCATAGAGTATCTTCATACATTAGCAAAAAATGTCAATACTTAAATCATTTTTTAGTATTTGTGATTCATTATGACCTCCAAAAGGCAGATGTTAGAGAATGAAGGTCAAGGTATTTTATATCTATGACACAAAACAATGTGAGAACAGACTCTAAAGAATTTAACTTGAAGTGGTTGCTCTTATAGCATACAAAACAGGCTTTGTTTCATTTTACTTGGCTAAGGGTGATAGAAAGGATAAGCAACAGTATCGTCCAGCATTGTCCAGAGGCCAAAAGATCCTAGGGGCAAAAAATTACAGATGGCTTCACAATACAACTCAAGTTCCTGGCATTTAGTAAAGGATGGATTTAGGAATACAGTAAATTTTTGTTTATCTTGGAATTCAAACAACCAGCATATGCAAATAGCTAGGATATTTTCCCTTCCTATTCTACACTCAATTTTTATGAAAAAAAAGATAAATAGGAAAAATGGTTGCCAGAATTTTGGTTTAAAAATCGAAAACAAAAAACAACAACAAAAAAGCAACCCCCAAACCAATCAAAACCGGTATATACCATAGGCTCAGTACAGATTCAGTGTAATTTCTCACATCTCCCATATAGCTAGCTCTACACTGAAAACTGTTCAGGGTCAAATAAATCTAATTACACCAGATCAACATTTACTGTGCATTTATTCACACAGGCAATAAGTATATATTGAGTCCCATGTGCCAGGTATACAATAGACTCACAATACAATTCTGTGCAAAGCACTTAGAGAATATACATCGATTAGAACCTTCATGTAAAGAAATAATGAGATAAAAGTTTGGGAAAGTAGTTTGGAACCTAACTGTGAAAGACTTTTGACTATCAGGCTGAATAATCGTGGGAGGATTTTTGAGGCAAGGAATGATATGAATGTTCTGGGAATATTGTACTCATTGGGAAGCATCGACAGCCTTGTGTTCTCCTTCTCCCCTTACATGAGACCATTGCTTAAATGGGCAAAGAACCAGGGAATGGTGTTCTGGGGGCTTAGGGATTATAACAGGATCCTTCATCTGAGGTGGTCAGTGGATTTGCTGGGTCAATAGAAGTAAGCCAACTCACAAATCATAGCAGAAAGTGCCAGTTCAATGTGCCAGATAAGTGGTGAAGGGGTATGAAATCAGAAAGAGACAGGGAACAGAAATAGAAGCTGAGGTATGAACCAAGAAGTTAGAACCAGAGAGGTGAAAGTGAATGAAAGAAGTCAGAGGTGGAAAAGAAAGGAAAGGAAAGTGTTGGGAAACAGTGAACGGGTAGGTCTACTTGTCTTGAAGGGCCAGGAATGGTGGAAGTGGTAATAGAAAATAAGGGAAAAATGGGAAAGATACCATGTAGAAGACATCATTCAGGGTGTCTGATCACACAGCTCTTTTCTAAGAACATGAGAGTAGATTGCTATATTTGCATTACACAAGTCTATTTCTTGTCCATAGCTGATTGCATCAAGGTGGACATGACCTAAACTGGGCCAATCATATTCTTTCCTGAGAATTTGCAATTTGGATTGACACACTGGATAAGTTTGAAATCTTCCCATGAACAAAGATGGTATTAATTAGAAAGTTATGTTGTCTACATAAAAATAAAAATGTTGAGGGCAGCTTTGGAAGAAAGAGATAGATTTGGGTGATGCCTACTTTCCTGATGGCTTTCTGGTCCCTTGTCCCTTTTTTCCCCTGAGACTCTGTATCAGTTCTTGCCCTTTGAATCTGTAAAGCAATCATAATTTCTAACTGTGATATTGTGATTTATAATAAATATGCATTTGGTCTTCATCCCCATTTCTGGTACAGAGCTCCTAAAAATCTTAGAATTTCCTAAGTGATGAGAGCCATAAAGGTGTCTTTTGTTATGTTAATGTAGTGACTTTTGGACCCCACCTAAGGATGGGGGTTGATTGCCAGGAGAACTAACCATGCAATTAGAGGAGTGGGGGCTAGAGATTAAATCAATCCCCAGTGGCCACTGATTTAGTCAGTCATGTCTATGAAATGAAGCCACCATAAAACCCCAAAAGAATAGGGTTCAGAGAGCTTCCAGGTTGGTGAATATGTGGGGAATATGTGGAGATTTGGGGAGAGTGGTGCTCTCAGAGAGGTCAAGATCCATGTCCTCCCTTATACCTTGTCCTATATCTATCTGCCATCTGGCCATTCCTAAGTTATTTCCTGAGGTCCTTTTATAATGTTGAACTTAGAGATAAAACAGTTAGCTATTTTACCAGCGAAATGGGTTTATTCAGGAATAGCAGAGGAATTTCAATTCAGACATGTAAGCTATGGTAAAGCACTGTCAAGTCTAGTAATCAAAGGGGAGGAATGTTACTTTATAGGGAAAAGGAGGAAATTAGGAGAAGCTTCTTTGGAATTTGTTGTAGGAAAGTGACAGTTCAGGGTGATGAGGGTTTCTCATTGGCTAAGTTGTACCATTGTCTTATTGCCTGAGCTTGATGACAGAACAAGGAGAATTTCTTCCTTCTTCCTGCTGGAAGCAGTAAAGTAGGCTTTTTCCCTGTTGGGAATCCAAAGTACTCTTCCTCTTTGAGTCTGCAATTGATCACAAGTGGTCACGTGTGAAAGCTCCCCCTCCTGGCCTCTGAACTTCATTTTTATTTATTTATTTATTTATTTATTTATTTATTTATTTATTCATTATTTTTTTAATATGAAATTTATTGGTTTCCATACAATACCCAGTGCTCATCCCAACAGGTGCCCTCCTCAATGCCCATCACCCCCCTCTCCCGCCCCCCCCCCCCCCAACCCTCAGTTTATTCTCAGTTTTTAAGAGTCTCTTACAGTTTGGCTCTCTCCCTCTCTAACTTTTTTTTTTTCCTTCCCTCCCATGGTCTTATGTTAAGTTTCTCAGGATCCACATATTAGTGAAAACATATGGTATCTGTCTTTCTCTGTATGACTTATTTCACTTAGCATAACACTCTCCAGTTCCATCCATGTTGCTACAAAAGGCCATATTTCATTCTTTCTCATTGCCAAGTAGTATTCCATTGTGTATATAAAACAATTTCTTTATCCATTCATCAGTTGATAGACATTTAGGCTCTTTCCATAATTTGGCTATTGTTGAAAGTGCTGCTATAAACATTGGGGTACAAGTGCCCCTATGCATCAGCACTCCTTTATCCCTTGGGTAAATTCCTAGCAGTGCTATTGCTGGGTCATAGAATTTTTTGAGGAACCTCCACACTTTTTTCCAGAGTGGCTGCACCAGTTTGCATTCCCACCAACAATGCAAGAGGGTTCCTGTTTCTCCACATCAACTAGACCACTTTCCTACACCATTTACAAAAATAAACTCAAAATGGATAAAGGACCTGAATGTGAGACAGGAAACCATCAAAACCCTAGAGGAGAAAGCAGGAAAAGACCTCTCTGACCTCAGCTGCAGCAAGTTCTTGACACATCTCCAAAGGCAAGGGAATTAAAAGCAAAAATGAACTATTGGGGCCTCTTGAAGATAAAAACCTTCTGCACTGCAAAGGAAACAATCAACAAAACTAAAAGGCAACCAACAGAATGGGAAAAGATATTTGCAATGACATATCAGACAAAGGGCTAGTATCCAAAATCTATAAAGAGCTCACCAAACTCCAGACCCGAAAAACAAATAATCCAGTGAAGAAATGGGCAGAAAACATGAATAGACACTTCTCTAAAGAAGACATCCGGATGGCCAATAGGCACGTGAAAAGATGCTCAACGTCGCTCCTCATCAGGGAAATACAAATCAAAACCACACTCAGATATCACCTCACACCAGTCAGAATGGCCAAAATGAACAAATCAGGAGACTATAAATGCTGAAGAGGATGCAAACTTCATTTTAAATGAAGTCTCTTGTATTCAGTTTCATAATAAACAGATGATCCAGTAAGTCCAGTCAAATATTTCTCTGAGTTCTGTGAGCCATTCCAACAAATTAATCGAACCAAAGGGAGTGGGACATTAGACCCTCCAATCTACAACCAGTTGTTCAGAAGCACAGGTGATAACTGGGGCTTGTGACTGGCCTCTGAAGGGTGGTGGAGGCAGATAGGTCTGTGGAACTGAACCTTTCACCTGTGGGATCTGATGCTATCTTCAGGCAAATAGTGTCAGAATTGAATTGAATTGTGGGACACCCAGCTGGTATAAGAGAATTGCTTGGTGGTTCTCCAACTTCCGCTTTGGAACTGGAGTCAGAATCATTACCAATGAATTCTTTTGCAGAAGCTAATTTGAAATATGTCTGCTACTTTCATCAGAATCCGTAAAGTCTAATTGCCTGAATTTCCTCCACCATCAGACAAGCCTCCCACAATGGTGAAAGTGACAGATTTCATACTTCTTATCTTTGCTGAGATTCAGAAATTGTGCCCTGAAGGGATGCCAAGGTTAGAGTTAGGGCAAATCACCAAAATCAGGGTTACTAATCCATGGGGAAGGTGGAAGGTGTGGAATCAAGATACAGAAGGTACATGAAAAGAAGCAGAAGGCAGAGAGAGGTTGGATTAAGTTTGGTAGACATTCCAAGGGGCTTTGGATGAGGCCATTCATGCTAGCTTATATAGGCCGCCTGGGTGCATTCAGAGCTGTAGTGGCTAATGGTGACTGACTGGAAATGGGGGCCAAGGACCTTGAGATGCTGCCAGATTCTGAGATACCTTTTAAATTGTTGAATAATAATATAAATTTGTTAGTAGGTACTGTAAATAATTAAGATTTTTGTCATTACCGAATACATTTTATTATAGTTCAATTTAACAACAATAATCATTTTTTTAAGCATTATTAATGTACTAGGTATTGTGTTAAGTACATTATTCACATCTGTCATCCTTAATAATAATAATATCCTCTAATAACTCTGGAAGGCAACTGCTATTATCTTACATATTTGTAGCCCATAGATTAACTGGAAATATTTCAGTAAGTCTGAACTTTATATTTTGAATGCAGCCAGGGTAGCCGTAACTTTCCATGTCTTCTGTATGAAAGAAAAGCAAGCACATGAATATATAATAAAGTGGAGGTTTCATAGAAACGTGTATATTGTCTGTGTACAGGTGGTGCCACATTTCTGGGCTCACAAAATGGCCTGATCACAGAAAGCACCAAAGGTCAGACAGCTTTAATCATGCTCACAACTATGAATGGAGGAAAATTCCAAGAACCTGGACAAGAGATCTTATGTTCCTGCTTTTTAAAAGCTGGACTTGTCTCAGCCTTGCTATGCCTGTGGGGCTTGGTACAGAAAGCTGTGCCTGACACATCTCATCTTTAATTCTTTTCTATCTATTTCCTTTCTAAATAAAGGACATGAGTTATCGCAGTGCCAGTCATTTATATTCCAGGAGTGCATTTCGAAAAGAGAAGAGCTTTTGTTTTCCTTGTCCATCCTGTGGTCGAGGTACTAATAAGCAGAGAAATAACCTAAAGGCAAGTTGCACCTAAGAGGGTAACAGGGATTTGAGGTCTCCAAATTAGCTACAGAATTAATGCTCAGGCCCCAAATAATTGCAAGTTCTATGCATGTAAAAGGAAAAAAAATTATATTGAAAGTATTTATTTATTAAAGAATTTTAATGCTTTATCAACTCCAAAGGATTTTTATGAAAGAGACACTGACTTTTTTTTTTTAACCGTGAAGCCTCTTTTCATTTTTTTTTTCCTAATGAAATGCTTCAAAGACAATGAGCATCTTTCTGATGATTAAGCTGTAACAATGTGGTTTGGAAAAATGTGTGATAATTAGACAGCTTATTCCTAATGATTACCATAGCAAGATATTCTGAGAATTTTAAAAGACAGTGGGAAAAAAATAGCATACCAAGTTGGAAAAAGATAAAATGGAGAGAAATTAATTAAAATATATTAGTAGAAGTGGGAATAATTTTTTTAAAGAATCAAGTAAGGTCAGAGCATATTTATTACAATAAAAATATATCAATCTCATACAATTACTTGAATTTAGTCCTCTTTCTTTGTAAGGCAATTAGTGCCAGAATCTCCAATATTAAATTGCTCTTATTCATTTTTTGAGAGGATCAGGCCATCTAGTGGTAAGGGGATTATCACATGGGACAGTGTAAATTCACTGGGGTTAACATTTTTGCTAAATGAAGGTGGGGGTTATTTTGAGTCAGTCACTTATCTTTTTACAGCAGAGAACTATGACACAAATATCACCTTAGCCCCAGACAAGATTTTGTAAAAGCATATCATTTTTCCTAGTGTAAAGAAAGGGAGAAATTAATCACAAATATTGAAAACAACACAAAAGTGATATCTGATTTGATAGTAGAAAGAAATTACTTTTATAATCAAGAATCAGTTTCCTGTGATTGAGTTTCTTTGATCAAATTAAATGTTGGAGCATCCAGGTTGCTGCCCAGTGGCTAAGATTTAGTCTTGACATATTTTTATTTGCATTAATTATTCATATCATCTAATAATTATAATTCCAAATAATCAAGGTTTGTTAGCCAACTAATTTAGCAAATATTTCTTATGTGCTGGGGGGTAAAAATGTAACCAATTTATCTAGCAGTTTTGAACTCACTGGGAAATAAACATGAAGTGATTTTATTTTTCTCTAATCATTGCTCTCTCAACAGACTCTTAGGCAAATGCATAACTTTGCAGTCAACTTCAGTTAAAAATTCTAATCTCACCTTCTCCCTCCAATTACCTCTCACTTGTCTGTGGCTCAAAGGACAAGGATAGAGGGACAGGAGCTGTCTTTTTACTGCTCTCCCCTTCCCCTCCCTTGTCAAGCTCTCTTGGGCTTGAGGGCAGGGAGGAGAGGCAAAGGACATCAATCTTTTTATTTAGTTGAACCCTTTGCTAAAATTGTGGTACATCACTGCTTCCCTGGTTAATGTTGACTGGGCATTTGTGTCCTCTGTCTGACAGATGTCCATCTGCTGGTTTCGGTGGGGGCACTTACGGTATCCTTCAGAGGAACCACTTCCTTGACACCCTCAAAAACGGTGTACACCATTGCCTTTTGCTGCTGGGGTCACTTCAACCAGCAGAATTCTCATCCAGCTGGAGTATAAGTGAGATGGCTTAAAGTCCTCCTGCTCTCCTGATATTTGACCCATATGGAACTCAGGCACTGTTGCTAAGCCTATTCTCCCAAGACCCTTTCTCTCTATTCCTCTACAATTGTTTTTTTCCTGCTCATGTAAGATCATGTACAATCAAAAAGACCACTGCCTGGGGGGCCTGGGTGGCTCAGTTGGTTGAGCATCTGACTGTCAATTTTGGCTCAGGTCATGATCCCAGGGTCATGGGATTGAGCTCTATGTGGGGCTCTGCGCTGACAATGGAACCTGCTTGAGATTCTCTGTCTCACTCTGCCCCTCTCCTTTGCTTGCAGTCTCGCTCTCTCTAAAATAAAAACAAAAAAAAGACCACTGCCTAGGAAGATGCCCACTTAAAGAATGTGTCCGGTCTCTCTGTGTATCATGAGTACCCTGGTCTCTATAAATTATAGAGTTTGTAAGTTACTAACTCCAAAAGTTGTTGTTGTTAGTGATCCATTCATGACTTGGGGGTAGGGTATGCTCGGAGAATTTCCAGGTCACAACACAGGAAGGGGGAACTCAGGTGGAATCTGGAAGAATCCCTGAGTTGAGAAGGTAGATAGAACTGAGAGTCCGGGGAAACCAAGGCAGCTAGAGTTCACAAGAAAGAGTATTAGAGAGAAGTGACATACACAGAGAGAACTTCAGATGCCTGCAAAGGATCCTCTCAAATATTCAGCTGTGTATGCATAAACACAACCATGAAAGGAGAAAACTTTACCTGTGGCCAGGAAGTATATGCCTTCGGCTGGGAATCACCCAAATGGATTCAAAGTAACAGGGCTAGGAATAATGCCCATGCCCCATCAGCCAGACAGGAAAATCTCAAGGTTTAAGGGGGACTAGACGGTGGAGTTTATAAAAGCTACTTGCCTCAATATTGGGGCATAATTAGCTCTAAACTCAATGCTACTCTGCTTCTGTCTACCAATCTTGTAAGCAGGACACAAAACGATTAAATTGTTTCCAAGTAATTTAGCCTGTATCCTAGAACACAGCCCCAAAATATTATAGAAATACAAAAGTATCTAGTATCCAAAAGTTAAAATTCACAATACATCTAATCCAATATTACCAGCTATATGGAGAAGCAGGAAGATATAAATTATAATAAGGACAAACTTAATCAATCGAAACTGGCCCCAGAGCTGACAAAATTAGAATTAGCAGACAAAGGCATCAGAATGATTGTTATAATTGTATTTCACACCTTCAAAAAGTGAAATAGAGACATTTAAGATGCAAAAAGACCTGACTCTAATTTCTAGAGATGAAACAGTATGCAAAACAATAACATACTGGATGAAATTACAGCAGATTAGGCACTGGGAAGAAAAGATTAGTGAACTCAAAATTACTAGAAACAATCTGAAATAAAAAAAAGAGAAAAGAATTAAAAAAAAACAAACAAACAGAGACAATCAAGAAGTCTAATATACATGTAAATGGAGTCCCTGAAGGAGGAGTGAGGAACAGAAAAAAATATTTGAAAACATAGTAGACAAAACTTTTTCAAATTTGCTGAAAAGTATAAACCAACGGAGCCAAGAACCTCAATGAAGCCAAAGTGCAAGAAACAAAGAAAATTACACAGAGGAACATCATGCTCAAACTGCTCAATCCCGATGAATAATAATAATAATATAAAATAATAAAAATATATAATGTATTATGTTGATTATAAAATAAGTAGAAGTAAAGAGCGCCTGGTTGGCTCAGTCGGTTAAGTGTCTGACTCTTGATTTTGGCTCAGGTCACGGTCTCACAATTCGAGAGATTGAGCCCCACATTGGGCTCTGCACTGACAGCGTGGAGGCTGCTTGGGATTTTCTCTCTCTCCCTCTCTCTCTGCCTCTTTTTCTCTGTCAAAATAAATAAATAAACTTTAAAAATAAATTAAGTAGAAGTAACATGATGGCGATAAAGACACAAAGCCTGCGTGGGGGGGGGGGTAGAAATACATTACTGTAAATTTCTTACACTACATGTGAAATGCCAAATATTGCTGGAAGGTAGACTGTGACATGTTAAAGATGTATACTATCAACCCTAAAATAGCCCTAAAATAACAATACAAAAAAACATAGCTAATAAGCTTTAAAAAGGGGGGGGGTGGTAAATTATATTAATATACCATGTTCAATTAGTACAAAAGAAGGTAGAAGAGGAGAATAAAGGAAACAAAAACATAAATGGAAAAATAGAAAACAAATGGCAAGATGGCACATTTAAACCTTATTATATCGATGATTGCATTGTAATTTCTTAGTTGTTAGGAGAAAATCTTAAATAATACAGTTATTTTCTGTTGTATATTCTGTGAGGAAAAAATAAAGAAGGATTGAATTAAGCCAGCCTATCCAAGTGAGGAAGAAAATTAGGGGAGATTTTAAGCAATGATGTGCTGGGTTGATGTTAAATAAGGAACTCCAGGGAAAACAGGGCAGAAGTTAAAAGCAAGGCAGCAGCAGAATGGTATAAGAAAAAGGGAAAGAGGTAAGGATTAACTTTTTCTAAAAACGATACTTTGGGATAGGGTAATTTTTTTGTCAAAAATTTTTAATGTTTATTTATTTTTGAGAGAGAGAGAGCACATGCGAGCGGGAGAGGGGCAGAGAGAGAGGGAGACATAGAATCTGAAACAGGCTTCAGGCTCTGCTGTCAGCACAGAGCCCAACGCGGGGCTCAAACTCACGAACTGTGAGATCAAGACCTGAGCAGAAGTCAGATGCTCAATTGACTGAGCTACCTAGGCACCCCAGGGATGGGGTAAGTTTAATTACATGTAAGAAAGAAAGTCAGGAGTCAGTATATTAAAATTTCTAGATAATATTATAAGGGTAAGCTGGGATAGTGCTTATCATGGATGCAGGTCTTAGGAAGATTTTTTTTTTTTTTTTCTAACTTGTCCTTTGCTTTACTCTGGTTTTATAGCCTTGTTAGGCTGAGTCATTTCATTTAATTATCAAATTTATAGAATATCACTAAAGAAAGAATATTAAAAAGTATAATGTGACCTTCATTTGGCTCTTTCCAATGGATAACTTATTACCTCTGGTGACAGTGAAATGTATTATAGGGTAAAATTTAAAAGCCAGAGGAAAAATTAAACTATTGTTATTTAACCCAGAACCTTAGAAGGATTGAGTGGATATTACATAAGCCTCTGGATTGTTTTTGGTTTTGCATTTCCCCTGTCAGTGCTAGTCCTGATTCCATATACATGTGAATATACAATACATTATTTTTGATAATTTAATGTTTAAATCTGATACTTCAGCATATTCTGTAGAAAATGACAGGTTTCTCATGGTCTTCATATCACATGTAGGAAGTGCTAACTTAGTATGGATACAGATGGCATACCTTTATAAATATATTAACACTTAAGTTCTTTTTCTCCTCTGACACTTCAGTCATTTGATAATAATGGCAATGATAGTAACAATATTCAGTTACTATGTTCACATTGGAAGTTACTGGGCCAAGTTTATTTACTTTTGTATTTATTTTTGAGACAGAGAGAGACAGAGCATGAACAGGGGAGGGTCAGAGAGTGAGGGAGACATAGAATCTGAAACAGGCTCCAGGTTCTGAGCTGTCAGCACAGAGCCCGATGCAGGGCTTGAACTCACGGACAGGGAGATCATGACCTGAGCGAAGTTGGACATTTAACTGACTGAGCCACCCAGGCGCCCCTCCACTGATACTTTTAGAGGTAGGTATTATTGCTTCCCTTTTATAGGTGAGGAGATAAAGGCCCAGAGAAGTCCAGTGACTCATCCAGGTGCTTTCAGCTCCAACACGGGTCTGGATAATGCCAAAGCCCACACTCCTAGCCCCACCCTGTGCTCCTCTTTGCCCCCTCCCTATAATAAATGCAATGATGAGTTTGAAAGTCCAATTTTAGAGTATAGTAAATAATCAGATGCTTATAAAGCATAATTATTTCAGGCCTATGAGAGTTTCAAGGATTACTTTAGCATTATACTGATTCTAGAGGAAGAAGGAAGAACCTCCCGATGGCCTCAAAAGGAAGTAATTAATGTGAATCTGTTAAGCACCTACTAGGTTCAAACCTTGGAAAACACTATTTCAAGTTATAGTTTTTCCACAACATAGTTGAGTCTATTTAACTTGAATTTTTAAGAAACCAAAATCTATGAACTTTTCAGTCACAAAGATTATGGATTTTCAAAGCTTTTCCATTGTACTGCTTAGGCCAAAACTAAGCTATAATGGGGTTTCTGCTTATTTTTCATTCACTTTCAATAAGAAAAAAAGGCAGAGGATTTATAAGAAAATTATTTTAAACCCCAAGATAGAACAAAGAAGCACATTCAGAGAAAATCTGCCTTACCCCTAAATCCAACAGCTTGTCAGAAGTATATAGAAATCTCAGCAGGCAAATGTGAAATGTTTTTGCCATACCCAGAAGACCATGTGCTGAAACCCTGAGACATAAAGTAACTCATCAAAGCAGGAATCATCTAGAGAGAGGAAAATAACCAGTACATCACTTAAGGCATTGGGTTTAAAATATTAAAGATGAGGCAATACTTTAGAAAGGACTCTGTGGCTATTGTTAAAATGGAATTTGCTTGGGGACTATGGTTTAGTGTTCCAAAGTAGCTAGTTCCCTGAAGCTGTTCCAGTCTATCCCCACTCTTCTACTTCTATTCTAGGAGCACTATGATTAAAGGGCTACAGAATCACACAGAAAACTTTGCACTCTGTTTACTTCTCTGAACCCTTGAAGTTCTGTATCCAGTGAGCATCATAGTATACTATGGCCAGGCCAAATAAACAACAAAAAACAACCAGACAACTAAAAAACCTTTTTCAGCATTAATGATAACAATTTTAGTGGCTTTTAATTTTGAATAAACTAGACAAGTGTTATTTAGAATTCTTAGTTTTACTAAATAATGATAGTAACTTACCAACACGTTGTTATGTAACATTTAGTTGGTTGGTATGATGTGGCGTGTTTTTCTTTTCTATTATTTGGCATTGGAATTATGTTTACTCTTTTTTCTCAATGATGATAAGATTTCGTATTAATTTCAGATTACAAAAATTACAAAAAAGATATACATACTTTTCATATTTAAAGAAGTTATTGTCTTCTACTAGGAATTAATGAACACAGTTTTTAGAAAGGCGGTATATTCTTCCCTCCATCACTAATAAGTCTTGCAGTATAATATACGCTGTGGCTCTGGGTCTGGCCAGAAGTAGCAGGCAGTTCAGAACTCAGTGTTCAGTTTCATCTTCAAAATGGTCCTCAGAGCACAGAACTCATGACATTGGCGATGGCTCCTAATGAATGGTTGACTATATATTGTGGCTCAGAACTTAACTTCCTACAGATAGTCAATCACTTTTTAAAAGTGGGTGAGAAAAAGACATCTTTGTAAAAAGTGCTGAAAGTTAGGAAGGAAGATGCCCAGAATTTTTTGTCCTCTCTTAAAAACCAGTACCAAAAAGTTTTAAACAGCTTCTTATTCAGAACCTGACCAAATATTTGTCACTATTGAGCAGTGTTTCTCAAGTAGTGGGCAGAGATTCTATATCCACATTCAGGAAAGGGTAATAAACCATGTCCAGCAGTTAACTTACCTACCATGGGAAAAAAAGGACCTAATTTAACTTGATATTTAACAAAATGAAGGGTACTAAATATTGGTTAAAAGGGATTACCACTTCCTTCCAGTAGGAAACAAATATTCGCTATCCAAGCAAATAGATGTGAATGGTATCACTGATCAGAGCAGCAAACTGGAAGAATATAAATATGGCATTTAAATGAGTCTTCATGGAACGACTAAGACTGCAAGGAATCCCTACCTCTGAATAATTCTCTGGAGCACGAGAAGAGAGACACGGGAAAGCCAAACAATCTGGGTGGCTAGAGTCCTGGGCCCTGGCAATTATTTCTGCTGTACCCTTAGGCAGAGCCACTCTGTTTACTGCTTGCTGAGTATTTTGGGCTTTTACACAAGATTATCTTTGAAAACAGATTAGTACCATTTTTTTTTTCTTACAAAAGGCTTGGGAACTATTGGTGCAGAAAACCTTCCCCTATGTGCTGAACAGGAATAAAATGTAAGAAATCTGGTCAATGTTGCCCTCATTCCCAGTCAAGGGCAAAGTTCATTTGAAGTTGAAATTATAATTCACATCATTGCTTTCAGGGCCCCCTATTCTTATCCATGTCTGTATCCCATGTTCACGCCCTTACTCCCACATCAGTAGTAAGAATTTTAAAAATCAGTATATACTAATTTCTTTTCAATTTTTTTCAATGACGTTTCTATTTTACCAATAGGATTCTCTCACCAATTTTTCAAACAGAATTTTTTAACTTGGTTTATTTCTAGAAATCAATACTTAGACTTAAAATTTATTATGTGTTTGATCCTGTCACTTTTCCCTTTACCCATCTTTTAGCATTTTAAGTTTGTTGAATCAATTTGTTTGATCCTTCCCAAATACTTATACTGTGTTATTGGTGAAAGAAAGTATGAATATTATTAGAGATATTAAACATATAGTTCATATTAATAATCTTTTCCAGACATCATCATTTCCTTTCCACTGGCTTGAGTAGAAGGGATGTGAAATCTTTCTGCAAACTGTTATCAATTCAAAATACTTATTGTTCTTTGTTTAAAACTAAAATGTAGCCTTTCATCTGTGATAAGATTCTCTTGATTTCTTCTGACATGTTTGCTAAACTTTTGAATGTTCCTTGCTATTTGTCAAACTTTTACCAATTTCAGTATTCCGTCATCAATCCTCAAATAACACATCAGGCTTGTAAAAAATATTTAAATTTAAATTTCAGCATTTCACTTGTGAGGTGATCGTTTTGACTACACTTGAGTTCCACTGCGTTTTTTTGAACACCATTTTTACTTTTCTAGCCTTATGATATTTTGGTTATTCTGTCTAATCCATTTACATGCTGGTCTGTGTTAGATGATAGGTTCAGCACCTAGATTGAGACCCAAATCAACAATTGCTTAACCAAGGCAGACACTCGTTTCTTCATTTCTTCTTATGAAACAGTCTATTGGTGTTCTAGTGCTAGAAGGGTAGCTTTGCTCTATGAGGTTGTCCAGGAATCCAGACTTCTATCCTGTTGCCACAAGGTACTTCCCATGTACGTACTGCCCCAAATTATTCAGTATCACTTCTGTATTCCAGTTGGCACAAAAGGGTATGGAGGGCATATCCTTCCCTTTTAAGACTAGACCAAGAGGTATGTTTATTACTTCTCCAATTCCATGGGCCAGAAGTCAGTAGTGTGACGATGCTAGCTCTTGGCCGACTGGGAAATGTAGCTTTTATTGTGAGTAGCTAAAATTCAAAGGTTGCATTACAAAGTGAAGAAGGGGAGAATGGATACTGGATAACAAGCCTGTACCATACAGCCTTAATTGCATGTTTCTAAAAATTGGTAACCAAAATATTTCCTCTTCCTATTGATGAGGTTGTTCTGGATAATTTCTAAGCAATTTCATGTTTAGGGTGAATGTAAATCAGATTTAGGGCTCTCAGTTGTGTTTAGGGAAAAAAGACAAAAGGATTTGGCTGTTGTTCATGTTTCAGCCAAGCCCAGTTTCTAAGGTGCACAAAATCTGGGCATGTTGGTGGCACTAAGGAACCTTAAGTGGCTGTTGGAGCGTACCCTCACATCTGCTCAAATCCTGATGAGATTGGAAATGTTTTTTTTTTGTTTTTTTGTTTTTTTGTTTTTTTTGGAAATGTTTTAATAAAAACGGTCATTGTTACATGAAAAGATGCTCAGCATTGCTTATCATCAGGGAAATAGAAGTCAAAAACCACAATGAGATACCACCTCATACCGGTCAGAATGGCTAAAGTTAACAACTCAGGGAACAGATGTTGGCGAAGATGTGGTGAAAGGCGAGCATGATTGCACTTTCGGTGGGAATGCAAACTGGTGCAACCACTCTGGAAAACAGTGTGGAAGTTCCTCAAAAAATTAAAAATAGAACTAGCCTACAACCCAGCAATTGCACTAGTAGGAATTTATCCAAAGGATACAAAAATGCTGATCAAAGGGCACATGCACCCCAATGTTTATAGCAGCACTAGCAACAATAGCCCAAATGTCCATCAACTGATGAATGGATTAAGAAGATGTGATACACACACACACACACACACAATGGAATACCTCTCAGTAATGAAAAAGACTGAAATCTTGCCATTTGCAACAATGTGGATGGAACTGGAGGGTATTATGCTATGTGAAATAAGTCAGTCAGAGAAAGACAGATATCATATGATTTCACTCATATGTGGACTTTGAGAAACTTAACAGATTAACACAGGGGAAGGGAAGGAAAAATAAGATAAAAACAGAGAGAGGCAATAAGAGACTCTTAAATACAGAAAACAAACTGAGGTTTGACGAGGGTGGGGGGTAGCAGTGGGGAGTGCGTTAAATGGGTGACTGGCATTAAGGAGGGCACTTGTTAGGATGAGCACTGGGTGTCATATGTAAGAGATGAATCACTGGGTTCTACTCTTGAAGCCAAGACTACACTATATGTTAACTAACTTGAGAATTAAAAAAAGGCAGGGGGAGGTGGAATAACAAAACAAAAATAAATTTAAAAATCCTAAATAAATAAATTAATTAAAAGGGTCATTGTTTTCAAGGCTCCTTTAAGTATTTCCCTCTCCTCCTCTCCTCCTCTTTTTCCTCCTCTTTCTCCTTCTTCTTCCCATACTAACAGTTACCACTAGAGATGTGAATTATCCTGCTCTGAAAATCTTTAATAGAAGATCAACAGTGGCCACATCATTCCAATCTCTGTCTCTATCCTCACATCACCTTCTCTGTGTGTGTCTTCTCTAATAAAGACATTTATCAGTTGCTAAGAAATATCATTTAAATAAAGTATATTTTGAACATTAGAAATATGAAACAGAAAATGCAAATGTTAGAGCACTACTCCTTGCTGTCCAGATAGTTTTTAAGGAACTCCTGGGTGGAAGTCCCAAGCTGTCCTCGCAGAGGGTCAATATTGGCCTCTATCCACTCACCACACAGGCATAGTAATGGTGATGTCTCTTGTCTTGACACCAGTGATACACTTCTGCCTCTGGAGAAAACCACTTGCATCTTAATGTGCAAACACAGCTGTTTTTCCAAATAGTGAATCTACAGGGAAGGAAAGTTGTCCACCCACTCAATTTTTGGTGAAAGAAAATAAAGATTTGCTCTGATATAAACATCCATAGTGAATGAAAGGGAAAGAAAAAGTAACCTGATAGACATTTTAATAAGTTTGCAGATTTGTGATGGCCATGTTTTTCCATATGATGATGGTCTGCTATGGTCTGCATGTTTGTGTCCCCTCAAAACCCGCAAATTGTAATCCTAAGGCCCGATATGATGACTTTAGAAGGTGGAGCTTTGGAGAGGTGGTTGGGTCATGAGCGTGGAGCTTCCATTTAATGGGATTACTGCTCTTATGAAAAAGATCCCACAGAGTTCCGTAGCACCTTTTGCCCAAGAAATCTACATTCAAGAAATTATCCAACCATAGTGGGACTCTGATCTCAGATTTCAAGACTCTGGAACTGTGAGAAGTAAATTTCTGTTGTTTATATGAAAAAAAAGGACACTTATCATTGAATTTAGGGCCCAACTGTGTAAGCCAAGATGATCTCATCTCAAGATCCCTCATTTAATTATACCGGCAAAGATACTTTTCCCAAAAAAGGTAACATTCACAGGTTCCAGGGTTTTGGAGGTGGGCATATCTTTTACGGGGCCATCATTCAACCCACTGCACAGGCTCTATAGACTTTGTCAAAACTACTCAATTATGCAGTTGTAGCACCAAAATGGTTGTAGAAAATATGTAAATGATGGGTGCGGCTGTGTTCCAATAAAATTGTAGGGTCTGGCTTTGGTTCACAGTTTTGGTTTGCTGACCCCTGATAGCATGAAGGAAGGATTGGAAGGCAACAGTTAAGGTAATTAATCAAGTCAGGAGGGATTTATAATGCTTAACAATAAGGTTGAGAAAGAATGAATAAGACAAAGGCAGTAGAGATGGAGGGAAGAGGATGGAATAGAGAGCTAGTAAATAGTATCAACAGGATTGGGCACCTGGGTGTCTCAGGCAGTTGAGTGGCCAACTTTTGATTTTGGCTCAGGTCATGATTTCATGGTCCTTGGATCAAGCCTGGAGACGAGCTCTGCACTGAGCATGCAGCGGCTTGAGGTTCTCTCCCACTCTTTCCCTCTGTCCTTCCCCATCTTGTGCATGCATGCATGTGCATAAGTGAGCACACTCTCACTCTCTCTCAAAAAATTAAAAACTAAAAAAATTAAATTAAAAGAGAATCCACAGGATTGGGTTGTAGACCTCAGGGGAAGGATCGTTGAGGTTCATTACAGAGATGGAAATCATTATTTCACCCTATAGGTTAATACTTTTCAGGTTTCCAAAAGAACAACTCAATAGTTTTCAACTTTCATTGCTTGAAAAGTGTTAGTTTTACCAAGGCAAAGTTGTGTAACCCAGACAGATGAGTATAAATACAGAAAAGCTCAAAAGTGTTGAAAGGTTTTACCATGCAGCAGAAAAACAGTGTATGCAATGTTTTGAAGTTAGAGAAGACAATAGTTAGCCGGTTGGTTTACTTCTTAGAAGGAACAAAACAGCAACAGGAAGGATGCCCTTTCCCATTAAACACTGCAGGGTGTAAATAGTCCCTCCCATCTTGCCAAGAGTGGGGTGATTGTGGGGTGCCTTGTTGGCTCAGTTGGTGGAGCGTGGGATTCTTAATCTGGGGTTGTGACTTCAAGCCCAACATTGGGTGTAGAGATTACTTAAAAATAAAATCTTTTTTGGGGCGCCTGGGTGGCGCAGTCGGTTAAGCGTCCGACTTCAGCCAGGTCACGATCTCGCGGTCCGTGAGTTCGAGCCCCGCGTCAGGCTCTGGGCTGATGGCTCGGAGCCTGGAGCCTGTTTCCGATTCTGTGTCTCCCTCTCTCTCTGCCCCTCCCCCGTTCATGCTCTGTCTCTCTCTGTCCCAAAAATAAATAAAAAATGTTGAAAAAAAAATTTTAAAAAAAATAAAATCTTTTTTTTTAATGTTTATTTATTTTTGAGACAGAGAGAGACAGAGCATGAATGGGAGAGGGTCAGAGAGACAGGGAGTCACAGAATCCGAAGCAGGCTCCAGGCTCTGAGCTGTCAGCACAGAGCCTGATGTGGGGCTCAAACTCATGGACCGTGAGATCATGACCCGAGCCGAAGTCGGACGCTTAACCGACTGAACTACCCAGGCGCCCCAAAAAGAAAATCTTAAAAAAAAAAAGAGTTGGATGATTGAGGTTATCTATTATAGTGACTGTGTATGCATTTATATGGATGCATATATATATATGCATATATATATATATATATATAGTGACTGCTTATAAAATTCTGAAATGATACATCATGTCATTTGACTCTCACAACATTTATGAGGTAGAGAGGGCAGGTATTATTATTATACCTGGAGGGAGAAGTTAAATGATATTTCCAACGTCACACAGACAGCAGATTTTGGGTTCCCAGTTCAAAATTCCCTAAATCTTGGGCTATTTCCTTGTTTTCCTTTTCAGCTGTCTCTGAAGTTGGATCAGAGAACTGAGACAGTGTGTGGCCCCTGTGGCTGGGGTGGTCAGCATGACCAGAAAGATAAAGATGAGATTAATGAGGTTCTTGATTAGGCAGCCAGGGTGGCCTTCTGGTGGTCCTCGGAGAGCAGATGGCCAAAGAGAAAATGTGGCCTTGCGAGCAAAAGCAGAACACAACATGGGTAGTGATGATAAGAGTAACTGGACCCAGAGCAGCGTTAAAAAAAAATTGTGGAGTGCAGAGATAAAGCAGCCATGTCATGAACGTGGTCCAAGGGAGTGGAGGCCAAACTCATGAGTGCAACAGTTACTTGCAGAGTTTGTTAGCAATGCAGCGTCCCCAGACTTCCAATGTAGGAGTCTTCTGATTCAGCCAGCCTGGGATGGGGGCCATGGAGGACCCCCTCAGGAATTCTGGTAGAGAAGGCCCATCGAACAATCCAGAGGATAAAAACAGCAGAAAACATCTGGAGAGATGTTTGATGTTAGAGTAGAAAAGTGTTGACAATATAATAACTTCTATTTTTAAGAAACAGAAGAGGGAGACTAGGCCTCTTTTAGAAAATAATGTAATACTTTTTTTGACACTGGCCTTGTGCAAGGCTGCCAGGCCAGGTACTGGGGGTATAGAAGTGAGCAAGAAATTCAGATATGCTTGGTTCTTGTCCTCTCACAGCTTATATTCTAAGTGGGAGACTGATGTCAAATAATATATAATATTGCATAGTAACTAGTATTACTGTATAATAGTAGGTAGGTAAGTGTTGAAAAAGAAGTGCAGGGTTTTATAACAGGGGAACCTGACCCAGACTGAGAGATCAGAGAAGGTCCCTTGACGAAATGGCATATGATTTCAGATCTGAAGGATAAGTTGAACTGACCAGGAAATGAGGGGAGGAGGACAAGAAAGGTATTCTCAGTAGAACATTAATTAGCTACTTCAAAAAACATTCACTGAGAACCTACAGTGTGCCACATATTCTTCTAGGTTCTGGAACACAGTAGTCAGCAAAGGGGACAAGGCTTCTGCTCTCATGGAGTCTACATCCCAGTTTCAGAGACAAAGAACATTTTTGTTTTTAATTAAAAAAATTTTTTTGAAGTTTTATTATTATTTTTTTTAAGAGACAGAGAGGGACAGAGCACGAGCAGCAGAGGGGCAGAGACAGAGGGAGACACAGAATCAGAAGCAGGCTCCAGGCTCTGAGCTGTGAGCACAGAACCTGACGTGCGGCCCGAACTCATGAACTATGAGATCATAACATGAGCTGAAGTCGGATGCTTAACCGACTGAGCCACCCAGGCACCCCTGTAAGTGCTTTAAATTTATCTGTTGTCTGCTTTAGTTATTTTCACATAATTACTTTGATTTTAAAGTTTCAATTAGAGGATATTCAGGTATAACTGAGGGAAAATTATTTGGTGTGTTAGGATAAGCTATGCTATGACATAATAAAAATGTTCCTCTCCCCACATGCCCAAATCTCAGTGGCTTAAAACGAAAGTTTGTTTCTTGCTCTGTCAGTCTAATTAGATGTTTGGCAGGTGATGTTTCAGGGGCCCAGGCGCCTTCTGTCTACTAGCTCTGCTTTCCTTTAAGATCTTGAGTTCCTCCTGGACCCTCTCCATCTGGCCAGCCAATGAGCAAAAACAAAGAGTGTGGAGAACACATACTTTCTTCTAACTGTCTTGGCCCCCAAATTCCTTCTAATTATATAATGAGAATTAGTCACTTGGTCCTATAAAATACAATGGGGCTGGGAAATGTAGGATGCTCTGTGGTAAGGAATAAAAAACGATTTTAGTTATCCTGCAGCCATCTCTGACAGACCTGGAGCCCAAGGCAGACCATAGGTCACTATAGAAGTGCTCAGAAAGGAGCTGCTGGGGATGGGGATTCTAACAGGAAGAGTTACAAAGTGGCATCTTAATCGGCAATCTTGTCGCATTCAAAGTTATAAAAATGAAATTGGAAAAAGAAATATCCTTTCATGATTTGAGGGAAAGAGGTTGTTGTAAGAGAGGTATTCATTAGACAAAAATTCAAAATGGAGACACAATTGCATTGGAGGAAGAAGGTGTGCAACAAGGTTAAGTATTTGCAACGGATTCTGGGAGGTTAGTCAGTTCATGAGATACTGTACAGATCAGTGGGTCTTTAAGATGAGACAGATAACACAGGGAGACAAATCAGGCAGGACTATGGAATATTTTGCATTCTTTTGCTCTCAAGAGTAAAGTAAGCCAAGAACATGGTACAAATTTAAGCAAGAAGAGTTAAATTCTCAGGGTGTCTGGGTGGCTCAGGTTGGTTAAGCATCTGACTCTGGATTTCAGCTCAGATTCCTGAGATTGAGCCCCGCATCACATGGGGCTCTGGGGGCTCGGTAGGCTCTGAGCTGATAGTGCCGAGCCTGCTTGGGATTCTCTTTGTCCCTCTCTCTCTGCCTCTCTCCTGCTTGAGTGCCTGTTCCCCTCCGCACCCCCACCCCCTGCAAATAACTAAGTAACTTAAAAAAAAAGAAGAGTTAAATTCTCACAAGGAAAGCTAAAACTTACAGCCATCTCCAAATGTCCCAGACAATGGGACTTGAACTTAATGGTAATAACATTATAATAGGGAAAAACACTTGTTGGAAACAGTAATTAGACTCTGATGTAAAAGGCAGCTTCTGGGATTGATGGAAATGGTGCTCCTGAGGCTCTTAGCTTCACTTTGGGAGAAGTCTGGGGAGAAGTTGGGCAGGTTTGTGCCAGAGACACAGAATGAGGTCAGGAGGGGAAGAATGTGAGTTATTTTAAGAAGGTTAATTTTAACTCTCTTATTTAAGAGAGCTTCTGGGAATGAGGCATATCTATTATTTCTTATGTTGACGTTGGTCAAGTTTCTGTAGACAATAACTTCTGGCTACATTGTTCCACTGCCTAATCACCTGACACAGTTGCCTGGAAGGAGTCTCATACTTGGAATGACAGGTGCTTTTTCTTCTGGTGCCTTGTGTAAAAGGGAGGGGGGCAGAACAATTGTAGAATCTGTGGCTTAGACTATTCTCCCTACCTGTACTATTACCTAGAAGATTTGAGACCAAACTCAGGGCATATTAGTTAGGGAAAGGCTGACCTATTGAAATAAAGACACCTACCACTAATTCAGTTTCTTAAAGAAGGTAAACATTTACTCTTCTATCCTATAATAGTGTGCTGTGAGTGTTCCAGGCTGGCAGACAACCTTTCTGGTTGCGATCATTTACGGACCTATGGTCCATCCACCATATTGTGCTCTCATCCTGGGGCATTGTTACCATCTGCACGGTCAAAACTGGGTCACTGTGGGTCCTGGCCGATGGGAAAGAGAGCGTATCTTTAGATCTGAGTTAGAAGTGACACACTTCATTTGCATCACAGTTCTTTGGTGGGACCTCAGTGGCTACACTTAACTACAAGTGGGAGTCACAAATGTTGTCCCTAACTAGATAATTCCAGTGGTAGCTTTGCATGGAATGTAGAAAAAAATGGATCTCGGTAGACATGAAGCAGTACCCATCAAAAGAGAATAGAGGGAATAAAATAGAACCAATAAAATTATTTAAAAATTTTTAATGTTTAGTTATTTTTGAGAGAGAGAGAGAGAGAGCAGGGGAGGGGCAGAGAGAGGGAGACACAGAATCTGAAACAGGCTCCAGGCTGTCAGCTGTCAGCACAGAGCCTGACGTGGGGCTTGAACTCACCAACCATGAGATCATGACCTGAGCTCAAGTCAGAGGCTTAACGGACTGAGCCACCCTGGCACCCCAGAACCAATAAAATTATTTTATAAATATTATTAAAATAACACACCTATGAGCTTTGTTTGTATCTGGGCTATGTATACCATTTATTGTAAAATATTCTCAAATCCTGAAAATTATAATTGTTTTGGAAGTACTAACGTGTACTACAATTTCAGTTTTATTCCTATTTCTGACTTATCTGTAAATAGCCAAGATTTCTAAATCTATGTCTTAACAATTTTTGTCCCTTTCTTTCCAAATTCAAATTGTTAATGATAAATTGAATAATGACAAATATTCAAATACTTTGAATGTTAGGAGAGGTGTAGTTATTAAAAGAATGAAGGTAGACATTCCTTTTTAGAGTAACTCTCTAATGTAATCATACTGAAGATTTTGTTCTGAAAGTTCATATTAACATAATGGAAGTGTAAGAGTGTTAGGACAGAATGGGAGGTTGTTGTGATTTAGAGTACATAGAGTAACTACAGAAAAATAATCTTTCTGGTTTTGGTTTTGGGTTGTCACAAGCTCTATCCTAAGAAAGTTTTGTATAAATCATAGTGTATGCAAGGAAATCACATATTTGGGCCCATTATTTTAGTAACATACAAGATTTAAGATGGTAAGTCCTTGTTTGCTTTTGGTATGGACAATTTGAGTATCTAATGAACCAGTCCTTTCACAAACAATAGTGTAAACTGAACAGGGTATAGAAAAACATCACTACCTGAGTATTCTGGAGACTGAACAAAGCAGAAAGATTTTGGAGGCAAAATTTGGACTGTGCAACTAGAACAAACTCTTCATTCATTCCTTCCTAGCTTTATTGGGATATAATTTATATATAATATTGTATAAGTTTAATGTGTATAACATGTTGATTTGATACATTTATACATTGCAAAATGATTACCACCATAGCATTAGCTAACACCTCCATCCTGTCACATGATTCCCATTTCTTTTTTTTTTTTTTTTTTTTGGTGGTGGAACATCTAAGGTCTTCTTTTTAAGCAGCATTCAAGTATACAATATAGTATTTTTAGCTATAATCACCATCCCAGAATGTGTTAATCTTATAACTGGAATAAACATCCCTGTAGTCTTGATGCTTTGTTCCAAGGCCAATGCAGTCATAGTGGAGGCAGGTGGTATAGAGGTGGCTAAAACTTCCTTAGAAAATCTGCCATCTCTCTGGCTAGAGAACTCAAGGAAGGGATCCTGGGGCAACTAGGGCCATAGTAGAGAAAGGAGGTGTCATAGCCATGAGAATGAACTTCACAAACAAATTGCTACATCTTACATCCCTTACCATATCTACTGCCAACTTAAGGAGATTCTTATTAGATACAGAATTACAAGCTTCTAATTCTTTTCTTTCAGCACTTGCAAAATGTTATAACACTTAATTTTGGCCTCCATGGGTTTTGATGAGAAATCGGCTGTCATTCAAATTGTTTTCCATCTATAGATTATATGATGTTCCTCTCTGGCTGCTTTTAAGACTTTTTTTCTTTGTCTTTAGTTTTCAGAAGTTGATTATGATGTGTCTTGGAGGGATTTATCCTATTTGGGATTTCCTTAGCTTCTGGAATATGTGGGTTTATGTCTTTTGTTAAATTTGAGAATACTTCAGCCAGTATTTATTTATTTGATTACTTGTCCAGCTCTGCCTGCTTTCACTCTCTTTCTGCCACTCTGATGACCTAAATACAAGATCTATTAGAGTTCCCCAGTCTCCTCAGGCTCTTCTTCCAATTCTCCTCCTCCTCCCCTTGTTCTCCTCCTCCTTCTTCTTCAGTATATTTTTTCTCTGTTGTCCTGATTGCTTAATTTCCATTGTTCTATCTTCCACTTCAAGATTCTTTCCTCTTTTCCATTTATTTTGCAGTTAGACAATCCAATGAATTTTTTAATTTCAGTTATTATATTTTTCAGTTCTAAAATTTCTGTTTGTTTCTTCTTTATCTTATATTTCTTTGATGAAAATTTCTATTTTTCAGCTGTTTGCCTTTATTTGGATTTTATTCTATTTGGGCCTTCAGTGGGCGAAATGGTGCCTGATCACATTGGTGAAAGTGGCTCTTTACACATTCTACCAAATCAAATGCTAATCTATTCTAGAACCACTTTCACAGATACAACCTAAAATAAGTTTTACCAGTTATCTGAGCATCCCTTAGCTCAGTTAAGTTTGTGGGTTGGGCCTTTGGCTTTGTCCAGCAAAGCCCAGGATGGCAGAAAGGGTCACTCAAGACTCCATAAGTCAGCAGAGGTGAGAGGGAAGCTAAAGGAAGTCTCCCTGAGTAGCTCTCAAGCTCCCGTATTTATTAGACATACATTATAGGGAAAACATTGCTCAATATGTCCATGGCTACATGCCAGTAAGAACTCGTAGAAAGCATAGAAAGCATGCAAAAAACAAAAACAAACAAACAAACAAACAACAAGGCGTTTCCAAGACTGCAAAAGAGCAGATGCCTAATGCAGGGTAAACAAGATAAGATATTCCATAGATAACATGGCCTAAGGAATTCATGAGCACAGGTAAGACCCAACCCCTAAAAACACGCATTAACTAGATACTGGTCAGCTGTTTTCAGCATGGCCAGAAAGCAGTGTAACGTGTTCCCTATAATCTCCCTAACCAGGACATAGCTATTTGATTTCCCACACAAATTGACACATAAAATTAACCGCCACAACTGGATATATAGGAATGGAGATGACAGAAGAGTTAGTGAACTAGAAGATAAGTCCACAGAAATTATTAAATCTGAAGAAGAGAGAGAGAGGAAAAAAGATTGAAAAAGGCTGAACAGAATCTCAGGGACCTGTGGAACAACAACAACAAAAAGTTCTGATAATTGGAGTCCCCAGTTATACAATTAACTGGAGTCCCCAAGTCAAGGAAATAAGTAATAGGGCAGAAAAATTTATTTGAAGAAATCATAACAGAAAACTGCTCAAATGTGAAGAAAGATATGAATTTATAGATTCAAGGAGATTGGTGAATCCTAAGCAGGATAAATTTGAAGAAATCTAAGTCTAAGCACATCATGGTCAAAACATAGAAAACCCAAGATAAGGGAAAAATCTTATGCCAGAGAAAAATGACACATTACATACAAGAGAACAATGATTCAAATAATTACAAATTTCTCATCAGACACCATGGTGGCCATATTACAATGCAATAACATCTTCAAAATGCTGAAAGAAAAACTTGCCAACCCAGAATTCTATGTTCATTGAAAATATTCTTGAAAAATAAAGGTAGAACAAAGCTAGTTTCAGATAAAGAAACCTAAGAGAATTGTCCCCACCAGACCCATAGTGCAAGAAATGCTAAAGGAGGTTATTCAAGTTGAAAGAAAATGATACCAGAGGGAAATGTGGTTCTTTAGGAAGAAATAGGGAGGATAAGAAATGCTCACTTTACAAGTAAATGTTGAAACTATATTTATGTTAATTTCTTTAAACTATATATGCCTTTAAGTTTATTTTCATTTATTTTGAGAGAGAGATAGGGAGCAAGCAGGGGAGGGGCAGAGAGAGAGGGAGACAGAATCCCAAGCAGGCTCCCTGTGGTCAGCACAGAGCCCAATGCAGGGCTCAAACTCAAGAACCATGAGATCATGACCTAAGCCAAAATCAAGAGTCAGACACTTAATTGACTGAGCCACCCAGGCGCCCCTAAACTAAATACGACTTTTAAAAGCAAAAATTAGAACATTGTCTTGAGGGGTTTAAAATAGATTCAGAAGTAATACGTAGAACAGCCATAACATAATGAATGGTAGGGATAGGAGTAAAAGGACCTATATAGCTGTGGGGTATTATATTAACTCTAAGTGGACTGTGAAAAGTTTAAGGTATATTATAATGCCAAAAGCAACCACTAAAACAATTAAGAGGTAGAGTTAAAAAGCCAAAAGACAAGTTAAAAATGAACATCTAAAAAATATCCAGATAATCCAAAAGAAGGCAGGAAAGAAAGCACAGAGAAACAAAAAATTGAGATGACAAAGAGAATATTAATAAAATTATAGACCTAAATCCAACTTTAACAATAATTATATTAAATGTAAATGGGCTAAACACTCCAATGAGGAAACAAAGATGACCATAACAAGTTAAAATGCAGATCTAACCATTTGCTAACTACAAGGATACACTTTAAATATAAAGATGCACTGAAAATGATATATAGATAAGATAAAAATATAGATGGATGCATTAATGGAATTAGAGGGTCCAGAAAGAGAACCACACACACATATATGATCAAAAATTTTCAGCAAAGTTACCAAAGCAATTCAATGGGGAAAGGAAAATTAACAAACACTGCTGGAAAACCTGGATATCCATATGTAAAAAAAAAAAGAGCATCAACTCTTACCTCACACAATACCCCAAATTAACTCAAATGCATCAGAGATCTAAAGGTAAAAGCTAAAACTATAGAACTATCTGACTTAGAGTAGGCAAAGATTTCTTAGGACACACAAAAAAACATGAATCCATTTATAAATTGGACTTTATCAACCTGAAATATTTTCTCTTTGAAAGATACTATAAGAAAACAAAAAAGCAAGCCACAGAATGGGAGAAAATATTCTCTATCAAATACATAACAAAGAACGACTGGTATTTAGATGATAAAGACCTCTTCAGCTCAATGATAAGAAGATAAACAACTCAGTAACATCTCTTGAAAGACATCTTATTTTGTGTACATGAAAAGGCACTCAACCTTATTTGTCACCAGGGAAATGCAAATTAAAACCATAGTAAAATACCATTATACCCGTTATAAGGGGTAAAATGAAAAAGACTAACAGTAACAAGTGTTGGTGAGGATGTAGATTAACTGGAACTCTCATGTACTTCTGGTGGGAATGTAAAATGGCACAGCTACTTTGGAACACAATATGGAATTTTCCTTAAAAAGTTAAACATACCTCTAACGTATGGTCTATTCATTTTACTTCTACGTGTAACCCAAGAGAAATGAAAACACCATGTCCACACAAGTTTTTTACTTTTACATAACTGTTCATTGCAGCTTTATTCACAATAATTCAAAGTTGAAAACAACCCAAAATGTTCATCAGCTGGTGAAAGGGTAAATGGAATGGGGTGTATCCATTCAGTGGAATACTGCTAAGCCCGTAAGAAGACTGAACTACTCATACACAAAACAATAGGAAATCTGAAAATCATTAGGCTGAGTAAAAGAAACCAGACATAAAAGAGTACATGATGTATGATTCCATTTATATAAATTGCAAACTACTATAGAGTAATAAAAAGTGTATCAGTGGTTGCCTGTGTTCCAAGGGCAGAGAAAGAGATTGGCTATAAAGAGAAAGAGGAATCTTGGGGGGTGTGGAAATGTTCTGTATTTTTATTAAGATGGGGATTTCATAGATGTATGCAACTTGTCAACTTTCCTAATAAAATGAGTCATCCAAAACTGAATGCAACACTCTATGTGTAATCAATCCATTGTCTTGTTCAAGGGAGATAGTATGCTTTGTAGAAAGAGCAGGGGACCAGGGGTAGGGAAGCATAAGTTGTCTGGCTCTGCCAGTGAATGACAAGCGTTTTGATCTTAAGCAAATCAGTCACTGTAGATTTCTCAGTATAATGAGGGAGCTGGAATTATTTATTTAGCCTATGAATTTGTATTCATTTTTAGCATCCAGAAATAAAAGCACAGGTAGAAAATCTCTGAGAAACTTTCTCAATTAGGAAATATAAATCAACTGAGACATTCTGCTTACAAATGACTGAAGCTGACAAAAAATGTTTTGTGACTTGAAAAGAATTGTTTAGTTTTGTATCAGATTTGTTTTTGGAGGGTTGTGCATTTTTCCATTTGCGTGTGGATCAATGACCCCAAACTTCTGATGTTAGAGATTTTCCAGTCATGTGCTTTAGATCATGTAGGTTTGTGACTTGCTATGTAATCTCTGTGAGTTGGAAAAATTCAAAAAATATGGCAGCTCAGATGTTAGGTTGGGAGAAATTAAAAATTTAAAAATTGCAGAGCTGTTTAGAAGATGCATTGATATAAACATACATTTTATGTGATTTGTATACATGAATATGTTGAGAAAGATGCCACTTGGGAGGGAAGTCTAAGGAAAGATATATCTTCTTTATACTTTAAGTTTGCTCTAGGTTACAGCAGATGTTGCAGGTAAAATGGGAATTTGTTCAAAGCCAGAGATTTAAAAAATATACATTTTCTAATGATCATATTTAAAAAACAATAACACAGCAAAAAATCAGCAACAACTGCTGTTCAGAGTCAATCGTCTGGTTTGTAGAAAGAGCCTGGGACCAGGTATAGGAAAATTCAGGCAAAATATCTTCACTATGTTAGATATCAAATCCTTATTTCTAGGATATTTCCTGATTTGGGGAAATTTTCAGCTAAACTCTGTGAACAGTACTTTTATCTAGGAAAAAAAAAATTTCTAATTCTCCAGTATTATAGGTCATAGCCTACAAAATAACTTGTTTAGTCGAAACTTCCCCAAATGATTTGTGATACAAAGCATCGTGCTGGAAAAAGAAGTTTCCTACTGGTTCTTTGCCCATTCTTACACATGTGGATGGAATAGAAACTGTGAAAACAGGCTGTGGGGTTTGGCAGGTCTTCTTTTTAGAGTTAATTCTATAATTGTTTCCCCCCTAGAATAGCATGTTTTAAGTGTTTTGTTAATTCAGAGATACATAAAACAGGTGAATAAAGTTCCTAGTGTTCAATAAGGTCTTATAATTTGACAGCTGCTTTATTCCACAGGTACCTGAAAAAGTTCTAACATACACATTAGCTCATTTCACTTTCATATTTATCACTCTCTTAATCTTACTTGGTGTTTCCTAGGTTGAGGGTTTTAATTTCCTTTCCAGCCTCTATGTATTTTCTTAAATCCATAGCCTTCACATTTTGGGCTGTTTTACCTGGACTTGTTTTAACCCACATGTGTCTGTTTACTAGCGGAAGGACAATGTTCCTTCCACTTGAATATGTAGTTTATTTTCCATCCACTTCGTTCCACTGCCCTTCCCTAACACCCACATGCCATGAATCTACTCTCTCCTTCATTCACTCAGGGCCAGGCCCGCACACACACAATTTGTATGAATTATCAGACCTTTCCCTCCATCCATTAAATGGATAGATTTTCGTAAATTCTAGAATGCTATGTGAATTTTGTTGTGACACTGGTGTTTCCACAGGTCACTAATCTGAATTATATAAAGTTAGGTAACAATGTAGGTTAACTCTTTCCCCACAGAAGATAATAAAACACATTATTACTCTGAAACTGTGCCTCCTCATTGTTGGAATCCAGCTTCTCTGACGACCCCTGCCCAACAGTCTCCTGTTTCCCAGATGACAATGGGAGGAAGGGGCTTTGTAAATTCTCCTGGCTTCAGCAGTCAGTCTTAGTACACCCTTATAAACAGCATATACTTTTTCATTAGCCAGGCTCACTTTCCTGGCTGATGTCACAGTTCCTCCTATGCCACCGTAGCCATTATCACAGCTCTGCTGCCCATATCACTGCCTTTGGTCGCTGTTCTGATGCCAGCAGATCTTTCCCAAGACAGGACTTTTCCCTTTGGAAGGGAATCTTGCCTAGGGGTGGAGGGGCAGGCTAGAAGCTTGGAGCGGCCTGTGAGCATGGCTTAGCAGCCTCTTCTCCATAACCTGGTCCCTGTGGCTACTTTTTTTTTTTTTTTTTTTTTAATAGAGAGAGAGAGGGGCGGGAGGGGGCAGAGGGGCAGAGAGAGAGAGAGAGAGAGAGAGAGAGTCTCAAGCACAGCTCCAAGCTCAGAGCAGAGCCCCAGACAGGGGCTCGGTCCTACAACCCTGGGGTCAGAACTTGAACTGAAATCAAGAGTGGAAAGCTTAACCATCCGAACCATCCAGGTGCCCCGCCCTTGGCTACTCTTGCTGCTTCCTGCTGAGTTGGCTGCTCCCTGAATGGGAAAGAATCTTCCTTATAGAGTGCCTAGCACTGAGGCTGAGAGGGGTCCTAACCTGGGCACTGAGCTACTTTTATTCCTTTTGCACTTCAAAATGCCCACTCTTCCTCCAGAAATCTATCCTGTGTTCTCTGAACTGGTGGGAGCCATGAACAGCCAGAATTTCTAGAGAATATCTTTAGATTTAGTTTCTTTTCTTCCCTGGCCATTATTAATGGTGGTAGCTGTTGTGAGAAAACTAATGTGTCTATTTCTCTTTGCGGTGGCTTCAGTTTCTGGGCAGACAGGGATATAGCACTCCCAACTTTGTTCCAGGGATCATTCAAAATGCTAAAATAGGGGCGCCTGGGTGGCGCAGTCGGTTAAGCGTCCGACTTCAGCCAGGTCACGATCTCGCGGTCCGTGAGTTCGAGCCCCGCGTCCGGCTCTGGGCTGATGGCTCAGAGCCTGGAGCCTGTTTCCGATTCTGTGTCTCCCTCTCTCTCTGCCCCTCCCCCGTTCATGCTCTGTCTCTCTCTGTCCCAAAAATAAATAAAAAACGTTGAAAAAAAATTAAAAAAAAATCTTTTTGCAGGTGTAATGCATCCCATGTTTCATTAAGATAACATGTAAGATTATATAAGATTCTGTATGTGAGAACCTTGATTGTAAGAGTCAGGTAAAGTCTACTTTCAGATACTAACCACGTGACAGAATGTGTTAATTCTTATTTACCCACGGATTTTATCATAATGGCAGAAGACTTTGCTAAGAATGGTTAAACAAAGTACATACCACAAGAAAAAGTATGTACAGTTTATTGCACAAATCTAAATACAACTGCCCATAGAGACTATACGCTAGTTAACCAGTTTCCATTTACTCCTCCTGATAGAACTGATATTGATTTTTAATTAGGAAATAATTCTATTACAGTGTGAAATACTGCTTGTTGTCCCAAAGTTTCTGTGCTGGGATGTTTGCTTCTTACTTCAGGGGTTATGTTACCACATTTTAGATACGACGGTGTGATTACACAAAGAACAGCTGTTGAATACTGAATCTTTATCAACTGACTTCTATGGCTTATATTCTTTGTAATAATACTCTCTGGCTAGCTGTGGCTGTGGGTTTGGTTCACAGTCTAATTGGAGCACCGTGGCAGTCCTATTAGAATTAACATTCTTGGCTTTAGAGAACAAAAGATATTTTAAATTCATTTGAGCTGGAGGAGTCCATTTCTTCCTGAAAAACAAACAGATCTCCTGAAATATGGGTACTAGGGTCTTGTACATCATCATTAAACATACTCCTGAGCAGCTGGAACTCAAGGAATTACTTTCTAATCAATTTATGTCTATTTTCTTGGTTCCACTGAGACTTAATAAATCTTTGCCTAAAGAACAATTATCCATTGATTTGGTCTTCACTCATTTATGGTGTTGCTAGTATTACACCTACTAAATGCATAGATAACATTAGACTCCCCTACACAGAATTGTACATGACCCCCTAAAGTTTTCTTTCCTCCCAAGTATCCCATCGTACCAGACTACATTTCTTTCCCTCCCCTCCCTCCCCTTCCCTTCCTTTCTCTTTCCTTTTCTCAGACATTCATTCTACAATTTTCAGATTCTTCCAAAATGGTCTCTTTACCTTCTCTTTTTCAAGTCTGACAATAGTGCAACACAGTTCTGGCTGTCACCCAGAGAAAAATAGTCCTGAAACATTTCTTGCTCTAGAGCACTAATTTTTCAATATCAACTCCTCTTGAACAGAATTTAAGCAGAGTGGGGGTTACAAAGTAGAAAAAAGTTTGGTTATGTTGATTTGAATTTTTGAGCCAGGATCTATGGTATCAGTTGTATAAGCAGAAATGCATCTTGTTCTTGTGTCATGAACACCTATTATTTGCCTTTCAAGCTCTCCCAGTCTTTCTGGAAACTATATCCCCCCAACCCTTTCGTTTGAAATGGGCCCCTCTACTAACCTTACTCTACATGAATAAAACTTACTAGTCCATTGACAGGCCCCAAATAGGTCAAAGACCTAAATTTAAGAGTTAACCCTATAAAACTCTTAGAAGACATTTCAGAAAATCTTTATGATACTGGATTTGGCAATGCCTTCGTGGATATAACACCAAAAGCACAGGCAGCGCAAGAAAAAAATAGATAAGAACCTTTGAGCATCAAAGGATACTTTCAAGAAAACAAAAAGACAACTTACTGGATGGGAGAAAATATTTGCAAATCATGTTTTACAAGGGATTAATATCCATAATATATACTTTTAAAAACTCTTACAACTCAGGGGTCCCTGGGTGGCTCAGTCAGTAGAGTGTCTGACTCTTGATTTTGGCTTAGGTCATGATCTCATGGGTCCTGGGATTGAGCCCTGCACTGACAGTATGGAGCCCGCTTGGGATTCTCTTCCTCTCTCTCTGCCCCTTCCCTACGTGTATTCTCTCTCTCTCTCTTTCAAAATAAATAAATAAATAAATAAACTTAAAAAAAAAAAACCCTACCACTCCTACAATTTAATAATAAAAAGATAAATAACAAAAAATTGGCGCAGGAGTTGAATACATATTTCTCCAAAGAAGATACTCAAAATGGCCATTAAGCACATTAGCCAGCATCATTAGCCTTTAGGGAAAGGAAAACCAAAACCACAATGAGATACTACTTCACATCTAATAGGATGGCTAGACCTTTTTTAAAAGGAAAATAACCTGCGTGCAAGGCTGCAGAGAAATTGGGCCCTCTTGCATTATTAGTGGGAGTGCAAAGTGATACAGCAGTTGTGAAAACCTGTTTAGTGGTTTTTCAAAAGGTTTAACTTAGAGTTACCATATGACTCAGTAACTGCACCCCTAGGTAAATATCTGAAGAAGCGAAAGCGGGGACTCAAACAGGTATTTGGACACGAATGTTTATAACAATGCGAAAAGGTGGAAACAACACAAATGTCTATTCACAGATGAATGGATAAACAAAATGTGATAGATACGCAATGGAATACTCAACCTTATAAAAGAATAAAAAGAATGAAATTCAGATATATGCTACAAATGGTGAGCTGTGAAGACATTACGTCAGATGAAATAAGCCAGACACAGGACAAATACTGTGTATTTCCACTTACATAAGTTACCTAGAATAGGCAAATTCATAGAGAGGAGAAGTAGCATAGAGGTTATGAGGCGCTGGGGGAAGGATTTAGAGCTTTATTTAATGAGAATAGGGCACAGAACACGGAGAGAGCAACGCAGTCAAAGCTAATAGTAACTTTTGGAGCTAAAAAGTAAGAGGCGGGAAGGGAGAGGTCGGAGACCCCCGCGATCCATTGCTTGGAGCTCGCTTAGCCAGGCTGGGGGTCCTCCGAGGGGCCGGTGAATAGGCGCTCCGCTCTGAGAACTAGGCGTCCGCACGCCGGGTGAGGAGTGGGGTCTGGTCGGACGTCTCCGGGAGGCAGTTGGAACCGGAGATCCGGGATCCCACGGGGAGGTGGGGACGGCCGGCCCCCGGGGGAAGCGGTCGACCCTCGGCGACTCCGAGTTGCGGGCGGGCGGCGGACGGGCTTGGTGAGTTGAGGACAGCGCCCCCGGCCGGCTCCCGCGCGGGCGCTCTCTCACCGCGTTCCTGTCAGAAGCCGCGCGAGGCCTGAGGCGCCCCGTGCGGGGCGACCCCTCGCGGGGGCGGGGCTGTCGGGAGGACTGCCGAGCCGCTGAGCGGACGGAGCTGGCTGACTCCGGTTTTGTGGTGGCGGTTCCAGGACCCGCTGTGTTCATTTCTAGGTGTGTCTGTCCCCCCCTGAGCGATTGCAGGTGGGGGCTGCGTGTGTCACTGTGGCCACCTTGCTCTCTTTCTAGCGGAGGGAACCTTCAGGGGAGGAGCGATCGGCCCCGGCGCTGGGGTCTTGGGCCACGCGCGGGTCCTGAAGGCTTCTTCCTTCAGGAGTGTGGGGTGGGGTCTGCTTGGAATTCGGGTATTTTTGCATCGAGTCCTGATTTGCTTCCGGGCTTGCCCCGTGGGAACCCCAGGGGAAGTGATGCGGGTCAGGGGCCCGCACTGGTAGGGACCCCTCCCTGGCCCAGGCTCGGAGATTTCGGCTAATTTGTTGGCTTGTTTATACTCTTACCTTGTCACATTCCCTGCGGTCCCTGTGATGGTTTTTTCCAGTGAATGCTGATTTCAGCTTCTTTATGGACTACCTATTTCTGGCCAGTTAATACTTTATATCTGAGTTTCTGAACTTTTGAAACAAGGAGTTTTTTTGTTTTTAAATTCTTTTTTAACGTTTATTTATATTTGAGACAGAGAGAGACAGAGCATGAATGGGGGAGGGTCAGAGAGAGAGGGAGACACAGAATCGGAAACAGGCTCCAGGCTCTGAGCTGTCAGCACAGAGACCGACGGGGGGGGGGGGGGGGGTCTGGAACTCATGGACCGCGACATCATGACCTGAGCCATAGTGGGACGCTCAACCGACTGAGCCACCCAGGCGCCCCAAGGAGTTTATTTCTGAGAGTACAAATCGTAAGGAATGACTAATAGATCAGAAACGTTTATATAATAAGCATTATAGAAGAGAAGAAAAAGCTAAATTGTCACTAAGTTATATAAAATGTGGGTCATCTCAACAGGCAATGAATTACGTAGTCACACACAGTTTAAGTATTTTTTTTTAATTTTTTTTTTAACGTTTATTTATTTTTGAGACAGAGAGAAACAGCATGAACGGGGGAGGGTCAGAGAGAGAGACACACAGAATCTGAAACAGGCTCCAGGCTCTGAGCTGTCAGCACAGAGCCAGACGCGGGGCTGGAACTCACGGACTGGGGCTCGAACTAACGGACCGCGAGATCATGACCTGAGCCGAAGTCGGACGCTTAACCCACGGAGCCACCCAGGCGCCCCAGTTTAAGTATTTTAAGAGTGGTTAGAGCAGAAGCAAACATCTAAAAAAATAATTTTATACCACATGCTGAACCTAAAACTTGGTGAAAAATGATCTAACATGGAAACTTACTCAGAAAATCTGACTCTAGACCTGAAACTTTAATTAATTCAAAGGCTAGCATCTTCTACAATCACAAACTCATTAAAATGTAGCAAAGTTCCTTTTAGGGCCTGTGTTTTAAAATATTTGTTTATGGTGGTGCCTGGGTGGCTCAGGTCATGATCTCTCCGTGTGTGGGTTCGAGCCCCGCCTCGCACAGCCTGGAGCTTCTTCCGATCCTGTGTCTCCCTCTCTCTCTGCCTTTTCCACTCTCACTTTGTCTCACTCTGTCTCTCAAAAATAAATAAATGTAAACAAAAAAAATTAAAATATTTTTTTATGTAATGAAAGTGTGAAATTAATAGCCTTTTAGAACCTTAAAGAATTCATTGCATGAATCTTGAACTGGAAAAAATCACATTTTCTAAATTGAATATTAAAAGCTTGGGGTGAAATTCTAAGTTTCAGAGCTGATGGAAAAATATTTTTATTTAAAATTATTTTTGTAAGCTGGTCATTGCTAATGCGTATATCCCACAATGAATTCTTATGGATTATTTACTATGTGCCAGGCACTGTTCTGGGTTATTAGAATATGTTAGTAAACAAAAAGTTCCTGCTCACTCAAGAGGGAGAAAGGTAAATAAGCTATAATGTAATGCCAGTTATCAGTTAGTGTTATGGAGAAAAATAATGCACGGTAAGGATGGAGACTTTTAGATAAGTGGTTTCTTTCATAGAGGCACATCAGAACAAAAATGCATACATGTTTCTATTCTGAACCAAAAAAGTTATATTCTCTTTTATGCCAGAACTAGAAACTGAATCAAAAGTTCTTTTGAATATATTTGCTGTTTGTATGGGAGGTTTATTGGTTAGTTTAGGAAATAATTGTCCTTCCAAAACAAATATTTTTAATTTATAGGTTTGCTTTGTTTGCAGTTTCCTTTAGAATAAAGAATCGAAACACATACATGTAAGCCTTGGGATTTTCTACTTAAATTCTGAGGTAGCAAAGCCATATAAAAGTGGCCTGGTGAGTTTTAATTTTCAAAACTTTTTTTGTTGCTTAAAATTATATAGTTCTCCTAAGAAGAGAAAGGGAATGTTTTCTCTTACCAGTAGAATTTTGTCAACAGGTGCGTGTGGCAACATTCCTCCCTCCTCCACATACTCCTATGTGTATCTTATCCCCACATCGTGGAAGACTCAAAATTGAAGGGGCATTATCTGATTTGGTTATATGGATTTGCCCACAAGATGGCACTCATATAGTTTCCTCGATTTTCGGTTCTATCCTAAGGAAAGATTTGCAATGTATTAACTATCACAGAATAAATAGAAATCTGATTTGTGCTTTGTGATTTGTGCATCTATTTCATGTTTTGTCATCTAGAATTTTCTATCATGTTTCAGAATTCAGAAAAAAAACTGGGATGCAGTGTTGATGTGCAGGAGAAAGAATGGCAATGTGAATGGAGCAATGTATGTGTCTGTAGACATGGTTCTTTATAGTCTCCTGTCAAATTTGAGGCTTTGTTCAGCCCTAGAATTTTATTATATTCCCAGGTGGCCAATGCTGATTATTTTTATCCTTTACATTTAGATACCATCTATGAATGTAAAAATTGTCTTTCTATATGTTTTATGTAGTGTGAATGTAAGTATACATATAGATGTTAAACTTGCAATTTTTTTTATTTTGGAAAAGTTCAAACATATATACAAAATTGGCAGAACATTATACTAAACTCCATGTACCTATTATATAGCTTAACCAATATCAACTCATTGTCAGTCTGGTTTCATCAGTGTCCCTCTACATCTCCCCATTTATTTTGAAGCAAACCTTTGCATAATTACCTGGTATATTGTTAGAGACACACACATTCATGGTAAAGTACATTATCCTAAATAAAAAATAATGATATGAACAAAATATTGTAAGAGCCCCAAAGAAGCAATTAATTCTGCCTCAGAGAACAGGACAAACTCAGAGAAGCCTTTGAAGAAGGAATGACATTTGACTTATACATGAAGGATGGGTAGGGATTTGCCAAGTAGAGAATGGAAGAAAACACATTGTAAGCGTTGATGCAGTATGAAGAGAGGGGTACAAATGTGAATATGCATGAATGAGTGGAGAACAGGGAATAATGTATTTGAATATTGAGGCACTTTGGAGGAAGCTGCAGAAGATACAGCAGAAAGATGGTCTGTGGTTATTCTGGGAAATTAATGATTATAGTTAATGTGTATAGAAATATTTTTTATAGCTTTATAAATAAAATATAAACTACTTTTTCTGTATTTTGGTAGGTTTATGACACAGTCCAATTTTTAACAATGCTGAAATCAAATGACTCCTTGTTTGCTTTGGATACTTTGTCTTTTGAAAGACCAGATGAAGCTGAAAAGTAAGTCTGCCTTAAAGAATGATAACGTAGTATATTGTTTTAGACATTTTTTATTTTTAAGGGGTTTTAATTTTTTCTCTGGAAATATACAAATTAAAAATGAGGGATCAACAGAATGATGTTTCAGGTAAACATGGAAGTCAGATAAAGGGAGTAACTGAAGTTTAACATCTTAAATGTTATAACTTAAAAAACAGAGTAGATTCTGGCCTGTTTGGCTTTCATGTATTTGCATTTCTGGGTTTTTTTCAGATTATTTTTGGCCAAGGTAAATACTTGAAGTAATGGTCAAACAGTAGCCCTGGACAAGGAGTGATGGCACCTTTTGGCAACGGAATGGGCAGTGTGCCAAGGGCCAAGTGTGTTGGCCAGATTCAGGGCAGGCAGGAAGTAGGGGTGGAAATAAAGATGTGGCACTAAAGGAAATAAGAATGGAGAATAGATAGTATGTTAAATACAGGCTTTTATGGATTTTCACATGTGAATTGTTCTCAATTCTAAGTTTTCTGTGTATTCTCTTGTGTTATCTTTTTGTAAAAAAAAGATTTTATTTTATTTATTTATTAAAAAAATTTTTTTTGGTGTTTATTTTTGAGAGAGAGAGTTTGTGTGAACAGGGAAGGGGCGGAGAGAGGGGGACAGAGGATCCAAAGTGAGTTTTGTGCTGACATCAGCAAGCCTGATGTGGGGCTCGAACTCACGAACCGTGAGCCAAAGTTAACATTCAACCGACTGAGCCACCAGGTGCCTTCAAAAAGATTTTATTTTTAACTAATCTCTACACCTAATATGGGGCTCAAACTCACAACCCTGAGATCAAGAGTTGCATGCTCCACTGACTGAGCCAGCCATGTGTCCCTGTATTATCCTTTTTTTAAAAAAGGAAGCATTGTGTAAAGTATTTATTGCTTTATTTTTTTCATTCATTCAAATATTCAAATATTGATTGAATGCTGAAAGGGGTATAAGAAGGATGAAACAGACTTTTACTTAAACAGAACATAAAACTGAGGAGATTAAGCACACATATGGAAAGGCCATTAATAAATAATGCGACCATGTAATTCATTATCTAGAGTAGGACACTTTGAGAGTGAAAGAATGCATCCATTTGCACAACACGTGTTAATCAGGACTGGCCTGCGCAATCATATGGTTGCCAGGACTGGCAACCATATGGTTGCCTTTCTAACAATACAATGTCAGGAAAGGGTGCAAAGCAAATGATAAGCATATTTTCATGCAATGAAATTTCAGATTTCAAGGGAGACCTGGTACAGACTGATCAGGTTAGGCTTTATGGTAGTGGGGAGAGACGTCAGGAGACTTTGAAGGATTTGATAATTCTGAGAAGCAAAGGGGAAAAGACCACTTGAAGGCAGAGTTTAACAGCAAGAAAAAAGAATGGAGGTGGGGCAATTTGCGGTACTTTTAGGAGATAGTGTGTAAAAAATTTCCTGGAATAGAGGATTCATAAAGGAGAGACTGGGACATAAAGTTAGAAAAGTAAACTGAGGATAGATTGTGGTGGGAGATAAATGTCAGAATAAGGATCTTGGACATGACTGTATGTGTTGAAAGCCACAGAACTGAATCAACAAACATTTATTCACTAATATGCCTATTTATCTAAAGGAATGTGCTATTATTGGTGTGAATGGAGGTAAATCAAAACCCTTGTGTGTTTATGATCTGGGGGTGGTATCAGACTGATCTATTTGTCCATCATCAATGTTTTTATTACCTCTATATAGACCTACACACAGACACACACAATGCAGTAGTACTGTGATAAATATTATAGGTTCACATAGTAGTTAACAGAGAGAGAAGGGAGACAACCTAGGAGGATTTCATGAGGATAGGACTTGAGCTGGATTTCGAATGAACATAAGCTCTAGTACTTAGAACACAATACTCAGTGAATAATTATTGAATAGGTTAATGAAGGAATGAAACAGTTGAACTTCTATGGGTAGATAGGGCAAAGGGTCATGTACAGTGGCAAGCAGTGTAAAGGAAATATTTTTGAACAAAGATGAGGGACAGAATGTAGCATCTATTTGGCATACAAATAGTTCACTTTGGTCTTGACTTATGGTAAGTAGTGTAGGAGAATTAAAATTGTAAGGTAGCCTAAGGCCACTTGAAGTTTGGCATTATTTGGAAGCCACTAAAGTATTTTGAATGGAATAAATATGATGAAAACAATTCTAAATTAATGTGACAGGAGTGTGTAAAATATATTAGAGACAGCTGGAGACAGTGAGGCCAGTGAAAACCCTTTTGTTTTTAAGCAGATTAGAGCCTTGATTAGAATGGTGACAGTGGAAAAACAAGGAAATGATGAATTCAAGAAGCATTATAAGAAGATGAAGTAAGACATATATGTGTGGTTATAGTGGTAAAAGATTTTACTGTGATTTGGATTCTGGATGGCTGAGAGAAAAAATGGGCAAATCATAAAGAAGATTTGATTTTATGGGTGGGGGCTGAATAGTAGAGCTAGATGTGTGCTTTTTGTATCTTGTTAACATCTTTCTTAGATTTTCTGAAATAGTCTCTGTCTAGAAAAGAGTTAATACATCAGGCCTAAACTGCTGTCCTTGAAAAAGTCCCGCTTGCAAGAATGGCCTTTGGCTGGAGTCAGAACTTTAGGAAAGTTCCCACCATTTACTGATAAGAGTGGCTCAGTGCCTAAATATGGTTTAGATAATATGGTTTATGCTGAACATCTGCTTTTCTTCTGAGAATCTAGAATTTAGGTATGTACCAGACAGGGGATGCCCACATGATTAGTCCCCAGTAAAAACCCTTGGCATTGAATCTCTAATGAGCTTCTCTCATTGTCAACACTTCACACATGTTGTCACAGATTGTTGCTGTGGGAATTAAAGGTGTCCTGTGTTACTGTACTGGGAAAGGATCTTTGGAAACTTGTGCCTGATTTCCCCTGAACTTTGCCCCATAGTCACGAGTAGGACTGAATGATGAGTCCTGTGAATCAGCCCACTGCATCATTGGCTCTGGGGTGATCTTGGGGACCCTCTGACATAATACTAAATTTCAGATGTTTTGGCCTATCATCAGTCTGTCAGACATTGTTAAATAATGTGTTGTAGGTTTTTGATTTGGAAAACATAGTTGTAGTAGCTATGTGTTATATGCTGTGAAAGGCAGAAAAGTAAAAGGCTGGGTCTCTCACTTTTGAGGGCTTAAAATTCTAAATGAAGAGAGTAAAAAGGAAATCATAAGATCCTTTTAACTTGGTGTAGGCAGTATATGTGATGCTTTTCTCAACTTTATTTCCTGGCGCTTAATACTTATCTTTTTTTCCAATGAAGGACAAATCAACTTTGATTGGAAAGTAAATATTAAAGCATTATATGTTAATAGGATCATGGGTGAAAGATAAGGAGAAGTAGTTCACAGTGACAACAGAGTCACAGAGTGGCAAAAATCTCAACAATTACTGTAGGTTTACAAAGGGATTGTCAGTTTCAACTGGTTTCTTGGATTTTCTGGGGTTTGTAGATGGTTCTGGATCAAGAATATTTGGATTAGTACATTAATTTGTAATAATGTTTTAGGAATGTTCTAGAGTACCAGCAGTGGTGTCATTTACACACTGATGACCCATGATTAGTTGTAAGGTGTGTCATAAGTAATTTATTATTTGTGATAGTTAAGATGCTAATGTTTCAGAATGATTTACTATTTTTTATATTGGAGAAGATTTAAGATTCTTGTCACAAGCGTTTGAATTAGACAAAAAGAGATGGAGTTATAGCCATTATTTAGGTAGCATATCTCACATAGCAGTGCCATTAACCCTATGACACACAAGAAAAAAAAGATTGAGCACACTGCTGTGTATAGGGATACATCCAAGTCACCACAGAAAGTTAATTTATAGGATATTTATCTAAGAGTCTGTAATTGAGTAATGTTTAATTAATAGATAGTTTCTGATGTAACTTTATTAACATATATATTCACACTTTTATATTTTATACAGCTATCCAGACATTGAAAAATCATTGGATTGGTTTCTCCCACCTGCGCCATTGATATCGGAAATTCCAGATACTCAGGCATTAGAGGAGGAAATAGAAAGTCATAAACTGTTAGGTAAACTATCACATATTTGTTATGAAAGTCATAAACTGTTAGGTAAACTATCACATAAACCCATGCAGCTTATGTCAGTGTAAAAAATCTAGTAACACACTAAAGTGTTAATTCCTTTATTTTAATGGAATAAAATAAAGGAGACTTCTTTTATTCAAAATAGTGCTCACCAAATCTTAAAATCTAAAACATTTTTCATCTCATTACATACATATACATACATATGCATATTATATGTTTACAATACACTGTCGCACATATACATGTTCTATTGTATGAATTTGTTTCCTCTTACCCTTAAAACTGTCATTGTCATTTAGTTTGTTTCTTCCCCTTTACTAAAGATAAAGGAAACCTTTACCAAAACAGATTCCAAAAAACAATATGCAGAATATTATATATAGTTTGGTACCATTTTTATAAAGCTAAAAATAAGCATACTCAATATATGTGATCTAATGTGATATTGTTGATAAAACTTTTATTTTTAAATTAGGTGATCGTATATGTATATTTTCTTAAGCTTTGTAATTTGTATATATTTTGTATATGAAAATTTACGTTATTTATATTCTTGTATGTACCAAATAATATATAGAATATATAGGCTATATATACTATATATAGCATGTATAAAGTATGTATAAAGATGGTAAAGCAAATTTATGCCCTAACAAGGCCTGTAGACTCCTGACTTCTCAAAGATGCTTGTAAAGTCTCTGTAAAGAAACCTTTAACATTTTGTCACCTTGATGAAAGCATTCCTTTATTTTGATTTTAGAAGCAATATTACAAAGTTAAAAGGATTGTATCATGTATTTTAATACTGAATCAAATTCAGTAACATTTTATGATTGCTCATTGTATTTCTGTGTGTAAACTAGTTATATAAATTTTCAAATCTTCATAATTGTATAATTATATCATTTCTAGTAGATAAAATACTTAAATATTATAATTATGGCTATTTCTGTGAGTCAGGAATTAAACCTGTCCTATAATATAGTTTTTATATAAATTTCAAATTTCAGTAATTCCTGATTAATTTCTGAATGCCCTTCAGTGATATAATATACGTTAATAGTTACAATTACCTGTATTTCAAACTTTTGAAAAATTTTATTACAATTTTTCATGGTCATTTTGAAAATTTGTTTTCATGAAGAACATGTATTAATCAATATATTCCATTTTTGTAGGTCAGGAAAAGAAGCCAAAAATGTTACCATCAAATTTAAAGATAACTAATGAAGACACAAATTATATTTCACCAACACAAGAATTCCAGTTTGCCTTTTCCTCAAAAAAATATGAAGAAGATTATCTGAATTTAGGAGGGGCAGGTAATGATGACTTATCACATGTTCCTGGCAAGCTGACGTATGGTTCTTCTCAGAAATACAAAAATCACATTGGCACTGAGATAGCACCTGAGAAAAATGTTCCAGATGATACAAAATTAGTTAATTTTGCAGAAGATAAAGGAGAGAGCACATCAGCCTTCCGAAAAAGGTAATTAATTAAATGAAATACACACTATTCAGTGATAAAGTTAAATGTTTATGTGTCTTTCCAGAAGTATGAAGTATGATAGAATCTAAATGGGAAAAACATCAACAACAAATAGAGTCTATATACCAGATGCCCTGTTGACTCTGGGATTGTAGTCATAGGTTCTTGCCTTCAGAGTGGTACAACTTAATGGGAGAAAGACAGTAAATAACTAAAAATAATTGATTAAATGCTTTGTAGTATGACAATTATTTTGATGAAATATATGGTTAAAACAAAGGTTCTCAAACTTTTTGTTGTCAGGACCCTTTTACATTTAAAAATTATTGGGAATTCCCAACAGTTTTTGTGTATGTGATTTATATCTATCAATATTTAACCATATTAGACATTAAAACTGAAAAATTTTAAAGGCAAACATGTTAGTAATATTATGAAAATTGTTTTGACCTTATGAACTCTCTGAAAGAGTCTCCACCATCCTTGATCTCATGGTTCATGAGTTTGAGCCCCACTCGGGATCTGTGTTGTTACTCTGGAGGCTGCTTAGGATTCTCTCTTTATCTCTCTCTCTGCCCCTCCCCCTCACACCAGCATGCTCTCACTCTCTCTCTGTCTCTCAAAATATGTAAATAAATTTAACCTTAAGAAGATATAGAATTAAACTAAGGACAAATAAAGAAGGAGAGTATTCCAGGCAGAAGGAATACTATGTGCAGAAAAGACCTAAGGTAGCACAGAGCTTGGCCTATTCTTAGAAAAATTCCTTTTGTTTAGAATCAGAGGGAATGCTGAGGGGTAAGGTTTGGAAAGGCCAGGTCATTCAGAGTCAGGTAGGCATGATAAACTTTGTGCTTTTTCTTAAAGCACTGTTTCTTTTTTCTTTTTTTTAATTTTTTTAATGTTTATTATTTTTGAGAGAAAGAGAGAGACAGGTTGTGAGTGGGGGAGGGGCAGAGAGAAAGGAAGACAGAATCTGAAGCAGCCTCTAGGCTGCGAGCTGTCAGCACAGAGCCCGATGCAGGGCTCGAACCCACGAACCGTAAGATCATGACCTGAGTCGAAATCTGACGCTTAACTGACTAAGCCACCCAGGTGCCCCTTTTAAAGGCACTGTTTGTTAAACTGTGGCCTGTGGACCCACTGTATCAGAATCACTTGGAGTGCTTACTAGAAGGAAAGTTGGATTCTTGGATCCTACCATTGACCTATTGAATCACAGTCTAGATAAAGGTAAGGATGGAACTCAGACCATTTTTAATAATTTTTTTAGATGATTGTTGTGCACACTAAAGTTTGAGAACTAGTGTGCTGAGGTCCTGCATTTTAAGCAAAGGAGTAAAATTAGATTTTTAAAAAAAATTTAAAGTCCATCTTGGCATCAGTGTGATGAATTAGAACGGATCTAGGATGCACTGTGAAAAGTTACTTAGAAGGTTGTTTTATTAGTCCAGATGAGAGAGAGTGGGAGCCTGATCTAGACTGTGGTAGCAAGAATGAGAGTTCAGAGTGATTTATGAGATCGTATCCCATAGGACCCAAAGGATTATTAGATATGACACCTGGACTCCTAGTTTTCTGGCTTAAGCCCGAATGATGTAGGAGGGTAGTGCCCTTTCGTGATCTAGAAAAGGAAGAACAGGTTTAGAGAAGGCGATGAGTACAGATTCGGACATGTTGGTTTTTTGGGGTTTTTTTTTTTGATATGTTGATATTAAGTACCTATAAATTGTCTAAATAGAGAATTGGATGTATGGGTTTAAGATTCAGAAGAGATCTAGTTGATAGTTTTTGTGTTCTCTGTGACATAAGAGATGAAGTTATTTATGGAGTTTGAGGGGAAAAGGTATTAAGCAAGTATGAGAAGGGTAGAAGAGATTATGGAAAATGGGAAAGCAATTCACTTAGAATAACAGGATTGTTGGGTACTCTAAAGGGCCTGATTGAGGTTTATGTCTATGCATTTTTGTATAATAGCTCTATTAGCATATAATTACATATAAATTCACTCTGTGTACAGTTCATTGGTTTTTAGAATAGTCACAAGAGTTGTGCAGTCATCACTACTATCCTCAAAAGAAACTCTGCATTCATTATTGATCACTCTCCTTTCCAACTCATCATCCTCCCCTCTCCCCAGACCCTGGCAACCATTAATCTTTCTGTTTCTATGGATTTACCTATTCTAGACATTTCATGTAGTGGAGTCATACAGTGTCTGGTCTTTTGTGTCTGGCTTGTTTCACTTAGCATAATGTTTTCAAGGTTTATCTGTACTATGTCATATATCAGTACTTCATTCTTTTTATGGCCAAATAATATTCCATTGTGTGGACAATACCATATTTTCTTTACCCATCAATTGTTGCACATTTGAATTGTTTCCACTTTTTGGCTATTACTAGTAATGTTGCTGTGAACATTCATATACACGTTTTTCTGTGAACATATTTTTAATTTTTATTTATTTTTATTTTTTTGAGAAGGGGGAGGGGCGGGGGGAGAGAAGAGGGGGCTAAGAATCTCCTCTTGGAGACTCCCATGGAGGAGCCCCTGTGGAGCTCGATCCCACGACTGTGAGATCATGACCTGAGCTGAAATCAAGAGTCAGGTGCTCGACTGACTGAGCCACCCAAGTGCCCCATTTTTAAAAATATTTTGAAATTCTTTTGGATTTATACCTAGAATTGGAATTTCTGGGTCATATAGTAACTCTATACTTAACTTTTTTGAGGAACTGCCAAAGTGTTTTCCAAATTAACTGTACCACTTTACAATCCCACAAATAATATGTGATGGTTCCAGTTTCTCCACATCCTTCTTAGCAGTTGTCTTTTTTATTATAGCCAGTCTAGTAGGTGTGAGTGCCTCTCATTGATTAGCATTTTCCTAATGATTAATGATATTGGGCATCTTTTCATGTGATTATTGGCTACTTTTATATCATCTTAGGAGTGATGTCTATTCAAATCCTTTGCCTGTTTTTTTTTATTGTTGAATTATAAGCATTCTTTATATATTCTTTATAAAAGTCTCTCATCAGCTATATGATTTCAAATATTTTCTCCCATTCTTTGTGTTTTTTTTCACTTTTTAAAGCAATTTTTTAATGTTTATTTATTTTTGAGAGAGAGAGAGAGACAGACAGACAGACAGACAAACAGAACCAGAGACAGAGCATGAGCAGGGGAGGGGCAGAGCAGAGAGAGAAGGAGACAGAATCCGAAGCAGGCTCCAGGCTCTGAGCTGTCAGCACAGAGCCTGACATGGGGCTTCAACTCATGAACCATGAGATCATGACCTGAGCTGAAGTTGGACACTTAACCGACTGAGCCACCCAGGACCCCTATTTTTCACTCTTTATCAGCATAAAAGTTTTTAATTTTGATGAGGTCCAGTTTATCTGATTTTTCTTTTGTTCCTTTGACTTTTGGTGTCATATCCAAGAAACCATTCCCTAACCAAGGTTGTAAAGATTAACTACTACATTTTCTTCTAAGATTTTTATAGTTTTAGCTCTTACATTTAGGTCTGTGATCTATTTTGAGTTAACTTATATAATGCAAGGTAGAAGTCCAACTTCATTTTTTTTTTTGTATGTAGATATCCAGTTGTTCTATACCATTTGTTGAAAAAACTATTCTTTCCCCATTGAATGTCATAGCACTTTCATTGAAAATCAGTTGACCGTAAATGTAAAGTCTGGGGGGTTTTCTGAACCCAGCAAGTTCTCTGAATCTCTGGTACCAATGGGTGTCCAACAATTCAATTCTATATTCACACTAACTCCTAGAGTTAGCATTACACCCTATATGTTAAGGACTCAGTTCCATAAGACTGCCCCATTTCAGATGCCATCCACAAATAGGGTGCCAGGCTACCCACATTTCTGCCCTGCAGACTACAAATTTGGGGTTCCCATAATCCCCACATTAGGTTTAATAACTTGTTAGAATGACTTATAGAACTCAGGAAAACACTATACTTATGTCTACTGCTTCATTATAAAGGATACTATTCAGAAACAGTCAAATGGAAGAGATGCATAGAGCAAGATATTCAGAAGAAGGGTGTGTAGAGCTTCCATGCCTCTCCAGGTACATTACCCTCTGAGCACATTGGTTTGTTCACCACCTTGGAAGTTTTCTGAACCCCCTGTCATTTAGGGGTTTTTCCTTTATGGTAGTTTCATTAGATAGGCATGATTGATAAAATCACTAGCCATTGGTGATTGAACTGCCTCTCCATCACTCTCCCTTCCTTGGATGCCACAGGTGAGGCTGAAAATTCAATCCTCTAATCAAAGTTTATTTTTTCTGGCAGTTAACCCCAATCCTGAAACTATGTGGGGGTCCTACAAGATTCGCCTCATTAGCATAAACTCAGGTGGGATTGAAAGGGGTTGTCATGAATAACAAATGATGCTTCTCTTACTCCTATTACACAGAAAATTCTAAGGGTTTTGGGAGCTCTGTGCCAGGAACTGAGGACAAAGTGAATACATATTTCCTATTATGCTAAATAGGAAATGTCCTACTATACTAAATAGTTAACTGTATACTAAATAAAGGTTTATTTCTGGACTCTGAATTCTATTCCATTAACCAACATGTCTGTCCTTATGACTTGCATAAGGGCATATCCCACACTGTCTTGATTGCTGTAGCTTTGTTGTAAAGTTTCAGATTGAGATGTGTGAATCCTCCAATTTTGTTCCTTTTTTCAAGAATTTTTTTTGGCTCCTCTGGGTTCTTTGCATTTTCATATGAATGTTATGATAAACTGGTCAATTTCTGCAAAGAAGCCAGCTGGAATTTTGATAGGGATTGTGTCAAATCTGTAGATCAATTTGAGGAATATTGGCATCTTAATAACATTAAGCCTTCCATTATGTGAATATGGGATATCTTTCCATTTATTTAGTTTTTATTTAGTTTCTTTCAATGATGTTGTGAGGTTTTCAGTAGACAGGTCATACTTATTTTGTTAAATGTATTCCTAAGTATTTTATTCTTTTCGATACTTCTTAAAATAAAATAAAATTTTTTTTTTCAGATTGTACATCGCAAGTGTATAGACATCAGCAATTGATTTTGGTATATATTGATTTTTGTATCTGCAATCTTGGTGATGATGACTCTGAATTTTATTTTATTTTTTTAAATTTTTCTTAGAGAGAGCGAGAGAGAGAGAGAGCGTGGGTGTGCACGTGAGCCGGAGAGAGGCACAGAGAGATGGGGAGAGAGAATCCCAAGCAGGCTCCACACTGTCACCACAGAGCCCAACATAGGATTTGTTCTTATGAACTGCGAGATCATGACCTGGGCCGAAATCAAGAGTCAGGCACTTAACTGACTAAGCTGCCCAAGCACCTCCTCCCTTTTTTTTTTTGTGACACTGAATTTTAATGTTCAAGTATTATATCATCCACCTAACTGCTTTTTCCAGGAGTGTTCCCCTGCCTAGCTGCAATTATTTAAAAATTTTTTTAATGTTTATTTATTTTTGAGAGAGAGAGAGAGAGAGAGAGTTGTGGTCAGAGAAGGGCAGAAGAGAAGGAGACACAGAATCCGAAGCAGGCTCCAGGCTCTGAGATGTCAGCGCAGAGCCTGACACAGGGCTCGAACCCACGAACTGTGAGATCATGACCTGAGCCGCAGTTGTATGCTTAACCGACTGAGCCACCCAGACGCCCCTCCATCTGCAATTATTTTATTTTATTTTTTTTTTAAATGTTTATTTGTTTTGGAGAGAGAGAGAGAGAGAGAGACAGAGTGCAAGCAGGGGAGGGGCAGAGAGAGGGAGACACAGAATCTGAAGCAGGTTCCAGGCTCCGAGCTGTCAGCACAGAGCCGTATGCGGGGCCTGAACTCACAAACAGTGAGATCATGACCTGAGCTGAAGTCGGACCCTTAACTGACTGAGCCACCTATGTGCCCCAACCTGCAATTATTTTAAAAAGTACATGGATTCATCCAGGATTGAGGTTTTGCAAGATAAGTATGTTAAAAGGATAAAGGAGAATTGGAGTTTAGAATATTGGTAAAAAAGAGTGGTCAAAAAGATAGGCCATGGAATCTAAGTTCATTAAAGATATATGAGAAAAGAGAAGGGAAGATAGTTTGGGAGAAAATAAAGAGGTTCATTAAAGTAAATTTGTTTTTGTTTTTGTTTTACCTCATTGGTACCTTGTGCAAACAAGCTAAAAGGATAAGAGGTTGTGGTCAGAGAATGATATATCAGAATGATTGATTTGAGAGGAGGAGCAGTTCTGGATAATGACAGTGTTTAAGATGATAGAATAGGTGGATGAGATTGTTTGAAGAAGAAAGCCACTGGAGATGAATGCCTAAGAAATGGAGGGGAGGGGATTTTGAATGGCTCATCTACGTGAATGTTGAAGTAATGCAGATAGTGGCAGAATTTGAGATTGAGAGGAAAAGATTCTAAAGTGACCCGAGAGGTTAATATATGATAAATGCCATGAGGAGGGTTGCAAGGTGGTGTAACTAGATAGCATAGATACTTTTGTAAGACAATGGAAGAATAATGATGCAGATTTAGGGTGGAGGAGGCACAGACTCTCAACCCTCAAGTACATTGGATGTGGAAGATTTAAGTTTCTCCTTAAGATTTGAAGAAGCAAGAGTTTTTTAGGGTAATGCAATATTTTTGTTAAGATCAGGAAGTAACTGTAACAATCAGTGAAGAAGCTGAGAACATGGAGGAGTATATGGGTTGGCAGTTCTAGAGGAACTAGGAAGAATCTGAGGTCTAGAGAATTTAGGTAACTAGCACATGGATAATATTTTACTGTTTGAAAACTTATTTTTAACTTTAAAGTCACACAACTAGAAAGTAGAGAGCTTTAGATTTATTTATTTATTTATTTAAAAAATTTTTTTAACATTTTATTCATTTTTGAAAGGCAGAGAGAGACAGAGCATGGACGGGGGAGGGGCAGAGAGAGAGGGAGACACAGAAACAGAAGCAGGCTCCAGGCTCCAGGCTCCAGGCTCCAGGCTCCAGGCTCCAGGCTCCGAGCTGTCAGCACAGAGCCTGACACGGGGCTCGAACTCACGGACCGCGAGATCACGACCTGAGCCGAAGTCGGCTGCTTAACCGACTGAACCACCCAGGCGTCCTGAGAGCTTTAGATTTAAACCCAGGTTTTTCTGAGGCGCCGGGGTGGCTCAGTCGGTTGAGTGTAAGACTTCAGCTCAGGTCGTGATCTTGTGGCTCGTGGGTTCGTGCTCCACATCGGGCTCTGTGCTGACAGCTCAGAGCCTGGAGCCTGCTTTGGATTCTGTGTCTCCCTCTCTCTCTGCCCCTTCCTTGCTCATGCTGTGTCTCTCTGTCAAAAATAAATAAACATCAAAAAATAAAAATAAACCCAGGTTTTTCTGACTCCAAAGTCTATGCTTTTAACTGATAATGACAGCATACAGCAAGGAGTTATTCTGTGGCATAAGTTGTTTAAGTTGTTTTTCTTGTCCTCGATACTATTTCATAATCAGATTCTATTATATTATCCAAGGCTAACCATCTGCTTTTGAATTTTCTATATTCAAAGAGAGCTGCTAACTGAGGGTTGATGGGGGGTGGGAGGGAGGGGAGGGTAGGTGATGGGTATTGAAAAGGACATCTTTTGGGATGAGCACTGGGTGTTGTATAGAAACCAATTTGACAATAAATTTCATATATTAAAAAATAAATAAACATTAAAAAAAAGAGAGCTGCTAGTGTTGGAGGTTGCGTACCTACAGTTTTCTCTCAAATGTATTTCTCAATCTATAGTGTTTTTAAAGACTCATTCTTATATGGAAACATGTCATTAAAACTAATAGTAGGGGCACCTTAGTGGCTTAGTTGGTTGAGTGTCCAACTTTGGCTCAGGTCATGGTCTTGTGGTTTCTGAGTTCAAGCCCCATATCAGGCTCCATGCTGACAAGTTTTGTCTGCCTCTCTCTCTGCCGGTCCCCTGCTTGTGCTCTCTCTCTCAAAAATAAATAATAATAACAATTTTTTTTAACTGATGGTAAAAATAATTTAGAAAGTGTCCTGTATTTGCACAATACTTGTTTGGGTGTCATTTCTTACAGAATTCTGATACCTGCTGTCATCCCTATTATTTACTTTGTAAATGTTATATTAAGAAATTAATGGTCACTTCGTCCCTTAGGGCCCTGGTGAACAAATTAGTTGGTGGGTTGTCTTTTGATCAGTTGAATATAATAAATTACAATCCTAAAGATGGCCTGTGTTTTCTAGAACTTTGCAAAAAAAAAAAATGTTTCTTTGCAAAGTATTCTTGACTTCTATACTTCTTTAGTATTTCTTATACTAAAATGATTATTGGATATTTGGGACGTTGATGCAGTTACTGACAAGAGGCTGCAATACCTGTCTCTGTGGGCCTCTCCATAAAGTTGCCTGCGTATTCTCATGATGTAGTGGCTAGCTCCTCTGAGACTGAATGATCCAAGAGACCATGCAGAAGTGACAGTATTGTTTATGACCTAGCCTTGGAAGTCACACACTTGTACTTCCATCATATTCTTCTAGTCTGATGAGTCAGTCCTGACTTGAAGTCCTAGCTTGAAAAGGGTGTGCATAGCAGGAGACAGGGATCATTAGGGCTGTCTTGAAGGTTGGCTACTACAAATGGATTTATTTGGGTTTTAGAAAAGTGAAAAGACATAATTCAGTGGTAAATTTAGCAAGTCATATTTTAGGGGAGTGATTGAATTTTATGTTTGAATAAACCACAGTCTATGGATATTTTTAAAGGGACCAATTTTATGTTTTTTCCATTCTAAGCAGCTGTTACAAGTGCAAATGTGGTTTTTTTGGGGTTTTTTTTTTTTTTTTTTGCAGATTATTTAAAATATCTGACAACATACATGAGGATGTTTATTCTAATGACAGTACAAACCTGGACTTTCCTGTTGCTTCAGTGAAAATTGTCCCAACAGAAATGAACAAAGGGGAATCATGGAAATGTAGCAATAATCAGAGACATCAATATTCAGACATTAACATGTTTACAGCAAGTGACGTTTTTTCTCATTCTGAAATCAGAGAAGACATATTCAAAGCACCAACTTTTTCAGTTACATCCCAGCCTCATGAAGTTCAAGGTAATTCCTTGTTTTTTTTAGTACAAACAGTACTAAACAAGTACAAACAGTATAAACAAGTCTATGTTTCTCAGCATAAGGAAAAGTTAAAAAATAGTAAATTTGAGTAGATTATCTATGTGTAGTTTTTGCATTTCTTTATCATACTGTATTTTTTTAACTATGATATAGGGGTACCTGGCTGGCTCAGTCAGTAGAGCATGTGACTCTTGATATCAGGGTCATGAGTTCAAGCCCCATGTTAGGCATGGAGTCTACTTAAAAAATAAAACTACAATTTAATATTTTTTAACTGTGCTCTCAGTAAAAAGTTATGCTAATTTTATTGAAGCAGTTTGTATGGAAGAGGTTAAAAAATACCTATATAAATATGTATAATTTTTTTTTTTTAGGAGTAACAGAAAATGATTTAGATTCCTTGAAGGCTGTCACAGAAATCCGTATCCTTTAAGTTATTTTACTACAACAGCTTTATATTTGAAATCATAATTTGTAAACATGCTGTTTCATTGTGTCTATGTTTATTTTGGTTGACAGAGAAAAAGAGGGAAAAGTAAATTTTTGGGGTCATATAAGAGACCCAATGCGTGTGATAGTCAGTGCTACTCAGAGTGTGGTCTGCAGACTGTGCCAATTTGTGAACTGCTTGTTACCAGTGACAAGTTATCTTTGTGACAAGATAAGTACAAAAATAAGTTTTGTGTTATCGGCTAAACTCTTAGCATATTTACTTACAAATAGATACACATAATTTCTTATACTTTGGGTAAGGAGAGCATATTGGGATAAACATGGGTAGGGGAAATAAATGAGAGTGGGACATTCTGTGGATTGGGAACATTTTTACAAATCTAGTATTTTTTTTTTTAAAGAAATTTGTAGTTTCTACCTATAATCTGATTTACATGTCTGGGAATTTCCAATATAAATATTTTGAGTACATATGTGTGTTCTGGAGGTAACATCCTTTTTGCTTTTTTGATACCCTGTGTATGTCTGTAACACAGTGTACTTACTGTTTTTTTTTAATTATAATTCATCAGCTGTGACTATTGTGTTTCCCTGTGACCTATGAACTCCTTGAAGGCAAGGGCCATCCCTTATTTTACTGTCGCCAAATACGTTGAAAAGCAGGTAAAGTAAGGAAGTTGTTCTGGCAAAAAAGTAGCCATGTGTGAGGATGAGGGTAGAATAATGTGGAATATGTTAGAAAGGCCAAGCATTCCAGTTTGGCTGAAATGAAAGCTATGATTCCAGGACTAGTCAGAAATAATGATTGATATGTATCCAGGATCAGGTTATTTAGTGCCATGGATATCAAGGTGAAGAGGTTTTGTTTTGTTTTGTTTTTTGGTTTGTTTTTGTTTTTTAATTAAGCACTTAGAAGAAACCATGCAGTATTTTTTTTAAATTTTTTTTTTAATTTTTATTTTTGAGGCAGGGAGAGACAGAGCATGAACAGGGGAGGGTCAGAGAGAGGGAGACACAGAATCTGAAACAGGCTCCAGGCTCTGAGCTGTCAGCACAGAGCCTGACGCGGGGCTCGAACTCACGGACCGCGAGATCATGACCTGAGCCGAAGTCAGCCGCTTAACTGACTGAGCCACCTAGGCGCCCCAACCATGCAGTATTTTTGAGCAGGTCAAGTTACGTCATCAAAATCATGCTTTAGGAATATAGAATTAATGACTCAAATCTGGGGAAGGCTCTAGACTCCACAAAAGTTGTTGTCTAGGTGGCAAAACAGAAAGTGAAATCCAGATATTGGGCAGTTAAGTTGGAGGAATCTAGAGGAGAGTGATTCTAATCCTGGGTACTCAGGGGACTGAGACAATTCTGAAGTATAGTTAGAAAATATTTTCCTGACTCATCATGAAATTTTGCCTCCAATGCAGATAACTGAACTAAGTTAGAATGAGGGGAAGGAACAGTAAAGGGTATACATGATGATATCATAACTTCAGATATAGCTAGCCGTTAGTGCTTCTGTTCAGCATGATGTCTCAATCCTGCTATACTTTCTTCTCCCTGGTGATCTAAATATGGTTGGAACATAGGAAATAGGTTAGCTTTAAATAGTTAAAGTTAGTTTCATTAGCTGTATGATAGGAAAGTCTTCTTATCCCTAGAATTTGCCATGATATGACACTTTTGAAGAGTTTTAAAGACTTTCATGCTATATTAGCACAGCTAAAGTTCTGTTGTTTTTGAAGAACAAAAAAGAGTCCAATATAGCTAGAGGAGATTAGTCAGATGCAAGAGTAGTAGGATATGAGGTCAGAATCACAAAGATGGAGAGGAGAGGCAAGATCATGTAGGGCCTTGTAGCCATATGCTTTAAGAGAAAGCAGGGAATTTGAGCAGAGAAGTAATACGTTCTGATTTAACTTTTCAACAAGATCACTTACTACAATCCATCAATTTTTATAGATCTTCATAAAAATATAATTGCTTAAATAATAATGTATTTGTATTTTTAGATATATTATCTATTTTATGTCTCTTAATAGATTATAACAGCCTCCATTGTAGGAACTCACTTTCTTCTTTATAGCTTCCCCCAGCTTTCTAAATCTAGTAATGTATTTTGCATATAGTGTTTAATAGATGTAGTTGATAGATGTGACTCAGATTGAGAAGAATACCATGTAAATACAAGTATCTTCCAAACTGACAACAGGCTCACCTTGGAGAGGGGACAGTCTATTCTCCATATCTACTAATATTTTTGAGCTTTCTTACAGGGGAAGTACAGTGTAAGTTCTTATTCAGCCAGTATGCTGATTAATTGCATTTAAATCCACCACTTAGTACAACCAAATTGTTGATAACAAAGGGATTCAGGGTTAGGTGACCAGAAACCCACATCAGGTAATGAAACACAGTCAACATTAAAAAGTGAAATTTGGGGGACACCTGGGTGGCCCAGTCGGTTAAGCGTCCAACTTCGGCTCAGGTCATGGTCTCATAGTTCGTGAGTTTGAGCCCCATGTTGGGCTCTGTGCTGACAGCTCAGAGCCTGGAGCTTGCTTTGGATATCTCGTTGTTTTAATTTGCATTTCCTTGATGATTAGTGATGTTGAAATCTTTTTCATGTATTGTTGGCCATTTGTGTCTTCTTTGGAAAAATATCTATTCAGGTCCTTTGCTCATTTTTAAATTGCTCTACAGAAGCTTTTTAGTTTGAAGTAGTACACTTGTTTATTTTGCATTTTTGCCCTTGCCTTTTTTCTTTAATTTGAGAGAGAGAGAGCACGCAAGCAGGGGAGAGGGACAGAAGAAGAGAAAGAGATAATCGTAAGCAGGCTCCATGCTCAGTGTGGAGCCCGACACAGGGCTCAATCCCAAGACCCTGGGATCATGACCTGAACTGAAGTCAAGAGTGGGACATTAAACCAACTGAGCCACCCCGGTGCCCCTTGCCTGTGGTTTTAAATCTAGAAAAATAATTGCTAAGACCAATGTAGGGGAATTTACTCCCTGTGTTTTCTTCTAGGAATTTTATAATTTCACATCTTACATTCAAGTGGTTAATCCACTTTGAGTTGATTTTTGTATATAGGGGTCCAGTTTCATTATTTTGCATGTGGATATTCAGTTTTTCCAGTATCCTTTATTGAAGAGATCATCTTTTCCCAGTTCTTGGCTCCTTTTTTGAAAATTTATTGACCATATACACACAGATTTATTTCTAGGCTATCTCTTCTGTTTCATTGATCTAGGTGTCTGGTTTTTATGCCAATACCATCCTGTTTTTGATTACTGTAGCTCTGTAATACAGTTTGAAATCAAGAAGTGTAATGCCTCTGGCTTTGTTCTTTCTCAAGGGTGCTTTGGCTGTTCGGCATCTTTTGTAGCTCCCTGTGTGATTGCTTTTTATATTTCTCTGAAAAATACAATTGGAATTTTGATAAGAATTGCATTGAATCTATAGATTGCTTTGGCAGTTTACAATTTAGCAATATTCTTGAATCCTTGAAGAGATATCTTACCATTAATTTGTGTCTTCACTTTCTTTCATCAGGATCTTCTAGTTTTCAATGTACAGATCTTTTGCCCCCTTGGTTAAATGTATTCCTTAGTATTTTGGTTTTTGATGCTATTATAAATGGGATTGTTTTCTTCATTTCTCTTTCTGATATTTTGTTATTAGTGTAAGGAAATGCACCTGATTTTTGTGTATTTATTTTGTATCCTGCAACTTCACTGAATTTATTAGTTCCAATAATATTTTGATGGAGTCTTTAGGGTTTTCTCCATATTATATCAGGTTGTCTGCAAATAGAGACTGTTTTATTTCTTCCTTTTCAATTTGGATAACTTTCATTTATCTTTCTTGCCTAAATGCTTTGGTTAGGATTGCCATTACTATGTTGAATAAAAGTGGTGAAACAGGGCATCCTTGTCTTGTTTCTAATCTTAGACAAAAAGCTTTCAGCTTTTTACCCATTGAATATGTTAGCTGTGGGCTTGTCATATATGGCCTTTATTATATTGAGGTACATTCTTTACCTAGTTTCTAGAGAGTTTTTTATCATGAAAAAAATACTGCATTTGTCAAATGCTTTTTCTGCATCTATTGATATGATCATATGATTTTTATCTTTAAGTTTTTTTTTTTTTTTAATTAAGCTCTATGCCCAATGTGGGGCTTGAACTCATGACCCTGAGATCAGAAATCACATGCTCTACCAATTGTGGCAGTCAGGCACCCCTATCTTTAACTTTTTAATGTGGGAGTATCTTGCTGATTGATTTGTGGATGTTGCACCATCTTTGTATCCCATAAATAAATTCCATTTGTTCATGATGTATGATTCTTTTAATGTGCTGTTGAATTTAGTTTGCTAATATTTTATACAAGATTTCTGCCTCTATGTTCATTAGGGATATTGGCCTGTAATTTTCCTGTAGTATCCTGGCTTTGGTATCCGTGTAAAATAAGTCTCTTAAGCTATCTTAATTTTTTTTTTTTTCATTCTTTTCTCATTTTGCTCCTTTGACTGGATTAATGTCATTGCCCCATCTTTGAGTTCATTGATTCTTTCTTCTGTTCGATCTGTCTGCATTTGAACCCCTCTATCGAGTTTTTCAGTTCCCTTATTGTACTCATTAGCTTTATGATTTCTGTTTGATACTTTTTTGTATCTTCTATGACTTTGTTGATATTCTCACTTTGTTTATGCATTGCTCTCCTAACCTTGGTGAGCATCTTTATGCATTTTTTAAAAATATTGAGTAAATCACTTATCTCTATTTCATTGAGTTTGGTTTCTGGAGATTTATCTTGTTCTTTTGTTTGGAACATATTCCCATTTCTTCACTTAACTCTCTGTGCTGCTGGTTTCTACACACTCCATAAAATATCTGCCTCTCTCAGTCTTGACAGGCTGAGCCTCATCAATTAACCTAACCCAAGCTTCTAGCTGCCTTTCAAACCTTTTTGATTGCCCAACTTACTGTCTTTGTTTTTAGTGGCTTCTAGAAATTGAGGGTGTGCCAAAATTTATCAGTGTCCCAAAGGGGAGGGTTGTAATTGGCATCTAGGTGCAAACTAATTAGAAGCCAGGACCTGAGGCAGCAGCTGAAAAAGTCTGCAGTGGAAATCCTTTCTAGGTGGAAACTAGAGATGAACATTTTTGCTGCTTTCTCTGCACCAAGCCTAGATGTGTACCTGTAGAGGAATGGAAGTTGTTCCTGTGTCCATTTAAGAATTGATTATTTGTGGGGGTGCCAGGGTGGCTTAGTCAGTTAAGCATCTGACTCTTGATTTCAGTTCAGGTCATGGTTTCATGGTTTGTGAGATCGAGCCCCATGTCAGGCTCTGCGCTGGGTGTGGAGCCTGATTGAAATTTTTTCTCCCCCTCTCCCTCTGCCCCTCTCCCCTGCTCATGTGTGTGTGCGCTCTCTCTCTCTCTCTCTCTCTCTCTCTCTCTCTCTCTCTCAATAAAAAAAAAAAAAAAAAGAATTATTTGTTTGCTATAGTCCTATGGGACTCATGAATGCAAGCCCTTTTGGTTTATAGAGTTAGGTGTTTGGGGATTTTATCCCTTGGGTGGGAGCCTTAAAGGTTGGAGCTATAGCTGTGTGGTCTGAAATCTTTGCTCCTGAGAGAGAAGCTGGGACTTGAGAGTTCCTTCCCAATTGTATGGTGCTGTGCCAAGGATGGGATTTAGGGTAAGAGTTGTCTCAGCCTTTCCTACCTTCATCATAGGTATTTTCATTTACCCAATGTGTAGAAGTCACTTAAATAATTTTTGAATTTTTTTCAAAATTGCTCCGTGTGTAGCTCTGTATTTGGTGCATCTGTGACAGGAGGGGAAGTTAAAGAGCCACTTGCTCTGTTGGTCCTTTCCTCTATACCTATTAATTCCTTTCTTATGATGTTAAAATAGCAAGTATTAAAGCCTCATTATTAAATACTGTCAGTTAATTAACTGAATTTTAAAATTAAAAGTAACCAATTCTTAAAATTCTGAAATATTTGACTCCTTAATGCTATTCTAAGCGTCAAAATTTAGAAGTATTTTCAAAGAATTCCCATATTTTAACTATATACAGTCCAAAGCCTTTGATGATGTAAGTATTTTATTCTGATTTTTACTTATCTGCCTCTTCTTACTAGATAGTGTGTTCTTTAAGGGCAAGGACTAGATAACATTCATCTTTATGTTTCTAGTGCTATGCTCAGTGACTGGTACATTACAGGAACTCAAAAACTGTTTGCCAAATAAATGCATGTGATTTTCATAGGTGGGTTTGTTTACATTTATTATATTTCTAAAAATTTCTCTAGAAACAAAAGAAATTATTTTCTTCTAGGTCTGACATATTACTTTCACATATAAAATAAAATGATAAATTATTAATAGGTTTTTTTGAGAGTTGTAGGTCTAGAACAAGGTTAGAATTTTAATAAGCTTAGAGGTAGAAATAATTTGAATTATTATTCCAGAGAGTCTTTCTTACATATTTTCTAACAAATTGAGAGTGTGAATGAAAAATTCTATATATATCATGATTGATTAATTTTTTTTTTTAGCTTCTTTACACAGATAGAAATTTTGTGATTTGTGCTCCAACTGGTTCTGGGAAAACTGTAATGTTTGAACTAGCTATAACAAGATTGTTAATGGAAGTACCATTGCCGTGGTCAAACATTAAAATTGTTTATAGTAAGTATTTATATATTGTAAGAGTGATTAATTATAATAATGAAAAACCACTAAGGCAAAAGTAAGAAATAAATTCAAGTTCAAGCCATAGGAATTAATATTTGGTTCTCCATACATTTTTAATGAAGACACATCACATTTGCTCTTGTCTGTTATATTAAATTCAACACACATTTTCCCAGAGTTGTAAATAAAAAGTAATATTTGAATTGAGTTATTTGACCTTTACAAGTTTATTTTTAAAAGGACAACAAAATGAACAATAAATTGAAACATTTTGTAATTCTAAAAATTTCCATAGGAACCTCTACTCTCCTTTCTTAGGTATATATGTATTTAAAATTTTTCATCAAAGTAATTTATGTACATGGTTAAAAAAATCAATTATCACAAAAAGGCTTGTAATGAAGACCAGTAATCTCCTGCCTTACCTCTCTTCATTCTTAGTTACAGTTCCCTGAACATTTACTTCTTTTTCTATTTTTAGTTCAGTTTGGTTATTACATATCTCTAAATAATATGTTTATATTATTAACTCTCAATTAATAAATATTACACAGCACCTGGATGTATAGTTTTATCCTAATTTTATTAACCAATCTTTGTGAAAGTAAATTTAAAACTGTACTGACATTCAAAGTAAATATCTCATATTGTTGTAGTGGCACCAATAAAAGCCCTGTGTAGTCAGCGTTTTGACGATTGGAAAGAAAAATTTGGATCAATAGGATTGAATTGTAAAGAACTCACTGGAGATACAGTAATGGATGACCTATTTGAGATTCAGCATGCCCATATTATAATGACAACTCCAGTAGGTGTTATTTATACTCTTATTTTTTTGGTTTATTAGAAAATATGTTTCTCTTCACCAAGAATAAAAGTTAAAAGAAAATACAAAGTAGAAGAATATATTTGCAATGTAAAACAAACAAACATAAAAAGTACTAGTGTTCAGGTTCTATAAAGAATACTTACTAATCAGCAGTAAAGGACAAATTACCAAATGGGAAAAATAAGAAAAAGATATGAATAAACAATTTGTTATTTAGGATAATTTGTAATGATACTTTTTGCTTGCTTTCTTTTATCCAAATATTATGTATTGCAGAGGGAAGAACTTGGGAGGGCTTAAAAAGGCAATTAGACTAGAATTTTGAATATTTTTGGTTAAACTTAAAAATAAATGGGGGTTTAGTTTTTTAAGCACTTGTAAGACTATCAAAATCCTTTAAAGTGTTTTTAATCTTTACATTTTTTTCAGGATACTTTTAAGAACTAAAAGTTTGAACTAAAATATTGCCCATGATTTGTATCATGTTAAAATTTTTTATTGATATCTTAATAATATTTATTATAACTCTTTATCATGTTAAGCCACTTGCATTTTTTCTCTAGGAAAAATGGGATAGCATGACTAGAAAATGGAGAGACAACTCTTTGGTCCAGCTGGTTAGACTGTTTCTCATTGATGAGGTAGTGAACACATTTTCACTTTTAGAGATAAAGGTAAAATGATTAGAATGGATAGAAAGAAACAAGACATTTTCAACTGAACTATATGTTTTATCCCTTTAAGTGGAAAAGTTTATTTTCTTAAGGAAGAGTGATAATATTAAGGATTTTAATTGATTAAGGATTTTTTTAATTTTATAGCCAATCATTTTTTCTTGATTTCTTTCTTAGGTACATGTTGTAAAAGATGAAAATCGTGGACCAACTCTTGAAGTTGTAGTCAGCAGAATGAAAACTGTACAGTCTTTATCTCCTGCTTCAGAAAATAGCAGCACAGTTATTCCAATGAGATTTGTAGCTGTATCTGCAACAATTCCAAATGCTGAGGATGTAAGTTAGAATTTTAGTCTGTCAGATTTTTTTTTTTAATCACTGGTGCTGGTGGAACATTTTGTCATTTTAATCTTAGAGGAAAATAAAGGTTTTTTTCCTGAAAATTTCAGAACCAGTTTAGTAGGAAAGTATGTTGTAGAAAGTTATGGCTGTATCTCATAGATACGGCAGTATCAATATTTGGTTGATTTGTTTAATAAAACATTTTTGGGATAAGTCTATTGTTTACTGATATCTAAGAGTCTTAGTTTTTATGAGTTTCAGATGCCTCATAATAACTTGACTAATAACTTGTTATGGTTGTTCTAATCAGCTGACTCTGGTTGAATAGCAAAGTACAATAGAGAATAAAATAATTGCTTGATTACTACCCACCTTTCCACATTCTATGTGAATGGCATTATGGTAAGCACTAGCAATAGATAAAAAAGTGAAAACATAGACCCTGAACTTGAGGATCTCATGGTTAATGGGGTACACAGAGAGGTAAAGAAATAATTGTATGCCATATTATACTTGCTGTAATGAATATATATCATAATTTTTTTCCTCAATATTTAGGGAAACTTCTTGAAAAATAATTATTATTTCTCCCTCTTATTTACTTCTCAGCTTACTATAGTATGACTTTTTTCTCCCACTACTTAGAAATTCCACAAATTGTTCCCATATTGTCTAATACAATGGAAAATTTTATCTTTATCTTTAATTTGGCACCATTAAACATTTTTTTGTTCTTAAATTGACAACTTGTTTTGTTCATGCTCAAGAATAATAAAGAAAAATTTTAAGTATATGTAATCAACAGAAACCCAGTGTTTGTCATTCTAGATGTATAGGTGGAATCAAAATGTACGTGCTCTTTTGTGACTTGCAAGTCACCTACAGTCTTTTCCATGTTATTAAGTATTCTTTTTTAAAAAATTTTTAATGTTTATTTTTGAGAGAGAGAGAAACAGACCGAGTATGAGCAGGGGAGGAGCAGAGAGAGAGGGAGACACAATCTGAAGCAGGCTCCAGGCTCTGAGCTGTTAGCACAGAGCCCGATACAGGGCTCAGACTCACAAACCTCATGATCATGACCTGAGCCAAAGTTGGATGCTTAACCGACTGAGCCATACAGGCATCCCTAAATATTCTTTTTTAATACAATTTTTGTGGTTTTATTGTAATTTATTTATCTAGCTTTAATGATGGAAGATTATTTCCATTCTTGCTATTGTAAATGGTGCTAAAATTAATATATCTTTGAAAACATGATTATTTTTCTAGGATGAACTTCTAGTGTAGGATAACTGAGTGAAAGGATATATAAAACTCTAAGGACGTAGTGCTTTCAATAAATGGTACAGGCATTTGTACTTCCACCATTAGCCATTTCTCTATTCTAGCACTGGATATTATAATAAGTTATTATTGTTATTATTACATTTAAATAGTTGTCACACTTCTTGTTTAAATGTACATTACTTTAAAATTTTATACTGCTTTGATTTTTACTGAAGTAAATATTTTTAAAAAATGAATTACTTTAAGTTCTTTTTTGCAACTTGCCAGGTCATGTTCTTTACCCTTTTTCCACATTGGGATAATAAACTTTTCTTTTGATTTGTAAACAGTCATTAAATATTAGTACTCTGTAATTCTTGAAATTCTTTCCCCCTTTGTGATAATTGCTACATCTGTGAATGCTACTTTTCTATCTCTTTGTACAAATCCTCTTCCTCAGTTTTCTCCTAAATTAGTGTCTTTACTCTTGGCCTTCTGCTCCTTTCAAATTAAATTCTTGTGTGATCTTATTTACACCCATGATAATCTTGAAAATGTTTCTATATTTCCTTCCTGTGCAACTACAATTTCATTAATCCATCTTCCTGTAAAAGCAATGGTCAGTTTCAGAGCAGGGCATGAAGTCTGATTACTAACCGGGTTATGTGACAATGAGTTCTGGTCACAATAGTTCCAGAAATTAGTGACTTCAGCATTGAGCCTGTAATGTGCTTTTGGCATTGCCATTTCTCAAGTATTTATTTACTCTTTGTTTAAAAATTGTCAGCTCTTGCCAATCTAGGCCAACCATTACTTTGGTACTCTTTGGCTGTTACTTAGCACAACTCAAAAGATGTGTCACCCATATCTAGGCATAGTTCTGAAAAATAGGAAGGTTATAATGATAGTGAGAAATTCAGTTTCTCTGCTGAAATCAGTTTTGTAGGAAGGAAAATAAAACAAAATAATTATAATTAATTGGGAATTTATCATAGTGAAAATGGGGTATAATCTTAAAATACTGCTACTGATAATATTTACCAATATATCAATAGAGCAGTGTCAATGGAATACGTAATACTGAAAAAGACTACTTGATTACATATTTTTATACCTTGACTTTAAGGTGTTCTGTTATTTGGTTATTTTTAGCCATAAAACTTCACTAGACAAAACTTTTAATGTATATTTCTGTTATTTAAAGATTGCAGAATGGCTTTCAAATGGTGAAAGACCTGCTGTATGTCTGAAAGTGGATGAGAAACATCGGCCGGTGAAACTTCGGAAAGTGGTCCTTGGATTTCCCTGCAGTAGTAACCAAACTGAATTTAAGTTTGATTTAACCCTCAACTACAAAATTGCCAATGTTATACAAACATACTCTGATCAGAAACCCACACTTGTGGTATGGATTGTTAGTTGCATATTTTTGAGTGTAGTTTTCAGTTTTTAATATGATTAATCCAAGAATTATTCATTTATTTTCAGTTTTGTGCAACAAGGAAAGGTGTGCAACAGGCTGCTTTGGTTCTTGTGAAAGATGCTAAGTTTATTATGGCTGTGGAACAGAAACAGAGGTATTTTTTTTCTTTTTTTTATTGGAGGTAGAAAGACTTTTAGGGATTACCTTGATGAGATGAGAAATCTGGGTTCATTCCTTAACCTTTTGAAGTTACTCAACCTCTCTAAGCATCAGTTTCCTTGTCTATAAAACAAGGATAATAGTAATTTGGAAGATTAAGAGACTGAATCTTAGTGACACTATGATCTTGTCTTCTTTATTTCATAGCCAAGTTTCTTGAAAAATTATTCATATTGCTGTCCTCATTTTTTTTTTTTTTTTTTTTGCCCATTTTCAATTCAACATCTGTTGTAATCTTTCACTAAAGCTAATTTTGCTGTTGATCTCTCAGGAGCCTCTAAAACATTTGGTCCCTCCCACTGTATTTAAAAACTCTGGACTCTGTGCTTTCAAGATCATCCTCTATCAGATTTCTTCCTATTTTGCCGGCTGCTCATTCTCAGCCCTCTTTTCACCTCTTCTATTCAGCTCTTAAATGTTGACATTCTAGAGGTTCTGTCCAAGGTTCATTCTTTCGAATTCCACACTTCTGAGTATTTGTATCCATCACATGGGTTCAAAGAATATACATACGCTCATATTTATATATGTCTGTGAATTTATAGCTCCAACCCAGATCTCCATTCTGAGTTCCAGGTCTATACTCCATGCCTAACTGACATCTCCAATTACATATCTATGGGCATCTCAAACTATTAGAAACTAATAGTGATTTGAACTAAGGAGGTGGCAGTGTTGATGGAGGTAAAATTATATATTTAACATATATTTAGAAGTAAAAATCAACAGGACCTGGTAATCGATAACCTATGTGGAGGAAGGTGAGGGAGGTGTTAGTGTTAGGTTTCTGCAATGAGCAACCAGGGAGTGCTATATAATTCAGCTGGGAAACACTGGAGGAGGAGTTGGTTTGAGAGAAAGAATCATAAAATAGAATTATTTTAGATACATTGAACGAAAAGGAATGGAATGCCATTTTGAGTTGGTGTAGAGCAGGGAAAGAGACTGATGCTTACCTCAATTTGCCTTTAACCGCTCACATTCTAACAACTTATACAAGACTTCTTTTTGTCCATCAATCCCCAGATTCTGTTACTAAGGTTTCTAAGTCTGTCTAACATCCCCAGCTATGACCTATTTTGTACTGTGGTTTCTTTAGCTTTTTATTAAATACTTTTGCTTCTGTTTTTACATATTTATTTAAAAATTTTTTTAAATGTTTATTTATTTTGAGAGAGAAACAGAGGCAGAGTGTGAGTGCGGGAGGGGCAGAGAAAGAGGGAGATACAGAATCCAAAGCAGCCTCCAGGCTCTGAGCTGTCAGCACAGAGCCTGATGTGGGGCCCGAGATCACAGACCGTGAGATCATGACCTGAGCCAAAGTAAGATGCTTAACCCACTGAGCCACCCTTGTGCCCCTGTTTACTTATTTACTTTTGAGAGACAGAGAGAGAGAGAGAGAGAGAACGAGAGAACGAGAACGTTGGGGGAGCAGAGAGAAAGGGAAAGAGAATCTTAAGCAGGTTCTGCACTGTCAGCACAGAGCCCAAAATGGGGTTCGAACTCACGAACTGTGAAATCATGACCTCAGCCAAAATCAAGAGTTGGATGCTTAACCAACTGAGCCACCCAGGCACCCCAAATACTTTTTCTGTTGTAGCATACATCCAAATAACAAAATATTTCTGTATTTTGAAATTTCTTAATTAACTTCAGGAAGTTAATTGGTAGTATTTTCATAATGAGAATGTTTCCTGAGCTTTTTTTTTTTTTTTTTTTAAGTTTTTATTTTAATCAACTAGTCTGAGCCTTTGGTTCTAATCAAGAGAACTCCTTGGCTATTTATGTGCCATGATCAAGCAAAACAGGAGACTGTATGCATCCATCAGGTCATTTTGCTAGCACAAACCTTTTCTATGATCGAATCACAATTGATAGTTTTCAAACCAGCAGCACTTGGCTTTATAACATTCTTGATTATTAATTTTCTAAATGTTTTCAGCAAAGATGGTGTTTCAAAAACTGATTGACCAGGTCATTATAAAACTAGTAATAGAATAAATGTAAACTGGGTTTAAAAAAAAAAAAAAGTAGGTATAAAAAGACTCTAAGTAGCAATGACTAATTTTTTTTTTTAACGTTTATTTATTTTTGAGACAGAGAGAGACAGAGCATGAACGGGGGAGGGTCAGAGAGAGGGAGACACAGAATCTGAAACAGGCTCCAGGCTCTGAGCTGTCAGCACAGAGCCTGATGCGGGGCTTGAACTCATGGACCTCGAGATCATGACCTGAACCGAAGTCGGCTGCCCAACTGACTGAGCCACCCAGGCGCCCCATCAATGACTAATTTGAAAACTACTTGGGTGAATAAACTAGTTGATCAAGTTGGGTCATGTGACTTTTAGTGAGAAACACATGTGGCTGTCAAGCAGTGAAGCTTATTTTCTTGATCTAAAACTAACTCTGAAGGAAATTTTTAAAAACTTACAGAATTTTTTGTGTAGTGGTGGCATCATTAATACGGAATGACTATATAGCCTCCCAAAATGAATACTTAATAATTAGCATTTTGGACCTGAGCCTATTTATAGGAGTAAGGAACTAAAATAGTTAACCTTTAAACATCCTTAAAACTAATTTCCATTACATCCTCTCCCTTTTCCTCTGTTGTCTGCTGCACACAAAGTAGCTAATTTTGTTTCAGATAATCATTTTCTTAAACAGAAGCATGTATCATACTTCTCCTTTTCTCATTTCCCACTCTTACCAAGTAACTCAAGAAAAATTGCTCTTTTAATTCCCTGCTGTCTTCACTCTTTGTCTCTCCTTTTTTTTTTTCTTTAGCCCCCTTTTTTATTCCTGTTTTTTTCAGGTATGAAATGGTAGTGTTAGAAACAGCATGAACTTAGTGACCATGATTTGGATTGCAGTGTTACCACTTTACTGGCAGTGTATCATTGGGCACACCTCTCCATTTCAATTTCTTAATCAGTTTCAATTTCTTAATATGGGAATCGACTATCTGTATCACTATGTTATTGTGAGAATTAAATAAAACAACATTTCTAAGACACTTAACAGTGTATAGCACAGAGTTTGTGCTTAATACCAACATGTCTTTTCCTCTTGCTTTCTCTTCATTACATTATGAATCCTTAAAAAAATTGTGAATGTTATATTAGAAATAATGTGTGCTAGTGTCATTATCTGCAACAGTGAAATGGAAAAACACAAATTTGGTGGTTCTTAGACATAAATAAGAACCAAGCCCACCAACCTCCAAAATCTTCTAAAGTACCCAGAATTCCTTTTCAGATTGTCAAGAAACTCTCTTAACTTCCTCTTCTCTTGATTTAACCTAGTTTTCTTTCTTTCATATCTCAGAAGACTATAAACAACTATTTCTTATTTTTGTCTTTTTTGGCTTACTAGTAATATAGTAGAGATTTAAAAATTGTTACTCCCTGTGAATATTTTTCAGGCAAATTATGGGAATAGACTTATATTCTGACCCATGAATGTAATAATCACCATTTATGTTTTTTTCTGGTGGAAAGTGAGGTTTCCAAATTCCTGTTTTAAAATGAGCTTCAGTGTTACAGCTGATAAAATAGGGACTTCTTTGTGTGTGTGTGTGTGTGTGTGTGTGTGTGTGTGCGCGCGCGTGTAATTTGTACCCTTTTGGCAACCTCTTCCTGTTTCCCCCAGCTTCAACCTCTGGCAACCACTTTTCTACTCTGTTTCTGAGTTCCTTTCTTTTTCTTTCTTTCTTTCTTTCTTTCTTTCTTTCTTTCTTTCTTTCTTTCTTCCTTTCTTTTAAGATTTCACATGGAAGTGACACTATGCAGTACTTGTCTTTCTTTTTTTGGCTAATTTCACTTAGGACTATACCCTCTAGTTTCATCCATGTTGTCAAAAAAGGCAGAATTTCCTTCTTTTTTAAGGCTGAATAATATTCCTCTGTGTGTGTGTGTGTGTGTGTGTGTGTGTGTGTGTGTGTGTCAAATGTTCTCTGTCCATTCATTTGTCTGAGACTCTTGTTTGGCTGCCTTGGTTATTGTGAATAATGTTGCAGTGAACATAGGAATACAGATATCTCTTTGAGATACTGATGTTTCCTTTGGATATAATTCAGATATAGAATTCCTGGATGATTTAGTAGTTCTATTTTTATTTTTCTGAGGAATCTTCATACTGTTTTCCATAGTGGCCATACTAGTTTACTATTCTCACCAACAGTGTGAAAGGGCTCTCTTTTCTCTAGATCCTCTACATTTGTTGTCTCCTGTCATTTTGATACTAGCCATTCTAACAGGTGACATCTCATTATAGTTTTGATTTGTATTTATCCCTGATGTTTAATAATGTTCAGCACCTTTTCATGTATTGTTGGCCATTTGTGTCTTTTCTGGAAAAATGTCCTTATAGGTCCTTTGCTCATTTTTAAATTGTTTTTTGATTTTTGTTTTGTTTTGCTGAGTTGTGAATTTAGGGATGTCTGAGTATCAAAGTTAGATATTCTTTACTTCTTGGGGCCCCCGGGTGGCTTAGTTGGTTAAGCATCTGACTCTTGATTTGGGCTCAGATCATGATCTCGCAGTTTGTAGGATTGAGCCCTCTGTTGGGCTCTTCACTGACAGTGCAGAGCCTGCTTGGGATTCTCTGTCTCCCTCTCTGTCTGCCCTTACCCCCCTTTCATAAATAAATAAACAAACAAACAAACAAACATTTAGATATTCTCTACTTCTTAAAGATGATTTCAAACAATGATATTGTGAAACTGTTTTGATATCTGTACCTTCACAATAATTAATAAACTAAGAGTTTTTATATTAGTGAATAACTTAATAATTTTATGATTTTTTAAAATAGGTTACAGAAATGTGCATATTCCTTAAGAGATTCAAAACTGAGAGGTAAGTTTAGAGATTATTTTTGAACTGCATTTTCAGCTATAGATAACAGGAATCAATTATTGATGCAATATTAACAGTGTATAACAGATTACATATTTCTGTTAAAGATATCTTAATCTATGGTGTTGCTTATCATCATGCTGGTATGGAGCCGTCAGATAGAAAAGTAGTTGAAGGAGCTTTCACTGTTGGAGATCTACCAGTTCTTTGTAAGTAAAACAAATTCTTGTGGCTATTATAAGATATTTTGGAAAACTATTTATTAAGAGGAAAAAAAAAAAGAAAAAGCCTAATCATTCTGACTTATTTCTGCTTTTCTTCCAAGATTCTAAAATTATGTAACTACCCGTGCATACACATGCTACAGTAAACTTTTTGGCAGTTTTAGTTATCATGTTACTGAACACAGTGCTACTTCAAAAATAAGAATTTAATAGTTTTTAAATGTGTCATTATTTTGCATTGTAGTGTTCTTTTCCTCTTTGTTCTTCATAAATTCCCTATGTATGAGTTTTTATTACATTTATAAGAATATATATTTTATAAGAAGATATCTACCTGAAGCAATAAAGTTATAAAGCTTGAAAATACTATTTCTTAATCCGATGCAGTTACTACCAGTACTTTAGCTATGGGAGTAAATTTGCCTGCTCACCTAGTAGTTATAAAATCTACAATGCATTATGCTGGAGGAATGTTTGAAGAATACAGTGAAACAGATATTCTACAGATGATTGGTAGAGCGGGTCGACCTCAAGTAAGTGACAATGTTTATTTTGGTAACTTGTTTTAAAACGAGGTAAAAAGCAAAAACTCTTTTTGTGTACTTTTTGTTAAACAGGAGATTAACATTTCCTATTTAGATTAAGTTTAAAAATAAATGTAATGGAAAATCTACTTTAATAGAAGTAAAACAAGTCTTACCAAAGGACACATACTGCTCTACTCCCTCTGAGTTTCCATTGGCTGATAGTTGGATTTATGAATGTGTGTATGCTGTTAATGCTTTTTTTGGTTTTGAGGGTTTTTGTTTTATTTTTTGTTGAATGGGGATGCTATTTGCATTTTAGATGGGACAGTGTTTCATTGTGTAGGACTGTCATAACTTGCAAAATGTGTAGTATCCCTGAGTCTTAGCACAAAATGCCAATAGTGGTCCCCAGGTATTGTGACAATTAAAAATTGGCCCATATATATTACAAAACATGTCCTAGTCTAACAAATACTTATAGAAGTCATTCGTATGGGTAGTAAGGGAACATGTAGGAAAAATAATTTTTCAAAGAATGTCAAAATACTATGTTATCCAAATCTATGATTTTTATAGGATCAATTAGATTATATGTAAAGTACACCAAATCTTACAACTTTTATCCAGTTGCCTAAGTTTGTTTTGATTTTACCATTGCCAAAATTATATTACATTGAAACCAAGTGATAGTTTTGCATCTATACTCTTGGAAGGTTTTAAATTACATTTTCAGTGAACATTCAAATTCAGAAGCATTTTTAATGCCCTTTTGACCTATTGTTTAAGACAGAGACTGTTTAATATAAAATGAAATTCATGAGTTATTGAAGAGGACTGGTACCAACATGTACTCTTTTTTACTACATTTCTCTGTGTCTGTGTGTGTGTGTGTGTGTGTGTGCTTTTTTCCAGTTCGACACTACAGCTACTGCAGTTATTATGACTCGGTTAAGTACAAAAGAGAAGTATATTCAGATGTTAGCTTGTAGTGACACTGTAGAAAGCAGGTAATACAGAAAATATTCTAAAAAGATGTTAATATAGCCTATATTTTTACTTTTCACATATAAAAGGAAATTTGATTAGGAGATTTTCTAAGGCTATTTTCTTGAAATTTTTCAATAATCTAAGTGGAAAGTTTGTATCCTTTTAAGAAACTTAGTAGTAAAAAAAAAAAAAAAAAGACAACATAATATTTTCATCCAGTAGTTTCTTAGCATGTGGTAGCATGTATCCTTGTTATAAAAGGCCAAATTAGTAATAAGAGGAAGACTATAATTTTCACATCTTTTTACATCTTTAAAATTTGTTTAATAATAGATAGGCAATCTGGGACCTTTTAGTAAAGTATATAATTTTAATACTCTGGGAGAAAATTCACTCCCCACTCTTTAAGTAATAATGTCTTCTAGAGGCATGTAGTAGAGAAAAATCTATAATTTTTTAACAGTTTAACTCGTTTGTTAAAGTTTTCTCTTATATTTTGAAAATTAAGTTATCTTTCATGAATTTTTATATAGCAATGAGTATATTATTCAATTATATTATTGAATTATTCAAAATATTGAAGTTTTTAAAAAGTAAGGGTTATGGCATTGAAATGTTACTAAGGCAAAATTGTTTTTTTTTTTCTGTTAGTTTACACAGACATCTTATTGAACATTTAAATGCAGAGATAGTGCTGCATACCATCACAGATGTGAATATTGCTTTGGAATGGATACGATCAACTTTGCTTTATATCAGAGCCTTGAAAAATCCATCTCATTATGGTTTGTTACTTTGATTTGAAAAAGTAGTAAATTTTTCAAGCCAGATGGTTCTATATTTGTACTGTTAGGCATAGTATTAGGTCACAGAATAGATTACAGACACTAGTAGGTAACAAAAGCAAAAAGTAATAACATTCAGAAATATATTTAGAGGCAAGAGTAGACAAATGTGAGAAATCTTTATCTTTTATGCTTCTGGTCTTTTAATAAGGTTAGAAATCAGCACCATTAAAAATAGATCTTTTAGAAAAAAAAATTAACTCGAATAAAAATTTAAAATATGCCTAAAATTATTTTTAAAAGTTAAAATAAAAAATTCCTGAATTTTGTCTGAACTTATGTTCACATCAAAGTATGTAGTACCGCTCTTGCTGCTGGAATTTGAATCCTGCTTCTAAAGCTAATATACATGTGGTTATATTGCTTCTAGAGGGTTCTTCATGTGGTACAGATTATAAAGTAAAAATACTTACAATTGCTGAATATCAAATTAAAACCTGACTTGCTGCAATACTATTCTAATGCACACACGTTTGAAACTTTAAGATCTCCTACCTTTCCATTTATTTGTATCTTCTGTAATTTCTTTCCTCAACATGTTGTGGTTTTCAGAGTAGAGATCTTTAATTAAATGTATTCCTAAATTAAAAAAACCCCAAAAACAAAACAAAACAATACAATACAAAAAACTTTAAGATCTCCAAGGGAAAAAAGTACAGAATGCCTGGTCATGGTTATAAAATATGCAAAAGATAGTCAATTGATATTGAAAGGATTTCACAACAGTGGTTATCTTCTGTAGATAGTTAAGCCTTGCTTTAACTCAGTAAGCTATTTTTTTCCCAATTTAAGATTTAGATTGCTCTTTTCTAGTTAACCAGGTGTAAACTGAGCCTATAAAGTGAGTTAAATCCTCTCTATTTTATTTTTTATGAATTTTCATAACTTATATAGGTTTTGCATCTGGATTGAACAAAGATGGAATTGAAGCAAAATTACAAGGTTAGATGTATTTCCTTATAAAAAATTATATTTTACAAAGTTTAATGAAAAAGGTTGGTTAGAGTGAAAGTAAGAATACTTTTTGGTAAATTATTTTTTAAAAGTATTTTTAATTTAAAATTTAATTTAAAATTATTTTTAAAAAGTAAACTTGTTTCCTCCAGAAAAAAAAAAAATGAACTATTTCTTTTTCACATGCAAATAAAGTTTAGCACATGTACTTTTTTTCTGAATTAATTCTATCAGAATATCTTCCTTTGTAAAATAATGTTAACTTGGTTTGTTTTTATTTTTACAATGATCCTTGACTTTGAGAATATTGGCTGTAGATACACAACTCTTCATTTTTTCTTTTCTAGTTTAATTTTAATTGAAAATATAAGCCTAACTTGATTATGGGCTTCTTATCCTAATCTGTGCTAATGGTATATTCCCATCAAACCCTAGCTTCATTCTAATTAATCACTCAATACTTCATGATCTCTCTTTTAAGATGTCAAAAGATAGTTGAGCATTTATTAAGATTAGAAATTGTTACCTTTTCATTGTATTGAGACTCTCAGTGGAAGAAAAAATGTTAGATTCACTAAAAATATTTAGCCATTTTTGGGGTACCTCACTGGCTCAGTCAGTAGAGCATACATCTCCTGATCTTAGAGTTGTGAGTTCAAGCCCCAGAGCTTCATGCTGGGTACAAAGACTACTTTAAGAAAAAAAAAAAAGGATCAAGGAATAGATATTCATCTACAGAGCAACAATACTAGTCTGGGCCCTCACCTGGTGTAGATCTAAAAATATTTAGCCAACTTTTATTTATTCTTTACTTGGATATACACATATGCATATTAAAATGCAGAGATAAGGATGAAGCAGTAAAACTGTATTGATTAAAGAATAAATATATTATTGAGGCGCCTGGGTGGCTGAGTCAGTTAAGTGTCCAACTTCGGCTCAGGTCATGATCTCAGAGTTCATGAGTTCGAGCCCCGCATCGGGCTCTGTACTGATAGCTCAGAGCCTGGAGCCTGCTTCAGATTCTGTGTTTCCCTCTTTCTGCCCCTCCCTCATTTGCCCTCTGTCTTTCTCTTTCTCAAAAACAAAACAAAAAAAAACATTAAAAAATTAAAGAATAAATACATTGTTGAAACAAGGTGATAAGTAATAACATATATTCATAATGCTGCTGTTGAGAAACAGATCTATAAAATAGTTGTATTGTCCTTTACTGGCCAATTTTGAATGGAGTTTTTTAAAACATATCTTGATCATAAGGAACACAAGAAATCAGAGATAGTCCAAAAAATGTCTTGCTATATTTTGACAACTATAATTTAATTAAGTTTAATTTAGTTTAATTAAGCCTTAGAACCACAGTTTATATTTGCCTTATCTTTGGTCGTTATAGGGTAGCTAAGTTTGCTTATAAAGAATAGCCAAGTTTATTATATAACTGAATATAATGTTTTGGTATCCTTGGAGATCTGCATTAAATCTTAGAAAGGATCCTTTGTTTTCCTAAGTTTGTTATGTTTTACTCAGTATGCCTCAATATTGTTATATTGTTAAATATTGCTAAATATTGTTATATTTGCTCAGTATGCTCCAATAGCTCCCTCATCACTCTTAGAATAAAATGCAGACTTTCCACCAGAGCCCACAAATCCTTCTTGATATCTCACTGCCTGTTTCTCTGATTTCATCTCTTGTCACTTTCCCCCTCCTTCATTCTGTCTCTAAATTGGATCTCTTGTTGTTCCTTAAACACACCAATACCTGAAATCTTATTATTGTTAAACTGTGTACTGATTGTTTCCTTCAGTAAAATGTAAGTTCTTTTGAGAAGGAACCTTGTCTTGTTCACTGCTTTAAACCTAAAGCTTAGAATAGTGCTCTCAGAATGTAATGTAATAAGCATTCCTTTGACTGATTAACTTACTGAAAGTTATTAGTGAAAAATTAAGAAAATTAGCAAAGACCTCAAAGCCTTACTTAAACAAATACTTAAAACTATCAAGCTGCCTAAGCAATGTTGCTTAAACTGAAGTATTTCTCAAAGAATTTTGCCTTCCAAGGGCTGTGTTTTTGTGAGTGGCTACTCTCTTTAAGATTGAGCAGGTTGTGGTGTTTTCACTCCCTGCTCTGAACAACCTCCAGTCTTCTGAGCTTTATAGCATGGAACAATGAGAGCACTGTAAGCAGCAGGCTACTATAATTGCTCTGATCTTCATCAGTCAATGAGAGTGAACTTCCTGTTCAGAAGTTCCTTCCAGGTAGCAATAGTGGCATTTTAGAGATGCCGAAGTAAGTACTAAAAGCATCAGCTGAAATGTTCTTAAGTGGCGAACTCAGAAAAGTGGCAAACTCAGAGGAGGGAAAAGACTGGTGTTTTTTTGAACAATCTTTACAGATCTGTTTGACTCTATACTTCATGTGTATACATGTTTGATAAAAATTTTAAAAAAAAAAAGGAAGAAGAAAACCATGCCATATTGGAAGTCAGATAGAAAGTGGTTGCAAAGACCTTGAGCAAGTAACCTAGCCCGTTTCTTTGTTTCCTAGCTTGTATATCAAATAATATTAAAACTTAACCTCATTGTGTTATTTTGATTAAATGAGGAAATACAAATTTCCTTATTAAAATGAAAAGTTCCAAGTTGTAAATGTTATTTTATCACTTAATGAATGTTATTTTGATTATTTGTATTATTGTTACTGTTAGAAACAATACTTTTTAGCCTATTAGCTGGCTCTTTTATTTAATGAGTTTTTTCTTACCACTTAAGTAGAGACTATAGTTTTTCCCACAGCAAATATACAGAAACACAACTTTAGCATATTTGATTATCAATTCTATTTTGTGCTACTCCCTTATCTTACTAAAATAGAAAAATATGTTTCTTATTACTGAACAGAATTGTGTTTGAAGAATCTGAATGATTTATCATCTCTGGACTTGATTAGGATGGATGAAGATGTTAATTTCAAACCAACTGGTAATTTTTCCATCAGTTAGTAAATTTAACACTTGCTTAAAACTAAATTTTAAGATATGTTCTACTAAAATTTAGATGATGCTAAAATTAAATTGTGATCTCAGTTAAATATCTCATTAAATATCTCAATGGTATCATCATTGTTTGCATGATCTATTTATACTGTATGAGTCCTGTTTGTAAAATTAATAGAGCTTCTTTTTGGCAGGCACAGACTTTGTCTTCACTGATTCTGGTAACTTGAGTTGAAATACTCAAATCTTAGGGTCCTTTCAAATCTCTTATAACTCTTGTAGATGCTCTTTTGCCAGTTCTTTGACTCACTTGCTTCATGGCTTCCTTTCTAAGTTAATTTTATCCCTTACCTAGGAAACTTTCATCCTTTCTAATAAGCCAGCAAGTATCAAGTCTTTTCTCAAACATTTCATTTTCTCTGGCAGGGAGAAACCTTTTATTAATTTATAAACATCTAGGATAAGAGGAGCATCTTTAAATGTATCCTATGGGTTAATGTACTAGTTCCCATGGTAACCATAGTCTCTCTATCTCACACACTGCTCCCAGATGCTCCCTTTTATGAACCACTGCATCACCTACATTTTGGCTGAACAAATCCATCAGGATCCTAATTGATAAAGTGACTTCTAAGCTGCCCTGGTTACTTCTCTATTCTTGATTCTTAGTTCTTTCTACTCTACCATGTCCTTGATGCCTATATGTCTGATGGGATGTCAAATTCTTCCCTTCTTCAGCAAAACCTGTAGCGCATACATAAATGTTAGCCCTTTCCTTGAGAAGCAGTATGCCGTTTTTCTCTTCCCAGCTGTTTTCTTTGTGTGTGTTCACAAGGCTGAAATTCTTTGTAATGCTTTTAACAACTGTAATTGAAACCAGTAGCTTTTTAAGTGAATTTCATTTCATCATTTACTCACCCCCACTCTACCCATCTTGCTACCCCCAACCAACTCTAAGTTCTATTTCAAAACAATTTATTTTCAAACTTCAGTTTAATTACAATTTGCTTTATAATTTTAAGTGGTCCTCTGTTATTTTACAAATCAAATCCAAAATCTAAACTCCTTTACTAGTATTTCCAGGCTCTTCAGGCCTTCATAGTTTATTATTCATCATGGTTTGGCAATAAAAGTAGGCAGTATTTATTTAATGTTAGGCACTCTGCTAAGTACTATATATGTATTACTGCATTTAATCTTCACAAAAAATCTATGACATACGTACTTCTGTTATCCCCACATTACATTAAGAAACTGGTAAAATAACCTGCACATGATCACCTACTTAGCAAGTGGTGGAGCAGTGATTTGAAGCAGGTCAGTTTGACCTGAGCGCATAGTCACTGTTAAGCCATATCTCTCATTACAGTGTTCTAAAGATAGTCTTTTTTATTTTTCTAAAGATAGTCTTTTTAACTTTACTCCTTTGATAAATAAGTCTTGATTTTTACTGAGGTCATGACAGCTTTATTTTCTTTCTGCCAAGGCATATTAGTTATTTTAAAATCCTGCTCAAGCCCCATTTTCTCTACCAAGCCGTCCCACACTGACCATTCTCTTAGGTTTTAATTTCCTCTGAACTTAAGGTTGTATATATAAACATTATCATTAACTGGATTTTGTCCTCTAGTCTAGCTATTTTGCATGTAGCCATCTCCCTAGTCAACCTATAAATTCCAGACACTGTGTCTTCGAAATTTTTTGGTGTGTCTTTTTACCTGATGCTGTTATAGGTACAGAATACATGTTAAGGAATCTTTGTTAAACTGATGAAAAAGCAGGTTGCTTCAACTGATGGAGTCAATGTTCCTTTTTTCATCTTTTTCCACAGAGGCAGGAAGATTGATGGCTTGGTATTATATTACATTTGAGACAGTGAAGAAATTTTGTACCATCAGTGGAAAAGAGACTTTATTAGATCTGGTAAATTAGTTGTCACTAGAAAATAAATGTGTAATGACATAGTATAAAATAATATTGGGGAAACAACTAATTTGCATATCTCTTGCAACTTAAGATTGAGCAGATAAGAAAGCATTTCTTTTTTTTTTTAATTTTTTAATGTTTATTTATTTTTGAGAGAGAGAGAGAGAGACAGACAGACAGAGCCTGAATGGGGGAAAGGCAGAGAAAGAGGAGACACAGAATCCAAAGCAGGCTCCAGGTTCTGAGCTGTCAGCACAGAGCTGGATGCGGGGCTTGAACTTGGCGAAGTGTGAGATCATGACCTGAGCCGAAGTTGGATGCTTAACCAACTGAGCCACCCAGGCGCCCAAGAAAGCATTTCTAATAGTGCTTATGTCTCCCAACCTTATATACCTTTGATCATTAGATATGGAATATTACTCTTTATAATGTATTTTCAATTGTATTTCTGTATCAGGGCTAAGAAAATTTATATACATACCCGAAGTATGGATGGAAACTGCCTTTCAATTTATGTGATAATGCCAATTACCTTGGTAGTGGCTACCAAGTATACTTTGTTGAGAAGGATCCAGGATGATACGGCATGATATATTAGGCCAGTCTGCTGTGAATGACGGATAGTGAGGGGCAAGTGTGCCATATACTTGTAATTCTTCCCTAAATCTTTTGCATAAGAATAACAATAATAGTAGAAATAGAATAGTATTGATGATAGACCAGAGAAAAGCAGTGATTGTGGAGAAAGTGGGAGTGAAAACAAGGTTATACTGAGATATCAACAGGGGGGACAACTTTGCAGCTACAGCAGTAAATAGTACCATAGTCATGTTGTTGATACCCGACAACTGTGTTGGTCCTTTCTCTCTTTACAGGGGACATGAATATGCAATAAGACATTTATTTTTATTCTCAAATTTAACCATTATTTTTTTAAGTTTATTTATTTATTTAGAGAGAGAGAGAGTGCACAAGCAGGGAAGGGGCAGAGAGGGAGAGAGAAAAATCCCAAGCAAGCTCTGTACCATCAGCACAGAGCCAGATACAGGGATCGAACTCAAAAACCGTGAGATCACAACCTGAGCCAAAATCAAGAGTCGGGCTGCTTAACTGACTGAGCCACCCAGGTGCCCCAACCATTAATTTTTATTTAAAATATCTACGTTGATTACTGAGATAAGATTATTATATGAAAAAATGCACAAAATTGATGAAAAGTAGAATGCTTGTATTTTATGTAAATATTCTTAACTAAGAAGAAATCAAGAATAATATTAAATTCACTTAATATTTAATATTAAACTAATATTAAATTAACTCATCTTAATATGAGTTCAGTAAGTGTGTAAGAGAATTAGAAGGGATGTGAGTTTCATGTTACAGATATGAGAAACCAAAGTACAAAGAGTGCTTTGCTCAGTCATCTGACAGAACTAGGCTCTATAACACAAATTTTTTAATATCTAAAGTACTCTTTTCATTACAAAATTAGTCTCAATCAGGATAATGTTTTGCAAACTACAGAAGGGTGAATAATAATATAATAGTAGTAGAAATGAAAGCTACATTTATTGAGTGCTTACTATGTGGTAGGCATGGGACTGAATATTTTAAAGTTTATTTTGTTAATCTTTGCAATTTTATTGGCATAGTCCCAGTGTGTAACATAATGTCTAGCATATAACAAGTGTTTGTAAACACTTGTTAATGAATGAATGAATGAGTGAATGAATCCTTTAAAAAGCAAAATATATAAAGTAAATCTTTAATTCTGTTATGCTAAATGACAAAGCTGTGATGTCCCAAGGCAGCATGAAAAATAAGTAAATACTGGGGTGCCTGGGTAGCTCAGTTGGCTAAGTGTCTGACTCTTGATTTCGGCTTAGTTCATAAATCTCACAGTCATGACATTGAGCCCTACGTCAGGCTCTGTGCTGACAGTGTGGAGTCAGCTTGGAATTCTCTCTCTCTCCCTCTCTCTCTGTGGCCCTGCTTGCTCTCTCTCAAAATAAATAAATAAACATTTAAAAAATTTAAAAAAAGAAAAAGAAGTAAATACATAGAGTATGAAAGGAAAGAAGTAAAGAATGGACATAAATGAATGAGCAAATGTGAAATTTTATAGGTCACAATGATAGCCAGCTGCAAGGAATTTGTAGATGTGCAGTTAAGGATAAATGAAAAGAAAACATTGAATACATTGAACAAAGATCCACATCGGGTAACTATCAGGTATGGAAATATGTTTTAAATAACTTTTAAAAGGTTTTATTTAGTTAAAATAAGTAGTAATAAAAGTTTTGCCTTGTGTTTTTATTTACAGATTTCCAATGGAAGGAAGAATTAAAACAAGAGAAATGAAAGTAAATTGGTAAAGATGATTGTTACATGTCTTAAAATACTGACTACTGTTTGTGATTCATATTTCTGAAAGTTTTTTTTTTTAGTTTTAAGCCTTTAAATTTGTTTTCTTTAATACAAAAAGAACATATTTACATAAAACAAGAATATATATCAGAATATAGATGTGAAATTAATGTCCAAAATCTCTTAGACTTCAGTTAAAATAGATAATTTGTGATTTTTTTTAAATCAACAAACGTTTTTTTGAGAGTGTGTTCTGCTGAAGCAAGGTAAATGACAGAAAAGAAGCTAAGTTTTTCATCATCAGGAGCTTTCAGGTTGGCTGGAATGAGATTCATGTATATAAAGATAACAGTATAGAAACACATGTAATAAATGTGTATTGAATGTTAGTGGCATTCTGGGAGAGACAAAGAAGGGGACTTTTAGACATTGGAAAGAGAAAGTCAGCAATGACTTGTGACAATAATGATATGAGGTATAGAATCATCTAGTGTCACAGAGATTAAGGCGGAGAGGTATTTAAGAAGAGATAACTTCAATAAATGATATCAAAAACTATGAGATAATAGTTTGTAAAAGGAAATCATGAAATTTCTTTCCCTCAGCCTTATTCAGGCTCAACTAGGATGCATTCCCATACAAGACTTTGCTTTGACCCAAGATACCTCGAAGATTTTCAGAAATGGCTCACGAATTACAAGATGTATGTTACAGGATTAATGGATTTTTCAGTATTTTTTCCAGTAAACTAGTATACTAGATTTAACATCAGAAAATTTTTTTTAGGGTTGTCAGATTTTGTGGCTGTTCAAGAAAAGAAGTTTGCTGTACTGTTGAACAGTTTGATTTTAGCTAAATGTTTTAGATGTAAACTTTGGGAAAACTCTCTGCATGTATCAAAACAGCTGGAAAAAATTGGTAGGTACCAAATACAGGCAGGCAATTTATCAATGTCTGCAGTTTATTTTATTTTTTATTGTTAGGAAAATTATTCTGTGGTGTTTATAGACTTTGAGAAAAAATGTGTTTGTAGGCCTAAATAAGTACTGTACTTCTCTTGAAAATCTGATTTTTGTTTCCTCCTTGAAGGATTCTATTTGAAATCAATTGGGAAACCCAATAAAAGTGAATGCTCTTATTTTTAAATTTGTTCTCAAACCAAGAGTGAAATTTTGTTTTAGTGATTGGGTAACTCTGTGTTGCTCTCTCTTCCACTTTTATGATTATTTTGGTTTGATCTCAATGATAAGTTACAGAGCTAGCAATCCTGGCTATTCCTAATACATTACAGAAAATTATGCCATCTAATTATATCTTAACTTTTCCTCTTTTTTTTCAGTAACAGCACAATATTTGTACTTATCTTCATAGAGACTCTGCAGACAAAAGATTGTGCCTAATTATTTCCTATCTATTGAGATCTAACTTGGGTATGAACTGAAAAACTATGGAGTATGTCAGTTACAAAGATTAGGGTATAACTAAAGTCGTCTAGAGTTTTCCAGCTTGGTGCCTTTGACTTTGTGACCCTTACTCTTTCCTAGATACCTAGAACTCTAAGAAGAAGAGAGTTGTTATATTCCATGACTGACAGCTTTGTTAGCTTTATAATTTTACATGCATCTTGGGGACATTAAAAAATTATATAATGGGTTATTAGGGATTGTCTCATTATTCCTTAGAACAAAGTTCTCCAGCTATTTTGTGAGGAAGTCCTTTTTTATTTCCTTGAGGTTTGAAATCAGTGGGATGGCAGAGGACTAATTAGTCCTCTGGGGGGGGAAATAGAAACTGGGGGGAAATAGGGATTGGCTGGTGAAAGTAAGGTCAAATTAGAGGAAACGTTCCTGACATTAAGGTTCACCTTTCTGTGGAGGTCCTGGCAAACCAAATGCTGCACCCATCTCACAAAGATGAGTTCTAAATTGAGAAGGAGGTTCCATACAACATTAGGAAATGGCAACTTACAGAAAATTTTGAAATTAGATTAAATGATTACTAATCAAATTACTAATGAAAAAGCCAGCCCGTCTGACTTTCTAGAATATTGTCAATCAGGAATCATTTGCATTCTTTCCCTTCCAAATTGTCAAACACTAATGTATTTTTCATACTCAGTACAGCTGAAGAGAAGGAAGCAAAAATCGCCCAGCAAAACTCATATAATAGAAAAGTGAGGGAATCCAAACAAAAAAGCAAATCTAAGTTCTTATTGAGTATCAGGTGGAAAAAATGAATGCATATTGATTTTCAACAATGTTTATAAAAAATTAAAATTCAGGAAAAGTTTTAAAGGAAAATGAACATGAAGGAATTATTAATACTAGGAGTTGTATCTTAAGAATGAATAAGAGAGGGGCGCCTGGGTGGCGCAGTTGGTTAAGCGTCCGACTTCAGCCAGGTCACGATCTCGCGGTCCGTGAGTTCGAGCCCCGCGTCGGGCTCTGGGCTGATGGCTCGGAGCCTGGAGCCTGTTTCCGATTCTGTGTCTCCCTCTCTCTCTCTGCCCCTCCCCCGTTCATGCTCTGTCTCTCTCTGTCCCAAAAATCAATAAAAAAAAAAAAACGTTGAAAAGAATGAATAAGAGAAATTCCCAAGGATAGTTAAGGATCTGGAAAAAGAATAGTGTAATATTCCCACCAGTAATGTATGTGCCTTAGACAACATGGTAATATTTCAGAACTTTGTACTTCTGACAGTATCTCCTATTTGGGGGTTTGGTTAAATTCATTTATGAGTGTAAGAATTTTAAATTCCAGTTTCTTAAAGCATAAAGAAACAGGGAAGATACAAATATGGAAATGAACTTGATGTACTTGAAGAACAAAATTAAAACCAATGTGACTAGAGAGTTAGTCAGCAAGAGAATGGTAGGAAATTAATTAGAGGGATAGGTAGACTGTGGTCAAGTCAGATAGGTAAGGGATTTTGGCCATGGTAGGAAATTTTCACTTTATTCTAAATGTAATGAAATTTTAGACAGAAGAATAAAGTTATCTGATTTCAGTACAGAAACAGAGAACTCTTTCTAAGATACAAATGTTCAGATGGGGCAGCTGGGTGGCTCAGTCGGTTAAGCATCCCAACTTCGGCTCAGGTCATGATCTCACAGTTGGTGAGTTAGAACCCCACATCGGACTCTGCTGTCAGCACAGAGCCCACTTGGGATCCTCTGTCTCCCTCTGCTCCTTCCTCATTCTCTCTCTCCCTCTCTCCTTCCCTCTCTCTCTCTCAAAAATAAACATTTAAAAAAATGCTCAGAGAATGATAGCTTTATGAAGCAATATTCCCATCCATGAATCATGTTTTTTTCAAACATGAGTATAACAATTGGAATCTCTTGGTACTTGCTCTGTGGATGACATACGATAAAAATAAGGGTTGAGTCATCATGTGGACTAGAGTTCCTTTTCTATAAAATGAATACATGTTTTATTTTAGTTTGAAAAAATAAATACGAACAATTGAATAAATGTCACAGCCCAATTAATCCAACTGAAAACTTAAAAAAAAACTTTAAAAATTAGTTCTTATTCTAGATGTTTTAAAATATTTTTTTTTACTATTGTTGAAAACTTAAGTATAGATTTAGTTTAAAATGGATTGTTTAAAAACTGCTATTTGACTAATTTTCCACAGGTATAACATTGTCAAATGCAATGGTAAATGCGGGTTTGACCTCCTTTAAAAAAATAGAAGAAACAGATGCAAGGGAGCTTGAACTGGTATTTAATATTCACTTATTACTAATGTTATGTGAATTTTATCTAAATTTTAAAGCCTACCTTTTATTTATTTTTATGTTATATTATTTTTTTAAATTTACATCCAAATTAGTTAGCATATAGTGTAACAATGATTTCAGGAGTAGATTCCTTAGTGCCTCTTACCCATTAGCCCATTCCCCCCCACACCCCCTCCAGTAACTCTCTGTTTGTTCTCCATATTTATGAGTCTCTTATGTTTTGTCCCCCTCTCTGTTTTATATTATTTTTGTTTCCCTTCTCTTATGTTCATCTGTTTTGTCTCTTGAAGTCCTCATATGAGTGAAGTCATATGATATTTGTCTTTCTCTGACTAATTTCACTTAGCATAATACCCTACAGTTCCATCCACCTAGTTGCAAATGGCAAGATTTCATTCTTTTTGATTGCCAAGTAATACTCCATTGTATATATATACTACATCTTTATCCATTCATCCATCGATGGACATTTGGGCTCTTTCCATACTTTGGCTATTGTTGATAGTGCTGCTGTAAACATTGGGGTGCATGTGTCCCTTTGAAACAGCACACCTGTATTCCTTGGATAAATACCTAGTAGTGCAGTTACTAGGTCGTAGGGTAGTTCTATTTTTAGTTTTTTGAGGAACCTGCATACTGTTTTCCAGAGTGGCTGCACCAGCTTTCATTCCCATAAAGCCTACCTTTTATATCTTTATTTCTTCTAATCTTTTTTTATCTTTATTTCTTCTAAAAAATACTTTCTTTCTTGTGGTCATAAGTTATTTAAAGTTTTGGATAATAAGCATTATTAAAACTATTGACTCTATATTTTACTAAAAGAACTTCTGGTGTTGTGGTAAGAATATAATGATATAAATGTTTTTAGATTTTAAATAGACACCCTCCTTTTGGAACGCAAATAAAAGAAACAGTGATGTATCTACCAAAATATGAACTTGAAGTGGAACAGGTAAGTATTTTGGTTTTGTTTGTTTTTGTTGTTTTTTAGGTATTTTCATTGTCTTTTCAGGAATAAATCTACCTCTAGCTGACTTGGAACTGAATATGAGCAGTAAGGTTATTTTTAACACTTTTTATTCCTATCTTTTTTTTTTTTAAGATTGCAAGATATAATGATACCATGGCAGAAATATTAGTGACCATTATATTAAGAAACTTTAAACAGCTACAAACTAAAAGAACAGCGCCAGATTCTCACTATGTTACCTTAATCATAGGTGATGCAGATAATCAACTGGTTTTCAAGCACAAAATTATGTAAGTGTATAATTTCTATTTGATTTTATTTTTAAGTGTATACTATTAAAAGAAAAATTCTGAGAAAGTAATAAAATCACTGGCGGATCAATTAAATTACATTTTCCTTACACTGTAGTAGGGTTGTTTCTCCACTTGTCCTTTAAAGAAGTTATTAACTCTGGGTTCGTTGTTAGTACTCAAATGAATAAAGTGTGAAACCTATCACCATGGTTTGAAACAAGCGAATAAATGACCATTAGGGGTGGCTGTAGTCCATTGTTGCTGAACTTTCTTACTTTGTTGCTTTTCTCCATTCATGACTTTACTACTCTGATTATCTTTCTCCTACTCCTTTAAGATACATCTTCTATTTCCAAATTAAAATGTAACAACCTACGGTAGCTCCACTGTAGGATCCAGGCTACCAGATCAAATATGTAAAGGAGGTACCTTCATGCTAGTTGTCTAGCATGCCATTCTGTAATTCTTACATCAGCCTTTTTTCTAATACTGTTATTTTCTCCCAGGATGTCATAAGCAAACTCTAAGGATATCAGTTATAGCTATAGCTAATAGTTTTTGAGCACTTAGTAGGTTCAGGTATTGAATTATTTAATCTTTGTATAGATAGGTGCTATCATTATCTACATTTAATAGAGAAGGAAATTGAGACTAAGAGAGTTTAATTAATTTGTCGAAGGGCATATAGATAGTTTATAGCAAAGTCTAGTTTTGAGCCTAAGCATTCTGAGTCCAGAGGCTGTGTTCCTAATTATATTGATTTACTTATAAGTTCAGGAATGGCAGTGACTCTGAAATGGGAAACTCCTCATTGTTGCCAGAGTACTGGAGGATACCATCCTGAAATGTTCTATGCAAGATTCCTATAGGAATTACAGTGTCTGATAAGATATCCCTTTCACTGTTAACTACTCTCCTGCAACTAGCCATGGCACATTTGTAGAGAATATGTCATTATACAAATCTTTGTTCTCTGTGAAAATTAAATGTGATTATAGTCTTGACTATTTAAGGCTAAAATAAGTTCAGTCACAATATTGGTTGCTGGTTTGTGATGTTACTGGATATGAGCTATTTTATATTAATTTTAAAGATACTAAAGTTCTCACAAATTTGTGTAACCTGTGTATAGGCATTTAAAAGTGGTAGTGATTTAGGGGCAAGCTCTTGTGTGGTTGACAGCAACTATGTGTTCAGGTGGGCCTGAAGTGAGGCAATGCAGTTTGGAATCAGCTGTTTGGTCAATGGTTGTGGTATCTCCATTGACACCCCATTTCTCCCCTCAGAATTTGCAGCAAGTGATTTTCAGTATTGACTTTAGTTTACTATGAGATAGGACTTATCTAAGGGTCAATAATATTATTTCATTTAGTATTTAGATCACTATTTAAATGATAAATTACTCTTTTTCAGGGATTCTGTTTTGCTAAAAGCTGGAAACTGGACTAAAAAGATTGATGTGAGGAGAGCTTTTAAATCTGAAGATCTTAGCATAAATCTAATTAGTTCTGAATATGGTAAGTTCATCGAAGTAATGAACACATGAATGTAAAGCATGTGATAGCATTTAAAAGTTATTTCTTTCATGCTGAAACAGAAAAACAATTTAAATGATATTGTATAAAAATAATTCATTTAAATACTATGAATAATTTTAAGGGAAGTTTCATGTATTTAGAGATATAAAAGGTAGCGTGGACTAAGATAACAAAATTAAAATTTTATTTGTTCATTTATAGGTATTTTAATTTCCAAGATAAGTTTTGAACTTGTAGGAACTTTGATTTTTATTTTTATGATGATAGATGTATAAATTTCATTATATTTTTAATGCCTTTTTTTAAACATTTTTACTTCCTGGACTTGTTGGCTCTTTCATTTCAAAAGGTATAGAAATGGGTGATGAGTATTAAGGAGGGCACTTGTTCTGATGAGCACTATGGGTCATATGTAAGTGTGTAAATTCTACACCTGAAACTAATATTACACCGTATGTTACCTAACTAGAATTTAAATACAAACTTGAAACCAACTCACCAACAAATAACAACAAATAGATGGTCTCATGGCTAGATTTATACAACTTAAATTAGCACTTGTATACTTTTTTCCTTTTTCCAGTTGGACTTGATATACAGCAGAAATTTACAGTCTTTTACTTAGGACCTAAGAGGTTTGGAAATCAAATAATTATGCAAAAAAAATCAGAAACAGAGATTTCCCATTCTAAACATTCAAATAGATCTACTATAACAGGATCCAATAAAGGTAAATAGCTATATTTATTCTTGTTTTGCCTTAAAGCAAAGTTATGGCTAGGGAGGAGTATCAGTGTTACAGTTCTGTTCCATTCAGATGTGGATACTCTGGAATTAGATGTTTAAGCTTCATAATAATTGAGTTAATAATATATAGCAGGAATTCTTTCTTATAATTAATATTTGTCATATTGGAGTGATATTTGTAGCACAAATTATTTGGCTAGTTTTTTGATATACAGTGCCTCTTTTTTATACCCACTATATTGTTATAGCCATTGTTGGGGGAGAGCAAGTGATTTACAAAACTGTAGATTTGATGAGGTAAACCAGATGACAGTAAACTTAAAAATTTTTATTATGGGACATTTCAACTATGCACAAAAGTAAACAGACACGTATAATGAACACGTATATGCTCATCACCCACCTTAAACAATGATCAACTCATAGCTTATATTGTCTATACCTCTCTTTAGTTTTCCCCTTCTATAGTTTGAAGAAAATCAGGTATCCTATCATATCCTCTGTAAATGTCTTAGTATATATTTGTAAATGGTAAGGATTTAAGAACAATTATGTCATAAGTGCAGCTTCATCATCTTAATACTATCTAGATATACCAGATTGGCTCCTGAATCCTTTTGGTCTGTCCCTAGTACTTTTTTCTTTTTTTTTATTTTATTTTTTTCAACGTTTTTTATTTATTTTTGGGACAGAGAGAGACAGAGCATGAACGGGGGAGGGGCAGAGAGAGAGGGAGACACAGAATCGGAAACAGGCTCCAGGCTCCGAGCCATCGGCCCAGAGCCTGACGCGGGGCTCGAACTCACGGACCGCAAGATCGTGACCTGGCTGAAGTCGGACGCTTAACCGACTGCGCCACCCAGGCGCCCCTGTCCCTAGTACTTTTAAGAGCTTCCTTAATGTGTGGGATGCTATGATATTCCAGGCTTATCATGTATATTTCTAGCCCCAAATCTGTAATAAGCCTTTTCTCCAAGGATCCTTGGTTTCTTTTAGTGATAAATACGTTTCCAAGATCACAGTCTGTGGGCTAGAGGAGCTCATTGCTATTATGTGATCTTTATCTCTTGGCTTTTTTTTTCATGCACAGAATTAGGAAATATGTGATTTTTGTTTGTGTTTAGAGATAAAATACATAAGTAACCCATGCTTAAATGTCTAAGTCAAATTCAGGGCTATAGGGTTTATCCTTAAATGCAATTATTAGTATATCCTTCTTGCCATGCTGAGAAATTTGCTCCTCAGTGACTCCAGAAATGATGGAATGTCACTCATTTTCTTTATTCCACATTATACACACAACAAATAGTCTCAGAATAACAAACCAAACTACCATTCTTAATATAATTGTTAAAAATAGCTTAAAATTTTTGTGGAGATATTTTTGTTCTTAGAATATAACTCACTAGGCATGTATAATCAAATTACTGTGTTTTAAGTTACTTGGAATAGATCTGTATGTGGCTGTGCCACTAACTGGATACATTTTGTTTTGATTTTATTTATTAAAAAAATTTTTTTAATGTTAATTTTTTTGAGAGAGGGAGAAAGTGTGCTCAAGCAGGTTAGGGGCAGAGAGAGGGGGACACAGGATCCAAAGCAGGCTCTGTGCTGACGGCAGTGAGCCTGATGTGGGGCTTGAACCCGGGAACTGTGAGATCATGACCTGAGCTGAAGTTGGATGCTTAACCAACTGAAGCCACTGAGGTGCCCTTGTTTTATTTTATATTTTATGTTTTTAGAATAAGTTTTAGGAATTTTCTTTTATAGTAATGTAAAGCATTTACATGGTTCTGTAGTTAAATCTATAAAGCAAAAACTGAATGTTGTTAACTTGAGGCATCCAGTTCACTGCTTTGGCACAGTAAGGGGAGCAATTAATAGGTACTGGGAATGTGAGAGCAATGGCTCCTACCAAAGTAACCTAAACAACTATGCTTTCTGAATAGTATTGGTAGTTATGATAAATAGTAACTGCAGAGAGGGGCACCTGGGTGGTTTAGTCGGTTAGGTTTCTGACTTCGGCTCTGGTCATGATCTCACAGTTCATGGGTTCCAGCCCCACACACTGGGCTCTGTGCTGACAGCTCAGAGCCTGGAGCCTGCTTCAGATTCTGTGTCTCCCTCTGTCTCTGCTCTTCTGCTGCTCACACTCTGTCTCTCTCTGTCTCTCAAAACTGAATAAATGTTAAAAAAATTATTTAAAAAAAAAGCAGAAGTGAATGAAATATAGAATGCAAATGTGCAGCAGAAAAATCAACAAAGCTAAGATTTGGTTCTTTGAAAAGAATAAATTTAAGAAGCCCTTATCAAGACTGATAAAGAAATAAATATGAATTAACAATATTAGGAATGAAAAGGGGGATACCATTACAGGCATCAAAAAGTTAAAGATATTATGAATAAATTTATACCAATAAGTCTGACATAATTTGGGTAAAAATGAATAAATCCTTGGGAAGCAAAACTTACCCCTCACAGAAAAAATAGAAAATTTGAATAGTCTGATACTTGTAATGAAATTTAAGCAATTGAAAATCTTTCAACAAAGAAATCCTAAGGGTCAGATGATTTCACTGGTAAATTTCTGCAAACATTTAGGAAAAAATATCAAACTTACCCAAACTTATTCAGAGAATAGAAAAGAAAGAATATTTTCTAATGTTTTAATTTTTTAAAGCAAGTCCAACATGGTCTTTATTTCAAAACCTGACAAGGACATTAAAAAAGGGGGGGAAATTATTCACCAATCTTTCTCATGGATGTACATCCAAAAGTTCTTAACAAAATATTAGCAAGTTGAATCCAACCATATATTTTAAAAGCATAATATAGCACTATTAAGTATGGCTTATTCCATGTATGCAAGAGTATCTTAGCATTCAAAGATGGATCAGTGTATTTCACTACATTAACTGGCAAAAAACAAAACAGAACAAAACAAAAAACCCCCAACCAACCATGTGGTCTTGACAGAGATCAGAAAAGTTTGACAAAAATTCAGTGCTCATTTTTATTAAAAAATATATACATGTAACAAATGTCATACACAGTAGTGAAATAGTTTAAAATGTTTCCTATTTAGATGGAGAATGATACAAGAGTGTTCTCTATTACAATTTCCATTTAACATTGTGCTAGAAGTTCTGCTCAGTACAGTTATATAATAAAAAAATAAAAATGGCAAGGATTGGGAAGAAATAAATAAGCTGTCATTACTTGAAAGCAACATGATTATGTATCTAGAAAATCCAAAAGACTAGAGACACACTGTTAGAATTAACATGGAAGTTTAGAAATACACTGGATACAGAGTCAATATTTTAAAAACCTGTGCAATAACATTAAAAAGAATAAATTATTTAAGAATACATTTAATAAAATTAAGATATGAACAGAAACTACAAAACACCATTGAGAGAAGTTAAAAAAGACCTAAATATATGGAAAGATATCCCATGTTCATGGATTGGAAGTCTTAATATTGTTAAGATGGCAACATTTTCCAAATTCACAGATTCAGTGCCATCTCTGTCAAAATCCCAGCTGTGCTTTTGGAAGAAATTCATAAGCTGGTTTTAAAATTCATATGGGAATGTAAGGGTCCAAATTAGCCAATCAGTCTTGAAAAAAAAAAAGAGAACTCATAATTCCTGGTTTCAAAGTTTATTTATGTGTTTTGAGAGAGAAAGCAAGAGAGCACAACCACAGAATGGGCAGAGAGAGAGGGAGAGAGAGAATCCCAACCAGGCTCCACACTGTTGGGACAGAGCCCAACATGGGCTTGAACCCATGAACCATGAGATCATAATGAGCTGAAATTGAGAGTCAGATGCTTAACAGACTAAGCCACCCACACACATTCTTTGTTTTTTAAAGTTTATTTATTTTGAGAGAGAAAGCGAGGGAGCAAAAGCAGCAGAGGGGCAGAGAAAGAGGAAGAGAGAGAATCGCAAGCAGGCTCCACACTGTCAGCACAGAGCCCACATAATTCCTGATTTCAAAACTTATTACAAAGCTATGGTAATCAAGACAATGTGGGACTGGCATAATAATGGACACAGATTAATGAAATATAATTAAGAGTACAGAAATAAACCCATACATCGGTGGTCAACTGATTTTGGACAAAGATGTCAAACCATTCAAGGGGGAAAGAATAGGCTTTCAACAAATAGGGCTAGGCAACTTGATATTCAATTGCATTAATTATATCGTAATTACTTTATATCATTTACAGTATTACTTCATACCATAAATACTTCATACCATATATAAAAATTAACTCAAAATGGGTGAAAAACCTGAAAGTAAGAGTTAAAATTGTGAAACTCATAGAAGAAAACATAGGTTTGTATCTTCATGACCTTGGATTAGGCAGTGGTTTCTTAGATATGATACATGAAGCTCAAGCCGCTAAAAAGATGAATTGGACTTTATCAAGATTAAAAACATTTTTGCTTCAAATAATACTATCAAAAAAGTGGAAAGCCAATCTAAAGAATGGGAGAAAAATATTTGCAAATTATATCTGATTGCAAATTATGTATAGACTAGTATCTACTATATATACAGAAGTCTTATAACTCAACAATAAAAAAGCAAATAGCCAAATTCAAACAGGTCAAAAGATGTGAATAGGTATTTGTGCAAGGAAGAGCTACAAATGGCTAACACACACATGAAAAATTGCTCAACATCATTAGTCAATATGGAAATGCAAATCACAACCACAGTGTGATACTACTTCCCACCTACTTTAGTCAAAAAGGTGGACAATTAAAAAAAAAAAGGCAGACAAAAATAAGTGTTGATGAGGATGTGGAGATTTTGAAACCCTCATAACACTGTGAGTGGGAATGTAAACTTGTGCAGCTGCTTTGGAAGACAGTTTGCCAGTTCCTCCAGAAGTTAAACATAGAATTACCATGTGACCCAGCAATTCCTTTTCTGGGTTTATAATTCCGAAAGAATTGAGAACATAGAAAAACTAGTACATGAATGTTATAGCAACATTATTCATAATAGCCAAAAAGTAGAAACAACTGAATGTTCATCAACTGATGAATGGATAAGTAAACTGTATTAGAACTATATAAGGGGATATTCAGCCATAAAAAAGAATAAACTACTGATGCAAGGATGAATGCTAAAACACTATGCCAATGAGAGAAGCCATTCAAAAAATATCAGATAGTGTTAGATTCCATTTATATGAAAAGTCTAGAATAAATAAATCTATAAAGATAGGAAGCAGATTAGTAGTTGCAGAGGGTGGGGTAGGAAGAAATAAGGAGTAACTACTAATAGGTGTGTGATTTTTTTTAAAGTGATAATGTTCTGAACTTAGATACTGATAATGGTATACAACCTTGGGAATATACTAAAAACCTACTGGATTGTACACCTTAAAAGGGTGGATTTATAGTATGAATTATATTTCAACTAAAAAATTTGAAAAATTATTACCATATACCAGCAAACAAAAAAGAGATAGAAATCATAATTTTAAAAATACCATTTATAGCATCAGAAATCAGTTTAAGAAAGACAATTTAGAATTAGAGCTGCTCAAAGATAGTATAAACTCAGAGCTGTCAGTTGGCCATCCTTTACCACATGCAGGATCACAGACAGCTGGACTATGGAAGAGAAGACTAAAGTAGAGATACAGAGAGGTGCAAAGGTAAAAATGCCAGAGCTGGGTTTCTGATGACTTTCAGTTTCTTGGTTTCAGTCCCTTCTGATGCCTAGCTGAATTGCTGCTTTGGATTCTGTGACGTATCTATGTTCATGTAACACATTTCCCCCACTCACCAGCTGTTTTTATTTAAAATAGCTTGAATTGTTTGTTACTTACAATGTAGTGAGAAGTTGGAATGTTTACTATACTTCCTGCTAGCTTGAGCCTTTTTAAAAAAATTTTTTTATTTATTTTTGAGAGAGAGAGACAGGTCATGAGCAGGGGAGGAGCAGAGAGAGAAGGAGACACAGAATCCAAAGCAGGCTCCAGGCTCTGAACTGTCAACATAGAGCCCAACTCGGGGCTCAGACTCGCAAACTGTGAGATCATGACCTGACCTGAAGTCGGATGCTTAACCGACTGAGCCACCCAGGTGCCCCAAGCATGAGCCTTTTATGAGGGCAAAAGTTCCCCACATATTTAGAACAATCCTGTGGAAAACAGATAAAAGATGCTTCCTATCATACAAATAATGTTTTATTACACACACTCACTTACACATGCACCCTTCACATACACATACACATAACCATCCCAAATCTTATGAACATTCCAATTATAGTAAACCCTTGATTTGTGCACATAATTCTTTCTGGAAACATGCTTGTAATCCCAAGCACTTGTATATCAAAGCAAATTTCCCCATAAGAAATAATGGAAACTCAGATGATTCATCCCACCACCCAAAAATAGTCATATAAAAATGATTACAATGCTATAATATAATACAAAATAATAAAGAAAATACAAAATATAAAGAAAAGTAAACAACCTGCACTTAACCTCTGAAAACCTTCATGGCTGGTGTGAGGGAGAAGAGAGAGGAAGGTTTTTGTGTAGGATGACTTTCACTGTCACTAATGAAATCATTGCTGTCTATTGGCTCAATGGAATCTTTTTCTTTTCCTGCAATTTTAACAAGGAACCTATCCAATGACACTTACTTTTGCCTCCTTCTGAGGAGGAAATGTGACATTGTGTTGTCATTAAACAGATTCATTGCTTGCACTGATACAACCTTAGGGGGTGCTTTTCTGTAAAATTTTGTACTGCTTACCACATTTTACACATCTCTCTAGTCTCATTTTAAGTGAGGGATTCTCTGCCTTTTTCTCCTCCCTCTTTGCAGATGAGATGCACATGTAGACCCTCTTATAAAATCTTGGAATTTCGGCCACTTGCATACCTCATTTGTACTTCTCGATGGTTTCCTACAACTGTAATCATCTCCTTCTCACTGCCTTTCTTTTCAACCTTTATCTGCATGGGGGCCATTGTATACGTTCACACAGATGTTGACTACAGTACAGTATTAACAAACTCTTGTCATATAGTGTACTTAATGTAATTGGCATTAAGGCAGCAGATGAAAGGGTCTATGTTTGCAGGCAGCCTGACCTAGAATGAAGCAAAGCATTCCTAGGCTTATTCTTTTATGGAAAAGCAAAGGACTGTCCATAGGTGCTTTGACAAAAAAATACACTGGTGCCTGTGTGGGCATCTTCCAACATTCTGAAAAATCACTGATTCCTGCCAAACGGTGCACCTGAGAGAGGCTGAGCATCTGAGCATGGGAGATGATCACCCACAATCCCGCAGAGAGAGAAAGAGAGAACCATTGGCTCAGTTGTGATCATGCGACATTCAGTGTCACGTACTACTCATATTGCAAGACATTGCTCATTTATCAAGTTAAAATTTATTAGAAATCTTTGCTCGTCTTGTGGAACACTCGCAGAACAAGTTACAGTCAAAGGTTCTACTGCATATAAAAATAGAAGTATGCACCTTAATTTACATAATATAGTTAAAAATTATTTTCATGCTTCCTGTAAGTCTTTGAAAGCATTCTTTTCTTTTCTTTTTTTAAGATAAAGTGGGTATTTATTTGTACTTAAACCTATAAACCACCAGCCAGACTGGCCCTATTATCATGATACATTAAAATATAAAACAGCTTTCTACAAATACTGGTTGTAATGAACAGATTAGGAGTTGGGGCAGGGAAAATCAGTGACACACATTATAACTTAACCCTCCACCATTAACAACTGAGGTTGTTAACAAGCCTCACAATCTCAGAAAATACAAATAATCCTTCATCACATGTCTCTGTATTTTTACTTTCTATTCTTGAGGTTAAATTCTGGAGCCTAAAGATATCCAAATTAGTATTATATCTAGTTATCTATAGCCAGAAACATCTTTTAGCATGTTGTCCATAGCAGCCAAAGCTATGGAATCCTCTTTGATTAGACTCCAACCGTACTCCCTTGATTGACAGAATAAGCATAACGAAAAACAATATCAAGGCAGAGATACTGGACCCTAAAAGACAAATCCTAGGAGAAGTAATATAGCCACCACCCAAATGGAGATTGGCTAATATACTCATCCTCTCGCATCTTCAGGCTGTAGGTTCAGAGGTATTTGGGAATAAATCTATTATTTGCTGAACATTAAAATACTTAGTGGTTTGCTGTATTACACTATGGCTTTCCTGAGCAGTTTCTAAGATGGACTACAAATTGCTGACAGAATTTTGCTAGAACTGGATCTGGGGCTGCAAGGATTCCTCTCCACAGTCATGCAGCTGGTTGTTCCAGGCCTGGTCATTCCAGGCTTGGGGGCGCCATGCCTGACTGTTTCAGGAATGGTTGCTCCACGACTGGCCGTTCCAGGTCTGGTTGCTCCATATTGGAAGGTTTCCAGAAGTGTTCATCAGGTATCCCTGGTGATAGGAATAGAAGCCTGGGTATTCTGGAGTTGCAGAGCTGTTCTGAATCACACTGTTATTATTATCTGGACAGTTGTTTTTCTGCCACCTCTTACATTTCATTCTCTGGTTCTGGAACCGGATCTTAACCTGCTTATAGCTAAGGTTCACAATGTTGGAAAGTTCTTGCATCTGCTGGAGATTGAGATATTTCTGTCTCTGAAATCTATCATTGAGTACATATAGCTGGGTCTGAGAGAAGATGGTTCTTATCTTCTGTTTATTGCCCTGACCTGGATCTTCCTTCTTCACCGTGATCTCTGCAAAAGTGGGTAGCACTTTTACTCTGGGACTGGTGGAAGAACCTGGGTTGTCCTGAATAAGCAGATCCATGGAGGAAGGAAGAAGGGAGACAGTCTCCAGGGGAGGGGGTGAGGGAGGGTCTCAGCAGATGACATTTGCAAGGATGCATAATTTTCTTCAGGCCCATAAATCTCAGGCATTGGAGAAGACTCCTTAGAATTGGGGGCTTCGGGGCAAGGCAGGCATTGGGGCTTAACTGGATCCACGCTCATATTGCTGAGCTGAGGGTAGAGAAGAAAAAAAAGAGGGAGATACAGGCTTATGTATCTAGATGAAAGAACTTAAAGAAATCTGAAGATCTCCAGATATGAGAGTATCAGGAAAGACAGGATGAAGTGGCATCACCACTGAAGTAGCCAAGCGCCACCCAACCCAATTTAGCAAAAAACCCAAAAGCATTCTTTTAGCAGTAGTTTCTCATATATAGTTACAGTCCAATAGATAACTCTTTTGTTAAAGGAAAAATAATTTTGCTATTTTTAAGATATAGCAATGTGAAAAATACACTTTTTGGTTTTAAAAAGTTTTAAATATTTTCAGGTCAATCTTTTTTTTAAATGCTTATTTAGAGAGAGTGTGTGTGTGCATGCAAGCATGCACTTGTGTGGGAGTGGGAGAGGGGTAATGGGAGAGGGAGAGAGAGAGAACCCCAAGCAGGCTCCAGACCCATTGCAGAGCAGAACCTGACTCAGGGCTCAATCTCACAACCAGGAGATCTTGACCTGATCACAATCCACAGTTGGATGCTTAAGCGACTAAGCCACCTAGGCGCCCCAGGTCAATTCTTAATATACGAGGTTTAAGCATTTAAACTTCTTCTTCTTTAAATAGATTCATAATAAGAAGTATGGACTTTGTTTAATTTGAAGAAAATTGATTTGACACTAATAAATTCATTTGCATTTACTATGCCATTCTGAGTTGAAAATTTAATATATTTGAAAAATGCAAGGATAAAACAAATGCCTGAGCACTGTGAAAGTATGCAGATTTAAATGCTAGTCAAAATGCATTTCGTTGTTCTTTATACCTTTTGGTGTATAAATACATTAAATTGCAAAACCAAGGACTCCAATTCATAGTGTTAACCTTTTCCTGATAAATAACAAGATGATAGTATAAGATTTGACAAAAAACTAAGAGGAGATGTTCTCATTTAAAAAGTGAAGTCATAAAGTACATAAATCTGCTTAGCATAAATCAGAAACTGCAAAAGTCAAAGTAATATTGTTTTAGAAATACTAACTTCAGTAGCTTAGGCACGGACCACTTATTAAATTTATAATTAGGATGTGAAGCTAAGTGCATCAGGGATTATGTGCCTACTATTATCAGTTTTCCTTAAGATTTTTTTTTCAAGCAACTAACCCTTGCCCCACCAACCCTTATTGATCTCTTAAAGTCATTTTATTTTATTTTTTAACTTTTTAAAAACCTTTTATTTATTATTCAGAGACAGAGACAGAGCATGAGCATGGAAGGGGCAGAGAGAGAGGGAGACACAGAGTCGGAAGCAGGCTCCAGGCTCTGAACTATCAGCACAGAGCCCAACGCAGGGCTCAAACCCATGAACTGTGAGATCATGACCTGAGCCGAAGTTGGATGCTTAACCGACAGCCACCCAGGCGCCCTGTCTTAAAGTCATTTTAAATATTTTCCTTAAATACTGTTCTAGTTGACATTAATAAATTTATGTTTTAAATAAATTTATTTTACTTTAAATACTTAGAATTAGAGGTTTAAAAACATGTAAATTCATATGTGACAAATCTGTGAAAATGTATGTATTTCAGATTATTATAGTGATGGAGTTATGGGTCTCTTTAAATTATACCTGAGTACAGGGGCGCCTGGGTGGCGCAGTCGGTTAAGCGTCCGACTTCAGCCAGGTCACGATCTCGCGGTCTGTGAGTTCGAGCCCCGCGTCAGGCTCTGGGCTGATGGCTCGGAGCCTGGAGCCTGTTTCCGATTCTGTGTCTCCCTCTCTCTCTGCCCCTCCCCCGTTCATGCTCTGTCTCTCTCTGTCCCAAAAATAAATAAAAAACGTTGAAAAAAAAAAAATTTAAAAATTAAAAAAAAAATAAATTATACCTGAGTACAGCATAGGTCAGTTTTCTTTGAGAACCTAATTAATTTTTCCAATTATCAATCTCTGTAAGCTTAAGTTTATATTTGCTAACAAGACAAATTCAGACAATTCTCAGGATATGGGAGGTGGGGTGGGGATGGGGGAGCACTTACAGTTTCTAAGTACCATTTCTAACAGAAATAAAGTTTTTCTCCCTTAGATAATTAACATCCATGTGCTAATATTCTATAAAGAAATTTGTATACAGTCCTTATTCCTGACAAGATTTGCCAACTCTGCCTTGAATTTTTTGGGATTCTCCAGAATCTCTAAAATTCAGCTCCCAAATGGTGGTTTTTAACCACTGGGAGTAAATATGTGTAGTCATTTTGCACCATCTTGTGGTGACATTTAGAAATACATCTATTAAGAGTCCTTGGATTAAGAGACGAAAGCAGTTCCTTATCCCTTATTGCAAAACAACAAGCTATAAGGCACTTCCTCTTACTTTTCCCATCTCCAGCTCCTTCTATTCCTAAAAAAAAATTTTGTTAACATTTATTCATCTTTGAGAGAGACAGAGCGTGAGCAAGGGAGGGGCAGAGAGAGGGAGACACAATCAGAAGCAGGCTCCAGGCTCTGAGCTGTCAGCACAGAGCCCCGATGTGGGGCTTGAACTCATGAACTATGAGATCGTGACCTGAGCTGAAGTCGGACGCCTGACTGACTGAGCCACCCAGGCACCCCTTCTTCTGTTTCTTTACTAAATAAATTAAATGCATTATTTGGGGAAGAACTAAGGTAGCTAGTATAACTAGGGAGGCAGATTGGTTGAGAGATAAGGCTCTGGAATTAAACTACCTTAGTTAGAATCTCAGATTTGATATTTATTATCTGGGTAGTCTTGAACATATTACTTAATCTATGTATGAACTACTTTTCTCATCTGTGAAATGGAGATATAATAGGACTGCCTTATAGGCAGATAACCAAAGATGAAACATTTGAGGAAAATCTGGAGTATATGAAAGAAAGCCCAAAATAAGTAAACCAAAAATGGATAAAAGAACAGGATAATTCAGGAATGTAATAAAACATCATATGAACAAATTAGTAACATCAGAGAAATTAAAGATTTAATTGCAAACATGAAACAGAATAGGATGCCATGGGGAGGGAGGGAGAACAATTAGAAAATAACAGTGAACACAGGGAAGTAAACCAGAAGATAAAGTCAGTATGATCTAAATGAAAGCAAAAAGATGAGACAGAAAGTGTAGGAGATAAAGGGAAATATAAGAGTCTGATAGCTGACTAATAACTGTTCCAGAAAGAACGAACAAATCAGAAATAATTTATGAAAATTTCCTACACTTGGAGATATAAATCTGCAGATCAAAAAGGCTTACTCAGTGCTAGTTAGGATAAATGAAAGAATATCTACGAAGGGGGAATAATTGCAACATTTTAGAACATCATGGATAAATCATAAATACTTCCAGGGAACAAAAATTGAAATTTTATTAATCTTTATCAGCAGCACTGGATGGTAGAAAATTTAATAGACTTAAAAATCCAGGGGGAAATGATTTTCAACCCTGTGTTCTATACCCAGCCAAACTAGTAAGTGTGAATCCTTAATACATTCAAGGATTTGGAATGTTTAACTCATAAACATCTTTTCCAAAGCAGTTGCTTGACGATGAGCACAAGCAGTTAACCAAGCAGTTAACCAAGAAAGAAAAAGTCAAAGAGGGGTGCCTGGGTAGCTCAGTCAGTTAAGCGTCCAACTCTTGATCTCGGCTCAGGTCATGATCTCATGTCTTGTGGGTTCGAGCCCTGCATCGGGCTCTGCCCTGATGGCATGGACCTTGCTTGAGATTCTCTCTCTCCTTCTCTCTGCCCCTCACCTGCTTTTGCTCTCTCTCTCTCTCTCTCTCTCTCTCTCTCTCTCTCTCTCTCTCTCTCAAAATAAACTTAAAAAAAAGTTAGAGTCCAAGAATATTGGATTCAGTCAAGAAGCTAAATGAAAGGAAGTTCCTGGATGACAACTATAGGACAGGCCTAGATTGCATTAGGAGGAAGATATAAGGCTCAAGGAAGGAGGTATCTATGAGGGGGAGAATAAATGGCTGGTGTTTCCATGTATTTGTCTTTGTCTTTAAAATATCAAATACACTTAAAAAAATAAACTTTAGCTATTGCTAGACTAAAAGAAAGGCAGTAAAACTTGAGAGAAAACAATGTGCTGCTTAAGAAAGAAAAGCATTTCACTTGGTTCTGTATTAAAAATATTTTTACTTTCTGTATAGCTCTTAAATCAGTCCATTCTGACTCTACTACTACCACCACTCTAGATTGAGTTACCATCATTTTTTTTTCCTTTTGCCTAGACTCCTATGGTAGCCTTTTTTCAAAATGCAGATTCAATTGTGTCCCTTCCTTGGTTGAAGCTTTGTAGTAACTCCCCATAGGTCTTAGAATAAAAGATCCAAATCATTAACATCCCTACAAGGTTCCATACTGGGACGTGTTCGGTCAGTTCCTAAGCAGCAGTAGGGTGGCAGCCACTAGGTAATCTCACCCCACCTCCATAGAATTGCCTGGTAAGGACATAAGAAACCTAAATGGATCTAGGTAGTATATTATTTACATAGACATCAAAACAAGATCATAATGTTCTCAAGTGCTTACATTCCTAACCCCACAGGATAACACTGAACTGGAAGGACCAGATGACAGAAATGGTGGTTTGCTTTATTTTTGAGACATCAACCATAGGCTGCACCTGTACCTTGCAAGACGCAAGGTTGAAAGTCCAGTGCCTTAGTGGAACCAGAGGTGAATGGGAAACTGCTTCATGGCAGTCTCATGAAGATATGGAGCCTCTTGCAAGCTAAGGAGACAGATGAGAAATGGTTTTTAACACCTCCTTACAAGACTGCCTATCTAGAAATATCCCAAAGAGGATCAGAAGGCATTCTGAAAATGATTGAGTCTTACCTATGTGGCCTATGTGGAGACCTGGAATTGCCAGGGTACCATGGTAGAACCATTCTCCTACAAATATAGCCTGACCTTTCTCCACTAATCTCATTTTGTGTACTCTGTCTTAGATGCTAAGCATCAGCCACACTGACCTTTCAATTTCTATGATATGCCATGCTTTCCCTTGTCATAGGGCTTTTGCATATGCCATCCTCTCTGCCTGAAGTACTCTTTCTCCTACCTCTGCCTTCTTAACTCCCTTTCTTTTTTTTAATCCTCAACGCAGTTGTTGCTTCTTAGGAAAGCCTTCCAAGACATCCCCTAACCAGAACAGTGCCTCCTGTCGTCATATAGCATTGTGTCCCTCTCCTTCATAGCACTCTGAACAATTTTAATTTTATAGTTACTTGTATAATCTTTAAGTAATGATAGTAAAGATAGTACATACTCTAATACATTAGTTTATCACTTAATTTAAAAATGCTTTCAGAGGCGCCTGGGTGGCTCAGTCAGTTAAGTGGCTGACTTCAGCTCAGGTCATGATCTCATGGTTCATGAGTTCGAGCCCCACATTGGGCTCTATGCTGACAGCCCAGAGCTTGGAGTCTGCTTCTGATTGTGTTTGTCTCTCTCTGCTTCTTCCCAACTCGCGCTTGTGCTCTCTCTCAAAAAAATGAATAAACGTTTAAGGGGCACCTGGGTGGCTCGGTCGGTTGAGGGTCTGACTTTGGCTCAGGTCATGAACTCTCAGTTTGTGAGTTCAAGCCCTGCGTCGGGCTCTGTGCTGACAGCTCAGAGCCTGGAGCCTGCTTCCTCTCTCTCTGCCCCTCCCCCACTCATGCTGTGTGTGTGTGTGTGTGTGTGTGTGTGTGTGTGTGTGTCTCTCTCTATCAAAAATAAACAAACATTAAAAAAATTTTTTTAATGAATAAACGTTTAAAAACTTAAAATGCTTTCATATACTTAATTTCATTTTATCTTTTTATCTCTGAGATGAACAAAACAGGTATTATTTTTAATCTGTTTTTTACAGATAAGAGCCTATATTAAGACTCATGTTTTCTATTTATTTATTTATTTATTTATTTATTTATTTATTTATTTATTTAAAAGTAGGCCACACCCAACATGAGGCTTGAACTAATGACCCTGAGATTGTAAGTTGCATGCTCTACTGACTGAACTTGTCACACACCCCCCAAACTCATGTTTTCTTACTTTAGTTTAGGGTACCCTGTACTTCACCACTGTGTTTTTTGTGTAAATACATTTCATGTAAGGCAGCATGCTGTGAGCCAGAGGGACAAAGAAAATGCTGAAGGGGCTCAAAAGGAGGGAGAAATCACTTCAGATGGAGTGATAAGGATAGATCATGATAAAAGTGCCATTTAAGTTGGCCTTGAAAGTTGATAAACCTCTGATGGATGAAGAAGTGAGGGGCTTCTAAGACGAGGTAATATCAAAGGTACAATCATAGAAAGTCTTGAGACTGTTTGAATAATGGCAAGCGAATGTGTTCTGATGAATTAGGGTTAATATGGGTGCCAGAAAGGGAGGCTAGAATTACATTGTAGAAGACTTTAAATATGGAATTAATTTTGTTGGCAGCAGGAAGTAACTAACATTTCTAAGTGGGCAAATGATCTGATCAGAATTGAACTTTAGGAGGACTAATTAAACAACAGCGTGGAGAATAAATTGTAGCTTGGTAGGACTAGACAAGGAGACCAGGTGACTGAGAGATGAAATTATGAAGGGGGGGGGGGGCAAAACTTCTAACCAGTAAGCCATGGCATATCTTGCAGAATATAATATTGAAACCTTTCAACCAAAGACCACTGGGAATACACGTATATTTGAGGAAAGTTGATTAAGTATTTTTAAACTTGCTATAGCAAAAGAGCACAGCTGTGGCAGAGCTGTGGGTTATCTCAGGGAGTTGAGAGGAGCTTATTTATAGGATTTCAGCTTGTGCTGGTGATTCTTGGGAGAGTTTAGGGAGAGCAGAGGTCAATTGTACATTGGATATTTTCAAGAAGTGGAGTTGGATATTTTGGTATCTTATCTTAGAGATGGGAGGATTAAGGAAATAGTAGTCATTTGTGTTAGCCAGAAGAGGGGGATGTTTAGTTATTTTTGTGGTTCGTGAGTGTCCTTGCCTCTAGTTTCAGAAATAATTACACAGTAGTTTTTATCTCTGTCTTTACCACAGTCACAGAATGGTCTTATCTGAGTATTGTTTATATTCTGCCAAAGTTGATTGTATTCAGTTGGGAGCACTATGGTCCAGCTGTCAGCTTGCAGTTTCATTACTTTATCACTACCCAATACATTGATCTGCTGGCCCTTAAGGCATCTAACCAGTTCCCTCTTGTGGTGAGTAGACTTATCCATGTAGTCCAGAATGCTATACAGATGTTATCGTTATCCAGATATGCCATGTCTTGAAAATGAGCAACAGCGTTGAAAATTAAGAGTAAAGGACCAAAAAATGATTGTAAAGGTTTTCAAAATTCTTCACTATCTTCAACATTTCTAGTTAAAATCTGTGCTCCAGCAAAAATAAACTTATTTCTATTTCTACAGTATGTGGTTTGCCCTCTTTGGGTATTATGCCCTCTATGTGAACATGTTCCCCTGGTCTCCTTCTCATGTCCAGATCCTATCTATCAATTCAGATGTCTGTCCCTTCCCCCATGTTACTAAGATCAAGAAAAAACCTACTTAAAATATTATGAAGAATAAATTATGTATTTGGATATACTAGCTCAGTGGGTCAAGCAGGCAGCAATCTCTTTTCTTTATGAATTCATATAGCAAATTTCTTATACCCCTAAAACACTTATTTCAATGTTTATTAAATACGTATGGTGTCCTCCCTACTAGAAACTATCACTGATGCCATTAAAATGAAACGACGTTTGCTTCTTTCCAGGTTCTTCTTAAGTGTAAGTATAAAGCAGCAGAGAAGTTTAAAAACTCCACCCTCATTCTTACCTCATTCAAGATAAGAGTTACTGATATTCTGTGGTATTTGGCTCTATTTATGTCAGGGAGGTTAAGAGAAGCGTATAGGTGGGTCGATGCTCCTTGCAAAAAGCTGGGATTGGGCAAATAGCCCAACAGGGACTAGGTGTTATCAGAAATACCATTTTAAAATATTAAACGGGTTGGGGTGCCTGGGTGGCGCAGTCGGTTAAGCGTCCAACTTCAGCCAGGTCACGTTCTCGCGGTCCGTGAGTTCGAGCCCCGCGTCAGGCTCTGGGCTGATGGCTCAGAGCCTGGAGCCTGTTTCCGGTTCTGTGTCTCCCTCTCTCTCTGCCCCTCCCCCCGTTCATGCTCTGTCTCTCTCTGTCCCAAAAAAAAAAAAAAAAAAAAAAAAGTTGAAAAAAAAATAAAATATTAAACGGGTTAACACTTGAGGAAGTGTAAAATCATAATCTTTTTGTACTGTCTGAAAGGAAATAAATTCTAGTAAAAAACAGGTTTTTTTCTTATATAAATTTAGGAATGACTGCTTGCAAAAAACCTGGGAACCGAGAATGTAATCATCACTGTAAAAATAAACATACATGTGGACATGACTGCTGTGAGTTCCATAAAAGATGTTTATTTCAGGTTTTAAAAATTGAAAGGTCTTTGAATAGTAATAACAGCCTAATTATGTATGATATTTATATTATGCAGTTTATAATTCAAATGATTTTCTTTCATGAAAAAAATTAGATTAGAAATTATAAAGAAATTTGGCTTTACATGAACACTACCTAAAGTTTAACCTAAAGGATCTAGAATTTCTTCTCATAGGTAAAACTGGAGTTGCACAAAAGTCAGTAATGAAAGAGTCAACAATCTCTTCATATTTATCTGATTTAAGAAACAGGAATGCTGTTTCATCACTTCCTCCAGTTAAACGTCTCAAGGTTAGTTTTAATAACATTTATCCCTTGCTCTGTAATTTAATACATATGAATATTCCTTTATATTCTGTATATCAATTAGGTAGGTATCAGCAGTGTACTTTAGTTACTTCGGGGCTGTGTTTTCAAAATACTTCTTCTGAAGGAAAATATAGTTCTTAATAATTAATCTGTAAATCTACTTTTGGAACACAGTTCTACATAGTCCCTTATTAGTGTTTTTGTTGTTGTTAACCAGCAATTGAAACTAGAGACACTTACCCTTTCCTGTGTTCTCTTTGTGTTGAAACTGGTGTGGAAAGTCTGAAGTTGATTTTGATTCATGTACTTGGATGAGTACTGAGCAAGAGCCTGCTTTCCAAGTCATGAAAGAATGGTAGCTTATACAATTGATAGGCTAGTCAGTAGCAGACTTATTCTAAGCCTGCATCATCATATCCAGGGCAAAATAATTGATCAGCCCCAGAAGAGAGGCAAGAAAATAGCAGAATGTCTGTTTCTTCTGTTTCTCTTCTCTTTAACAAGAATGAAGATTTTAAGTCATGAGGCTTAAACAAGGGGAATATTGGGAAACAGGGAGTGACATGCAGTTTGGAACAGCTACCACCTTCTCTGAGATTATAATTTTTTAGTAGCCCAAGCTTTTCCTCCCTCCCTTCTTCCCTCCCTTTCTTCCATCTTTCCTTCCTCTTTCCTTCTCCATTCCATATTATTCCTTTCTTTCCATATTCATTTTTTTAAGTTGATTTATTGTTTTTAGTAATATGTACATCTAGCATGGGGCTCAAACTCACAACCCTGAGATCAAGGGTCTCACACTCTTCCAACTAAGCCAGCCAAGTGCCCCCCTTCCGTATTCATTGAGCACCAAGAATATGCCAAGGACTGTTATAGATGCTAACATACTGCTGTGAAAAAGACAGCTTTAGTCCCAATCCTCATAGAGCTTATAGCTGAGTAAAGGATATAGATAGCTAAATAGGCTTTTTCAATGTAGTGTGATGGATGATTCTATGACAGAAATTTAAGATAACTTGAATTTGGATAGAAAGTGTACTCATTCCACATTTGATAGGCCAGGAAAGTATTCCAAACAAACATGACTGAGACTTGAAGCCAAGTATGGAGAGGGAGGCACTATAGTGGTGGTGGAGAGGGATAAAAAAGTATTCCAGACAGAAAATGTGCAGTGGTCCAGAGCTAAGAAAGAGCCAGAGGAGATCGTTTAAAACACTGAAGTTATACAGTACGTCTGGAGTTCAGTTACACGTTGGGGAGTGGAGAGATGAGGGTGAAAAGGCTGAAGAGGTAAGTAAGAGCTGGATAATGAAGGCGTTTTTGCTATTTTAAGGATTTGGACTTTATCCTGAAAGTATTGGGAAACCACTAAAGGACTTAAAGCAGTGACATTACCAGAATTGCATTTTATAAATTCACTCCGGATGCAATGTAGAGAATGGATTAGAGGATGATAGAAAAGGAACATAAAGACTCATTAGATAGGTTTTGCAGTAATCTAGGCAAGATTGGCCTACTCTAATGTAATGGCAGTAGCAGTGGAGAGTAGTGGCTAGGTTTAAAATATTTCTCAGAGATAGAATCAACTACCCTGGTACTTAATTGCTTATGAGGGGTGACGTAGAAGGATCAAGATGATGACCAGCTTTCTGGGTTGAGCAGCTAGGAACAAAGTGAGGCTTCATTAGGGTAGGAATTCCAAAGGAAAAACAAGTTTAGAGAAGTAGATATACATTAATTTCAATCTGGTAAATACTGAATTTAGAAACCTGCAAGATGTCTAGGTAAAGATGTTCCACAGACAGTTGAATATAACAAAACCAGGAGAAGGAGCTGAGTAGAAATACGTATTTGAAAGTCATTCACATGTAGATGATAATTGAAGCCAGGGAAGTAAGTGAGGTGTTTGAAAATGTGTAGAGGGAGAAGAGAAGGCCTAGTAAAGAACCATGAAGAAATACCTACATTTAAGAAGTGCCTGAGAAGGAGATTTGATTTGAAAACTAGCCTGAATTTCTTATAATTCATTGATTTTGGGACTTTATGTACTGGCAGGAATTTTGCTGTTTGGCTTGTTAAAAAGTGTTGCTATGAAATTGATAGTTGAATTTTTTTTTCATTAATAGATGCAAATGAATAAATCTCAAAGTGTGGATCTTAAAGAATTTGGTTTTACTCCAAAACCTTCTCTTTCCAGCATATCAAGGTATAAATATAATGTTAATATCCAAGGTAGAATAGTCCTCATAAATTCTTTGCTTCTCCAAATAATCATGTGTTCAGAGAAAGGTGAACACTGGCTACATTCAAATCACAGTAATCATGTAGTTCCGTAATGAAGTAATGGCATCATAAGAGTTTGGTTATCTAAATTTATTTAGAACTCTGTAGTTATAGAATATTTTAACATTCATTGAATCATCTCTTTCGCAGGAAACTACCCATCCTATATGTCATGCCCTCAGGCTTTTTCTGCCTTCTAAACAGGAGACAAAAGTATATTTTAGAGAAATCAGGTTGCTGTACAAAGTCTAATCTTTTCCATTTAGGGGCCCACTCTATATTAATAACACTTCAGATTTATAAAATAATTTACAATTTAAAAATTGCACATTGTGCATTATCTCTTTTGACCTTAACAACAACCTAGCTCATAAAATGAGGTATTTCTATCCCATCTCATAGATAAAATAACCGAAACTCATATTCCTGGTTTTAAGAAGACCCTAGATGATAACTCAGCATTCTTTTCCTATATCATGATGCCTAGAAGGCAATCATATATGTCATTTCCCTTCCAGATAAGTGTATTCTATATTCAGGGATGACATTTAATATACTTAACAAACAGTACAGAACAGCCACTGACCAATCAGAACAGATGCCAACACTACTTCAAGATATCCTAGCTTTTGTTATCTAATTGAAAGTAGCATTAGCAATAGATTTTTAAGGCTATACACAGATAGCAGATATCTACATATTTGGGACATGTAAAGATGACTAAGTATCTTGCTTCCATTAAACACCTATTTTTTTACCCTTTACTACTCAGGCTAATGCAGTCTATCATAAAAGTGTTGATTTTAATTTTAATTGTTGATCTAATTTTCATTTAAGTGTTGATTTAATTTTAATATTTAATATTTTTATGGCTTTATCTTTATAAAGGTCAGAGTGTTTAAATATACCTGAATTGTCTATAATGGAGCAGAGGGATCAGCATGAAATCTGTGCCAAAGTTCAACAAGAACCATCTGAATATCAAGACAAAGGTAAATTACCATTGATACTGCCTTGAAAGAGAAAATTATTTATTATTACTTCAGAATGACAATGTTATTGAAAAACCAGCATCTGAAATTACTATGATTAACTTGGCAACATTTTTCTCTTGGGTTATTGAACCAGTTTCAAATTCTTAGGTCTGTTATTTCAGATGGTCTTGCTATATTTGTCACAGAGTCTTAAAAAAATCTCTGCCCTACATAGCATTGACTATTTTTATTTAAAGATAATATGAGGAAAAGCTGAGAAAATAAGGGATCTCAAGATACACAAAGTGTTAAAATGCTGAACTATTACTTTTATATGTCTTTAGAATTATTTAAAATAATTTTATGTTTATAAAATTAGTCCAGTTTTACAAAATATCTGTGTGACCTTGGGAAAATTATTTAACCCCTTTAGGTCTTAGTCTTATCTTTTAAATTAGGGGATTAAATTAGGTGTCCTTTAATATCTCTCCAGTTTCTAAACCTATGATTCTTACAACTTCCATGATAATAAGAGAATATAACCTAGTTTGTGGAATATAGCTTGTATGTAGTCTAGATTTGCTTTTCATCTGTGTCAGTCATTAAATTCTTTTTCAACATTGAGATTGGTTTATCAATACTCTGGATCCTGATATTAATAGCATCCTTTGTCTGGGTCATGCCACTAATAGCCAGTCTGTTAAAATGTGTGAGAAATAATCCTGGCTATAGAGTTGTTTGTTTGAGTTGCTGTATATAGAAATGGTAAATTTGGGGTTTCCCACAAATAATTTCATGTGTGTGACCTTAGCATCTGTTGACACTCTTTCTTTCATGCTGTCACTTAATGCTTCCTCTGGTCATAATTTAAGATCTTAAGTAGGCAAGGGCTGGCGTACCAATCACCTCTTATGACATGGCAGTCATTAGGCCCAAATAAGAACAAGAAAAGTCCCCTAATCTCACTTAGAGTATCAGAGCATTTATCCAACTTCCTCAAAGCCTGAATATCATTACAACAGGGAGAGAAGGTATGAGATTGTCAACTCTTATTTTTATATCCCTTCAACCTATAGCCCTCTAACTTACTCCTTGTTCTGCTGCTCTGTTCCCTGCACTTCTGCTTACTTTAATTATCCCTCTTTACTTACATATCCCTCTGTTTACTTTCATGCTGTCTTTACATAGTTTCCCTACTTTGATTTCTTTCCCACCCCCATTCCAAATCCAGTTTATATTATGATATTAAAGTCTCATTAGATATCACTGATAATTGTATCCCTGTTTTACTGAATGGGCCACTTTTTTTTTTTTTTTAATAGAAGAAGCTGTGTAGTATAGTACTTAAATTCACAGGATCTATAATAATCTGTCTAGTGGTGCCTAACTGAATCAGTTGGTAGAGTATGCGAGTCTTGATCTCAGGGTTTTGAGTTCGAGACCCACATTGGGCTTAGAAATTACTAAAAAATAAATGCTTAGAATAATCTGTCTAGGTTCAAATTCTAGGTCTGCCATTTATTAGTTGTGTCACATTTCATAATAAATCTAACCACTTTATCTCAATTCCCTCATCTGCTTATGTTTTAGGGATTTTACAATTAAATGAGATAATGTTCACAAAGCTCTTAGCATAGTATCTGGTACTGTTATTAATAGCAATTGAGTATATTCATTATTCCTTTCACATATTAGTTTTGCATGGCAAAACATACTTTATATGTATTCAAATATTGCTCTTGAGAATGTTTTAAGAAAAACATGCCAATTTTTGTCATCCTAATTCCAATTTCAAGAAAGGAAAAAGAAAAATGTCAGAAACTATATGAGAAAGCATGTTGAATCATAAAATTTAAATTGTAAGGGACCTTTGTGTAATTTTTCATTTTCTAGTGAAAGAAACCAAGACTCTGAGAGATTAAATTACTTGCCTAAAATCACATATCTAATTAATGGCAGGACCAGAAATAGATTCTATATCTCTTGATTCCCAGTCCAATGCCATTTCTATAAAATGAAATTGACTTTTAGTTGTCAGTGGAGAATTGAAAATTGAATCTATATGAACTCTTTCAACTTTCCACTGTACAACTATATATTCTCTATTTCTGCATCCATCCTTAACTCTGTCTTAAAAGAAGAATTATCTTTTATTCTATTCAAGAATTATCTCTCCAGCTGTAGTTTTAATCTTTCCAATCCTGCCTCCCCTTAGGGAGGGCCTTAGGAGACCAGTATCCATTTCCTCTTTCCCATATTGTCCATCTCTCTTCCTTATTTCTTTCTCTTCAACATATAAATATGCTCATGTCTCTTCCTTCTTCAGCTCCCTGTTCTCATCTAGCTACTCCTGACCGTTTTGGTGGTAAGTGGCGGAAATGCTACTCAAAGTGACTTAATCACAAAAAAAGAAGACCACTCATGTAAACTTGTAAATCCAGACATGCATCTGGCTTTAATCTTGCTAGATCCAGGCACTATGATTTTAGTCATGCTTCTAGTTTTCTCTCAATCTTTTAGATATGCCTGTTACTACTTGGCTTTATTTTTTTCAATAGTCTTTCTCACATGACAGGTCACCCCTAACTGACATCTTCCCAGTTTAACAGACTTGGTAGAAAAACAGTCTTCCTCTTTTAGCTTTGGTAAACCAGAGTTCATTCTAACTGGCCTCAGCTGAGTCTTGTATTTCTCTCTTGATCAATTCCTACAGCCTGGGGATTGGGTCATATGTTCCCCCGCTGTAGCCCTAGGGACCAGGGTACCGTGAAAGACATCCTCACCAGGATCACATGGAATGGGTGGAGGCAGTTTCCCCAAAGGATGAAAAAGATACTCCTATTAAAAGAAGTGAAAAGGGGCATGTGGATGGCTCAGTTGGTTAAGCATCCAACTCTTGACTTTGGCTCAGGTCATGATCTCACAGCTTGTGAGTTTGAGCCCCATGTCAGGCTCTATGCTTACAGCCTGCACGGAGCCTGCTTGGGATTCTCTCTTTCCCTCTCTCTCTCTGCCCCTTCTTGCATCTCTCTCAAAATAAATAAACTTAAAAAAAATTTTTTTTAAGGGAAAGCATGTCAGGCAGACAAAAAAACAGAATCACCAGAGTCTTTATATACTTTAATGTCTTGCTTTCCACATCAAAACAAAAATTCTTCAAAAGGCAATTTATACTCACTGTGCTCATTTCCTTATCTCCTAGTCACTTTTCATTCACCAAAATTTGGATTCTCCATCACTCCTTTGAAACTGGTTTCATTTAGACCATTTAGTGATCTTCTAAGTTCTGAATTCAGTGAACTCTTTTCAATTTTTATTTTCTTTGACGTTTGTATTTGACACATTTGGTCTTTCCTTCCTTTTGGAAATCTCTTCTTTGGTTTTAATTAAGCCATTCTGCTTTTCCTACTACTTCTTGAATTGCTTGGGCTTTTCTTCCTTTTGATATTAGAAAAGATTCTTTCTTGCTTCTTTATTCTTCTTGCTTTGTAAACTTTTCTTATTCACTGCCATTCAAGTCCATGTCTACAATTACTAACTATATTTAGATGATTTCTACATCTGCATCTGTATCTTTCTGTCTAGCCCCTGACCCATCTATACAATCACCTTCCTGGACATATCCACCTAAAAGTTAACATATCAGCCTCTGAACTCTTTCTGTCTTCTCTGTACCTCACACTGCTCCTTTTCTTTTCTCCTTAGGTTGGTGAATGAATTCTCTTCTTTTCTAAGCTGCTAAAGGCAGAAAAAGAGTCATCCTAAGTATCTTACCTTACATGCAAGTAATCGCCATGTCCTATTTATTTTGTCTCCTAAACATCTCTCATATCTGTTCTTCTTCTCTCTCCCTTCTGCTGATACTCTAGCTTAGACATTCAATGTCTTATCCATTATAATATGTCTTACTTTTCTCTTTGCTTTCAGTCTCATTATCATTCCATCTGTACCTATTCCGAATGATCTAACAGGCATCTCCCATCATGTAAACCTCTTGCTAAAATATCTTCAGTAGTTATCCATTGCCTATATGGAAAAAAAAAATGAATTCCTTAACATTGAAGTTAAGCATCAACATAATTTGGCACTTAAATGCTTGTGCGGTCTCAATGAGCCCTTTTCTTCTACTTTGTGCTCTAGAAATCCTGAAAACGTAGTTTACCAAACATTCTCTGGTCTCCCATACTGCTGTGTCTTTCACATGTTGCTCTCCCCTCACAGAGTATCTTGCCTTCCCCTCTTGCCCATTTCTCCAGGCACCACTCTATCAAGCTCAAATTCCAACATTAACTTCTAAGCGTTTTACCCTCTTAGAGGTGTCCCCTCTGACTTCGTTATAGGTTTAAGTCCTGTTTCCTTTGCATTCTCATTGCACTTTGTGCCTACTTCTGTTTTTAGTATGTATTATATTGTGTATGTATATCAATGAACAGAAGTAGAAAAATGTGGAGTTGTAGAACAGTTGAGAGATAATGTAAGATTTGGCTAGGTGAAGAAAAGTGTAGAGGATATTTAAAAGTGAAGGAAACTCAGTGCGCTGGAGCAAACTTGTGCTGGCTTGTGAGAGATGATTATTCTTGGGAACCGTTCAGCCATTATTAAAAGTTTAATTATATAAAATTTCAATTAAATAAGTTATACTAAAAACAAAGACTGTATTCAGAACTAATATTCTACCATATATTACTGTTTTCTGTGTTCTTGAGATTATTTACCTCTATATTTGTATCTGTATGGTGGAAATACTATATTATGGGGTGCTACTATGCATTTCTTTTCAACTTTACTTTTAGAGATATTACATTGGACACTTGAAATTAATCATAATGGGAGTATTTATACCATAGAAACCAGCAAACACTACAAATTAGGACTTGATTTATTGTTTTGTTTAGATTTATGAGTGATGGATAAAATGTTAATAGCGCAGATTAGAGGCACCTAGGTGGCTCAGTTGGTTGAGTGTCCACCTTTGGCTCAGCTCCTGATCTCATGGAGTGTGAGCTCCACATTGGGCTCATTGCTGTCAGCGCAGAGCCCGCTTTGGATCCTCTGTCCCCCGCCCCCCTCCCCCACCCCTTTTCCACTCATGCTCTCTCAAAAATAAATAAACATTAAAAAAAATCATGCAGATTAAATTTAATAGTATGTTGTGTACATAGCTATTACATTGAGAATACCATGAAAAATTGAAGGAATATTGTAGTATTTGAAAACCATTGTCTAATTTAGCGAAGAAGTTGCCTAAGTCAGTGAATGAATGAGTAAAGTCCCAACCTCTGTCTTTGTTATTTTACTTTCATCTTAGTTGCTAAAGTCAACAAGAATGTTAAATAGCATTTATGTGAGAACTGTATTCATTTGTTAATTGTAATGATAGGTTGGCTATAGATGTAAGAGTTTGGCAAAACTCAATGAAAACATTCAGTGAAAATCAGATATATGGAATTTATAATTATGCATGTTATATATTTTATTATTATTTGTAAATCATGTGCTACATATCTTTTACCTATAATAAATACATATAATAAACACATGTATGTATATAAATGCAAACATGTTTTGAGAAGCAATTTATTAAACATTTATTAGCACAATTACTTTGGAAAACTGCAAGAGTTAAAGGCATTTATTCCCTACAACAATCTTATGAAAAAGGTACTTTTATAATTCCCATTTTGCAGAGGAGAAATGAAGCTCAGAGACTTTAAATTAGTTGTTTAAGATTATACAATGAGAGAAGTGGAATTTTTCACCCAGGTAGTCTGGTTCTAAGCCCAGGCTATAAATAATAGATAACACTGAGGATTTTTTAGCAGGAGAAAATTAAGATCTATTTTGGATAAATATATTTCATAACAATATTCAAAATTCACCTGTAGGGAAAAGAGCTGGGGGGAGGAATACCATTTTAGAAATTATTCATTTTTAGAGTATGGGTATTCTCATCTAGAAATTAATAGGGAAAATTAATTCTGTCTGAAAGAATCTATTGAAAATTCAATTTAGTGCAACTATCAATATATGTACTACAGTAAATAGAATTGGTTGAAAACAATATTCAACAATAATGCTTGACCCAATACTTTTGAAAACTACTGTTCAAACCTCAGTTTAGTAGTTGAAAGATGTGTTTGATATATCAATAGAAAATGATGTTAATGGTTTAAAAAGTACCTATACTTTTTTATACATGCACATGACAGATTTTTCTAGATGGAACTCTTCTACAACTTCAAATGAGAAAGCCCCTCAAACAGTACTGTTCAACAGACATCTTAATGCATCTGGAAACCAGAATTTGACAGATGCGGATAAAAGTAATTCTCCATTCTCAGAAGTTCCGAATGTGAACTTTGAATTGGGAGATGAAGTTTGGGATGATTTTGATGATGAGAACTTAATAGAAGTTACTGATTTTTCAGCCGGTACTGAGAAGACAAATACATCAGGTAAAATTGTATCTTAGCATGAAAGAATTTCATGAGAAATTCTTTGAATATTTTTCAGTTCAGTTTCTGGGACTCATTTTCTTTGTCTTGTTTATGCGCTTGCTTAACTAGCTTTGGTTTGTTAAGATTATGATTTTTAGCGAAACTGAAAAAGTAACCCTTCCATAAATTGCATTTCCTCCTTTCCTTCCTTGACAGAGGTCAAGGTTTTCCATGATAATGGTGCAGCACATGAGCTTTTTCTATTCTATTGCTCCCCTATATTGTTAAAAACGCTATTCAAATTCAGATTATTTATTGAATTTTCCCTTATAAAACACACTATCCAGCTCTCAATTCTGTGATCACACATAATCTGCTAATGTTTGTGAAGGACAAAAAATACTCCATTTTTAAAAGTATTCATCTGTTAGCCAGGAAAATGAAAGACACCTTTTATTTCTAGCAGACATAACTGATTTTTTTTCAGGTATAAGTAAACAAAATTAGGAAAAAATTAATTTCTTCTGTATTGGATATTGTATTTAAATCGTATACAACCCCAAAATAATGGGACTGAATTTTCTGAATTACTGGCAGATTCACTCTATCTCACTAAAACAGAAAATGAAAATCTTGGTAAGTATATGAGAAGACAGCAAAATGGAGATACTGATGGATGACAGAAGGAAATCAGTCCTTCAGAACTATAGTTGCCTCTTAATGTATCCCACCCCAGTGCTCTTTAAAAAAAAAATCTTCTTAAGGGAAGCAATTAGAAGTCAAAATATTATTGTTTTAGGGCTCTAAGAATTGCCTAAAGAGCTATTATTCCTTCCAGAAGGAATAGGATTTGACCACGTTCACAAAATAGGTCAGGAGAATATATGATGTGGAGTTAGTAGGCACAATTTCCTGTATCGCTGTACAACTACTAGTCCCTACCTCAAAATTAATAGTCATGTGTATTGCAATTTAAGAGGCAATTTATACTGATTCTTTGAGGTAGCTTAATCCTGTGAGGGCATAGCTTTGACACTGGAAAAATCAGTCTCAATAAATGTCATGTATATAGCACTTTAAATGAACTTAGCTACATGCAGACCATTGAAAATATTGAATGAAATTCAAACTGATCATTTACATGAGTTAAGTAAGTAAGTAAAAGTGGTTTGGGACCTTTTAGTATAGTGACTAATAAGCTAACCCGTGTGTTTATAGTTTTACTCCCTTAGCTTTGCTCCCTTATTTCTCTATGCAAATTAAATGTGATTAGTGAGAAGTATTCATTCCTTCTTTAATCAGATCATATCTGTTGGAGACAGCCCTTGTAGAACTTCTGAAAAGATCCATTCTTCTGTTTCCTGACAGTTTACTTCAAAATGTTATCTCTTTACATAGGATTTAGAAACACTTTGAGTTCAAGTATCCAGGGAAGTAAGCTATCGCTTCAAGAGTCAAAGAGCAAATTCCAAGGAGAAATATCAAAAAGGCAAGTTTTGGAATTTTGGTTTGAAATACTTTACAAGTGTATATCCTCCTGACATATAATTGGAGAATGGGGATCAAATCATTAGATGTCAGAGAAGCTATAAGGTATTAGCTAACCTGAACCTTCTTACTCTTGGAGCTGTGTTTCTCAAAGATCTATTGACAGACCAACTACTTCAAAAGTATTGAAATATATTAAAAGTGCATATTCCTAAAAAAACAAAACAAACAAACAAACAAAAAAAACAAAACACATTCCTGGGTCCCACACTAGACTTACTATATAATGATCTCTAGGGCCGGTGCACAGGAATTTTCACTTCTCAAAAGACTTGAAAAGTAAATAGTAGGAATTTGACAGGTAGAAAAGAGGCAGATAAGGCATTCCAGATAGAAGAAGCATGTGTGCAGGGATACGGCTTGAAAAGGCATCTCATGCTCAAGGGTCAATAAAGTGTTGTCTGTATGGTCACAGCATTGAGGCTGAGAGTGCTGAGGTCTGATTGTAAAGAGCCTCTAATGCCATATTTATATAACTTTACCATATCCAGTAGGTCAGGGCTCACAAACTGAAACCACCTTCAAGATGTAGTGGGCCAAGGCCAACCACAGAGTGTCCCATCTAAAAGGCACAACTGTAGAGATATCACATTTACAGATTTCAAGGTATACTACAAAGCTGGGGCACCTGGCTGGCTCAGTCTGTAGAGCATACAACTCTTGATCTTGGGTTTGTAAATTTGAGCCCCACATTGGGTGTAGAGATTACTTAAAACTAAAATCTTAAATGAGGCACCTGGGTGGCTCAGTTGGTTAAGCGCCCAAATTTGGCTTGGGTCATGATCTCACACTCTGTGAGTTCGAGCCCTGCGTTGGGCTCTGTGCTGACAGCTCAGAGCCTGGAGCCTGCTTCATGTTCTGTGTTTCTCTCTCCCTCTCTCTCTCTGTCTCTCAAAAATAAACATTAAAAAAAAAATTTTAATAATAAAATCTTAAAAAAAGATACACTACAAAAAATATTAATCAAAATGGTATGGTACTGGCAAAAAAATAGACACAACCACTTTTTTATACCATATACAAAATAAACTCAAAATGGATTAAAGCCGTAAGTATAAGACTTGAAACCATAAAACTCCTAAAAAAAATACACAGGCAATAATCTCTTTGACATCAATTTTAGCAATATATTTATGGGTATATTTCCTCAGGCAAGGGAAACAAAAACAAAAATAAACTATTGGGACTAGGCCAAAATAAAAAGCTTTTGCACAGCAAAGGAAACCATGAGCAAAACAAAAAGGCAACCTACTAAATGGGAGAAGATATTTGCAAATAATATATCCAATAAGGGGCTAATATCCAAAATATATAAACACTTTTACAACTCACACCAAAAAACCAATTTGATTTAAAAAACGGGCAGAGGGCCTGAATAGACATTTTTCCAAAGAAGACGTACAGATGGCTGACAGACGCATGGAAAGATGCTCAACATCACTAATTATCAGGAAAATGCAAATCAAAACCATGTGATATTACTTCACACCAGTTAGAATGGGTGATATCAAAAAGACAAGAAATAATAAGTGAGGAGGTAGAGAAAAGGGAACACTTGTGCACTGTTGGTGGGAATATAAATTGGTGCAACTACTGTGGAAAACAGTATGGAGGTTCCTCAAAAATTAGAAATACAACTATGGTAATACCACTGCTGGGTATTTACCCAGAGAAAAAAAACACTAATTCAAAAAGAAAATGCACCCCTGTGTTTATTGCAGCAGCATTTACAATAGCCAACATATGGAAGCAGCCCAAGTTGTGGGTATCGATGAATGGCTAAAGAAGATATGAGATATTTATATATTTGTATCTATATAATATTACTCGTCCATAAAGAAGAATGAGATCTTTCCATTTACAACAACATAGATGGACCGAGAAGGTGTTATGCTAAATGAAATAAGTCAGATCATGTGATTTCACTTAGATGTGAAATCTACAAAAACAAAGCAAATGAACAAACACAAAAACAAGACTCTTAAATACAGAGAACAAACTGATGGTTGTGTGGCGGTGAATGACAAAATAGATAAAGGGGATTAAGATGTACAAGATTTCCACTGGTAAAATAAATAAGTCACAGAGATGAAAAGTACAGCACAGGGAATATAGTCAATAATATTCTAATGACATTGTATGGTGACAGATGGTAATACACTTACTGTGGCGAGCACTGAGTAATGTATAAAATTGATGAATCAGTAAGTTATATGCCTGAATTTAATATAACATTGTATGTCAATTATCTTTCAATAATAAAAAGTAAAATAAATAAAAGGAGCAACCACTACTCAGGTCCAGCCAGTTGTTGCTGTGCAAGAAGTAAGTATCTAGTGTTGTCAAATATTCTGATTTTCAAAAAAAGCTAGGTGTCTAAAATTCGGTGTGACATCTCCTGACTTAAATTTTGAAAACTAATTTTTAAAAATGTGATATAATCTATAGCAACCCCCACTCCAGGTATAGTCTAGTTTTTAGTCTCCATAGTAAGCAGTAGGAAGCCTTCCAAGATACTTACGCACAGGATAAACAATTTGATGAGACAAAATTATTTGTAGATGAGATATAGGTATATGATATAGATAGATAGATAGATAGATAGATAGATAGATAGATAGATAGATTGAATTGTAGAAGGTGGGACCATGAGAAGCATGGTGGCCAGCACAAAAGACAGGTTATGGTAAGGCCTAAACTAGACCAGAGGTGATGGGAACTGAGAGGTAGTTAGATTTTTGAAACATTTCATAGATAGCACATACTACAGTAGTTGAGGAAGAGGGAAAAAATACATGGCAAGTGAGTACACAAAGATGTTAATCTGAGAATATAAGACACACAGACATTTGTAAAAGTAAATAGTAATTTTAAAAATGTTCAATTTTGGGGAACCTGACTGACTCAGTCAGTCAGTAGAGCATGAGACTTGTGATCTTAGAGTTGTGAGTTCAAGTCCCACATTGGGTGTGGAGCCTACTTTAAAACAACTTGAAGTATTTTTGCAGAAATGCGAAGTGCATCTGGATAGTGGACTTGGCGAGAAGTCATGGAGAGTAATTATAGCCACAACCAAAACTTTCCCCAAAAGAAATACTGACAACTTTTTATTCAGGGTCTAATTTACTTAAGGATTATTTATTTCTCCTAGTTTAAAAAAATACGAAATTTGTGGTGTCTCTTGGTATTTTTGCTCTTATTTAGTCATTTTACTTATCAACATCATAGAATCATAGATTTCAGAGAATTCCAGAGCTGAAGTGTGCTTAATTTAAGCATCATTTAGTTTCTCCACTGCAAGATACTTGAATCACCATCCAACGCCATTGCCATAGGTATTCATGACATCTCTACTAAAACAGCTGTAGTGACCAGGAGCTCATTCACTTCAACATGCCTGATCCGTGCTTGGATCTCTCAGACCATTCAATAGCTTTTAAGAATATTTGTCTAAAATTTGTCTTCTTACTATTTCCATTCATTGGTTCTAACTCTGAGTCATACAAAATAAATGGATTAGAAGCATCAAAGTAGAACAAAGCTGTGGGTGTAGAGAAGCAAAAAATAGGTAGAAAGTAGGAAGATAACAAAGCACGTAGACAGTTTAGTGAGCCATACTTTTAGAAGCTATAAATAATTTGGGGAGAGTTTAAAAGTGATGAACAGAAAATAAGTGGATTTAAAAGGGAATCCTTATCAAGTAGCCTCTAAAGAAAAAATTGTGCCGTAAGCTGGAACTAGAAAGAAGGCCTGTGGGACTTGAGGATTTGGGGTGGGAAGGAATCATGCTTTTCCTTTTGTACCCTTTTTGACTATTTTAATTCCTTGCTTTTGATCAAAAACAAAAAGATTCAATCCTATCAATACACGTACTTCTCTACTACCTGTATCCACTGCTTATTACTCTTTTTTTTTCTTTATATGAAATTTATTGTCAAATTGGTTTCCATACAACACCTGGTGCTCATCCCAACAGGTTCCCTCCTCAGTACCCCTCACCCACCCTCCCCTCCCTCCCATCCCCCATCAACCCTCAGTTTGTTCTCAGTTTTTAAGAGTCTCTTATGTTTTGGCTCCCTCCCTCTCTCTCTCTCTCTTTTTTTTTTTTTTTTTGGTGGGAATGCAAATTGGTCTTTATTACTCTTTACATGACTATCATATTTTAGCCTTTGAGTGTCATCTTAAATTGTCACCTCCTCAGACATGCATTCATGACTACCTTTTTAAAGTGGGTTTATGTCTTCACACTTTTTCTTGTAATATTACTCAATTAATTTCCTTCATATAACTTCAGGATCTATAATTATGTGTATTTATTGTTTACTCATTGTCTGCTCTTCTACTAGATGATAACTCCCTCAGGATTTGTTTACCTCTTCATACCTAGCTCCTAGTACAATATCTAGCATATGGTAGTGAATAATAAATGTTTTTTAATGAATAAATTTAATACAGAAGATTGAAGGTGAATCCTAGTGTAGTTTTAGATTGGAAGATAAATAAAGGTGTCTATCTACAGTGAGACCAGAGCAGGGAAAGGAGATTAAAAGTTGAGCCAGGTGAGATTTAGAAAAGATTTACAGACTGCTAGGTAATAGAAAATTAAGCATGAGACCCAATTTTAAGGAAAATTACTGACTGATTACTTCTGTAGCCTTTTAAAAATAGTATTTTTATCTAATTTGAAATATATATAGATTGGGGGACACCTAGATGGCTCAGTCAGTTAAGCGTCCAACTCTTGATTTCTGCTCAGGTCATGATTTCATAGTCGTGAGATCAAGCCTTCCGTCCAGCCCTGCCCTGAGCATGGAACCTGCTTAAGATTCTCTCTCTCCCTCTCCCTCTGCCCCTCCCCTGCTTGTGCTCACACTCTTCCTCTTTCTCAAAAAAAAAAAAAAAAAAAAAAAAATTAAAAAAATATGTATAAAGTGTTATTTTGTCTAAAGGAAAGGAGATAACACCAGATTTTCCATGAGTCTAAGAAACAGCATCTTTTTTTTTTGTAATAAATATGAAAGACTATAATCATCTTCCCCAAAGAATCACTATTGATCTAATTAAGATGGTTTGTTTCTCTTATTCCCATATTTTACAAATAATTAATTTTGATTTTTAGTGTTGTTTCATCACATGAGAAGCCAGATATTTATTTATCAGATTCTCCTGTGTTCAAGTTTGATGCATCCTCCATGACAAAATTGCCTCCACAAGCTGGAAATGCAGATATTGTAAGAAGCACTTCATTGTTTTTCTTTTAAATTCTGCCTGAAGAGTTAAACTTTCAGTGATTGCCTTTTTTTCTGTTTTCCTCAAAATATAGGTCTGTTTACAAGAAAGAAAACAGCAGAGTCTGTCACCAGAGATTGAAAAGCTGTGCTTTACTCACTCTAAAAAAATACCAAATTCTTCACATTTTATTGAGAAAGTGGATTTCTTTATTAGCAACAATGAATGTAAAAAGGAAATTGATTTCAGGTAAGAATTCTTTAAAGTCTTTCAAGACTATACCAATAAAAACTTTCTGTGAAGAAATTCAGCATTCCTTTTTCCTTGATTCATTTTAAAGATAACCTAAACATTTTATTTACTTAAAGACATTGAAAAGTTATACCCCTGGTGACCTAAACCCTTAAGACAATTCATAATTTTAAGTATGTCAGTTTTTGAGAATATATGTTTGATACTTTTAATTAAAATATATTTTGTTGCTAAACTTTTTTTTTTAAGGATTTGAACACAACATGTTGATAATGTAAACTGTAAAATTACTAAAATCCAAATGAGATTTGCTAGTTTTTCAAAAGTTCAAGTTGTATTTTAGCCATGGAGCTTTTTCACGATTGTACAGGTTCGATGAAAAGTCATATTAAGTCAAATTAGTGCCCCCATGACTGGTCACTTCTATGGCTAACTATAGCAATTTCTCTATCTCTCTTTAATAGTCAAGGTTTACAGACTTGTTCACATATTGATTAAATATTACTTTTTTAAATGCTTAAAGAAATACCTAAGATGTTTGATCCCTACTTCTCACAGTTTATGAAATCTGATTTCCCCCCAACAGACTTCTTAAGGTTATGCATATTGAAGTTCATTTGATATATTACCTCTCAGCAATCTATATATATTTCTATATTTGCTTTTCCCCCCAGTAGGTATCATCCCGATGATGAAGCTGAGGAAATAAAGTCTTTTCTGGGAATATTTGATGGTATTTTCTAAAACAAACCAAAAAATTTTATCTTATATTAATAAGACAAAGTATAAAGACATCCAGTTATAAAGCAAGCATTTTATTTTTTAAAGGTAGTTCATAATTGTTCAATTTTTTTTTCTCTTGGATTTGATCAGTTCTGTTGACTGATTTGCAACAAAATATTTGGACAGATTCATTTTCCTATTGTAACTTCATGAAAAGCACTCTCACAGTGGGTTTGTTTCAGTAAGCTGAAAATTAAGTTGCTCTTAGCAATTATTTGGTTATTAAATACATCTTGATTGGATTTTGACAGGAACTAATTAAAAAATTGTTCTTCAAAAACAAAAAACAAAAAAAAATTATTCTTAATTTTCTCAACAAGAAGAAAGGTAGTCTATGAAAAGAAATGATGCTAGGTTACTGAATCTGTTTATTGTATGGGTTATTCACCAATACTGTTTTGTTTTACTAAATATTTTTAAGAATCTGTGGCTGTCTGAACCTGTTGTTATATAACTTCAAATAATAATAAATGAAACATTAATCAACATAGATTGTTTTCCTTTAGCTTGTTTTCCAGTATGGTGAATCCTAAAACTTTGTTACGTTGACCTTTAGCAAACACTATTTCATGTTATTTTCCCATGAATTTTCTCTCAAATTTATTGATATTTATTGATAAGTAGTGTATAGGCAGTCTAAGAAGTGTTTTTTATTCTATTTATTTATAGATACAGGTGAAGTTGAAGTCCACTTAAGAAATTTTAGGAATTTAGGGGCATCTGAGTGGTTTAGTTGGTTAAGTGTCCGACTCTTGATTTCAGCTCAAATCATGACCTCACAGTTAATGAGTTCAAGCTCTACATTGTGCTCTGCACTGACAGCACAGAACCTGCTTAGGATTCCCTCTCTCTCTCTCTCTCTCTCTCTCTCTGCCCCTCCCCCTCTCAAGCTCGCTCACTCTCACTCTCTCTCAAATAAATAAATAAATAAATAAATAAATAAATAAATAAAAGAAATTTTAGGAATTTTTCTTTAAGCATAAAAGCCTTAGAGATGAGAAAAGTAGAGAAGAGAAACTTCCAGATGAGATTGTTGTTATTATCATTGGTAAACATTTATGAGGCATCATATATTAAGCATAGAGAAAAAGCTTAAAACAAAACTAAGAAGCTTTATTACCATGTTGAAAAATAAGAGCAACCAGTTCCTTTATTTTAGTCATCTTTACAATTGGCATGTTTCTGCATCTGAATCAATCATGCTACAACCTTTAAAGGTTATTAAACACCATTAAAATGAAAAATTGGTGCACTGCAATCTGCTCATCTTGCATACATAGACTGTGACACTAAAGAAATAGCAATTTAATTCAACAAGGCTTATTATGATCTGCTAAGCAAAAGCACTCTGCTTGATACTGCAAAGGAAGCAAATGATGAAAATACTGTTTTTGCTCTCATGGAGCCTACTTTACATTCTGGGAGAGAAACTAAGACATATAGTAGTGCAATAATAAAATACAGAATACATTAGAGCAGTGGTTCTCAAGCTTCAGGGTACATTGCAGTCATCTAGAGGGCTTGTTTGGAAACAGAATGCAGGGAACCATACGCAGAGTTTCTGACTCAGTAAGTCTGGGCTGGGACCTGAGAATGTGCATTTCTAACAAATGCCCAAATAAATGCTGATGTTGCTGGTCCAAGGATTGCACCTTGAGAAACACTGCAATAGAGGTTTAAAGAGCTCTGGGAGTTCATAGGAGAGAGAACATAATCCTGACCATAGAGTCGGGGAAGCCTTTATACAGGAGTTAAATTTTTTTTTAATTTTTTTTAATGTTTATTTATTTTTGACAGAGAGAGAGACAGAGCATGAGCAGGGGAGGGGCAGAGAGAGAGGGAGACACAGAATCCGAAGCAGGCTCCAGGCTCTGAGCTGTCAGCACAGAGCCTGACACGGGGCTCGAACTCACAGACCGTGAGATCATAACCTGAGCCGAAGTCGGAAGCTCCACCAACTGAGCCACTCAGGCGCCCCTATACAGGAGTTAAAATTTGAGCTGAGCTTTAAAAGATGAAAATGATCTTGATGAACAAACACATGAGAGAAGAACCTTCTGGCAGAGGAAACAGCTTGAGCAAAGCTCCTAGGGAGGAAAATATCTATTTGGGGAATAATGAATAGATAATATTAAACATAGGTTAGTGTTGTAGGAGGTGTTTGAAATGTATCTTAAGGCCAGACTGTGGAAGACTTTAAATGCTAAGAAACCTGAGCTTTATTCAGCAGACAAATGTTTCCCAAACTTGCCTGATCATAAGAAACATATGGATAATATATTAAATATAAAAATTCCTAGACCTTACCTGTTTCAGAATTGCCAGGTGAAAGGGACTGGGAATTCTATAGTTTTAACAAGACTTCAGGTTGTTCTTTATTATCAAGCCAATTTTGGAAACACATGGGTAGGTTCACTTCATAAGTAAAACAAATAGCAAATTAACAGCTTTATCATAGACATGCCTTATTTTGTGTAAGTGTTTACCTGGAAAGTTAAATGTAGTAGTTCTTAAGAAGTAGACTGATCTCTTAAAGGAGTCTAGTCACTGGGTATTCTTTCCATGAGTGAATAACCCTACAGTTTCCATTTTGTAGCGTAAGGTTTAAATACATTTCGATGAACCACACAACAGAGCTTTACACAAAAATCTTTGTTGGATTCAATTTTTTCATCTTTTTTTTTTCAGTTAAAAAAGTCCTTAACAGGCTGTATTTTTCTCACAGTGTTGGCATAATGGCTCCTACCTCATAGGTATGAAACAAGAATTTAATAAGCCACTGCGTAGGACGCTTTTAGTTTAGGGACTGATGCATAATATGTTCTTAGTAAGTGGTAGTTGTTCATACTTAAAAAATATCCTTAGCAGTACTTTATTTTATTATTATTATTTTTCAAAGTTTATTTATTTTTGAAGGAGAGAGAGTGCAAGTGGGCCAAGGGCAGAAAGAGAGGGAGACACAGAATCCAAAGCAGGCTCCAGGCTCTGAGCTGTCAGCACAGAGCCTGAAGCAGCCCACAAGCCATGAGACCATGACCTGAGCCAAAGTCGGACACTTAACTGACTGAGCCACCCAGGCGCCCCTACTGAGCAGTACTTTAAATAGCCCATGGGGAAGGGGTGAAATAATACAAACAGACTGTCCCCAACTTCTGTCTGGACTCATAGTTTTTTAACTTTATGATGGTGTGAAAATGATATGCATTCAATAGAAACCATACTTGGTCTGTGAATTTTGATCTTTTCCCAGGCTGGTGATATGCATAGGATACTCTGTGGCAAGGTTGGGCAGGAGCAAGGAGCTGCAGCTCCCAGTCAGCCACAGGACCATGAGGATAGACAACCATACACTGACAAACCATTTTGTACCCATGCAACCAAACTGTTTTACTTTCAGTACAGTATTCAATAAAGTACATGAAATATTCAACACTCTGTTATGAGATAGGCTTTGTGTGAGATGATTTTGTGCAACTGTAGGCTAATATAATTGTTCTGAGCATGTTTAAGACAGGCTAGGCTAAGCAATGATGCTCAGTATGTTTGGTGTATTAAATGTTTTTTAAAAGATGTTTTATTGGGGTGCCTGGGTGCCTCGGTCAGTTAAGCATCCAACTTCAGCTCAGGTCAGGATTTCATGGTTCATGAGTTCGAGCCCCACTGACAGCTGTACTGACAGCTCAGAGCCTGGAGCCTGCTTCAGATTCTGTGTCTCCCTCTCTTTTTGCCCCTCCCCCACTCATGCACGCGCGCATAAAAATGTTTTATTTATTTTTTTGAGAGATAGAGAGAGAGAGAGACAGAGTGTGAGCGGGGGAGGGACAGAGAGAGAGGGAGAGACAGAATCGCAAGCAGGCTCCACGCTATCAGTGGAGCTCCAGTGCAGGGCTCGAACCCATGAACCGTGAGATCATGACCTGAGCCAAAATCAGAGTCAACACTTAACTGACTGAGCCACCCAGGCACCCCAAATGCATTTTTGACTTAATGGTGTTTTCTACTTATAATGGGTTCATCAGGATATAACCTTATCGTAAGTGTAAGTCAAGGAAAATCTGCATTCATTTGTCATATTTGAATTGCAGTAAGTTGCATAGGACTTGACAAATGAACTCTTTGACTTTCCATAGATGAATCATCCATAGAAATTTTCTCTTGGACCTCCCTCCTATGTACACTTCCTCATGCTTTCAGGTAGATTGCTCTATCTCTGTCCCCTCCTCACCAGCATTCTTAGTTGTTTTATGGTCAGAGCATATATATCTATTTTAGTATTACCTTAAGTAAAATGTAATTAGAAAATAAATCTTCTGGGGCACCTGGGTGACTCAGTTGGTCAAGCATCTGATTTCGGTTCAGGTCATGATCTCATGATTTGTGAGATCGAGTCCCACAAAATGTTCCATACTGACAGCATGGAACCTGCTTGGAATTCTTGCTCTCCTCTCTCTCTGGTCCCCCCAGATCATGTGCACACGTGCAATTCTCTCTAAATAAATACACATTAAAAAATAAATCTTCAAATTCTATTATAATGCATTCCAAAACCAGATAGAAATGATTGCTAAATTATTCACAGTTTACTCCTTAGTAGGGTCACACAAAGTGTCTCTTTACTTTGACCCCATTTCTAGAAAACACTCTCATCAAGGATAGTTAGGGAGCTACTCCTTGAGGACCTGTAGCCTAGGGGTTATATGGATAACACCTGTGGCATCTTACATCGGAACAGGTGTCGATATAAAGAACCTCTTGGGGTGCCTGGGTGGCTCAGTCGGTTGAGTGTCTGACTTTGGCTCAGTGTGAGTTCAAGCCCCGCGTGGGGCTCTGTGCTAACGGCTCAGAGCCCGGAGCCTGCTTCAGATGCTGTGTCTCTGTCTCTGTCTGTATCTCCCCTGCTCACACTCTGCCTCTCTCTCTCTCTCTCTCTGAAAAATAAACATTAAAAAAAATCTTTTTTAATTTAAGAACTTCTACTTTTGTGGGACTAGAGAAGATACCAGTGAGGAGAAAGTTAGGGCAAAGAGAAGTAAACTAAACTAAGTTTACTAAGTTTATTATGTAAATAGTCTAAGAATTTCAACGTGGGTTTTGGTTAGTGGAACAAACAAAACAAAAAGAAAGGAAAATGCTGGCACTTCTTATCCTTTAGCTTGTCACTTCCTGGCTGCCAGTAGTTAAAGGCCTTGCCACTCGACGTCTGATCCAAAGACCAGTAATAGGAGAAACTCTTTGGAGCTGGAGTTAGAAGTTCTCAGGCCTCACTCCAGAACTACTGAACCAGAATCTGCATTTTAACAAGATCCTGGGTTGGTTACATGCACGTTGCATTGTGAGAAGCACTTATTTAAGGTGGAAAGGAAAGGAAAGGAGGCAATATCAGAATTTTAAGAGAATCCATTCCAGAAGACAACTAGAAGAGTAATGATGATTAGTTGGTTTTCTGCACATATATTTCCTATTTTAAATGTAATATGGTGATATCACTCTTGTTTAATTGCCTTTCAGTATAGGTTGTTTTCTTCACCAACTGTGTAAATTATCTTTATAATTCCCATGCATCAACTGGGTATTTTTTTTTTATGTAGCTTGAGAGGCACTTAGATGCTCTATAGAGTTTTGTTTTAATTAACATAATAAAAGCCGATAATTCAAAAGAGCAATCTTTGTCTTGCTTATTTTCACATTTCAGTTCAGAAACCTTTCCCTAAACTAACATATGCCTTAAAACTTCTTACATATTTCAGCAAAACAGAATGAAACAAACAAACAAAAAAAACCCAAACCCCATACTATTCTGAAAGATTTAGAAAAATGTGCATAAACCTGCACTCATATATGTTGTAACTATAATTTTTTTTTATCAAAAAAGGAATGAAAATTCAGCTGATATTAGCATTTTGCCCATTGAAGCACATCCTTATGACAGTAGGTGGCTTCAATCCTTTAGAAAGTACACACACAATAAAGTCATTATTCTGGGGTTTGTTTCTGTATTGATCAGTTTGGAAATGTAAACCTTTTACCATTTAGAAATTTTTAAAAAATTTGAAATTTAAATGAATTTTACTACAATATTTTTTCTCATTTCGTTTATTAAAATATTAGCAGTACAAATTATTCAGGTTGCAATTTATCAAAAGATCAACTCAGATGAAGTCCACATTAAAAAAAAAAGGACAAACATAAACCAAAAACAATGAAAAGAGGAAGACAACAAAAAGATTTATCAGCAAGACTCTACAACTTAAAATTTGAGACAAAATGGAAACGAACTTTCCACAACTCACTCATCCACTATTGTCTTCAAGTGTTCTAGAGCTGGACTCATAGTCAACTTTTTTATGGTCAAAGTTTTAATTTTTATCATGTACGTGGTCATTTTGTTAACCCTTTGATTTTTGGTTTTCCTTTTCCACTGAGGATATGGACTTTGCATGCTCCTTATTTTTCAATGTGAAGAACTTTAATTCTTTGTCCTACTTTGTTCTCATTTTAAGAATGACTTTGATCTCTATCAGCCTTTCCCCCCTGTTATTATTTGGGCTGTTAGGATGTTTTTAAGAGTAGATTCTTTTCAGGGCACCTGGGTGGCTCAGTAGGTTGAGAGTGAGACTTCGGTTCAGGCCATGATCTCATGGTTCTGTTTGTGGGTCTGAGCCCTGTGTTGGGCTCTGTGCTGACAGCTAGGAGGCTGAAGCTTGCTTCGGATTCTCGCTCTCTCACTTTCCCTCTCTCTCAAAAATAAATAAATATTAAAAAAAAAAAAAAGATACATTCTTTTCTGACCTTCAGCATTTTCTTTCCAGTGTGAACTTTCTTGGTTTCTGTATTTTTTGTTGTTTCTGCTTTGATTTTCTTCTCTCTCTGAGTTCCATAAATCTCTCCTCCTTCTTTTTTTCTTGATGTTACTTTTCTCTGCTTTATGACCTTCCCCTCTTGTACCCTGTTCTCTGTATCTGTGGGACTCCTTGCTTCTGCTGCTAGTTCTATCAGGGCTTCTAGATTGTACCCTTCCACTCCAGCCCTATGCTTCTTTCTCTCATTCTACCATTGTAACTGGTTTTCCTTTGGGGATGCTTTATTTTGTAGTTTTACCCTGTACACCACTTTCTTCTCTGACAACCACAAGCACTTTAAAGATACCGTATAAATGTTTCTCATAATATCCCTTTGATACTGGGGTCAGATAAAAGAACCTCACCTTGTGGGTGACAAAATTGAGTTGATTCTCCAGGTCACATGTTTCTTAAACTATTAAGAAGTGGCATCTGGTTTACAGTCTTCTTGTAGCTGGTAGAATTAATTTTTGTTGAAAAAATGGGACCATTTTATTGTATTTCAGCCTCACCTCAACTATGGAAAAAGAAGAAAAGCTCTTTCTTTTCTTTTTTAGAATCCTGCTGGGCACCCTGTCTCCTATGTGTTTGTTGGAGCCCAATTCCTTCCTGATGAGAGTGAGGTACTAGGAGGAGGGCTGAGGCCCCAGGAGGAGTGAGGACAGAGGAGTAACTGTTGATGAGTGATGACCATGTAACTGTTTGCCTTTGGTTGTATCACGTTCCCTTCTAGACTATGTGCATCTGTTATTTGTCTCACTTTTATTATGATCATGCTCACTTGCTCTTTGATTTCTATTTAAACTTCTCTTTAATTTTACCCCTTTCCTGATCTTTTCCTTTAGACTTTGACTTTTCTTTAACAGTCTCATGATCCCTTCCTTTACTCCTTGACCCCATATTCTTTTCTTCATGTCCATTATACTTTGTATTATGTTTTTTTTTTCTTTTTTTGTATTATGCTTTTCTTAACTCTGATTTCTGTTTGCTCTTATTGCCTCTTTTAGATTTGGCCCCTTTTTCACCTTGTTTTTATTATATTATCTTTTTTTCTGAATTTCTTCGGATGTCTCTCTCGTTGCTGTTAGATTTATGGTCTTAAACTTTCTTTTCCTCTTTTTGTTTGGACTCTTGGACACATGCCTATGGTCAGTTATATTTTTCTCTTTTACTCCAACTGGGCTTCTTTGATTTTCTTTTGTTTCAGTTTTAGCTAACTCATTCTTAAGCTCCTTTGATTCATCTTTCACCATTGGATACCCTCATTCTTTGAGCTTTCTGAATCTCGTGCCTCCACTGTGAAGTAGTCTCACTACATCTGAAACGATCCCTTGAACTGGATCTGGAAGGAGTTTGATAATGTTGTTGTTCTATTTCTTTAATTTTATTGCCAGACCTAGTAACTGAAAGTCTCCTCTGCTGTGAAGTAGGCTGGAAGTTAGGTAGATCAATCAATCTCTCTCTCTCTCTCTCTCTCTCTCTCTCTCTCTCTCTCTCTCCCCTCTCTGTTTTCTTTGCCATCAGCTCTGGGAGCACTTTTTCTAATTAAGAATCAATTTTCAGGCATAGGAGGGAACTCTTCTGGATAAACAATACACTTGTGTTATGCTTTAAGATTTTCAGCCTCACTTTCACTAGATGTGATTTTCTTTTCTTTCTATTGTGTGTGGGGGGGGGCATTTTTCCTACGTTTATTTTCTTTTTTTTTTTTAAAGAAAATTTAAGAGAAATTTTAAAATTTCTTTTCAGAAGCACTTTTAGAATCAGAATAGGACTGAGAATCTCTTGAGCTATATGAGTCACTGGATGGGGAGGGAGGAGGAGGAGGATTTATGCATTTTTTTCTTTCTTTAGTTTGGGAATTAGCCCTCCACAACTGAGTGTCTACCTCAGCAAATGGTTTGCTCACTGCATCTGTTTTCTGGTTTTCTCTCTTGCACGACTTCTTGCAGAGAAGTCATTTGCCCCCAAAACAACATGATACCCATCTAAATGAGGAGCTGTTTTTGTTAGGAAGAACTGTGAACCGTTTGTATCCTTCCTTCTTTCACTGATAAGAGAGATTCTGTCTTGTGTTTAACAATGAAATTCTCGTCTTCAAAATATCCTCCATTTTCTTCACTGAAGTCACCACCTGACTTCACCTATGAAGTCACAACCATAATATCTTTGACAATACTGTGAAAAAGAAAACTCTTATAATGGCCCCTGAGTGAATATCCCTGACCCCTTTTCACTTGTAAAAAAACAATGAAATTCATCCCATGTTTGGGGGAACACATCAGAAAAAAATTCAAAGACAACTCTTCCAGCAGGTTGATTATTAATGGCAATGTCAAAACAAAACAAAACAAAAAAAAAACTCGTAAAACATTGAGGATGCTGAATCATTGTTCCAATGGCTCCAATACTTAAATCTTTAAATAGAGAAAAATCAGGAACAAACTGATTCAATCAAGGACAACTGATCCAATCCTTTTGCTCCTGTACTGGTAACACTCTCCTCTCCCTGGGATCCTGTCCTTCAGAACTGCACTGATGTACGTCAGAACTACACTGCCCAGAAAAGGCACTAAAGTCCACTACTACAATCACCTTTACTGATTAATTCACTACAAAAGTTTTATTTTACTCTTAAAATTACTTTAATTTTTTCTTTCCGTTGTTATCTGATACATTTTTAAATAGGGAAATAATTGAATGGTACAATAAAACAAACCTTAGATTCTAATTCAGAATTTCAACTTATAGCACTAGAAAACAGCCCACTAAAATACTAAATTACTTACCCATAGTAGAATTACTTGCCCTTGGCAGAACCAGAATTGAACCCAGGTTGGTATTATACTTTTCCTACTTTAATTCCTATTCTTAAGCAATGAGGTTATACCTCATACTTACTTTTGTAAACTTTTTATCTTTTATCATAAATGTAAAATGTACTTCACTCTCTTCTTCCTTAAATGTATTAAGGAATTCTTTTCTATCTATGAGGCAAAATAGTTAAATTCTAAATACAATTTAGATAGAAGTACAGTTATTGCTATACTTATAGTTTTGAAATATTGCACACGTATAAATTTTAGTATATGTATTGTAGATTAGAATGGTCTTGCTATGCATCACTGTTTGAAAATGACCAAATATCTTATGGTTCTTTCATTGAACATAGTGATTGAAGAGCTGCTTTATACTACCTATATTAGAAAGATGAATATGAGCAGGTCATGTTTCAAGGGACCCATAGATGATCCAGGTAACAATGATCAAAATGCAACAAAAACATAGGCCTTTTAAAGTTATCAAGGTGTTTTTTTTTTTTTTAATGTTTGTTTATTTTGAAAAAGAGCAGGGGAGGAGCAGTGATAGAGAGAGAGGGAGAATCCCAAGCAGGCTCCACACTGTCACTGCAGACGCCCGACACGGGGCTCGATCCTATGAACTGCGAGATCATGACTTAAGATCAAAAGTCAGACGTTTAACCAAGTGAGCCACCCAGGTACTGCTAAAGTTATCAATGTTTTTAAAAAATTAATATCATCACCATCAAATTACATTACCAACATGTTTTTTTCTAGACTCTACAAAAGATTTATAGTGTCTGGACTTCTTATGGAGGTAACATGCAGACATAGTCAAATCTTTGAAAAGGAAGGCTACACATTCTTTTAGATAGTGGATTATAAAAAGTTAGAGAATGGAGTGACTTTGGAAAGGAGCAAGAGATCACAGTACAGATTGACAAATTCTGGAAGGAGAAGGGAATAAAGGGATTGAAGAAATGAGTCATGGGCATCTGACAGGTTGGAGTCAGGATCATTTACATGCATATATGGTATGTAATTAAAATGTACAATTTGGGTGAAAGGAAATTACAGTCGAGAACTTATCAGTGTATAAAGTAACCCATGTTTCTAATGAAAGAAAAATATTTTAGTTGGAAGACTTATTCATTATGGGAAGTTAAAGTATTTAAAATTTAAAATAGTTTTAGATGGGAATGATAAAACATATATCCTTCCCTACTTTAATGTATTTTTGAGATATTAACCAACGTTGTTGTTATTTTGTTTTGTTTTGTTTTTCCTGTTGTCTCCTTCATTGAGGCAGCTAAACTGTAAACTAGATGTTCCTCAAGGAAGGGTTATCAAATCCTTGAATTTTAAAATTTCAAATCTAAGATCCAGACTTGAGATAAAATAATTTGAAAAATACCTGATGGGTCAAAACCTATTTTTCCTGCCCCCCAAGACTGAAGATTCTCTAGACTTGGAGAAAAGGAGAGAATTCAGTGGAAAAGAAAAGAGCTCAGATGCTGGGTACCTGAAAGAAGACCCGGGCTCAGCTTTCTCTTGGATTTATTCTAAAGTCATGTGTGGTAAGATTGGGGGAAAAATAGAATACTCCTCTCTGCTCAATTTTAGAAATTTAAGAGCAGAAGGAATGTCACTATTCCTGTGTACTTTGAGAAGGCGGCAAGACCCCAGAGTTCTCCCTCACTCCCGCATGCCGATGGCACAGAGCAATAGGGTAGAGATGGTGGTGTGGTAGGTTAATGTTAAAGGGGAGACTGAGGTAGCCTTGTAGAGTCCCTGTGGGCATGTAGAGCAGCAGAAGCATTTCCCATGAGCCAAAGGCTACTATAGGGATGAGATAGGGCCTGTTGGTGCCACATTCCTTTTCTCACTCTCCCAGAAGTCACAGAAACTAGTGTCCAACACAAGGAGTACACAGCTGTAAACTTTGTGGACTGCCAATCAGGACCAGGATGTGTGCCTCATCAGATAGTAGCACAGAGAGGATGACAACTAACAACAGGAGATGGTCTCCTGGATCATAAACACAATCCCAGCATAAGGGGAGGGGAGACCGCATTGATGGAGATTGATTTCCAACATCTAGTGGAATGGGGGTTTGCAACAGAGACTAAAAGTTGGCATTTCTTGCATACTTGAGTTTATGATCTTAAACTTGGACCCACTATATTATTAACAGTGATAGGTTTGTGAAAGAAGTCTCATTTTGTAATATCATTAGTAACAAGTAACATCTTCAGATTCAATATGATCTACCAAAAGCATTATGACATACTAATGTCAACTGGTGTAGAAACTCAGATCTGAATCTCAGTCATCAGGTAGAGATTTTGCTCAGGTGCTAAACATATCTTCTCTTTTTAAAAAAAGCAAAATAGAACAAAACAGTACTAGCTAACATTACTAAGTATATGTCCTGTACTTTGTCCTAAGCCCTATGGATGGCATATTTAATCCTTTCAATAGTCCTATGAGGTAAATACACTCATTATGCATGTATTTTATGCATGCAAAAGCTAAATGTATTGCCAAAGGTTGCAAATCTTGAACTTTATGTGATTTGAGAACCTTTGCATAATCATTTTGCTGTTCTGTCTAGAATGAAGTACTGAAGTACTACATCTTTAAAGTTACATCCAATCATCAAAATCCATGTTTTTCTAATCTTCAGAGTTTTCCTGTTGGAGAATTTAAGGCAAATTCAAGGAGGCTCTTAGTCAAGACACATTCTACAGTCTCTGTCTCTGGTTTCCAGAGAAGCAAGATGACCATGACCTTCTCCATAGATGTACCGATCATTGAACCAAGCCTTCCCCTTTACACGTCACCTATTGACACGAGTAGACATCTTTTCTTCCCATTTGGCTCTGAAACTTCAGGTCTCTATTTTGATTTTTAGTTTTTACACTTAAGCTACTGTATTTTAGTTTGTTTCTCTGACCTGCCTCTCCCAAGGCTATTTATCTTCCCTAGATCGATGACTTCATTCCGAAACCCAGTATTTTGAAAAGAGAGGGGAAAAAAGGAGGCCCTGTTTTTAACAAAATACTCTTAAAAAGGGAAACTTGGGGGTTTTTTTTGCGTTTTTGTGTGTGGTGTTTTGTTTTGTTTTGTTTTGCCAATGCTGTGTTATAAAGCTTCCCTGCTGCTAATCCATGAAAACTAGCCTAAAGGGGCGCCTGGGTGGCGCAGTCGGTTAAGCGTCCGACTTCAGCCAGGTCACGATCTCGCGGTCCGTGAGTTCGAGCCCCGCGTCAGGCTCTGGGCCGATGGCTCGGAGCCTGGAGCCTGTTTCCGATTCTGTGTCTCCCTCTCTCTCTGCCCCTCCCCTGTTCATGCTCTGTCTCTCTCTGTCCCAAAAATAAATTAAAAATGTTGAAAAAAAAAAATTTTAAAAAAAAAAAAAGAAAACTAGCCTAAATAAGAGAGGAGACACAGCTTTTTGTGACCTCTTCTGGGATTATAGTACTTCAGTCATATCTGCTTGGAATATAATTGTCATCTGGTTATTTTTCTCCATAATATATAGTTACATGTGATTTTTTTCACACCTCTCATTTAGGAATATATTGTTTTGAAGAAAAGTTTGAAAGTTAAACACAAACCTTTACTGAGAGTATTTGATTATCTATCTTATAAAAATATGACTGAATAAAGTTACACCTGAAGTTCTATTTTTATCCTTAAATTAAAGTTTAAAGAAAGGAAAGGGATTAGCAGTTATTATTAGATTTTTATGTTAAAAATTATGAACTTTCAATATATAAATTTCAGGTTTTTCCCAATAGGCTTTATTACTTCTTCTGATTGTCTTTTCATTTTCATGTGCTGTCCATCAACCAACTGTTTCCTATCCTTTTGGGATTTTCCTCAATTTCTGTTTGCATTACAATGTCGTATTTCTTTTATTTTAAATGACTTTAATTTCATTTTTAATATATAGTGAGAACACACTGTAATAAGTTCATTTCACTACTTTTCAGTTTCAAAATAACTTTGTCTTTTGAAATTTCTGCCTCCTAAATTAAGTCAAGCATTTCAGAGACTTCATAGAAAGAAACATTCTCTTTTCTCTTTAAAAGAATTCCATGTGTCTAAGCACTTTTATAAAGTAGAGGTGTTTAGTAACATAGAATCTCCAGTGTAATAAATATTTCTCCATTGGGATATTTCTATTGGCAAAATTATGTAAAGCAATTTATAGCTTCATGCTCTTATAAGAAAGATTGTTTTCTTTCTCTTCTTTCTTCACAATAAAAAGAGCTTTATTAGATTTTTTCTGATTATGAAAGCACATGCTTATTTACAATAACTATACTATAAAAATAATTCAGCAGTTACATGCAGTAGACTTGTACACCTAGCAACATAGATCTGAAACACATAGTACTAGGTGGAAAATGTAAGAAACAGGATGAGAAACCATCTAAGTAAATTTAAAATATCTGTACAAAAAAAATTTTTTTAGGACTATACAAACAAAATAAAAGATTTATATTAAATGCATTAGGATAGTTGTTAGTGGGGGTGGTTTGGGTGATCTAAGTAGGAAATGGGGTTCAAAGATAGTAAAAGAAGAAATTTCAGATAATTTAAAAGTACGAGGAATTTAAAATCACCCTCAATTCCACTCCTTGATAATATCACAGCACATAGTTTGGAATATAGCCATCTAGGTAACACACACATACACATGCATACACATACACATGCATGCACACACACATTTTAAAGTGGGATTATAATCTGTTTTTAATCTTATTTTCATTAAACAGTATAATATAAATCTGTTGTTATAAATCATTTTTAATGTAGTACGTGCATGGATCTGCATAACCTATTCAATGACTACCCCATGGATGTATATTTAGGTTTTTTCCAGTTCTTTTTAATGACTAATGTTACAATTAACATTCTTATACATATATCTTTATCTACTTGCCTTTCACTAGAAATGCCCATTTAAATTATTGAAACAGGGCACCTGAGTGGCTCAGTCGGCTAGTCGTCCGACTTAGCTCAGGTCATGATCTTGCAGTTCATGAGTTCAAGCCCCACATCGGGCTCTGTGCTGATGGCTCGAAACCTGTAACCTGCTTCAGATTCTGCGTCTCCCTCTCTCTCTGCTCCTCTCCCTCTCATGCTCTGTCTCTCTTTCAAAAATAAACATTAAGAAAAATTTTAATTATTGAAACAAGTTGTCAAACTGCCTTCCAGAAATACCATTTTCACATTCATAATATGAAACTTTCTGATTCTCACAAGGTGTTAAAGCTTAGGGGCGCCTGGGTGGCGCAGTCGGTTAAGCGTCCGACTTCAGCCAGGTCACGATCTCGCGGTCCGTGAGTTCGAGCCCCGCGTCAGGCTCTGGGCTGACGGCTCGGAGCCTGGAGCCTGTTTCCGATTCTGTGTCTCCCTCTCTCTCTGCCCCTCCCCCGTTCATGCTCTGTCTCTCTCTGTCCCAAAAATAAATAAAAAACGTTGGAAAAAAAAAAAAAAAAAAAAAAAAAAAGCTTAAAACACTTGTAAAACAAACAGCAACAAAATTATCTCCATATTCCAGGCCATCCAAATGTCCCGATCTCCTCAATAGAATTAATTTGCTCACTTAGTACCTTCTGTTCAGTGGGAGGTCAAAGACTACAAACCATGTTAATGTCATTACACAGCTGACTATTTAGCACTGCCTTGGTCTGACCTATACATCAGGGACTGAGTGAACTACCAGAGAAAAGCGGAAAGGATGCAGATTCACTTAAGTAGCACATCAACTTTTTTGCACTTGTACATGCATCGGAATCTTGAATGTCAAAAAAATTAAAGTCTTTACTTACTAATAGTGGGATCTATATTCTAAGTAGTTGTGAGTGTCTGTTTTTCAACTTCATTCCTAAAGTGGCTTTTATTTTGTTTTGAAGGTTCTGACCTCATTGGCAACAGTCAAATTCATTTTCAAACATAGCCTCCCAATCAGACAACAATTCCAGCCTGGTGGGGTGGACAGAGCTGGGCTGTAGAGCTAGGCTGACCCTGGGCTGTGTGCAAAGTCATGTGGCCGCAGGACCTTAGGCTAGTTACTAAACTTGTCTATTTCCTCATGGTATTACACAGAGGTAAGAACCTCCACTGGGTTGTATCTCCAGTATCTAGAACAAATATATCAACAAATATTTGTTCGTTCATTCAAGGTAACAATTAGCAATAATGAATGTGAAACGTCTGGAATCTAGAAAATACTAAGTGGTAGCTATTGTCATATTAAGATAAAGTAAAGGGATGTTGTTGAAGGAGAGAAGCTGAAAGCAATGAATTTCAGATAGTCTGGATTGCTGGTGAGAACCCAAGATCAGGTTCTAGGACCACTGTGAGTTTGGAAATGTGGAAATTAATATTGACAGCTTGGAAGAAGAAAAGGAGTTGCTCTGAATTAGGCTCAGCATTCAGGGTTACCAACAGCCCGTCAAAATGGAAAATACCTATGTGGCTTTTAACCAGGTGTGAATGTGAATAATCAACTCATCAAGGTAAAGTCTTTAAGCTTTTTCTACCCGGTATCATTGCTATACCTAAACCCATATTGCAGGAAGAACTGCTAAATGCATGTTTTCTTAATGCCGCTATGTGGCAGGAATTTAAAGTTATAATCTCTTTTCAAGGCACATCTTTATTAAAGGGGAATCATTCAAAGCCATCTGAGTGCGATTACTATATAAAGGCTAATTGACCTAATTAATCTAATATGGGTCAATGGCTCTATACTACCCAAAGAACATTTTCAAATGAAAAGGGGGAAAAAAGCAACTCCAAAAGGGATTTCTTTAAGTGAACATCCTTAAATTTAGTGAGCCTGATTTATTCCTTGCACACAGATATTATATTGCTACATATTATATTGCTGGAGTGGCTGAGCTGGGATAAAAAGAGATAGACTAATTCTCTGAGGATCCTGAGGAATATTCTGTTTGTCACTCAGGGGAAGGCACTATATAAATTACATTATACCAATACTGCCTCTTTCTGATAAGGTAGCACTGAAAGAAGAATTCAACATGACAAGAAGTCAAATTTACTATCATACTGTTTTGATTCTCTTGGTGATGTGATAAAGTGCATGCTGATACCTGCTTTTTATTTGATTAACTTACAGCTCCTTTGAATGTCAGCTTGTTCCATTTGAAGTACTGGCTGCCAAATATAAACTGGGACTGATAATATCTGAGTCCAATGATTGAGGAAAGAACGTATAACACACACCTGTGGTAGGCAAAATAAAGCCTCCCAACATGTTCACGTTTTAATCCCCCAAATTTGTAACTATGTCACATTACATGGCAAAAGGGACTTTGCACATGTGAAGTTAGGGATCTTGAGATGGAGAGAATATCCTGAATCATCCAGGTGGGTCCAATGTACTCACAAGAGTTCCTATAATGGAAAGAAGGAAGCTGGAGAGTCAGAGAAAGAGATATAAGGATGGAAGCAAAGGCCAGAGAGAAAGAGAGAGAGAAGGAGAAGGGGAGATAGGTTTGAAGATGCTGTGCCTCTAGCTTCGGTGATGGAGAAAAAGGCTGTAAGTCAGGGAAGGCAGGCAGCTTCTGGAAAAGTCAAGGGAATGGATTCTCCCCTAGAGCCTCCAGAAGAAATGAAGCCCTGGACTTTAAAATCAAGCAACCTTGTTTTAGCCCAGTGACATTAATTTTTGGACTTCTGACCTCTAGAATTGTGAGTAATAAATTTGTATTGTTTTAAGCCACAGAGTTGGTGGTAATTTGTTATAGCAGCAAGAGAAACTACGTGCCACTTTTGGGGCTCATGGCATAGAGCTACACTAGTGTCATTTTAGTTGGATTGAAATGACTTTCCCAAACTGGACCTATAATCCAAGACAAAGCTAGGGCAAACCAGGGAAGCACACAGCAGAAGCTCTTGCTTGGCCTTTTATTCATCACAAGCTCACTTTGTTCCCATTTATTCTGAGGCCTTTTAGAGAAATGGAGTATTAGTGAAGGTTCCTAAGTGTGGGAAGAAATCAGTCCTCTTATGAGTTAATTCCCCTTTCCTCAGGTTTTAAACTCCAAAGACATTTTCTAAAATGATTTTCAACTATAAACAATGTCTTGTAATCAACCTGGCCTCTGTCCTGGCCAAAACCTTTAGAAAGTGGTTAAGCATCTTCACTGGGAGTCACTGGCCCTGGACATGGCCTTGAGCTAATAAGGTAGAAAGGGTAGGAGTTTTGGGCAGCTGATCAAAATCTTACATGGGGTCAAGGAGTTTTAAAAGATGAATGGGGCACATGGGTGGCTCAGTCAGTTAAATGTCCATCTCGAATTAGCTCAGGTCTTGATCTCAGGGTTGTGAGGTTCAAGCCCCATGTTGGACTCCACTCTGGGTGTGGAGCCTACTTTTAAAAAATGATAATATATACAGCCACTGTGCTAAGGAGCACTTACATCCATTAAGTAACATGTGCATTATCCCATTATCCCATGCTTATTATCCCGACTTTCAACTGAGGAAAGTAAAGCTAAAGAAATGGCACCGTGCCCACTGTCACCTATAGCAGTCTTACTCCAGGGCTGGGCTGTTAACCACTACTCCATGTCCCCTCTCCACATCAGAACTTCCCTGGAAAATTCTTGGAACTCTTGGAAAGTGTTCTATAGACAGAATCATGGCAGATTTGTTGTTTTCTTGATGTTCTGAGTGTGCCACCCCAGCAAATTCTTGAGAATGCAGGCAGAGTTTGCAAGAGGAAATGTATATATCACTACAACACCAAGCAAAGTCCTCTTGTCAAATGCAGTCAAAGAATGGGTAGGTTGTGCAGTGTAAGCTTGGCTTTCTCTGAGGCACACTAGTTCTTATGGGCCTGATGGAAAGGCCTATTAACTGATGGCATGATCATGACTCCATTAGAAGAAAGACAAACAATGAAAATGAATAAGTGCACAGTTTGATTCTGACCATTGCAATGGACCCAATGAGGAAGAAAAGCTGGAGGAATCCAGTGAGACCATTTAGGTTGGATAGCAAGCTTTCTGATGAACATGGGTGAAAGTGAACAGGATGACACATACCCAAGGTCCTGGAATAACTCAAGTCTTAGAAGAAGGTTAATGGTCAGAAACAGGTAAAAATGCTAAAGAAAATAAAAATTTAGAGCAGGAGGAATTCTGGGAAGGGAAAAGCCCCAGCTTGAAAATAATGACGCTAAGTTAGTATATAATAACAATGAGGAGAAGAACTTCTCCACTCCTATTTTACCATCTTTTTTTTTTCTTGGTAAGAAGATTGGAAGATTGACTGGAAAGTGTGGACAAGTGTTAGCAAAAGGAAGTGGCACCCCAACTTGTCCAAGAATCCACATCTGAACCATTGCATCCCAAGGGAAGGTAATATAATAGATTGGGAAAATAGGCTTTGGGGTCTGATACACCTAGCATCTACTTTATTCTCCTGGCAAGTTACTCAGCAGTTCCAAATTTCAGTTTTTTCCCCTGTAAAATTGGGATAATAGGTTGCCTCATAGGGGAGGGAAACAATGCAGCATAGAGCACTTTAGCCAGCACCTGTCACATAATAAATACTTGACGCACAGTGGCTACTCATTGTATCATTATTATTTTTATAGACTAAATAGTTTACATGACATCAGAAATCTTTAATTGTGAAGAATAAATATTGTGAATGAATAGTTAATAAACCTAGAACTAATTATATTAAAGATAGTTTCACCTGTTTCCAAGGTAAATAGTGATCTCCAGGAATAGTGTAGGTTCAGTAAGGTCATGCCAACCTAAATGCATTTTCCTTTCTCTAAAGGGATATATACTGGAATCCAGAGGAATTTTTATAGACCAAGATTATTGGTATTACAGCCTGACCAAGAATCTTGTGATACCCTTATGAAAGAACTGCACTGGTTGTTACAGGTAGGAAAACGTTTAACTTGTTAAATAATCCTAACATTGCTACTTAAGAAATATAACTCCACTGGAAGATTTCTGGGAGGAATAACTTAGAGATTGGCCCCTCAGTCCTAAATTGTTTGACGTTTTCACTAATGACTTTTATGTTAGCATTTACAGCTTGCTGATTAGTGAAAGAATGCTAAATTGTAAAATTAGGATTCAAAAGATTCTCATATGGCCAAAACAACAGACTAAATATAACAACATGGAATTTGCCCACGAAATTCTAGTCTTTGACTTTAGTGTAACACCAAACCCTATAAGTAGAGTATGGGGTACATGTCTAAGCAACTTGTATTATTTTTTCAAAAGTTTTATTTGAGGGGAACTTGGCTGGCTCAGTTGGTAGAGTGTGTTTTGATTTTGGGGTTGTGTGTTCAAACCCTGCATTGGGTGTAGAGATTAATTAAAAATAAAATCTTTAAAGAAATGAAGTTTTTATTCAAAAACAAGCTGAGTATAAGACAACCATAATGTTTTGTTTCCATCCCTGGTAATGTTGAAACACAGAGAAGACAACTACTTGACAGAACTTTATTGAAGGGATTCCACTAAATTTGATGGGATGGGTTTGGATGCGATATATATAATATATATATATATATATATATATATATATATATATATATATATATATAAAGCTTCTTAGGTATCACTATATGTGTATGAGTTATGTAATTAAGCATACAAATAATTTGGGAGGGGACAAATTTCTATTAAAAATACATAATACAGGTGCCAGAGAAGCTCCTAAATCACTCTCTACTATAGTTGTAAATATACTTGGCAAATTAGTATTTAATCTCTCGTTAAATAAGTCATTCAAAATGTGAAAAATTTCATGATGATGTCATAAACAATTATTCTTGTACATCATTGTATTAAAAAGTAAATCAATGTGTGCCACCCTACCCCTATGAGGATGATTACTATAGAAAAAAAACCAAAATAAGTGGTGATGAGAATGTGGAGAAATTAGAATCCTTCATACTGTTGGTAGGAATGTTAAATGGTGTAGCTACTATGGAAAACAGTATGAAGATACCTCAAAAAATAAATAAAATTACCATATGATCCAGCAATTCTACTTCTTGGTATACAATCAAAAGAATTTAAAGCAGAATTTCAAAGAGCTATTTGTTTATTCATGTCACAGCAGTATTACTCACAATAGCCAAGAAATAAAAGCAACCCAGGTATCTATCACTGGATGGATGGATTAAAAGTGTGATATATACATACAATGGAATATTATTCAGCCTGAAAAAGGAAGGAAATTCTGACACATGTTACAACAAGGATGAACCTTGAGGACATTACATCAGTCACAAAAGGACAAGCACTTGTGTGACTCCTCACCTGAGGCATCTAGAGTAGTCAGATTCATAGATACAAAAAGTAGGATGATTATTTCCAGAGTCTGGAGGGGTAGAGGGGAATGAGGAGTTACTATCTAATCAGTGCAAAGTTTCAGACTTGCAAGATTAAGAGTTCTGGAAATGGATGTTGTGATAGTTGCACAGCAATATAAATATACCTAACAATGAAGAGTGCTCTTAAAAATGGTTAAGATGGTAAGTTTTATGTTAAATGTATTTTATCACATCTTTCAAAAGTATACCAACGTAAAATCTTAAATATATCAAGAGCAAGCTATCTCCCCCTTCTGACTCCTCCCCTGCTACATGTCGCTCCTATTGGCAGGATTTTGAGGGTGTGTATATGATTTCAGTTATCTGCATTAATATCATGCTAGGATGTTGTTGCAGTTATAAACCTCTCTGCTAGGCCGATGTGGTAGCAATGTTTGTCTCTTTGCCAAGCTGGTGACAATTTAATGATAGTATTGTCAACCAGTGTCTTTGATGGTTATACACATTTATCAGACCGTATAATCATCTCTACTACACCAGTTGCTCACACACCAGAAATGAAGCTCCAGTAACAGTCTATTACTCTGACAAGGATAATAGGTCATTATTACCAAATCAGCAACACAGTGCTTTAAAATAAATGACCCTGCTTCCCATCATTATTTATTTTTCATAAGTGCCTCAGATTTGTCTTAGCATCTCACAGCAGGAGACAATTATCCATAATCTTCTTCTTCTTCTTCTTCTTCTTCTTCTTCTTCTTCTTCTTCTTCTTCTTCTTCTTCTTCATCGTCGTCTTCTTCGTCGTCTTCATCGTCTTCTTCTTCTTCTTCACCTTCGTCTTCGTCTTCAGCCTGTCTTAAATGGTTTTAAGTGGTAAATTAAATGTTTCTGTTGACCCTAAAGTAGAAACCTGCGTGGTTTTATAGGAGCATTAATAAAAAAAATGGGTGGAATTCATTCCAAATGCATACAATCCTCCTTTTTCATCCAGTTCTGTTGAACAAGAATGGCCAGCTAGGAAGATGGTAGTGAGAGGAGAAAAGAGAGCTACTGTGTGCTTATCACATGAATGAAGGCGTTTTTAATGTGGTCTTAACACTGTTTGGGCCAGCAGAGTGTACACACAGTCCCCAAATGTTGCCCCTTCTCTATGTAGAGTGTTTTCAAAGGGAAACTCGTAACTCCAAAAAGGAAAAATTCCTCTCTGCTGGCCCGGAAGTTCTCCACCGCCACCTCCCCTCAGACAGGACAGCCCGAGGGAGCCTGAGAGGGTCTTCCCCAGCTGGACACCTGCTCTGACCGCCTGGCAAGAGGCTCTGCTGACAGGGCCACCCTTCTTGCACTGAAGTCTGGATTAAATCACAGTCCCTGCTGGAGATTGGACGTTGTCTACAGCTTCAATGGCAGAAGGCCCCAGGAAGGACAAGAGATTTGTATTCTGAGGGAAGGAGGAGAACTGGCTGGGTGAAGATCGTGTTTCTTTGGCAACTGAGAACCATCCTTTTTAGGGGTGGCCGCTAGCTTTCAAAACAAAAAGAAGCTGGTAACTGTAAAAGGCTACGATGGGTTTCCTGCTCCCCCACCCTTTTAGAGGCAAAACCTATTTATGAGGCTTTATTAAGTGCAAATAAGTCCCTCGGCTTCAACGGAGAAGCAGCAGCTGCTGAAGATGTGGTCATTTGCATATAAATGACATGATTTCAGCTCAGAGAAGAATATTGAAAAATATACATGTCGACAATGGAATCCTGATAGATTCACACATATTAAGGTCAGATATTGTAATTTTTAAGGCTGCTGCATGCTGGTGACTGCATCATATAACACATTCAATTCTGTTTGGGTTATATGAGTTTTATCTTCTATGAAATGGAGGATTTTTATTGTGAATTAATTAAACTACTTTTTTTTTCCCTAAACATGAGAACATTTAGGTCAATAAGCTAAATGCTCTACAAATGCAAAGACTCCGTGACAGCCAAAGTTACCAACTGCAAACTTGGGTTTTCTGTACAGCTAACAAAGAAGCATGTGTGCCCAGGAGTCTCCCATGGAAGAGACTGTGTGGTGCTTTCTCTAATTTTAGTCTGTCCGCTGCAGGGACAGCCTGTTTTTTGAAGGGCTAAAGGAGGCTCCAGTTTTTATATTCTAAGAAGTTTTCGAACAGCCTGACTATAAGATGAGTGGGGAAATTACTGTAGCCCAGAAATGACCACAAATTTGCCAAGTGCCCACTGTTGTTTCGTTGCCCCATGACCTGTGGCTTGGAGTTCACAGCTAGCAAGAGACACATCCTGGAATCATCCGCACTGCTCCCAGGCAAGCATCCTCCAGGCTGCCTGGAGGAAGTAGATGGGTTTCTCTCAAATATGCCCCAAATTTTGGCACTGCACCAGTCAGGCTGCTTGTTGACTCCTTTCCCATCTGCAAAACAAGTTTGTTTAGAAACTGCTTGTGGTACCTTGGCTGCTGAGAAGGCCATAGGAATACACAATACTACCTTCACCTTGTAATCCAGCCCACGGCTCCCTCAGGGAGAACATTTTCCTCTAAATGATGATCACTTAAGTGTTAACTTTAGATTTGCTCATAAAAAATAGTAACTTTAAGTAACAGACTTGATTCCTATTGACTCAGTATTTGATCACTGAATTACTTATTAAATAAATCAGGTAGCTAATTCTCAACATATTTTTAAGCCCTACATGTGAGCATTTACTAGATGAATAAAGTCCTTGGTCTATACACACTTTCTAAAAGAGATGATTAAAGATGACTAATAAATAATGAAATAGCTATCAAGGAACAAGGGAAATTTAGAAACTCACCATAAATGTATGTTTTTCATAGAGAACCTTAGAGACTTTATAGAACTCGATTATGCTAACTTGAAAAACAATCCCAATGTCAATTTGCTGATGTATTCAATATATTCTCTTAAAATAATTTGTGGAGATACATATGATGCTTTAGCTTTAAGGAAGATTTTAAAACTCAAAATTTTTAAAAGTTTAGTTCTGGTCATTGATCAAATTACACACATAGAAGGTGATTATATTATCTAAAGTTAGGCATCTGATTAACAGAGAAGGGTGATTAAACCACCCAGGGGTGGAGCCAGTAATTGTGGGGCCTGAAGCTTATACAATTTGGAGGGCTCTCTTTAAAAGAATACAAAATTTGGGGCGCCTGGGTGGCGCAGTCCGTTAAGCGTCCGACTTCAGCCAGGTCACGATCTCGCGGTCCGTGAGTTCGAGCCCTGCGTCAGGCTCTGGGCTGATGGCTCGGAGCCTGGAGCCTGTTTCCGATTCCGTGTCTCCCTCTCTCTCTGCCCCTCCCCCGTTCATGCTCTGTCTCTCTCTGTCCCAAAAATAAATTAAAAAATGATGAAAAAAATTTTTTTAAAAAAATAAAAGAATACAAAATTACTGATACAAAATTGGGTAAATATGAATATTAATTAGGTTGAGAAAAAAAATCACAACAAAACTACAAACTAAAATCACAACAATTTACAAACCTCACAAAAGCCACAAAACTAACCTGCTGTGATCAATTAGCTGGCTACACACCTCAACACTTTTCCCTACAATTGACTACCTCTAATATGACTGATTAAAAAAGGGTTTTTTATTAATGCTAGTTTTTTAAAGTTTATATCATTTCTGCAACTTGCTACAGGAAATGTCTTGTAAGGTTTTAGGATTGTTGTCAAATTGGGGAAAACTTCTATTTCTTTCACACATGAGCTGTAAAATTCCAGGGAATTTCAAGTCTCCTTGTGGAATGACTGATCCTAAACACTTCCATGTTTTCAGAGTACCTACAGCCATAGGCCACACTGGTTTCCATGGTGATGTGCTCTCAAGCCCTTTGGTGTCCCTAGAAATAGTATTTATGGAAGCTGTCCTTATATCAGGACAATTGGTAGTATCTTTACCATATATGGAATTGACTGTAACATATATAATTAAATGAATTCCCAACTCAACTTTGGCACGGAAAACGAATCTTATTAGAATGAGCCCTGCTGAAAGATTCCTGGCCCCCTCTGCCCTTGGAGAGTCTCATGGTTCCTATGTACCTGGTCATTGCTGATTTTCATTGCCCAGAGTCTGTGGTGAGAGAGGAGGAACAGAGAAAGCAAGCAGAAGACAGTTGAACAGTTTCTCTCAGCAGTACGAGCCCCTTCGAGGGAAAGAAAAAAGTTGTTTTCCAAATTCATGAAAACACTGCCCTCCAAACTCCCTCCTATCAACATTCTTTGTTCACCAGTTCAGTTTGGCCAGACTAGACTTAAAACCACAAGAAATGTCACAAGAAATAGAAAGATAAGAGCCCCAAGTGGACGTCAGTCTCCCTGGGGTGTGATTGACTGAACACAACCAATTCTCTAGTGGATCCATGGTCCCCATCTTCTGGAAGAGCTTTGCTAAAAGCAGCGCCTCCTGGATGAAATGGACACTCTGTTCCATCCTAGGAAGAAGATGAAGCTGGCAGTTTAGACTGCTGAAAAACAGTTTGAGATAAGCTTGTGGTTCCATAGAAATTAATCCATGCCTCTAGATAGCATGTAAGCCTATTGGAAAGCTTCTTCAATTCAAGCAGTTAATAATATATCAAGTCTTGTAGCTTAAGGGATACAATTTTCAAAATTATTGTACTGAGGGAATCATAAATTCCACCAAGAGGAAGGTTGTAGTCCAGATATTTTATTTTAGATTTCCATCTAGGGTGCATTATGACACACCACATGAAAGTCAAATCGTCCATGTAAAATGGTTTCCAGGTGATAAGTTTACCCCAAGGGGTCCAGTAAAGTAATACATTCAGAGTTATATCTGACTTTCACAATCTATAAAGACTAGTTATCAATTTTTTGAAAGATTTGATAAGCAGGAACAAAAAAATAGCTTATGGATGCTGACATTTGTCTCATTAATGGGAACAGCATAAGAAGTACAAGCTCCTTCTGGATTTGGCTGTAAATACACCACTGACATACATTTTGGAAGGTTGCTATTTTGTGCTGGTGGGAATGTATTTGTCTAACCTTGCACTGACTATAATAGACATAAGGAAGCAGTGATATTACTGTCAGCCACATTCAGCTTTTTAAAACAGGGGCACCCACTCTGCCAATATCTGTCAGATTCCAGGCCACTGCATATTAAAAATTATGTTCCATCAACACTGTCTGGCCCAGTGGAAGTTTTATTAGGAAATAATTCTCCTGTTGTGTTATGGGAAGGAAAGGAAAAAAACCCACTTCACCCAATAGGATTCAAAGGAATAATTAATCTTTCTTCCATCCTCAGAATAGGAATGCTTTAGCTTCTCTAGTGTTTCACATGATACCTCTACCCCTTCTTGCAAGGGCAGAGCCCGTATGCATGTGAGGAACAGGCAGGAGGCCCAAGTACTAATTAATCGCCTGTTTGAGTGTTGTCTGTGTATGGTAAGGCATTATTTTCATAAGTTATTCCCCTGTTACCAGGGAAAAAGAATTACATTCTTTTTTTCAAGAAGATTGGTAAGTTTGCTGAAGATGCTTATTAAAACAATCATGGTAATAACAAAGTGCTTACACCTGCTTGGCTATGGTTACACTTTCAAGGTTCAGGTGCATTCCCAGGAGGTTGCTGCCTACCCAAACCACAGGAGAAGTGCTTTGGCTGCCTGCATTGTTGCTGGGGCTCATCAGTTGAGACACCAGGAATGGCTACGCTCTTCACCTGTCTAGAATTCAGAACTAAACCCATCCTTCAAAAAGCCCATCATGCATTTGAACAAAAGTATATTGCAGTAATCATTTATCTAGCTGGCACCATCAGTAAAATGCGTTGTTTTCTGGGAGGGTAAAAATCTTCCAAAATAACTAAATGATATTTTTATTGTAATCCACTCAGTGTAACCACATTGCATTTCAAATTTTATTTTTTTTAAGCTTATTTATTTTTGAGAGAGAGAGAGAGAGAGAGAGACAGAACGTGAGTGGGGGAGGGGCAGAGACAGAGGGAGACACAGAATCCAAAGCAGGTTCCAGGCTCTGAGCTGTCAGCACAGAGTCCAACATGGTGCTCGAATTCACACACTGTGAGATCATGACCCGAGCCAAAATCGGACGTTTAACCCACTGAGCCACCCAGGCGCCCTGCATTTCAAACTGTCTAACGTAACTGCTTGCCTCCCTAGCTTTTGGATTTGGGTTAGCATATATACCAACCTTTTCTTTGTGTAAACGAATTCTTGCCACTAGGTACCTCCCAGTGGCTGCCTGGGCTGCTGAGCTGCATATGGCTGTTTGGCTGTGGCTTTCAGGCTTCTCCCTGGCCTTAGCATTTCCTTCTCCCATAAGCTTACCTATAAATCCCATTCATCACTTCTGAGTAGAGAAGGCAGAGTTTTGCAGGTGAAGCCAGGTGTTTTAGAGTCCAACATTCTGGAGTAAATTCCAGCTTCACTACTTACTACCTGTGTGAACCTGAACAATTAATTTCCTCTGTTTCCTTGTTTATAAAATGGAAAAGAGGGGCGCCTGGGTGGCGCAGTCGGTTAAGCGTCCGACTTCAGCCAGGTCACGATCTCGCGGTCCGTGAGTTCGAGCCCCGCGTCAGGCTCTGGGCTGATGGCTCGGAGCCTGGAGCCTGTTTCCGATTCTGTGTCTCCCTCTCTCTCTGCCCCTCCCCCGTTCATGCTCTGTCTCTCTCTGTCCCAAAAATAAAATAAATAAAAAACGTTGAAAAAAAAAAAAATGGAAAAGAAATACCCACTGTAGGGTTGTTGTAACATGAAGGGCGCTTAGTACAGAATCCAGCACAGACTTCTGGGAGCTGAGGCACAGTTGTCAGGCTTCCATCGGGTACATGGGAAAGTAAGTCAGTACCAAGAGGACCTGAGGGCTTTGCAACAGCTCAGTGGACTTCAGGGGCCTTCTTTTCTCCCTTGTGTGTCGGCTCCTGGCTACTGGAGGGCTGATCTTGCCAGCATCTCACCCCTGAAGACATGGATAGCCACACCATTGTTGTGCCTCGTGATTTAAAGTGGCACCATCCAGGCTCAGTAGGTTAAGCGTCTGACTTCAGCTCAGATCATGATCTCATGGTTCATGGGTTCGAGCCCAACATCAGGCTCTGTGCTGACAGTGCAGAGCCTAGAGCCTGCTTCAAATTCTGTCTCCCCCTCTCTCTGCCCCTCCCCCACTCATGCTCTGTCTGTCTCTCTCTCTCTCTCTCTCTCAAAAATAAATAAAACATTTAAAAAAATTTTAAGTGGCACCATCCAGCCTCCTCTCTGGGCCTTTTTTGTTCATCTATCTGTATAAATAAAATTAAGTTGCTTTTTACTGTTTTCCCATTACATGGAAATGCTTGAGCAGATCTCACCAGATTTGGAGGCCTGACTTTGCATATAAGCTACACAGAATGCCCAACATTAACTTCAAGAAGACCTGGGGGCAGGGGTCCTCAGGTCAGAGGTTCTCAGACTTGAGCGTCTATCAGTACCGCATGAAGGTCCTGTTAAAACACATTCCTGAGCCCCACACCAGAGTTTCTGATTCAGTGGGTCTGGGGTGGGACTTGAGAATTTACATCTGATGGGTTCCCAGGAAAAGCTGATGCTGATGTTGCTTGTCTGGGGACCACACTCTGAGAATCCAAGGTAAAATAGGTGTTGTTGATTTGCAATCAGCCAGGAGCACTCGGCACTCCTGTGCTCATGATCCTCCAGAGGCCGGCTGAGGGCTCGCATTCTGCTGAAATAAAGCCTGCTCTCAGGGGTAAGTGGTGATTTGCAACTTGATTCCTAAAGAGTATGATGGAAGTGAGGTGTAAGGCAGATTTTCTTGTAGCCTTAATTCCTTCCCACACTCCATTGCCTACAAAATGCACAGAGCCAGAGCACCTCCTCTGGTGCCTGTCTTTCTCTTATTTCCTCCCCTAAATCCACAGTGGCTGATTGACAAGGGGTGTGAGTGGGGCTTGTGGTCTGAATTATTAGTTCTTGGGGAAGGTGGGACCTGTTTAAATTGTTCTTAATTTCCCACCACACACAGGGGTGAGAAAGAAGCAGTTTTCTAACTACTTGCAAGCTGGAAATCGTGTTCATAAAACATTTAATTGAGATAACTCCAAACCATGTTCCTAAAATTCAAATCACATGTACTTAACTGAAATGGAAAACGGCTTCCTAAGACCTAGTCTCAATGTCCCTGACATTGCAGATGAAGGTATTCCAGGGAACTCTGTGCCAGACCCAATGAGGAAAGGTATAGCTATGGGCCAGGTTCACTCCGCCTGCGTCTGTGTGGCCTGAGGAGAAAAGTGGGGCAGTGAGAAATCATGGGATGGAGGGAGCCGAAGAACTTTTAGGTTTTAGGAAGAAGGATAACTAATTTTCAAATTAATTGTTTGATGTGTTATATTGATGCCTAATCTGAGGATGAGCCTGCTGTATACACTACTCTGTATTATCGGGGTTTATAGGGTTGTGGACTCCACAGGATGAGGGAGGAGTACAGCCCAAGTCGGATCCTGACACATGTCAGACACAGGTTGGCAGGCCCAGGAGGTCTGTGAGAGAGGTGACTCAGAGTATGTGGGCCACAGGGATTTACTGTGACCCTTGGGGAAGTTACTAGGCTTCCCATAGCATTTGGCCCATAAAACTTGAGGTGTTTGCATTTAATTAGTAAAGGAAAGGTGCCCTAGCAAGAGGACATCCAGGTGAAAGGCTCTGGGTAACCTGGCATCATAGGATTCTGAAATCAACAACTCTGATTGGTTTTGGCTCGATCCTTTTTCAGATTTCTCCAGTCTGAAGAAAAGGTGTCCATTATTAGTTCAGTAATATTTCCAAGTGGCTGCAGGGGGCCTGGCTGCGTGCCAGTTGCTGAGGCCATCACGCCGGCTTCAAACAGCTTGTTTTACCGGCTATTCTCCCACGTCTTCCTCCAAAGCCAGGTTCCATGACATCTGCATGCCACTTCCACCTTGCCCTTCTGTGCTCCCCCAAGGAGCCACCCGCAGAGCCTGCAGTATTCACTTACTTATGAAACACCTGTGCACCAGGCACAGGTTTGGGGCAATGGTGACTCAGGAGTGAATAGAAGTAGGAGGAGACAGACAATAAACAGGATAAAATAAAACAGAGATGCAATATATAAAAGATCGGTATGTTAGGCAGTGAGAGAAAAAGATAACACAGGGGAGAAGAGTAGGAGTCTGGCATGGGGCTGAGATGGGCCAGCCAGGGCGGCCCCTTTGACAAGATCTGAACACAGGAAGGAAAGGCAAAGTACAAACGGGAGGTAGCAGCTCACCACCCCAGGCACCCAGAGGAAGATCCTGGCGGGGCTTGGGGGGAGCTCTGGACAGGAAGCAGGAGAAGAGGTCTAGTGGGACAGGCTGGAAAGCAGATCAGGCAGGTCTGGTGGGCTTTTGTAAAGACTTGGTTTTGTTCTGCATGCAGAGGAAGTCACTGGAGGGTTTTGAGGCGAGGGGTGACATGGCAGGTTGTAGTTTTAGCAAGGTCACCCTGGCAGCTGTGTGGGGAATGGCCTAATAGGAGAGCAAGGGAGAAGTAGGTGGCTATTGCAGAATCCAGGTGAGACACAGTGAGGGCCTGGACCAGCGTGTGATGGTGGCGATGGTGGGAAGTGGTCAAATCCAGGATACATTTTAAGGTTAAGGCAACAGAGTTTATTTACTGATTATGAGATATGAGAAAAAGAGAGGGCCTGAAGAACCTGATACACCTCTTTCCAAAGGTCTGGTGGGCCAGTTGACTGTGGTCTCCCCAGGCCTCTGTCCTGCGTTGGCGCTTTTTAAGAAAAATTCCTTTTTCATCTATTAAGATGGGTGGCCTTCTGTGATAAAAGGATTCCCTTGTCCTCTTACAGCCCTGGGAAGCATTTATTTTCTAACAGAATTTTTCTGGGGACTCTCTCCTCTCTGGGGACGGTGGTCTGCTCACAGCCAGTCTCCAGGCCAGGGTTTCTACCCACTTGTCCACACTATCTGGGCTCCTCTTCTTGAGCTGACTCAGCACTGGCTCTGCAGGACCCCCTCCATCACTGAGCAATATCAATGCAGAGAAGTCACCAGGCAGAAGAGAGGAACGGGAAGGTAACATTCGATTTACTACATACACAAGAACGAGCACAAACGGAAAAGGCTCATTACATGGGGCACTGTCAGATCAAAAATACAAGAGCAATTAGGACACAGAGAAGAAACTTCTGTATGAATGTATGAATTTTTAATTGGAGTGTGGTTGATATGCAATATTATATTAGTTCTAGGTGTACAACACAGTGATTCAACATTTATATACATTAGGAAATGCTGGCCGTGGTAAGTGTAGTGGTGACTGCTGTCACCAAACACATTGTGAAAATATTACTGACTGTATTCTCTATGCTGTGCTTTTCATCCCCATGACTTATTTGTCTTATAACTGGATATTTGTACTTCTTCGTCCCCTTACCCACCTGCCCTCTGGCAACCACTAGTTTATTCTCTGTGTTTATGAGTCTGTTTCTGTTTTGTTTTTTCATTTTTTTTTTTTTTAGATTCCACATATTAGTGAAATCATATGGCATTTGTCTGTCTCAGTCTGACTTCTTTCATGTAGCATAATACCCTCTAGGTCCATCCATATTGTTGCAGATGGCAAGATTTCATTCTTTTTTATGGCTGAGTAGTATTCCTGTGTGTGTGTGTGTGTGTGTGTGTGTGTGTGTGTGTGTACCATATCTTCTTTATCCATTTCTCTATCAATGGACACTTGGGCTACTTCTGTATCTTGGTTATTGTAAATGATACCACAGTTGGCATAGGGGTGCAGATATCTTTTCAGATTCACACTTTTTTCCTTTGAGTAAATATACCTAGTAGTAGAATTACTAGATCATATGGTATTTGTATTTTTAATTTTTTGAGGAAACTCCATACTGTTTTCCAAAGTGACTGCACCAATTTACATTCCTACCTACAGTGCATGAGGGTTTCTTTTTCTCCACATTCTCACCAACATTTGTTACTTCTTATCTTTTTTATTCTAGCCATTCTGACAGGTGTGAGGTGACACTGTGGTTTTGATTTGCATTTCCCTGATGGTTAATGATGTTGAGCATCTTTGCGCATGTCTGTGGGCCATCTGAATGCCTTCTTTGGAAAAAATGTCTTATTCAGGTCTTCTGCCCATTTTAAAATCACATTCTTTGGGGTTTTTTTTTTTTGGTGTTGAGCTGTATGATATATATATATACACACACACACACACACACACATATGTATACATATTAACCCATTATTGGATATATTATTTGCAAACATCTTCCTCCATTAAGTAAGTTGTGTTTTTGTCTGCTGATGATTTCCTTCACTGTGCAAAAGCTTTGTAGTTTGAAACAATCCCAATAGTTTATTTTTGCTTTTGTTGCATTTGCCTGAGGACACAGATCAAAAAAACATTGCTGAGACTGACATCAAAGAGACTACATTTTTTTTGTTTATTTGTGTTTTTTAAGGGGTTTTATGGTTTCAGGTCTAATATCTGAATATCAAATATCTAATATTTGATCCATTTTGAGTTTACTTTTGTGTATGGTGCAAGAAACTGGGTCTAGTTTCAACCTTTTACATGTAGTTGTCCAGTTTTCCCAGTACCATTTATTGAAGAAACTGTCTTTTCCCTATTGTATATTCTTGCCTCCTTTGTTGTAGATTAATTGACCATATAAATATGGGTTTATTTCTGGGCTCTCTATTCCATTCTATTGATGTTAGTGTCTATTTTTGTGCCAGTACCATACTATTTTGATTACTACAGCTTTGTAGTATAACTTGAAATCAGGGAGTGTGATGCCTCCAACTTTGTTCTTTTTCAAGATTTCTTTGGCTTTTGAGGGTCTTTTGTGGTCCCATACAAACTTTAGGATTATTTATCCTAATTCTGTGAAGATGCTATTGGTATTTTGATAGGGACTGCGTTGAGTCTGTAGATTGCTTTGGATGATATGAACATTTTAACAATATTAACTCTTCTGGTTAATGAGCATAATATATCTTTGCATTTATTTGTGTCATCTTCAGTTTCTTTCATCAGTCTCAGAATTTTCAGAGTACAAGATTTAACTTCCTTGGTTAAGTTTATTCCTAGAGGGGCACCTGGGTGGCTTAGTCAGTTGAGTGTCCAATTCTTGATTTCGGCTCAGGTCATGATTCCAGGGTCGTGGGATCAAGCCCCGCATCGGGCTCTGTGCTGAGTGTGGAGCTGACTTAAGATTCTCTCCCTTTCCCTCTCTCTCTGTACCTCTCTCTCCCTCTCTCTGCCCCTCTCCCCCACTTGCACATGCTCGCTCACTCTCTAAAATAAAAGATATTTTTAAAAATTTACTCCTAGAAATCTTTTTGTTGAATGCAAATTGATTGCATGTAATGGAATTGTTTTCTTAATTTCTCTTTCTCCTAGTTTGTTATTAGTGTATAAAAGCACAACCAATTTCCGTATATTCATTTTGTGTCCTACAACTTTTCAGAATTAACTTATTCTAATAATTTTTTGGTGGCATCTTTAGGGTTTTCTCTATATTGTATCATGTCATCTACAAAGAGTGACTATTTTACTTGTTCCTAACCAATTTAAATGGCATTTATTTCTTTTTCTTCTCTGGTTGCTGTAGCTTGGAGAGGGAAAAAAACCTTTCTGTGGCCAAGTATTCTTTTTAAAGATGTGGTCTTTTTTAGTTACTGTTTGTAGCTCTGCCAATAGTACTCCTGTGAGATATTCCAGGGCAGAATGAAACTAATCACCATTGTATGTTCATTACCAGCTACCACATATTTGGATCAGAGCAAGTGATTGCTGAGTTTTGGTTTTTACATTTTCTTCCAACACAGGTGCACAGAATTTGGTCATCCTGACCAGCAGGCAGCCCACCCTGCTTCTGCTGGGCTCTTTAGAACATATTTTTTAAAGGTCAGGGAAGAAGACATCTCCTATGATGCCTTGTGCATTAACTGCTTGAGTGTGTTTTCTCACACTGGACATGTTTCCTTCTTAATGATGATGACAACTCAAAGCTTGAGGTACTTGAGAAAGTCATCTATCTGCCTCTGCTTCTGTGTGTGCATGTGCTGTCTATGTCTGTGTATGTGTGTATGTGTATGTGTGCTCTGTGTACATATGTATGTGTGTTCTCCCGGGATGGGGGGGGGAACCCTATCCTTTGTTGTTTAAAGTATTTTGTCATGTGGGGCCCCTGAGTGGCTCAGTCAGTTGAGTGTCCAACTTCTGATTTCAGCTCAGGTCTTGATCTCACAGTTGTGAAATGGAGCCCTGCATCAGGCTCCACAAGCATGGAGCCTCCTTAAGATTCTCTCTCCCTCTGCCCCTCCTCCACTCACGTGTGTGTGTGTGTGTGTGTGTGTGTGTGTGTGTATGTGTGTGTGTGTGTGTGCATTTTCTCTCTCTCTCTCTCTCTCTCTCCTTCTCTCTCTCTCTCTCTCTCTCCCTCTCTTAAAAAAGTATATTGTCATGCTACTCCTTTAAGAAAATAATCTGGGGCAATAGGCATGGAAGCAGTTATATGTAGGAGTTTAAAATTATATGAAATGATAAATGGATATAAAGCAACAGAACAGACTAAACCAAATTTTAAATTGTTTTAACTTTTATTGAGTGTCTGCTAGCTATTACAGGCATTATATATATAAGAACTTGCTTAACATTTGTAATAATCCTGGTTAGGTAGGCATTATTTATTATTTTTGTATTTTAAGTAGGCTTCACACCCAACACGGGACTTAAACTCAGGACCCTGAGATTAAGAGTCACGTGCTCTACTGACTGAGCCAGTCGGGTGCCCCCTAGGTAGACATCATTAACCTTATTTTATATATGAGGCAGAATAACTTGCTGAAGAATATGCAGTTAACAAGAGACAAAACAGGTTTGAATCCAACTTTGTCTTACTTTAAAGTCCATGTTTATTCCCTAGGGGCTCCTGGGCGGCTCAGTCAGTTGAGTGTCTGACTTCGCGTCAGGTCATGATCTCACAGTTCGTGGGTTCAAGCCCCGCATCAGGCTGTGTGCTGACCGCTTGCTCAGAGTCTGGAGCCTGCTTCAGATTCTGTGTCTCCTCTCTCTGCCCCTCCCCCGCTCACACTTTGTCTCACTCTGTTTCTCAAAAATAAATAAATGTAAAAAAAAAAAAAATTTTTTTAAGTCCATGTTTATTCCCCTATGTCATGTTGGTTTGTCTATCTATAAGGTGAAAATGTCCTTTGCCTTGCAAATGACCCACAAGAGTTTGTGAAATACTGACGAGGGGAAGGAAGGGGTAGCACTCCACACATTCGAATAGGACAGACATTAATTCTCTGGAGTTATAGCTGAGTAACGGTCAGTAGGTGGCACATCTCTCGCTGTGCCAAACTTACTTCTTAGGAAGCACAAGATGAAACTGCTGGTGTTGTTTGTCTGAAGGAGGCAGAAAGGAACTAGGCATGTCTACACAGGGAAAGAGCAGGCATGGGTCGTGGATCAGCTCTGTTTAGGGGGCTCGGCTCCGAGGGCAGCCCTAGTTGAACTGTATTCTTGCTGGAACCACGCACATCTCCTCTTCACACTTTACCTGCCCGTCACAGATGCAAATCAGGAGCTGTCAACAAAGACTTGCAAGGGTCTCCCTGTGGGCACCCTACCCAGTGTCTGAGATTAGACTTATAAGTCACAGCAAGTTGTTCCTGTCTTCTCTCTGACAGTTTAAAAGAGCTACTGCCACATCTGGTTAAAGTAACTTTGTTTTTCCCAGAGGGAATCTTTGTTAGAATATTTTGCTTTCTTGCAGAATCTACTAAATTTAAAATAGCCACAGAATGAAACTATATATCTATATATGGAGATATAGCTGTAGATCAATATATAGATAATGTATATGATATAATTATTGCTAATAATTCAAAATTATTAACTACTATCTATGATATATTATATGGATATAGTTATCTGTTATATATAGCCATAATGTATAATATATATACATTATATATATATATATATATATATATACACACACACACACTCTATGTATCTATATAACTATAGATATATAGAAAAGAATACATAGATATAAGGACAGATATAACTATATCTGTATATTCTTACTCTGTTAGTGTTTTTTTTCATTTAAAAAAATTTTTTTTATGTTTTTATTTATTTTTGAGCAGAGAGAAAGCATGAGCACGGGAGGGGCAGAGAGAGGGGGAGGCACAGAATCTGAAGCGGGCTCCAGGCTCTGAGCTGTCAGCACAGAGCCCGACGCGGGGCTTGAACTCATGGAGTGTGAGATCATGACCTGAGCTGAAGTTGGACGCTCAACCGACTGAGCCACCCAGGCGCCCTTAGTGGTGTTTTTTTAATGTTTATTTTTGAGAGAGAGAGAGAGAGAGAGAAAGAGAGAGACAGAGCATGAGCAGGTGAGGAGCAGAGACAGAGAGCGACCCAGGATCTGAAGCAGGCTTCAGGCTCTGAGCTGTCAGCACAGAGCCTTATGTGGGCTCCAACCTACAAACCACAAGATCATGAACTGAGCCAAAGTTGGATGCATAACTGACCAAGCCACCCAGGCGCCCCTAGTGTTTCCAATAATATAATTTAATGTAGAAACATTTCTGACTTATAATACTATATCTATATATATAACTGTCTCTATATCTATACCTGTCTATATCTATATCTATATCTTTTTTTTTATTTTTTATAAAAATTTTTTTAATGTTTATTTATTTTTGAGACAGAGAGAGACAGAGCATGAATGGGGGAGGGTCAGAGAGAGAGGGAGACACAGAATCTGAAGCAGGCTCCAGGCTCTGAGCTGTCAGCACAGAGCCTGACGCGGGGTTTGAACTCACGAACGTGAGATTATGACCTGAGCTGAAGTCGGATGTTTCACCGACTGAGCCACCCAGGCGCCCCTGTATCTATATCTATCTACCTTCCTATTTTAGGAGGCACTAGTCTCCTCTCCTGCTGGGTCTTGCTGACACTCTACCTTCATGTATTAGCTACATAAGGATTCCACCTAGACCCCATTGTTCCCAGCCCAAACAAGACTGTGGGGAACCAGGGCTATTTGGTTATTCTGGGTACTTTGCAAAGGCCACTGCTACTAAACAATTTTGGGCAGTTGCCCAAGACTTTCCGTTATCCACACAGTAAGCCAAAACAAGGAGGTAACTCAGAGGCAGGGAAAACATGCCAAGATCCTGGAATTTGTTCTCTATTGGCCATCTTTCCTTGAAAGAGCCACCAGAGCAATTAAAAATCAAACAAAAGAGAGACCCTGCACACACACTCCTGTACCTCAACGTTCCGGAAGAGACCCCAAGGGGAAAATAAAATTTAGGAGGTTTGTTGAACCCACTGTAGAGCTGATCCAGAATTTAAATTGATTCCATAATTTATTGCATTTTAATTAGCAATCACAAGAGACCAAGTATTGTTTACTCTCTTGTTAGGAGCTCTAGCTGGAAACAAATACCAGGGAGCCTTAATAAGGATGAGTTATATTTACTGTTTTCCATTTTACAGTCTTGTTATAATCATCACAAGAAGAGATTCATTTAGTGTTCATCTGTTCTTGGTATGACATTTGTTGACCACTAGGGTGACATAAAATCAGAACATACCCCATAAGCCAAGAAAGAGCCTCCCTACTCCCACCCCACCCCATGCTTACTCCTTCATTGTTTTCAATAATATAATTTAATGTGGAAATACTTCTGGCTCAGGTTAGATGACATGAGTTCCCATGTGCCATCGTCACCCAAAATGCATCTAAATGACTGCTGTTGGTTATTTATTTAGAGCAGAATAATGTTACAGACAGCAGACAGCTGCATTTGTATGCGCTACTCCAACATGGAAACATTAGCCACATCAGACAGCTGAGAAACTGTTTGCTCGGTGTAAACCCGTTGGCTTATTAGATTACCCATCCAATGGCTTATCAGACTTTTTGTTTGTTTCATTCTATGTTTTTGTCTTTTTAATGACATTTCCTCAGGGCCAGAGCTTTTGGGGTTTCCAAATAGCTCTTGCTAATCTAACTCAAGCAGAAAGAACCCTGAACTTTTCTACCTGTGGGATGGGAGTCTCTGGGACAATGCATTTCTTTGGGAGCACTCTGGGTCCCTGTTCCTCCCTAGGAACATTCTAAAATACTTTTTAAATACCACTGTGTGTTATTGCAGTGATTCCCATCGGTCATCCCAGCTCTGCTTCTTGGATTGGGCTCCCAGCATGTAATCCAGCTCATTATCTCAACCCTAAAGGATGTTTCATTAAGTGAAGGAAAAGGATTTGATTCCAAAAGGCCACCCTCAAAACAGGGATGTTTTGTATAATCTGAATACACATACCCTTTTGAGGCTTTTCATTCGAAATGGACTTTCCTTCAAAAGTAGGTAAAGTAGGTGTCATTGTTTATTTATTCTTTTTTTTTTTTTTTTTAACCCAGTTTTTCCACCCAGCCACAGAGGCACCAATCTGATGCTTGGGCTTTAATTAAAACTTGCTCCCTGTTAAAAAGCTCCTATTGTTCTTTACATTTAAATAGGATTCTTCTTAGATCTTTAACAAGACCACAGAGGAGTAATAAATCTAAGTAATTGTCCTTATTAAGAAGAGATTATTCTCACAAGACTATAACAGTCACCAAAGTAACTAAAGCCATTTCCAGGTAGCACTTAGAGTGTCCTCCTCCCACCCAAATACAGAAATGCCTCGTTAGTCACTTTCTTTGCAGCTCAAATTAAATTAGATGGCATTCTGTTTATTTTTCACACCTTTTCCTAACAGAAGAGGATTTTCCCTTTGATGATATTAATCAGGAAACCTCAAGTCCAATTGTGCTGAGTTCATGGGATAGAGATGACCTCTTCTTTCTTTCTTTCCTTTCTTCCTTCCTTTTCTCCTTCCACAACTGATGCCTGAGTTCTTGCTGTGCCAGACACTCTGCCAGGCATTAGTGAGTGGTTCAAAGATGAAAGACATAGTCTCCTGGATTGTATATTATCCATTCATCTAATATTAACTAAACATCTTCGAGGTACAAGACACTGTAGTAGGGGCTGAGTTTTTAGAGGGGAAAAAAGCCAGACACAGTTCCTGCCTTGTTGGAACTTGAAATGTTACAAAAATGTAGATGTCAACCCAATGATTTCATAATTGGTTAATTGCATCCGTGGCAAAAGTTATGAAAGAGGGGACAGGGTGCTGTGTGATCATGTGCATGTTCCAGGGAGTTACAGAATTAGCCTATCAGAATTAGCCACTTAGTTTTTCTGTGACCTCTGCTCTCCTATCATACAAAACCGCCAGGGAAGATTTCTCATTTCCCAAGTTCTAGGTAAGCAGTGGCTCCTGATGTTTTCAGCTTTTATTTAAAATCCATGTTTTAAACTAGCCTCCCTTGGTTAGAGAAAGCTTACTTAACATGTCTAGAATAGAGTCATCAAAGAAAAAAAGGCAACAGACCAAAACACCCATCACAACTGTATTTCATAGACATGTGCTCAGGTGTGCGTGCCTGTATACAGGTGAACTTGCCAAGAAACAGATCCCCTAAGGAGCTAGGGGAGGGGGCTTTACACCAAAAAAGGCAAAGTATTGTTTGCCAACCTATTGGCCCCAGTCTTTGTTTTCAGATCTGGAAGGCACAGCATACATCAGTTCAGCTCTTATTCACACTTCGTGTTGAGTATACTGTGACTTCTTGTTTGTGAATTGCTAATATGAACTGAGAAGTCTGTTTCCTCCAAAACTGCCAGCAACACACAAATTGTGGGTATTACTTGCAAAATTCATTCTCAGTATACAAAAGAGAAACACCCTAGAGCTGTACAGAGATGAAAGCTGAAAGCTTGCCATCCAAAATAGAAAATATTCATCGTATGACCAAATCAAGGGCTCTCTTTCATCCACCCATCAAGTCCAAAAGTTTTCTTGAGAAACAAGATCAGTAGTTCCATCTGCCGGGAAGTCTTGCTTTGTGCCCATCACTACCTTTGGGGATTGCCCAGGGGCTGATCTGGACTTCAGTGTTGCAGACTCAGTACTTTAACAACCCACCAAGAACAGATCCTTTTTCTTGGGGGTAGAGATTCATTAGCCAAGTAGAGAGACTGAAGAATAAAGGCAATTTGCTGGGTCACTAGTCAGCAATGAGAAATAACCTCCATCAGGACCCCTGTGCTCAAAAGTCCCCATGACTAATATGTTCTTTTCCTGAAGGTAGACTCAGAGTCATGAGCAGAATTGCCAGGCCAGGGGGGCAGAGGGGTGGGGTGGGTAGAGGAAGGGTAATGGGATCAGAAAAAGAAGGGATAAATGACTTGACTATGAAATCAAATGAATATAGACTGATGCTTCCATCTGGCAAATGGATCGAGAACTAATTGGGGCTTGAAGACTAGAATTCAACTGGTCTCAACTCTCTGTGTTCATCTTCACATCACAGATGCCTTTGTAAGTGAGACCCAGTGACTCAGTTTATTCAGTTAGACTCCCTTTGACCTGGACGAATCTTTCCCAAATAGCACTTTGCCATGCACATTAAAGTAACTGAGAGAGTAGCCTCACAAGAGCCTTGTTGAGGCCGTAAATATAAGGCTGTTTCCTCTTTACCAAAGAATAGTGTTTCAGGAAAAAAACCCATCTCGTCTTGTATTTGAACATATATGATATGTATAATAAAGTTAAGAATCAGTAATTGAATAATTCCAGAACCATGACCTCAATGGGGTAAGAATCCTTTCCATGACTTCCTATTGCCTCCGAAAATACTGGTTTTTGGAAGAAATGGGTATAATATTGGCTGTCTGGAGGAAATGAGGGAGAGAGGTTTCTAAAAATAGTTGAATTATGTAAACAAGGGGGGAATAGAAAGGCATTGAAGACAAACATACCTACTTCATCACTTTGGGATCCAGTCTCAATCCCCTGCACTGGCATTCAAGGCCCTTTGCTTATGCCATCAGCACATGCCCTTGATTCTCTCCTTTTTCCAGTCTTCCAGCGCTGACGAGCTGCTCTTCTAATGGATGTAGTCTTCCCTTGTGTATGTTACACTTCCCCTGCATTGCTGGTGGGGTTTTATATTGCTAGTAGGGTCTCTCCTTCATGTGACTTTGCTTCTCTCTGATGTTGATCTTATTGTTTGGTACTCAAAGGGCAGCCTTATTTCCTGGTTCTTGGGGGTGTGGGGTGAGGTTGCAGGGAGTACATACTGAAGCCCCAACTATACAAATAAAGGCTCTATCATCCTAATATATTTCTAACTACTGACATGAACAAGGTTTGGATTTGGGCAGGCACCAGAATGCACATGTATGAAAATGCATGTACTGTCATCTCTACTTTGAGATCCTCTAATGGGAAAATCCTTTTGAATGAAGATGTGATGACCTAAAGTGACAAAGGAGGACACTTGCATTTTCTCTAAGCTTAATAGAATTTATGATTGTAACTTTGTGTAGGATGAGTTTGGACAACAGATGTTCAGTGAAGAATATTTGCAGATAATGATCAGAAAACTATCAAGTGCTATATAGATCTAACCATATATTTCCAGTCAGGAAGAGAATAATGCTTTTAAAGCCTAAGACAGACCTGTAATTCAGGATATGCCACATATTCTGGGCTTATTTATGGGTCGCCGAAATAATAGGGTGGATTTGTCTTTCTTACCAGTTCCCTTTACAGAATTCTTGCTGCATATGTCATTACATTGCTTGTATTATTAGATCCATTTCTTGACAAGCAAAGAAGCTGTCCCCCCCATATGCTCCTTCTTCTAACACATACGGCTGTCACGTGACTCAGAGTAGGAGAGGGGAAATTTAGAACACTTGCCTCAAAGGGTCTCTGGCTTAATGACTGACTAGCAACATATAAGAAAAAAAAAAAAAAAGCCTGCTGGATGAGATAGAAAAATCCTAGAAAGAATGGAAAATGACTTTTTAGTTTTAAAATTGTCTGCAATGGAAATGGCTCCCCTCTCATGTGTGGCAGAAGCTGTCGGTGCTCATTCAGATCCCGGGTGTGTATGCCAGGCATTTGGGGCCTGATTTCCTAAAATGCCCAGCAAGGTCTTCCCTGGTCCCTCACCTTTGCCATCTCTGTGCCTAGAACAAAGGACTCCGCTATGTCAGAGCCACACACGATGTTAGGAGCTGGAACCCTGACCTCGTGACTTCAAGTCACACAACCAGCAACATGCACGTTGGACTTTGTGTGAATGAAGAATAGCTTTCATTGTTTATTGTGTTAAACCCCTGAGATTGTGTAGCTGTCAGTTATCACACTCACCTAGCCCAACCTATCAGAAGCAGGCAAACCCAGTGAGTAATATGTTACCAAGGTACTCCATGGATTTCATCATCAGGCACATGTATCCTCCTTGTTCTGATGTATGAATGCAGATGCACCTACAACCCAGGTCACTTTTTCCCTGGGAATCCAGCCAGCTCCCTACTTTGCAGCACATTTGTAAGCGATTTTCTTATGAAATAAATATTCCAGATGGAAAGCCCCATCAGACCTAATATTGCACTCAAACTTAACCTGGGGCCTATTCAAAATAGGCTCTGCTTTAAGGCTGGGTCTGAGTCTGAGCCGATATCCTTGAGGAGTAGCCAGATCAAAGTTTGGACCCAAGTGTAAGCCAGTGCCTGGCACATATTGGAATCTCCACAAACATTGGTTGAACAGCGAGATCGTGAGGTACAATCAAGAAACAATGTCAAGGGTTAGAGGCTGGTAGAAAGTACAGTGGATGCCTGGGTGGCTCAGTCAGTTAAGCGTCTGACTTTGGCTCAGGTCATGATCTCACATTTCATGAGTTTAGCCCCGCATTGGGCTCCGGCTGTCAGTGCAGAGCCCACTCTGGATCCTCTGTCTCTCTGTCTTTCTGTCTGTCTGTCTCTCTCTCTCTCTGCCCCTCCCCCCTGCCTCTTTCTCTCTCTCTCTCTCTCTCTCAAAAAAAAAAAAAAAATTAAAAAGTACAGTGGAGGGGCACCTGGGTGGCTCAGTTGGTTAAACGTCTGACTTTGGCTCAGGTCATGATCTCACAGCTCGTGAGTTCAAGCCCCACATCAGGCTGTGTGCTGACAGCTTGGAGCCTGGAGCCTGCTTCCAATTCTGTGTCCCTCTCTCGCTCTGCCCCTCCCCTGCTCATGCTCAGAGAGAGAGTGTGTGTGTCTCTCTCTCAAGAATAAATAAACATTAAAAAAAAATTTTTTTAAAGGACAGTGGAGCAGGAGGCAGCAGTCTGAGAATGGAGTGCTACCTTGGCAGGAAGGCTTGCATGGTGTACTGAGCTGCCTAGAGGTGCATGTTTTCTTTAAGCCCAAGTTGAGGTTCACAGCAAAATTAGACAGAAAGTACAGATAGTTCTGATATGCCTCCTGCCCCTCACATGCTAGTCTCCCCCACTATCAACATCCCCCAGCAGAGTGGTACATTTGTTATAACTGATGAGCCTACATTATACGCCATCATCACTCAAAATCCATAGCTTATATTATAGTTCACCCTTGGTGTTGTACATTCTATAGGTTTTGGCAAATGTATAATAGTTTCACTGCCCTGAAGATCAGAGGTACATCTTTACAGTGGACACGGGTAAGCGGCTTTGTCCACGGCTTTCTCTTCTGAGGCATTTTCCCAGCACACAGCCAAAAGACCCCCACGAATTCTTCAGAGATCCATGTGGGAAAAGAAAGCCCACCTAGGATCCTGGCAGATGTGCATAGAGAATGTGGCTCCATTCCCAGCATTCTCTGGAGTTTAGCTTGAGACAATAATAAGAATCCTATAGGATCAATGATCTCACTCGTTTGGACTACAGTAAATCTCTCCTATATTACTGCTCAGCCTCTGAGAATATTATATTGGGTCTCATTTTATTAAAGAATGTCGTGCATACCCAGAAGTCGCTATTTAATTTTTAGCTGCAAGATACAATTTTGAAAAACCATTATCTAGAAAGTGCAATAATCAAACAATACAATCATGAATGTTAAACCTCCTTGGAATATTATTTTAAATGCTTGCCTGCTGGAAGCAAGAGTTGACAAGGAAGTGTGTGACTTGGTCGGCTTTCTAATTTGTCAAAGCATCTACATTTTCCAACAAGATATACTTGTTAAGATATGTTTTTTTTTCCCTCTGGATGATTGTTTTGAAACTATCAAAAATGCAAAATCCTTAAATAAGGAAGATAGATTTGCATTTTCTATTCATTCCTGCCTTAGATGTAGGATTAAATCACTTTAAGAGACACAACTGAATCTTTTCTCAGAGGAGCCAGACGGTCCACATACATCACCAATTGCCTCTGAGTTTTCTGGCTGCTCTGTGAGATCAGACTCGTAAATTTTGTGACATATGGAAAATATCAGAAAACCACAGCATGCATTTTAAAAGTGTCCAGAAAGCAGGACTCATGCTATCGTGATACATCCCTGGTAATTCACCATTGTTCCCATCACCCGTCCCTGACTCTCTGTGGAGAGGACCCAGTGGGTATTTGGCCAGGGACTGGGAAACTCAGGGGTAATCCAGTGGTTTTGGGGGGGTTGTTCCCCCCTCCCCACCGCATACTCCCCCCCCCACCTCTCTCTCAGCACATGTTTCTTTGTACCATAACCCACATGTCTGTCTTTACTATTGGTGTTTAACTGACAGAGGCCAAGGCCTAGACCTTATTTTCCTTATATGCCCTGAACTTAGAGGTACTCAAATCAATGAATGTGTCCACCTGCTTGGGGAGCCTGGGGATGGAGCAGGGATTGACCGTAACTCCTACCTTCTTTTATGCACACTAGCTTCACGGCCTTAGGCAAGGTACTTCACCTTTCTACACCTCGGTTTCCTTGTCTGTAAGATGGGAATGATGATGATGTCCACCTCCTCGGAGGCTGTGACTGTTGGAGGATTTATACATGTATTATACTTAAAATGGTATCTTGCAATCAATAAATCTTAGCAAACAAAATGAGCTCTCAAAAAATGTGAGCTGTCCTTATCAGTCATGATAAATGTCATTCCAAATGGCCAGACCCCCCTTGACCTTCCCACATTAGCCCAGGGTTCTCTTCCAAGTGTGCAAGTGAAGGCGATTGGATTCATTTGGAGGAGTGATTCACTGGGGCCGTCAGGGATGTTGCTGAACAGAGATGGGGGTGTTTTCCCTGGAGTGGCCTACCTTGGCTGTTTGAATGACCCAATAGTAGGAATTCATCAACATCTGCTCGAAAAAAGAAGACCCTAAACACAACCTTCACACTTTTCCCAGACCCCGTCCCTAAGGAGTCCTTGGATGACACTGGAAAGGGTGGCAGAGTCCAGACCTGACCTTGGCCGGCACTTCAGGCTCTAATGTGCCTGAAAGTCCACAGGCCCAAGAAGGACTCTGAAGGGAAGTGGGGGGTGATGATCCATGAAAGCAATAAGTTCCACCCTGCAGGGAGCATGGGAAAAAGTCCTGGCCACCGGCTAAGGTTAGTTGGTACCTCAGAGGCAGAAACTATGAAACCTCAAACGTGTAGGCAAAAGGAAAAGACGATGTTTGGAGGAGAGGGAGAGGCAGTGGGTGGGGAGTGGATAGAGCTGGAAGGCTGTCCTAGACACGGAGGCGGTTCTCCATCCTCAGACCTGCCTGGCCCTCTAAGGAGGGGGGTGTGAACTGAGGAAGCAACATATCTGGGTGTTATCTGGGGCCTTTAGGGAATGGAGAATAAGAACGAGCCTCCCCAGAGCCATTTTCACTGGAGACTCTCCCACAATGGAGAGGCCCTCATCCATAAGGGAAGAGGTTTTGTGATGTTGGCCCTGGGTCCACAGATGGGTGATTCAGAAGCAGGTCCCAACTCTCTGTCTACCTGTTTGGGGCCTTTGGGTGGTCACTTTGCCAAGCTGAGACTCGCCCCTCCTGTGAAATGGAGTTAATATGCCTCCTTCACAGAGCCATTGTCCATGTCTAATGAAATAAGGCTTGGGGCACCTGGGTGGCTCAGTCAGTTAAGCCACCGACTTTGGCTCAGGTCATAATCTCACGGTTTGTTAGTTCGAGCCCCGCATCAGGCTCAATGCCGTCAGTGCAGAGCCAGCTTCTGATCCTCTGTCTCCCTCTCTCTCTCTCTCTCTCTCTCTGCCCTTCCCCCACTCATGCTTGTGACGTGTTCTAAGAGCTATAACATGATAGATTAATAACAGGCATTTCACTTATAATAATCAGTATTTATGATGGTTTAAAGAATCCTGGGTGGTAGAACTGAGCCAGGTTTGGTCTTTAGAACCAGCAGCCATGGCAGCAATGAAGGGAGAGTCCCCCTGGCTCTGATGCCCTTTTCCAACCTGCCCTCACTCCCTCCTCTATCCTCCACAGCTTGGCTAAGACTGGCAATATAGGGTGGCAGTTGAAGGTATGGGGGGCCAGACTGCCTGCCTTTGAACCCTGTCTCTGTTACTGAGTAGCTTCATGTCCTTAGGCAACGTATTTAACATTTCTATATCTCAGCTTTCTTGTCTATAAATGGGGACAATAGTGGCATCTACCTCATAGGATGGTTTCTTGTAAACACCAAATGGTTTATTACATGTATTATACTTAAAATGAGAGCTAACAAAATGAGTGTGCAAATAATGTGAGCTGTCCTTATCAGTCATGGTAATGTCATTCCAAATAGTCCAACTCCATTGACCTCCCTCATTCGAAGAACACTGGGACCTCTCCACTCTGGCAGGCCACTGGGAAGCTGGGAAGAAAAACGTTAGGAATTTCTGCAAACGTGAAAATATCTTTCTAAGGAGAGAGAAGAGGGGCTGTTTGCAGATCATGCGTAGCTTATATGATTCACAAGGAACCAAAACTGGAGCTGTCGCCTAATGATCCAAGCTGACCCGCCACAGAGGGAAGCTATGATCCTCTACCATCTTGGATCAGTGGGACCAGTTCTCCTCTGTTCCTCCCATGTGCCTCCGGTGAAGAATCATACACTTTAAGACTGGAAGGGAGGTGCCTGTGTGGCTCAGTCAGAGGGCTCTTGACATCAGCTCAGATCATGATCTTTCTGTTGGGAGATCAAGCCCTACATTGGACTCAGCCATAATCATGGAGGCAGATGAGGCTGGAGTCAGTGGAGGCAGATGAGGCTGGAGACCAGAGGGTATGGGGCTTCGTGTGCCTTGTTAAGGATTTGAGCTTGGAAGATGGGAGCCACAGCAGTTTTGGGCAGAGGAACTATGCAATCAAATGTGTAATCTGGAGAAGCCATTCAGGGGCTGGCGGGGGGGAAAGTGAGTGGGGGTGGGCAGGTCTGGAGGAGGTTGTCCAGTTAGCCACCTGGAGGCTTGGTCCTATGCCTTTTCCTGGTTCCCTGGTGAGCAGTAGGACTTTCCAGAGACCCAGGGCACCAGAGTCACACTGACATTCTACACGTTGCCAGCAAACATCCACCAGCATGCCCCCCCCCCCCACAGTCCCTGCCACCATGTTAACTGTTCTCAATCATCCAGGTATTTCCCTCACCCAACACAGCCCATGTACTTCAGGTGGAAACTTGACTGCTCTCCTGGGGCATGAAGCTTAGGCTAAAGTGAATGATGCAACTCTATCCCCTGGTCACAGTGTTTGCTTTAAGAATGAGCAAGTGATTTAATTCAGGCCACTGAGACCCAAGGCAGTAATTTTGGGGGGGCTCCAGAAGGTGAAATGTGCAGATCTGAGGACTGCAACTGCTATGACTGTTTTCTAACATAAGGGAAGGAAGCCCTAGGATGAAGCTGGCCAGGAATAGCAGAAAATATCAGAGAAACAGACCCAAGGCCTTGATGAGGTGGTGAAGCCAGATCAAACCAGACCTGAAGCACATCTCTCTCACCTCAGAACAAACCTCTGGACTTTTCAATTACATGAGCCAATACATTCCCTTTGTTTTACATACTTTTTTCCCTTACTTACAAAGCCCAGGGGCAATAATCTAGGGCACTGTGGTCAAAAGCGAGCAGCTTAAACATGTAAAAAAAAATCACTAGGAATTTTTCCTGACATCATTTTAGAAAACTTAAAGATTGCTTCAAATTAAAACCAGTTTGCAAAGCTCTCTGCTGCATGGGAGTTTCCTCTTAAATCCACTTTTCTGGGTACCCCCTAAAGCGGTGGTGCACTGCCACCTGCTGGTCACAAAACAGAACCTGCCCCAGGAAGCCTGAGAAGCTTTAATGCTGGAAAAGGTCTTAAAGATCAGGGTGGGAAATAGGGAAATGCTTTCTCTGCTAGTGTATATTTCTGAGCTGTCTGAGTTTTGATTCATATGTGTTATTTTTATAGTCAGAAAAAATCTAGATATTTAAATTGGGAAATACAGTATTTCATTATCTTGCGATGTTTATCATATCTAACTGCTTCATTGATTCCTGCTGTTTGCTTTAAAAGCAGCAGTTACAACAACCACACCACATCAAAAACCCTTCTCATTCTCTTTCTCTGCCCACCTGGAAACACACACACACGCACACACGCACTCGCTTTGCCTTTATTACTTCTGCCTGAAGCACCAGCCATTTCTTCACTCCTGCTTCCAGCCAGCCCATTGCTAGCCTGTTAGATCTTCTAGGCAAAAGGCAGACCCCAGTCCAATGTCTCTCTATTCAGGAAATGCTTATCATGCTCTCCAAGTATTCTTCTTAGAGTGTCCCTCTAGGCTTGACTCCAGGAGCAGCCACTAACCCTTGGAAGCACCGGATTTGACAGCAGCTCGCTCTAAATATTCTCTTTGCAAATCCTCCTGGTCTTTTCCTAGTGGTTAAGGAATTTAAGACTTGTTTTGCCCTGTTCTTGATACTACTTTGAGGTTTCTGCACAGTGAATCCTTTGGAATTTAACATCATGGAATTTAGTATTCATGCCTCAGCCAAAACTGAGATAATAAGAATCCCACCATAAATGCTGTTACAATACAAATTCCTCCTGGCCTCCATTTGAGGCGGACCTGACCAGCACCAGGAGACTAGCAGTAGCCTCAGGCTACCAGCAGGTGGCACCCCAATCAGCCTTAATTGGGGGGCTCCGCCTAGGACTAGGCCAGGTGCCAGTAGCCTCCACCATCATCCTTCTGGGCAAACCCTCCCTCCTCTACAGCCCCGCTTCAGCTGCCAATCTATTCACCTAATTGTTACTCGAGCTTTGGCTTCTCTTCAGTGCTCTGAAACTCCCACAGAGGCCTGGTTCCTTGCTGGCTCCCTCCCCTCCAGGATCTTTTCCTGTGTTGACCCAACCCCAACCCCTCCAGGGCTGGCTGGGGCTGATTTGGCTAAGCACTTTCCTCATGGACTTCCACAGTCATATTCTGCTTTGCATCAGAACATTATATGACCATGCCCTCTTGTATGAAGCTTGAATTTTCACTTTCCTAAGGACATGGCACCCTGGACTATAGCCTCATAGGAGTTTGCCCTATGGCCAAGCTAGTTTTCCCTGGCCCCTCTCCAGCTGGTCCAGGAGCCTCTTCCTCTTTGAACCAGTGGTGAGGCTGTTCCCCTCCCTCCCCCTCCCCCCACATGTCCCCAATACATGTGTATTTACAGCCCCAGGCCTGCAATGTCCCATATGATCTGGCCTCACTCCAGTCACATCTCTTCCTTCCTCAGCCTTCCCCACAGACTGCACTGACATTCCTTCTTTCCTTAAAAAGATATGTTCAAAGCTGCAGAAAGCAAGCTCACACCTGCCTCAGGACCTTTGCACTACTGTTCCCTCTGCCTTCTGCACTCCCACTCATGCCCACCTCTATCTTCCCATTCAGGTGTCACCTCAAATAATGTGTCCTCAGAGAAGCCTTCCCTGACCATTCTATCTAGATTGTCAACTGCCATCACACCCTATGCTCCTCCCTTTCTTCTGAAATTGTCTCCTGTACTTTCTGTTTACGTGTGTATTGTCATCTAGTCAGATAACAAACCCTACCTAGAATGTAAGCTCCATGAGGATGAGTACCTTGTCTGTCCTGTTCAGTGCTGTATCCCCAACATCTAAAACAGAGCATGGCATTAGTGGGGACTCCATGTTTCTTAAGGAAGGAATGAAGTGTGTCCCAGAGCCACCCTCCTGTAGTGTCACATCCCCGGAACCTACAGTTGAGTTCATCTGCATGACACAGTGCCACAACATCTGCATCCATCGATGGTTCTTGGTGGCCACCCCCTGCTTGGTAGAACCTCGAGTGGCCCTTCAAAGCCAACTTTCCCACAATTTCAAGTTTTCGCCTTTAGCCCACAGGCTGCCAGGTGGTTTCTGACACTTTCCTCTGGTCCAGTTCCAGGTGGAGTGTCGGCTGCTGAGGTTGCTGGGGTCCACAAGCCCCATAAAGGTTCCCAGGCCCTGCCACGGCTGCCAGCCCCTCACATGTCCCTCCACGTTGTGCGATGTCATCTTTTGCTGTGTCACAGCTCTGGGTATTAAGGGCTCGATGACACAGACAAGCCCCTCTCCTCTGCCCTCGTGTTAGCCTTCTCTGTGTGACCAGAATGTCCTTCCATTTTGTCTGTCTCTCATCCTTTTGGAATCAGTATTAATGATTGCCATGGTCTGAATGTGTCCCCGCCCTTGAATTCCTATGCTGAAATCCATCACCAAGGTGATAGTGTTAGGAGGTGGGGCCTTGGGGAGGTGATTAGGTCCTGAGGGTGGAACCCTCTTGAATGGGATTAACACTCTTATAAAATACTAGTGCTCTGTAGGATATAAATTCTATCCCGCCGACCACGCCCCCTCCAGCCCCATCCACCATGTGAGGATACATGTCTGTGGCCTGGAAGAAGTCCCTCACTGACCATTCTGGCCCCCTGATCTCACACTCCCAGCCTTGAAAAATGTGAGCAGTAACATTCTGCTGTTTATAAGCTCACCGGTCTGTGGTATTTTGCGACAGTAGCACGAACGGACCAAAAGAACAACCTGTGTGAAACTGGCCCTGCATCTGGGGCCGGAGACACTGGCACACTTCCCTGCCTGGGGCTGCAGCACCTTACCTTGATTCGGACCTCCTCTCTCCCAGCCTCCTCACTGCTCCTGCCTCCCAAGCCCCACATTGACCTCTGCTGGCCGGTTACACCAGGGCTTGTGGCATCTCTATGCTAGGGGGTCTGGGGTAAAGCGTACCTGGGCTCAAAACGGGATTTCTCCACTCGCTGTCGCTGTGGGACCTAGGGCAAGAGACTGAGCCTCTCTGAGCTTCTGTTGCCCCTTCTGTAAAATGAGGTCGATAGAAGCATCTGCCCCATAGGGCAGCAGTGAGGCTCAAAGGAGATAGACGGTGCCCGTGAAGCACTCACTAAAGAGCCTGGCACGGAGCTAGCATTCCATAAATAGCAGCTATTATTAACTGCGTGAACCTAGACTGCTCCCAATGTCACTGTCATTTCTCGGCAGAAGCTACATTTAAAGACAAGAACTAATTTTCCTTAATTTGTATTCCCAGCACTTCGGATGGTGTTTGATACACAGTGGGTGCTCAAGTGTTTGGTGAAGTTATCTGAGAACATTAAATTCTTCTCATGTAGATTTTATCTTTGTTAAGGATAAAAATTACACACACACACATATATATATGCATGATTTTTTTATTGTGGTAACATATACATAAAATTTACCATTTTAACCGTTTTAAACTGTACAATCAGTAGCATTAAATACCTTCACATTGTTGTGCAACCATGTGTTTTGTGTTTTTTTTTTCAATCCCTCACAGCCTGCACTTGAACAGTAACAGAAGCTGAGTCTACATAGACTCACTCAGTGCATGTGAATAAAGAAGCCTTCCACCAGTGGGCTGGCTTTGTTCAAACAGCGACTGTGCCTGCCCCACCCCCACCCCCCAGCACAATTCCTTGACACAATAGGTGCTTAATAAATGTAAAATGAACCACCAGCCAAAGTTGCACTCTGGCAAGGAAACTGGACAGGGCCTTAAGACATGTTTAGGGCTCACAAAGTTGTTTTTGTTTTGTTTTGTTATATATTTTTAAAGTTTATTTATTTTGAGAGACAGAGAATTCGAGCAGAGGAGGCACAGAGAGAGGGAGACAGAGAATCCCAAGCAGGGATTCTCCTTGCTGACAGAGAGGAGCCCAGTGTGGGGCTCGATCCCACAAACTGCAAGATCATGACCTGAGCCGAAATCAAGAGTCAGAGGCTTAACCGACTGAGCCACTCAGGTGCCCCAAGTTTTTTTTGTGTTAGTTTTTAGCAAGGTGGTTCGAATAGGTTGGAACCTCATGCACAAAAGTCCATAATGTGGGGCAAAAACTAGACAGCTATGGCAAGTGTGGACCTGCGCTCTTGCTTGGCAGGGCCCAGCTTTTGCTGAGTAGAGGCTGCCCCTGTGGGCAGGGTGTGTGCTTCCCAGGTCATGCTGTCCCTTAGATTCCTTTCCTGGTCCCTTAGCCATTTGAGTTTCAGAGCCCTGCATTAGAGTCAGAGGAGCTGGGCTGGAGACCCACCCTCTTCAACTTACTAATGGGTCAGTCAGCCCTTTCAGTCTCCATACCCTCATCTGGAGAATGGAAAAGATGGCAGTGTCTTCACCAGGCTTCCGTGAAGGGCACTATGAGATGATGTATGTGATAGTATGTAAGGAAACGTCAAGGCTATACACAAATAAACTTTAAAAAGGAAAAGAGAGGGGTGCCTGGTGGCTTGGTCGGTTAAGCGTCCAACTTCGGCTCAGGTTATGATCTCACCATCCGTGAGTTCGAGCCCCGCGTCAGGCTCTGTGCTGACAGCTCAGAGCCTGGAGCCTGTTTCAGATTCTGTGTCTCCCTCTCTCTCTGACCCTCCCCTGTTCGTGCTCTGTCTCTCTCTGTCTCAAAAATAAATAAACGTTAAAAAAATTAAAAAAAAAAAAAAAGGAAAAGAGAAAACGTCAAGGCTATCACACAAACATTAGCCCTGTATCACGGGCCCCTTGCACCCATCGTTTTTTTTTGTTTTTTTTTTTTAATGTTTATTTATTTTTGAGAGAGAGAAAGAGAGCCCACGTGCGCATGAGCGGGGGAGGGGCAGGAGGGGGGAGAGAGGATCCGAAGCCGGGGCGTGGATAGCAGCGAGGCTGACGTGGGGCTCGAACTCACCAACCACGAGATCATGACCCCAGCCAAAGTCAGAAGTTCAACTGACTGAGCCCCCCAGGCCCCCCACTGGCACCCCCAATCCTTTCGTGCTTGCACTGAGGATGTATGGAGGCATACTCACCTGGGAAGACACAGGCATCTGTAAAAGCTAGGGCACTACCTGGTCAGTACGCGGCAGCCGGCAGGTACCCCCAGATATCAGTCCACCATCAGAGGGCTTGCACAAAGTCCCCAGCCGGGTGTGACACAGCTGAGAGCAAGTCACACAGGCATCTTCCGTCTGAGCGCCCTTCACGCACCACACAGCAGCCCCACAGGCATCTGACCACATTACACATCAGAGCAGAAATTCACTGTGCATTTGCCACATCTGAAAACCGGCTCCTAGAATGGGGGGTTGGCATCAGAGCACCGCTGATTTCCCTTCTCCTCCCTTCCCTTCCCTTCAGAGCTGGGGCTTGGTTTCTGTGGTGACCTTTCCACCCCACAAGCCAGAGGAAATGAGGTCTCTTCCCCTTTAAGCCCCTTTTACAAACTCTCTCACAATTCACCTCAAAACTCAGGTCAACTGTGTTTCATTAGAAGCACCCTGATAGTGAAAAAGAACTCAAGGCAGGCAATAAATAGAAAGGTAAGTCAGGTGATACGGTTTTGAAATAAAACAAGTTTATGTGGTAACCGGTTCCAGATTGCCTTACAGTCTTGCTTGGCAGGTAGAGATTTATTCCTGATAGCGAACCAGATGTCACACTTGCTCTTCTAAGACATTTGCTTTTATCTGCAGCAGTTCCTGATGGAAGAGACACAAAAGACTAGAGCCTTGTTTAAGTACGGAGTAGCGTGTTTGCATCCTGACACCAGAAAGGATCTGATCATCTGAGAGCTTCCAGTCTAGGTCTTAACAGCTTTCAAAAATCAAACACGTTCAAACAAAACAATACAAAGCAAAAGCCCTGAGAGGCAGTTGCACATTTTGCAATCACTTGTGTAAAGAGATAGCATGTCTGTGGTACAAGAACCACCTACAATAAGGGATATGTGGTTTGGCTCTTCTAGAGGAAAACAAGCCTTCCAGAAATTGGCGACCGGTTTTGCAGAAAACATGAAGTCATTTCACAACATGTCATGGTAACGAAGAACCAGAAACTTCTGTGAGACTCATTTTAGCCAGAAGCGGCAGCCTTCTCCACACCAGGACTCTCGGCCGCATCCTGTCCTGGCCTTTGCTGTGCCTCCCTTCCCGCCTCCTCTCCATGGCACAGTTTTTGGGTTAGCGAATGTAAGTGCTCAGGCTCTTTGGCAAGTCAAACCAACCAACTGCCACCCGGTTTAAGTGAAACGTCACAGCCTTCAGAACCTCAGCAACACTAATCCACGGACCTTCCCTCCAGACCCCTGCCATCAACAGGAATCAGCTCCCGACTCCTGGCCTTGGGGACTCCTAGCTCAAAATCTAGACAGAGACAGTTCCCGCTTGGCTCACATGCCTGCACGCTCCAGGCAGCTCAGTCCAGGTAGGAGGGTCTCATGTGACTGTTCAGAGGCTGGGGAATGTGCAGTGGGAGTGGGTCATGAGCTGGCCTGATACTCAGGGAGGAATCCCTCACTTTGCAAGACTTGGCTTTTTTTTTTTTTTTTTAAGTTTAGTTTGGAGTGAGAGAGAGAGAGAGCTCCCATGTGCATGTGGGGGGAAGGGGCAGAGAGACAGAGGAGAGAGAGAATCCCAAGCAGGCTCCGTGCTGTCAGTGCAGAGCCCAACGAGAACCATGAGATCATGACGTAAGCCAAAATGAAAAGTTGGATTCCTAACCGACTGAGCCACCCAGGTGCCCCTACATGACTTGACTTTTATAAGCGGCTGTGGTAGGGGTGGGGGGAGTTCTGTGGACTGAGTCCCAGGGAGAGTCATTATATAAGGGGGATGGGAGATGGTATGGTGAATGGAGGGGCTGTGGTTGGGAGGAAATTGTTTTGGTTTTCTGTTGCTGCCATAACAAATCACCACAAACTTAATGGTTTAGAACAACACAAATGTGCTGTCCTACAGTTCTGGAGGTAAGAATTCTAACAACTGGTCTCACTGCACTGAGGTCAAGGTATTGGCAGGGCCAAATTCCTTTCTGGAGCCTCTAGAGGAGACTACTTCTTTGCCTTTTCTGGCTTTTTTTTTTTTTAATGTGAAATTTATTGTTAAATTGGTTTCCATACAACACCCAGTGCTCATCCCAACAGGTGCCCTCCTCAATGCCCATCACCCTGCCTTTTCTGGCTTCTGAGGCCACAAGCATTTCTTCCCTTGTAGCATCTTCCACTATCCTTAAAAGCCAGCAATGTTGCCTCTCTCTGACCTCTTTTCTGTTACCACAACTCTTTCTCACTGAGGACAGAAGGGAAAGTGTCTTCACGTTTAAGGACTATGTGATTAGATTGAATCCACCTGGATGATTCAGGATGCCCTCCCTCTTCTCAAAGTCCTTAACTTTAATCATATTCACAAAGTCTCTTGTTATGGGTTGAATTGTGTCCAAATTCATATTTTGAAGTTGTAAACCCAAGAATGTGAACTTACTTGAAGATAGGGTCACAGCAAATGTAATCAGTTAAGATTAGATCATTCAGGTGGTTCTTAATTCAACAGGACGGGTGTGTGTATCAGAAGGGGGTGGGGGCACCTGGGTGGCTCAGTCGGTTGAGCCTCTGACTTCAGTTTAGGTCGTGATCTCGAAGTTCATGAGTTCAAGCCCTGCATCGGGCTCTCTGCTATCAGCACAGAGCCCACTTCAGATCCTCTGTTTTCCTCTCTCTCTAAACAAACAAACGTTTAGAAACCAGTGGGGGTGGAATTTGGACACAGACACCCACAGAAGGAGAAACACGGGGAGGAGACAGCCACCTATACAAGCTAAGGAGAAAGGCCTGGAATAGATCTCTCCCTCACAGCCTTTAAAAGAAACCAACCTGCTGATGTCTTGATTTTGATCTTCTAGCCTTCAGAACTGCGAAAGAATACATTTCCGTTCAAGCCACCCAGTTCGTAGTACATGGTTATGGTGACCTTACCAAACAAACATATCTCTTTTGCCATGTAAGGTATCATATTCACTGGTTCTGGGGATTAGGACATGGACATCTTCCGGAGGGCCATTATTCCACTTACCACACGTTTGAACAGTGGATCGTAGCCAAATGGTATTAACTTCACTTTGTCTTGGGACTAAGCTCAGTAGTTCCTGTACCATGAATGAAATAATGGATTGGACCACAGGCTTGTTGCTCACAAACGCTCTGCACGCATGAGAGCGGACTCAAAACAATAGGTCTTTGCATGGGAACATTGTCCAACTTCAGGCACTCTGGTTTTTGTAAACCACAATGCAAGGTGCTGGCATTTATTGCCATTTTTGAAGGGCAGACATTGTGTTAGCAGAATCCAGTGAACTGGACATTGGTACCTTTTTTTCTTAGAACAAATAAAAACATGTGGGAATGACATCAGCAAAATGGTGGAATAAGAGTCGTCTTCTGTGTTCTCCCCGCAAAACAGCAAGTTTGACAATCACCCACAGAGGAGAATGCGTTTGTGGCAGTCCAGGAGTCCAGCAGAGAAGTTCCAGCAAACCACTGGAGCAAAAAACAACCAGATTAGATGCAATGAAGAGGGTGACAGAAACAGTTTCGTTTTACCTATGCCACCCCTCCCCCAAGGCACAGATATAGATCAATGCCAAGGTAGACCTTTTAGATCTGTGGCTTCTTTCAATGGGGAAACTGAGAGTGTGTGAATGAGTACCTGGCTTCCCAGCCATGTGTAATGCTACCAAAAAGGCCCAGTTCTCTTTCACCCCATCCAGAGTACAGAGGCATGCTGCACAAGTCAGGGGCAGAGAGTGGCTGGGAGAACAGCAGACAGGGCTCTCAGAGGGCATCAGAAAGACACGGATCTTACCAACCACTCTGCGGAATTCATCAGGAAGCACGCCCACAAGCTGTGGGGGATGTTTCATTTGAGGATTCCCCCCAGATGGCCCCGGGGGTTCCTGAACACTCCGTTTACCTCCCTCACACACACCGCACCCTGTGGCTGGCTGGCTGTGTGTGTTCCAAGAGCGGGGAGCATGAGCCTTTGTAGACAGCTGGCGAGCACGGGCAGAAAGCTGGCCCTGACTCTGCAAGCCTGGGAGAACAGAGGGGCGCCTGCAAGGCTCAGGCAGTTAAGACTCTAGATTTCGGCTCAGGTCATGATCTCACGGTTTGTGAGTTTGTGCCACGCGTCAGGCTGAGCTGACAGTGCAGCGCCTGCTTTGGATTCTCTCTCTCTCTCTGCCCCTTCCCCCACTCAAAAAAAAAAAAAAAAAAAAAAGAAAGAAAGAAAGAAACTTAAAAAAAAAACAGATTGGGAGAAAACACACTAATGAGCATTTAGCACCATTCTAGGGAAAGCAAGAGAAGCATACACACGATCTTAAGAAATCCCCCTAAGAGGGAACAAGAAATGAGGAGCATGTATATCCATAGAAAAGGTCTGAGAAGCCTCAGAATCCTTAGCAGAACTGGCAGCATGTATTTCTTTCCCAAAGCCATTCAATAAAGACTACAGAAGGTAATTGTTTCTTCAGATGTGAAGACAGCAATGCAAGGCTCCAAGGAATATGAAAAATCAAGGAAATGAAGAAAATCATCCCATTTACGATGCTATCAAAACAACAAAATACGAATGGGTGCCTGCGTGGCTCAGTTGGTTAAGCATCTGACTCTTAATTTTGGCTCAGGTCATGATCTCATAGTTCATGAGTTTGAGCCCCACATCGGAGTCTGTGCTGACCATCCAGAGCCTGCTTGGGATTCTCTCTCTCTCTCTCTCTCTCTCTCTCTCCCTCCCTCTGCCCCTCCCTGGTTCACACACATTATTTCTCTCTCTCTCTCTCTCAAAATAAATAAATAGGCATTAAAAAAACCAATAAAATACTCAGGAATAAGTTTAATAAGGAGGTGAAAGACCTGCACCCTGAAAACTATGACATTTAATGAAAGAAATAGAGGAAGACAGAGTAAATGGAAAGATATCCCATGCTCATGAATTGGAAGAATTAATATTGTTAAATGTCCACCCACACTCCTCAGAGTAATCTATAGATTCAATGCAACCTTATCAAAATTCCATTGACATTTTCAAAGGTATAGAAAAAATAATACTAAATTTCATATTCATATCCACAAAAGACCCTGAATAGCCAAAGCAATCCTGAAAAAGAACAAAGCTGGAGGAATCACACTTCCTGATTTCAAACTACATTATGAAGACATAATAATTACAGCAGTATGGTACTGGTATAAAGATAGACACACAGATCAATGGAGCGAATAAAGAGCCCAGGCAGAAGTCCATGCATATACAGTCAACAAATCTTTGAGAAGGGCACCAGGAACACATAGTGGGGGAAAGAACAATCTCTTCTATTACTGGTGCTGGAAAAACTAGACAGCCACATGGGAAGGAATAAAACTGGACTCCTATCTTACACCATACACAAAAATCAACTCAAAATGGATTAAAGACTCGAACATAAGACCTGAAACCATAAAACTCCTAGAATATAGGAGAAAAGCTCCTTGATGTTGGTCTTGGCAATGACTTTTTTTTATTTGACACCAAAAGCACAGGCAACAAACCAAAAATAAACAAGTGGGACTACATCAAACTAAAAAGCTTCTGCACAATAAAGGAAACCATCACAATGAAAAGACAACTTACAGTAATGGGAAAAGATATTTGCAAACCATATATCTGATAATGGGTGAATATCCAAACTAACAACTTGATAGCAAAAAAAAAAAAAAAAAAAGATTTAAAAAAAAAGAAAAACAAACAAAAACCAAATAATCCAATTTAAAAATGGGCAAAGAATTTGACAATTTTCCCAAATTTGACATAAAAATGGCCAAAAGTTACATGAAACAATGCTCAAGATCACTAATCATCAGGAAAATGTAAACTAAAACCACACTGAGATACACCTCATACCTGTTAGGATGGTTTTTATCAAAAAGACAACAGATAAAAGTATTGGCAAGATTGTGGAGAAAAGGGAACCACTGTGTATTGTTGGTAGGAATGTAAATTGGTACACTGATTATGGCAAACCATATGCAGGCTCCTTAAAATTTACTACATGATCTACCGTAGTAGATTATAGTAATTCAAACTACTGCGAACTACTATATGATCCAGCAATGTCACTTCTGAGTATGTATCTGAAGAAAATGAAATCAGGATCTCAAAGAGAAATCTGCACTCCCATGCTCATTGCAACATCATTCACATTAGCTAAGATATGGAAACAATCCGAGTGTCCTTCAACAAATCAATGATTAAAAAGGTGTGGTATATACGTAGAATGGAATAATAGTCAGCCATGAGAAAGAAGGAAATCCTGCTGCTTGCAACAGCAGGGATAAAAATAGAAGACATTATGCTAAGTGAAATTAGCCAGACCAAAATAGACAAATACTCTATGGTCTCACTCACCTGTGGAATCTTAAAAAAAAAAAAAAAAAGTTGAACTCCTAAAAGAGAGAATAGAATGGTGGTTACCAGGGGCTGCTGGAGGTTGGAGAAGATAAGAGATACTGGTCAAAGGTTCTAAGCCTCCAGTTATAAGATGAATAAGCTCTGGGGATGTAGGGACAGCATGGTGACTATAGTTAATAATACTGTGCTGTGTACTTGAAAGTTGATAAGAGAAGAGACCTTAAGCATTCTCACCACACATACAAAAAAAGTAACTATGTAAGGGATGAAAGTGTTAATTAATTTGATTGTGGGAATCATTTCACAAAGTATATGTATGTCAAATCATCGTGTTTGGACACTTTAAATATGTGTAATTTTATTTGTCGATTATGCGTCAATAAAGCTGAAAATATGTTGTCAAAACCTTGACTTGCCAAATCTGAGTAACTGGTTATAGGGATTCAGAACTGTCTACTCTTTTTTTGTGTTTTTAAAACAAGAAGTTTTTAAGAGTAAATTAAAAGAAAAAAATCTTGATGTACTAAGTCACCCTCCAATGTGAGTTCACCATAAGAGAAGTCACCTCCCCAAACCATGACAGACTCTTAAATACAGGGAACAAACTGATGGTTGGCCGGGAGGTGGGGGGGGGGGGGGTGGAATGGGGGATGGGCATTGAGGAGGGCACTCGATGGGACGAGCACTGGCTGTTGTATGTAAGAGATGAATCAGAGGAATCTACTCCCAAAGCCAAAAGCACACTATATACACTATATGTTAGCTAACTTGACAATAAATTATATTTAAAAAAAAAGAAATCTCCTCCCCTCCACTATGCTGAGCAAATGTCCCTCACCAGCCCCCCTGCTCACACACGTGGACCAGGCAGAGCTCAGCGAGGACCTGCTCCCCAGCAGGTCACTGCTGCTGCTTGTTGGTTTAGGCTGGCCACCAGAGAGCAAAAAATAAAGTAAAATAATAATTAGACATGAGAAACAACATAGATTAACCAGAAAAGTAAATCTGTGACTAACAATAAACTAACAGGTTCATGCTCATTGCAGAAAGTGTTCACCGTGCCCCATTTCCCCTGCCACTACCTCAACACATTCTTGTCCTTTTGCACCTGGACAATGCCACACTCCTAGTGGTTACCTGTTTGCAGCCTCTTTCTTCCTGCCCTTCATCCTCCAGCTGCTGCACTTGTAATCAGAAAAAGAAAAGAAACACACGCGCACACACACACACAGAGTTGACGGTGTTATTCACCTGCTTAGGCTTAAAGGCATCCAGAGGCTCCCCGTTACCCATAAAGTCCAAGTTTCTAACTGTGGAGTACGAAGCCCACACCAGGTGGGTCCAGTCGGCATTTCCAACCTCATCTTTCACTGCTCTACACATCAATGTTTCTCAAAGTATGGCCGCTGAGCACCAGAATTAGCATTCTGGGGTGCTTGTGAAAAATCCCAGTCCTATTGATTCAGAGTCTTTTGACAAGCATTCAAAGCAATTTTTATGCAAACATAGCTGGAGGCTGCTAATCTCAAGTCACTGTACTCTTTCCCTCTGTCTCATGTGCCCTTCTCCTCCTTGTCCACTTCTTCTTTTAGGGCACTCTTCCTATAGCATCTTCTCTCTCTAGTAAGCCAAATAAATTGCCCCCCTATCTCTTTTCCCTTAGCGCTTCACACAGATCTCATAATACAGCTTTGTTTCACAGATGTTTGCTACAGATCTGTCTCTCCTGCTGGATTATAAATTCCTTGCCATTAGGAACCATGTCTTATTCATCTTTTCCCCCCTGAGTGACTATGCAATTTCTTTGTTTTTACAATGGGAAATGTGTAACTCACCACGTTTCCCTTTCCCCCTGGCCACCTAATGTACTTAGAGCCAAATTCACAGCTCAAGTATAACGATTATACTTGGCCGTGTATCTGTGTCCTCTTTTCCCCCTAGACTTGACCTATTTTAATTTATATTTCCTTTGCTCTGAGTTTTAAAACCTGTATTTGGCCATTTTATTTTATATGTTTCTGCTACAAGCCACCTCAGATCCTTTCTGGAACAAGGTGAGAGAGAGATAAATTATTCATCTCACTATTCCTACCACCCAGGCCAGTGTCTGGCAGATAGAAAATACTCAATAACTGTTTGTTAAATTTAATCAAAGGAATAAAGTTATGTGGATTCTGTGACAGCTATTTTACTCATCACTTAGAACACTTTTTGCTTACTTCTGATTTTGATCACAGTGCTCAAGAGCTAAAGCTACTGGAAGAATGCCTGATGGACAAGTGCCTGTAACTGTTACAAAAGTCACTTGATTTCAGCAATCTGATTATCTTAATTTTCTACCTTGATCCACGGGCAACCCTTTTAGGAGCTCACGCTGCTCACCAACTCTATAATCTATGACTAATGTTAAAATATAGTGAACAGGGGCACCTGGGTGGCTCAGTTAGTTAGGTGTCCGACTTCAGCTCAGGTCATGATCTCGCGGTTCGTGGGTTTGAACCCCACATCAGGCTCCGTGCTGGTGGGGCAGAGCCTGCTTGAGATTCTCCCTCTCTCCCTCTCCCTCTCTGACCCTTCCCCATTTGCACTTTCTCTCTCTCAAAATAAGTAAATAAACTTTAAAGAAAAGAATAAAAGATAGTGAACCGGTAGAAATCCACCAGGAACTGAGAAGGGAAAGGACAGTGTGTCTCTGAGCGGGGAGAGTTGTCATAGGAGATGGCACAAGGATGGAGCCAAGAACAGGACACAGGACACTGAGGAGGGTGTCTTGGAGACAGGGAGGCACACAAGGAAATGGCGGTAGACCATGTGTGGAAAGCCCAAGGGGATATGCAAGACTTCTGCTTGCTGAAGACATGCAGTTGTCCTGTCCCTAGGAGCTGCTGCTGGAAAATGAGTGTCCTGAAGCACATTAATATGATGTCAACATCAAAACACTGCATAATAAAACCAAGAAAGAAGCTAAAAAATTGGAGAAAGGAAAAAAAGTCACTTTTTCTACTTATGTTTCTTCCATTTACATCTCATGTTTCCTTCAGAAAAGTCATCTTTCCCATCTGTATGTGTCTTATCTGAAGAAATAATAGCAGCACCCAAGTCTCTCTAAATTGGAGATCTTATTTTCCCTGGGAAACACATGAACATGTGTAGTCTTGACTTTCAGTTGTCACCTCAACTTTCTACACAAGTCCCTCACGCTGCCAGTTAACTATTTACAAACCCCATTCTATCGGATCTTGTTTTTCTCTTGAAGAAAAATAAAGGGATGCTAACCTATTGGTGGTTACACATAACCAACCACATGTAAAACCACGTCTGATTTAAATTTGCTCCCAACATCTTTGTTTCAGTTAGAAACATCATTTAGTGTGTTTTCTCCATGAAAACCTGGAGGCACTGAGATAATTCTTTGAATAACATAAAGAAAGGTATTAGTATTAAACAGATTAAAACGGAAAGTTTGTAGGAATGGATTTGGTGACATTGTAACCATGTGACATGGGATGTGACAAAAAACCTCGTCCATTATAATAAAATATGGCTCTTTCCTCAAAAAAAGTGAAACTAACAGAGAAACTTGGCCCATGCTCTAGCTGAGCTGATGGGCTCGGAAACCTTGGGTAAGTCATTCGTCTTGGTAACCTCCGATTCTTCATATGTAAGAAAATAACCAAACCTACACGACAGAACTTTTACAAGAAATATAAATCAGGTCATGGTGCGGTTTCTCAAGCTTTTGAAAATGTGTCTTCCCCCAAAGATTTGGATTTAAAAGTAAAAACAAAACAAAACAAAACAAAAAAAGTGGGACCCAGGATTCTGTACTAAAAAGATCTTCAGGTAATTCTGATATACACTTGAAATAATCTACACACTAATAAAATGTAGGTTAAATTCTTTTAAACTGTTAAACTGCTATAGAAATATAAAATATCATTACTAATAAGTAATGAGGAAATCTAAAAATCTCATTCAATTCATATTCAAAGACTAGTCTTCCAGTAGCACACCCTCTTGGGCCCTGGCCACTAGGATGTATCAGACACCTGAAGGGCCAGTTTGAGCACAGCAGCCCCATGTGATCTGTCTAAGGGCCATGTCAGGGTCAAGCAACAGAAACAGGAAGAAAACCACAGCAAAACACATCATAATCACATTACTGAATACCATTGATAAAAAGAAAATGTTAAAAGCAGCCAGGGATGTAGAGTGGGAGGAGTAGAGAAACAAACCAGATACAGAGGAACAAAAATAAGAATTACGGCAGAGTTCTCATCAGAAGCGGTATATGCCCAAAGACAACAGAGCAACAACTTAAAAGTGCTGAAACGAAGGGGCAGCTGGCTGACTCAGTAGGTGGAGCATGTCACTCTTAATCTCAGGCTGTGAGTTCAAGCCCCACGTGGGGCCTAGAGCTTCCTTAAAAAATAAAAATAGACGGGGCGCCTGGGTGGCTCAGTCGGTTGAGCGTCCGACTTCGGCTCAGGTCATGATCTCACGGTCTGTGAGTTCGAGCCCCGCGTCACACTCTGTGCTGACGGCTCAGAGCCTGGAGCCTGTTTCCGATTCTGTGTCTCCCTCTCTCTCTGCCCCTCCCCTGTTCATGCTCTGTCTCTCTCTGTCTCAAAAATAAATAAACGTTAAAAAAAAAAAAAAATTTAAAAAAAATAAAAATAGAAAACTAATAATAATTCAAAAAATAAATTACTGAAACAAGAAACCATCAGCCTAGTATTGTATCCCGGAAGGAATTTTTTTCAAAACTGAAGAGAAAAAAAAAGACTTTATTCAGAAAAATAAAGCCTGGGAGAATACATTACCAGCAGATTAGCATCACAAACTTAAGCCAGTTCATACCACTTCACACAAACTGATTGCTAAATATTTAGGAATTTTGCAAATTGATTGTTAAAATGTTAGCAGCTTAAAATTGGTAATGATGGGAGAATTTACACCATGGAAATCAGCAAACACCACAAATCAGGGCTCTTTTTTATTTTGCAGAGAGCAACTTTACCAGCCCATCACTGAGGACAAGAGTATAAAAGTAATCCTTCAAACAAAAGAAACATGGTACCAGATAGAAATTTGGATCTGTACAAAGGAATTAAGGGCAACAACTATGTGAGTAAACATAAAACATTTTTCTTAATTTTAAAATCTCTTTAAAAGATAGTCAACTATTTAAGTAGTGAAAATGACTAATATTTGTAGAGGTAAAATCGATGACAAAAGTGGTATAAAGGATGGGAAGAATAAAAGAAAAATGTGCTTTTGTAAGAATCTTGAGCCACATGTAAATAGTATGGTAGTTGAAGGCAGACAGTATTTAGTTGAAAATGAATATGTATTATAAACTGTACATAAGTTGAAAGTGTGATATTTTGTAAGTTGAAAATGGATATTGTAAATTGTATAGTTGAAAATGGATATTGTAAATTGTATAGTTATCACACATAGACACACGAACTCAAAGAGGTGTAGCTAAGTAAGTCAACGGTGGAAATGGAGATAAAATTATTAAAAATGCTTGATTAGTTCTAATGAAGACAGAAAAGAAGACAACGGGAAGATAGAAGGGATGGGGTGATGAAAATTTTCTATCTCATGACTGTAGTCATTATATGACTATATATGTTTGTGAGAAGTTACAAATCACACTACCTGGTGAGTTTTGTTATATATAAACTATACATCAATAAATCTGATAGAAGAGGGAGGCAGAGGAGGAGAAGGAGGCAGAGGAGGAGGACTACCACCACCAAGTAGGAGAGTTACACTACCTGAGGGCAAGACACACTATAAAGCTATGGTAACCAAGATGGTGTATTGAGGTACTTGGGTTGCTCAGTTAGCTAAGTGTCTGACTTCAGCTCAGGTCATGATCTTATGGCTCTGAGTTCAAGTCTCCCAATGGACTCTGCACATGTGCAAAAGACAGGGTGGTATTGGTGAAAAGGTAGGCCTAGAGATTGTCTGGCTATAAGGAACTCATCCCCACTAGGCCTACGCAGCGTGGTGGTACATGCTATGGACCACGGATTAATATATGTTCACGACTTCTGTTTTTTAAAGGAAGAATGGGAGGTCTAACTATCACACCATTCTTTGTCCAACAGAAATAAAGATCAACAGTTTTGACTAGAAAGATCCACAGATGACAGTGATTATCTAGTTTACCCTGCAGGGGTGCTGGACATCTAGAGCTACAAGGGTATATAGGTTTATAATGTAGAGAGCCTTCCTGAGAATGAGGTGAATTTACAGGGATGCAGAGCTAGAAACAGAGGGAGGGACAGAGTCTTTTGTGTCATATTGGACTCCTAGATCTAGCTATACCTGAAGCCGGAATCTCTTTGGACTACCTGATTATTTAAACTAATAAATTCCCTCTTCTGTCTAAGCAAATTTGAGTTGTAACAAAAGGAGTCCCAAATAATGTACGTGTGTGCTCTGCGGTGATAGTAAAGAAACATTAGCTTATGCACGTACTAACTGGGAGCCCTCTTTTAAAAGCTCTGGGCCCAGATTTCTCATTTCATAGTAGAAATAGTTAGATTAGGGCAGTAGTTTCTCAGAAGAGTTATACAGAGGTGAGACACCACAGTGACCTCACTGGGAAATGAGGGAGAGGCACAGAAGGGACCCTAGCATCTCTTTCAACTAAACCAGGAATAAAGGAATTATACATAGAGTTAGATTTGAAAAAATTTTCCTTTGCTTAAAAAAAAGCTATGTGACCTCTAGTTCCCCAAATTCCAAAGTTCTTCGTGGCTTTCTGAGAGGCCATGCAACCTAAGGCATTGCATTACAGCACATCAGACTGCCTGGAGTCTGAATCCAGCTCTACCCCTTACTAGTGGTGGGGCCTTGAACAAGTTTCTCTGTTGCTTGGTTTCTTCCTCAGTAAAACAGGAGTAATAGTAGTACCTACTTCCAAGAGTTGTTATGAGGGGGAATTGACAATATTTGTTAAACCCTTCCAACAATGCCTGGTACCTCGTATGTGCTCAATAACCGTTCACGTTGATGATGATAATGGTGATGATGATGGTGGTGATGGTGATAAGCCTGGAAGATCTCAGTGAATCTTGGGAATTCCCCCAAGGAGTGAGCTGAAAAAAGAGCAGAGACCCAAATCAGGTCACCTGCTTATTCCCTGTAATGATGTCAATAGGTTAAGGGACTGAAAGCTCTGGTGTCTATTCTTTGTTTTCTAACTATAATCATGCTGTCTGGTCACAGCTAGCCCAAATGATAATTTTGTATGTGCGTAAGTAAAATCTTTCCTGATTATATTAATAATGTATATGCAGTCATGAAAATTTGAAAAATTAATAGAAAAAGAAAATATTAAAGCATTTGTAATTCTACTACTGAAAGATAAACTCTATTAACATTTTAATCATTGCATATTTCAATTTGGAGTATTTTCTTCCAGGTTATCTTTTAGAGCATTTACAAAGAACATATAAATACATACAAGAAACTTTATATACGTGTGTGTGTACATGTGTGTATAGTTTTATGTCCTTCTTTTCTCAGATAAGGTTATGAGTAATTTTCCATGTCATTAAATATTCTTTGAAAACAACATATGACTTCTTAATAATTTACCATATGGCTTCACCATAATTTACTTAATAACTTACTTATAATTGGACCTTTCAAAAGTTTTTAGTTTGGGTCTAGTATAAATAATGCTGTGATAAACATCCTTGGGTATTTGTCTTGAGACATATTTGATTAAGATGTTATTCCTAAAGGTGGAATTTCTGAGTCTAAGCCTATATTTATAAGGCTTCTGACACATACTGTCAAATAGTCTTCCAGGAAGCTTACATCAATTTATTATTATTTTGATTACAATATACTACATGGGTCTTTCATGCCATGTTTTGTGAAGGACCAACATCCCATCACTTAAATAGTGTGGTCAAAGGGATTCTCATTATCACACTAATTCTGACTTCACTCTAGTCCTTGAACAATTAATGCTTTCTTTTTGAGATCAGTAGCCTGTGGTTCATTAAACATGAACATTTGAATTTAAGTGTGAAGGACAATATGAAAATATTTCTTACGCGTCTTTCATTCAAGCCGTGGAAACTTCAAGTAGGAGAATGTTCCAAGGGGACAATTCTGTGGCTGGAATATTGAGTTGTGAAAAAGCAAAATGGCATCATCTAGAATTCAAAATAATCTTTTTAAAGGCCTCAATTTCCCTAGAGCTATGCCTGTCCTGACTGACATTCCACTTCTCCATGAAACCAGAAAGTGTAGCTGATGTGATGGTTTCTTGGCCTCCTTTTTCTCAGTGTCTCTTCACCAGTATTAACTGCATTTGTAACCTCAAGGAAACAAACAGAGGAGTGAATCTGATCATGTCCCCATTCTCCACCCTGCTTAAGGATCTTGTGTAAACCTCAGCATAACAAGCAGACTGCTGACAATCTGGACCCTACTGTTCCAACCCCAAAGACTGCCATCCTCTCCCATCCTTCTCTCAAATCATATCCATCTTCCCACCTTTTTTCAGCACCCACCTTGACCTTCCATGCCTCTATAACCTGGGTGAGCTGTGTCCCCCTAGAAAAGTCTCCCCCCACAGAGCCTAGTAAATTTTAGTCATCCAATCAGATCCTTCCCCTGACTCCACAGCTCCAGTTCACAAGTACTAAGACCAAGATTCATACTTTGTTAGGTTCTTTTGGTTGTAAAGAATAGAAATCTAAGGTACCTCCAGTAATGGGGGGGATGGGGGTGGAGGGGGGTTGTTCTTGGCATATCTATTACATGGAGGTACTAGGTAAAGAAGCTCATGGAAACCAAGGAGTAGCACCTGCTCAAGATCCAAGACAGTCCTGAGATCCAAGTGTTTTTGTCTCTTCTTCAGTTACAAGAGCCAAGTGTCTCCATTCTTCTCTATTGTTATGGTGACTCCTAATCTTGCTGGCCCTATACATCTTGCAGCCATGTGTCTGCTCCTTTCTCCTTTCTCCTCCCTGCCTCTCTGCATTAAAACTGGTTCTCTCTCTGCCTCCCCATTCAGAGTTACCTGAAATGGTTTCCTGGGCAGAGCAGAGCTTCTCAGACAAGACCATTTCACAGATATGTATCCATCCCCTGGATTGGCTGCCTTTGGTGGCCGCCCTGCCTTGGTCCAGTCCAGGGGCCATGCCATGTTTCAACCCCAGCCTAAGGCCCTGATTCCTGCAACCCCAGCCTAAGGCCCGGATTCCTGCAGCAGGGGAGTATGGGAGGGCAGTTACCCTTATAAAGGGATAAAGGGAAAGAAGGGCATGTCGCTGTACTGCGTTGCTAATTTTGGCCCTAAGAGTATTACTTTTGTGGATAGAAGATAGGGCCATAGTTCTAATTTGCTTCATATGTTCTAAAGGAGATGATTTTATAGTCATCCTCCAAACAATGTCTGATCATCCATACAATACAATGTCCTGGAACAATATCAGAGACTTTTGGAACTTTGTTTTATCTGTTCCTAGAACAATAAGCTGCTGCCCAGTGTACACTCAATCCCCAGCCTTTAAATGAGGCTTATCCATTTACACAGGAAGTGCTGTACCTAGAAAACAGCCTTGACCACAGCTCCAATAGCAGCTCTACGCCCACCCCTACCTTTCATGTGCCTTCTGGAATGCCTTGGGTTAATTCTCCAGATCACCACTGTCCCCAAGCCATCCTCCTCCTTCCCATGACCCACGCTGCTGTGGCTCACACTTGCTGCTTGGCATAAGAGGTACCTCTCTCCTAGCCATGATACGCCAGCACCCCATCTCTATCCACCCTCTACCCCAGCCCTTCCCCTCGACCCTGAAGGGAGGAGATTCAAAATTTAGGGCAAAGCAGAGCAGTGATTTTAGTGAGCTTTTGGGTTGGACTGTGGCTGAGAAACCAACATATTCTGCTGACCTCAGAGATTTGTTTTGAGGACAAAATAAGATAACGTATGTAAAGTGCTTTGAGTTGCACCTGCACTTAATTATTACATCTTAGCATCTGGAATCCTCTTGGCAGCCTCCTGAGTTATTCTTCCTTTCAGAATGGGATCTGCTCTGTGGTGTAGTCCAGTTTATGCAGAGCAATTATATTCCCAAGTGAGGAGGGTAAAGCATTTAATTTAGAAAAAACCACCGACTATTGCTACTAATATTTAGTATTTGTTGAAAGCTTATTAATATCAGACTCTACATTTAGTGCTTTGCAATTTTTATGTAATTTATTCCTCATGAGGTAATTACTATCCTCACCCCACTTTACTAATGAGGAAATTAAGGCACAGAAAGATTAAAGAATTTACCCAGGCCCTCAGTCAGTAAGTATCAGAGTCAGTAGTCAAGCCAGACAGTCTCTTCTAGAGTCTGAATCTTCTGCTACTAAACCACGTTGTCTCCAATTAGAATAGCAAACATTTAAGCAGGAAATGGTCTTAGAAATCACCTTGCTTCTATCCCCTCATTCTACAGAAGGGAAACAGAGCCTGAGGCAAATGAAAGAGATTTTCCTAAGACAGCAAATCTTGTTAGAGGCACAAGATGAACTAAAACCCAGGACCCTGCTTTCATTTCATTGTGTTTCCCTCACTACTCCACTTTATAAGTTAATATTTTTTAGGCTAATTTTATTAGCATCTGCAGAAATGCTATCTTCAGATTCACTTTGCTTTTAGGGAGTTGTTTCTGTATCCTACTTATCAAAGTAAGCTTCCATATTTGGATATATTCTTGGGGCACCTGAATGTCTCAGGTCATGATCCCAGAGTCATGAGATAGAGCCCTGCATGTCAGACTCTGCACTGAGTGTGGAGCCTGCTTAAGATTCTCTCTCTCTCTCTCTCTCTCTCTCTCTCTCTCTCTCTCTAAAAAATGGATGTATTCTCAAAACTTGGGAGAATTACATAACTGCTTTTTAGGAGCCAGTTTCTTAATATATTATGAATGATGGTTAAGTTTGATGACTGGTTTCTAGACTGAGTTTCAGGAAACAAAATTTTTAAAAACAGGGACCAACACAGAATTGCCATTTCATTTTTGCAGGTAAGGTTTTTCTAAAACCCACAGACAAAAGAGGAAAAACAAAGACACACTGCCATCTAAAATACTATCATTGTTCTGAAAGAGAAAGACTATATAATCTTAAAATAAAGGATAAGTCATTTAAAATAAATAGCCTTTCTTGTATGGAAAGACAATAAATTGTCCTGATCGTTTTCATTTCATCACAGACCAGCAACAATTTCATCATGGATCAGCATTTAACAATCTAAGTTGGATGACACTTTGAAGTTCTCTCTAGCTTTTAAACTCTGTGATTTTGAGCATCCTTTTTTCCATTTACAATTATTTTAGAGGTTTCTAGCTGTTGAGTCTTTGTAAATTAATCCTTCTTAAGCCTGTCCTTAAAGGCTTTGTTACATTGTGTGTGGAATGACTATTGGAGATTTTACATTCAGAACAGTAATGCACGAACATATAATTATCTGTTCCCCATCTTAACACTGCACAGCTTCTGGCTTCCCTCACCCTGTTCCAGAGCAACAAAGTAATGATTCTGAACTCTGACCTCTCCCTTCTTCCCAGCCTCCTTCAGGGCAAAGGAGTCAGGCTTAAGCTGCTGTTAAAGATCTGGTTTTTCTACTGACCACAAGCCCTCTGAGATTTGACTCCTTCTGCCCAGGGTCCCAGCAGGGAGTTTTGCCACAGAGGGAAAAATTCCTTAAGGAAAGAACACTTGACTCCATGTAACAACCTGGGGGCGAACCAAAGTCTGGCCCAGGTACCTCCTTGAATTTATCCCCTGGAAAATGTATTTGTTTTCTACTTCATATTGTCATGTCCTACCTATGTGCATGTTAGCGGTGAGGAGGAGGCGAGGGGGAGGCTAGAGGGTGCAGGACTAGACCATAAATGCACTGAGGGCAGAGATTTGTCCTTCCTTTTGCCTTTACATCCTTAGCGATTTGCCTGGCCACAGCAAGTACTCTGCAAACGGGTGCGGAATGCATCACGTTTAAGGATGCTAATTCATTAGCAATAACCTTTTATTGTGTGACTACTAGTGCCAGACACTGTGACCCATGCTTTCTAAAAAATGATTTCTTTTTTTTTCCCTTTTTAAAGATTTTTTTTATTTGTAAGTAATCTCTACACCCAACGTGGGGCTCAAAGCCACCACCCCGAGATCAAGAGTATCACACTCCACTGACTGAGCCAGCCAGGCACCCCTAAAAATGATTTCTAATTCTCAGCAGAACTCTCTTTTGTAGGTGAATCATTATTCCCATTATATGGATGAGGAAACTGAGGCACAAAGTGGCTAAGGGACTTGGCCAAAGGCATTGAAGTAATTTAAGTGAATGCACCAGATAATCTTTGCAGTGTGAGGAGCCGCAGAGCTTGCACATGGGACAGGCTACGGGAAAAGGAGAGGAAAGGCAGCTGGCATCTTCTTCCAAGCACAGCTGCTTTCCCAGCCAAGTCTCTGCAGAGGCAGAGAGGCAGCCGTGTCATCATCACACAGGAAGCACTTGTTGACCTTCTTAGACTCTCAGATCTCTGAGACCATTTAGGTCCATCAGGAAGTGAGGGATAGAGCCCAGACCAGGACCAGCTCTCCTGACTGCCTATCTGGTGCTTTACCCACCCTGCAGACATGAGCAAAAAAATAGAAAAGCTCATTGTACTCATCAGGATAGGCCACCTGCTATAAACACTGCCACAAGTATCAGTAGCTTGATACAATGAGAATTTGTTTCTTGTTTCTGTCACAATCCAATGTAAGTAGCGGGTGGGCCTTCCCTCTGGGTGAGCCCTCTCTTAGGCTCTTGGTGTTCTTGGTGTCCTGTTCATTCAGCCAGCAAATGAAAATGAAAAAAACAGAGCAAGGATGGTACCTGGGAGGGTTTAGCAGGCCAGGCCTGGAAGTGGCCCATCTCACTTCCGTTGTCTGGAATTCAGTCAGGGGGCCACATGTAACTGCAAGGGACTCTGGGAAATGTAGTCTGTGCTCTGGAAGAAGAGCACTCTCATGGACACTCATGAGTTCTAGAAGTATCTCTTGAGAGGAGCAGGATCAAGGGGCCTGTCTTCACTTTGTAATTTTGTCCTGAATTTACTATGGGCACTTGAACTTTAGGTCCCTATAATATATTTATTTAAATATGGTTTCCTTTGAGGTCATTGTAGTTAGCACACTTGTAAACAGGGGTGAAAGGAGGAGGCAGTGGCAGTTTTAAGCAGCTAAAAATTTCATATAGCTTTTCAGGGTTGCTTGTCCTATTTTTTTTTTTTTTTTTTTTAAAGAAAGAGATTGAGAGTGAGCAGGGGAGAGGGGCAGAGTGAGAGAGAGAGAGAGAGAGAGAGAGTGAGAGAGAGAATCCCAAGCAGGTTCCATACTCAGTGCAGAGCCCATCATGGGGCTCAATCCCATGACCCTGGGATTGTGACCTGAGCCAAAATCAAGAGTCCGATGCTCAACTGATTGAGCTACCCAGGTGCCCCATATTGTCCTATTTTTGTTGTTATTTGGTTGACTGAATTTCGTTTTCTTATGCTTTGTTTTTTGTTTTGTGAACATTCATTATATAGTTACTATATGCTAAGGGCTACACTAAGCACTTAACATGTGTTATCTCTGTTAATCCTCCTAACAATGCTGGGAGGTGAGTGGTATCATCATCCTCACTTTACAGATATAAACATGGAAGCTTAAAGAGGCTATAAACAGACTAAAGTCACAAAGCCCGTAGGTATGAAAGCTGAGATTTTAACCTGGGCCTCCCCGCATTCCAGACCCTATGCCATATACTCCGTCGGCCTGTGGCTGGCAAGCTTCTGGCCAGAGCTAGAGCCCAGTCCAGCTGAGACAGGCCTCTGAAGTCCAAGCATCTCTGCCGTGTGAATTCCATTTGTTGACACTGGGGTCACCATGTACCTCTCTCCTGTGGAAGCTGCCAGGGCATCCAGGCTCCTATAAACATTCTCACCACGTGAAGGGATGTCAGAGTTGCAGCAACTCTTCCTTGAATATAAAACAAGTTATTTCATATTTACACATTTTTTGGTCTACATTTTGGAGACGAATTTCGCCCAAAATGAATTAATTTATGCTCAGCCCTGTATCTCTCCTCAGTAATGTTGAATTCAATGAGATATTTCAAAAGGAATCTGCAGCAGTTCTCTTAAACCTCTATGGTTCCAGGCTAGTCAGATCTTTCATTACATGCTTTTAAATACTTAGAACACCCTGGGAGTGAAGCACTGGATCAATTAGGGCAAACTGACTAAAGGTTAATTTAACAGAGCCCCCAGCAGATGCTCTGCCTGTCCTTGTGGCTCAAGGGTCTAACAAGCTGAGCTACTTTGTGTAAACACCATTAAAAGCATAACTGGACCCGGGCTGTGTATCTACCCCACCAATAGAGAGTAGCTTAAAGAACCTTATTAGAAGAAAACCATTGGGTGTAAGGGTGGGGAGCAGAAGGGAGAGAAGGGGGTTGTTGAGCTATTGAACTCTAATTGAACAATAAACAAGGGCTTATTATAAGCTCTGCTCCCAGTACTCAGCCTGTGACTCCCTTTGGGAGTCTCATTGCAAGCAGAATTTAATCACACATCTGTCTTCCCAGGGCATCATACCACTCCACTTGCCTCTAGTTCAAGTACCTGAAAAGTGTGAGCAATGGATTTTGAGATCATGATGCCTTAGAGGTTGACTATGCAGGGAGAACTCAAGCAGCACAAGGCTGAAACTACTCAAAGGTGGTCCTATGGCTCAGGAATCAGGCATGGAAATGGCTCCAATCCTGTGCACTCTTCTCTAGCAGTGACAACCATCATGGCAACTGGAAGCCATGATAACTTCTCAGGGACTCATTATCTGGTTTTCAGGTTATTCCCATGGAGGTAGGGGGAGCACCTGAGTCCCCTTCTCCTCAAATAGCCCAGTGGTTCTGTATCCTGGCTGAGTATCAGAATTACCTGGGGAGCTCTTTAAAATATTGATGCCTAGGGGTCTTGTCAAAAGGATGGTATTTTTTACAAGCTCCCTGGGAGGACCTAATGAGCAGCCCGAGCTGAGAAGCATGGGAGTGGCCTCGACCCTTCTCCAGCTTGGTTGAGTACTTTGGTCCTGGACATCTTGGATATAAAAAAATAGAAATGAGGTGGGCCTCAGAGCTGCTACTCATGGCTGACAGCAGCCACTGTGTGGGCCAGCTGTACCTAAGCCTCTATTGCACAAAGAAGATGGTAGGACTGTATGATCCTCGTGGGCAGCCCCCAACTCAAGTTTCTTGCCTTTCTTCCCATCACATGGTCTTATTGCCACATGACAATTTAATGAACATTTATGGAATATTTTCATATGCCAGGTGCTGGGCTGGGCAATATAGAGAAGAAAAAGACATGGTCCTTATCCTCAAAGAGTTTAACAACAACCTTCACCAGGGAAGCAAATACAATAGTATGGAAATCAGTTTCCTACATATTAACAGCTCTTATTAAAGGTTGAGATGAGACGTAAAAGTAGGATTACATAACATTTTCAGAGATTATTGGTGCTTTTCCCCATTATAGAGTTAATTAACGACTTTAAAGTCTCTTCTCCCAGATCCATTCTCTCTCTCTCTCTCTCTCTCTCTCTCTCTCTCTCTCTCTCTCTCTCCAGTGCATGTACATGTGCACACAGACATACACCTTCAGAAACAGGAAAAGGCTAAACATAGATATTTTAGATACCAGCCACAGGCCTGCTATCTTTTTTTATGGGGAACCTGTTTGTAGGAAAGCCTGAGTGAACTAAAGTTTAATCAAGGCTGCAGAGTCCTTCTAAGGAACAGGAGCCCCCATCTAAGCTCAATGTGCCTTTGCACATGGCTGCTTCAGACCCCCGCGTTCATTCATTCAACTAAGATTTGAGCCCTGTTATGCAGATACCATGCTAGACACTAAAAAATGTTATAGTGAACCCCTGACACCATCCCCCCTACCCTACTGGTGCTTAAAATCTAGTGAGGAAGACAAATGTGAGTGTAAAATTACTACTGTTGTAAGTGAAGGTACATTGAGGGATGTAATATTGTTAAAATGGGAACAGACCCAGGACATCGAGGAAGGACCTCCCCCCAGAACTTGGTCATGAACCTGAGCATCACATCTACAACGTGATGGGCTGGTGACGAGGTGGTGGTGGCATTTCATTCCAGTCAGAAGGAAAAGTATAAATGAATTAGTGAGGATGGGCTAGAATTAGCAAGGATGGGCTAGTGGTTCTCAGAGTGTGGTCTTCAGACTGCTGTGGGTACCAGAGGTCCTTTCAGAGGTTCCATGAGGTCAAAATTATTCTCAAAATTATACCAGGATGTCATTGCTCCTTTTCACTGGGTTGACATCTGCACCAATGACATAAAAGCATTGGTGGCAAAACTTTGGGGTGTCAGCAAGGCAGTGGCACTAAACTGTACTTGTAACCACTGTATTCCTTTTCCACATACTTGTAGCTGGGAGAAAAGCCAGTTTCGCTTAGAAATGCCTTTGATTAAGCAATAAAAGTTATTCTTTAATTAAATCACCACCCTTGAGTACACATCTTTTTAATATTCTGGGTGACAAATGGGAAGTACGCATAAAGCACTTCTGCATACAAAGTGCAATGGCTGCCTTGAGAAAAAGCACTTGTTTGATTTTTTGAGCTGTAAATGGAACTAGCTGCTTTTATCATGAAATACAGTTTTCGCTGGGGAAAAAAAAAAAAAAGAAACCAAAACCAAAAACTACTGACCATAAACCATAAACCATAGTTTGTGGTTATTCAAACTTAGGTTCTTGGCAGACCTTTGTTGTTGTTGTTGTTGTTGTTGTTCTTGTTCTTGTTTTATAATGAATAAAGCCCATCTGCCACTTCAAGGAAAATAACTGAAAGTGTTTGTTACCAAAGATAAAACTCAAGCTTTCAAACAAAAATTAGAACTTTAAAACTTGTACGTACTACCATGAGCTTAATAGCTTCCTAATACTTAAAGACTGCAATGAGGTTGATGGTGATACTAATTAATGTGATTTTGTATATATTATATAATGAAATATGTCAACATTTGGAAGATGTGTTTAACTCAATGAACCTGTCTTTTCCAAATAACCAATGCAAGAGGTTACAAAATCATGCCATGAGTAAAGGATCCATTCAAAGTGCAAGATAGCCCTAATGGGCTTAATGTAACAGCATATGAAAATTTCATTGGTATAGTTTCAGACTCCATACTGTAACTAACTTTTAAATTAAAAAATTTTTTTTTATAATTTGAGAGAGAGAGAAAGGGTGCGAGTGGAGAGAGGGATTCAGAGAGGGAGAGAGAGACAGAATCTTAAGCAGGCTGCACACTCAGCATGGAGTCCGATGAGGGTCTCGATGTGGGGCTCCATCCCATGACCCCAAGATCATGACATATCTGAAACCAAGAATCAGATGCTTAATTCACTGAGCCACCCAGGTGCCTCCATATTTTAACTAACTTTTAAGAAACTACCACTTGTCAAGTTTTGATGTATTATTCAAAAAGAATATCCACCATCATCAGAAAAGGCTATTAAAATACACCCCTTTTAACTACATGATCTGTTTGAGGCCAGATTTTCTTCACATACCTCAACAACAGTAACAAAACAGATTGCAACTGATTAAATGCAGGAGCAGAGATGAGAATCCAGCTGTCTTCAATTAATCCAGAAACTTGCAAAAATGTGAAATACTGTCATTCTCACTAGTTTGTTTTGGAAGCTAGCTGGTTTTCATAAAAATGTTATTTATATTAACATGCAATGGTTATATTGTTATTTTAAAATGAATTAATATATGCACATTTTTTAAATGTCTCAGTTTTAATGTCTAATCTGGAAATATTGCCAGATATAATCCACATAAACAAAAGCTCTTTGGGATCATCAATAATTTTTAAGAGTTTAAAGGGGTCCTGAGACCCAAATAGTTGAGAACTGCTGGACTAGATTATTTTGCAGTAACAAAATTGTCTTGAATCTCTGGCCACACAGAACAAATGTTTATGTCTGTCTCATGCACAATCGGGCAACTCTCCAAAGACAGCTGTCTTCCATGTGCTGACTCAGCACCCAGGTTACTCCATCTTGTGGTTCTGCTGTCTCAACATATGGCCTCCACCATTGCTGTTCTGGAAAAGAAAGCTGGAAAATGGCACATCAGCTCCTAACTCTTCTGTTCTGTGTCACGTCCACTCACAGAACTGGTCGCAGGGCCCCACCCAACTGCGAGAGGGCTAGAAGATGTGAGAAAGTTTGTGAATATTTGGTGAGCAGCAAATGGCTCCAGGTACCACAGACAAAGAATGTGTGGTGAGAAACTGAAGCTCCTTTGGGAGAAATGATAGGGCGCAAGTAGAGAGATGAAGCACAATGCAAGAAAGGGCAGGGGAGACCTGTAGGGCGCAGACAGTGTAGGCTGGCTTCATAAGCCACGGTGAAGGCTGTGGTCTTTCTTAGAGCAATGGAAGACATTGGATGGTGACAACAATCTCAGCTGTAGCTGTTGAAGGCCCACTGTAGCTATGGAAGGAGGTCAATGAAGGGGCACAGGAATGGAAGCCACTAGGCTGTGCTGACAGATGGCATCTTTGGGGAAAAACAAAAGCCTGGATTTGTGGCACTTGTTGATTTATGGTGTGTAAATACTCCTGCCATGGCCAACTTCAAACTCACCAATTTGATGCTACTGAATGCAGACTCAGGCAGAGACATGCATGATCAACTCCAGAAAAAAAGATGATGGTAGTCTAAACTTTCGTGTCCTTTGAACACACAGCTGGAGCTGACCCAGTGTTCTGTGTATGCCCGTGGCTGAAACTCCCTGCCCCACCACAAACATCACCACCACCACCAAATATCACCAAGATTTTCCAAACATTGCTATGACATATGAGGGTGAGGCTATCTCCCTATCTCCCTAGCATTCATGCACAGTCTTACCTCCAGGACAAAAGTATGGGCCTACATCCTTTAAGAGTAAGCAAAGAGGGGCACCTGTGTGACTTAGTTAAGCATGTGACTCTTGATTTCAGCTCAGGTCATGATTTCACCGTTTTAAATTGGGCCCCAGGTCAGGCTTGGTGCTGAGTGGGGACCCTGCCTGGGATTTTCTCTCTGTCTAAATAAATAAATAAACATTAAAAAAAAAAAAAACTAAAACAAAACAAAAAGAGAATCAACAAAGAAATATCTCCTCCCCCTTTAGCTCATCTTCCCAGACCCATGTTTGCAAACACCCTCAGATATTCTGGTAACACTTCTCCCCAACTGTTCCAAGGAGGAGGCAGCCAGAAAGCTTCCAGAAAGGCCATACTTGGGTTTTCAACCTCTCCTGATTTACATGAAAAGATCCACAAGAGTGAAAATAATTACAGTCTACAGCTATAGGTTGCAAATAAAAGTATAAAAAAAAACTTGCAAGTTTGTGAATGAGATGAAAATCTTGGTTTTTGCTGGCTGGTTTAGAATGTAACCAGGTGACTATCTAACAAGGACAAGGGATAGAGTGAGGGTCCCTATCCCAAGGTTCTCTTACTGAGTTACAGTTACCTGAGGCTTAAAGTAGCAGCCAGATATGCCCTTCATCTAACCCAACCTTGGGTTTAGTTAGTTCACCCAGGCTCTTTTTCCTTCTCCCTTCCCCATGCCTGTTTTCAGAGCGAAATAACAGCTTGTGTGAACTTGAAGAGGTGCCTGGGGTGCTGCTATTTAAATAGCTCTGCCTCTAAACACAACAGGTGTCCCTCACAATCTAGATCCCAAAGTTTAACTGTTTGTTTTGTTTTGTTTTCTCCAGAGGGCCATATGGATTTTTTATTTGAAGAGCTTGCCTGGCTCAAATAATAATCTCCACCTCTCACCCTCTTCTGGCCTTCCTTTCTCCCTCCCTTCCTTCCTTCCTCCCTCCCTCTCTCCCTCCTTCTCACTTTCTTTTTCCTCTTTTCTTTTCTCTTCATATAAAGCCACAGACTGAAGTCTTCCTCAGCAGCCTCATCCATCCCTTCTGATGGTTCTAGAAGTTACTGGCCCTTAAGCAGAGTGACACTACTGTCCTGGCTCTGAGCTCCCCTCTTCCTATTTCTACCTGATGGACAAACCTCCCAACCCAAGCTAGAAACTTCAACAGATTCAGTCATAATATCTGCACCCTCATTAAAGGTCTTATATAATCTAAGTCACTAGACACTGGAGGATTCAAAGGAGGGCTACGAAGGTTGATGTGGTAGGCAGATGGGGAAGAAAATGTCACCAAAACCTGGATACCACCAAATGCTAACATTCTCTCTTGAGACAAATGACAGGTATGAGAGAATGAAGCATGGACATACAATTTTGTTTTAGAAATTTCCATTTTTATTCCTAAATTAACTGAAACCACTAACTAAATAGAAGACCTGAATGCAAAAGAGGGCACACCTTTTTATTTCACTGGAGTTGTTTAATCAAAATACTTCTGCCTATGTAGGTACAAGTCCCAAGTAACTAGATTAAGAGACTGACTTCTTAGATAGCTAAGTAAAAACATTTTTTAAGTTTATTTATTTTGAGATAGATAGAGAGAGAGAGAGAGAGAGAGAGAGAGAGAATATGAGTGGGGGAGGGGCAGAGGCAGGAGAAAGAGAATCACAAGCAGCCTCCGCACTGTCAGTGCAGAGCCCAACGGTAGGACTCGAACCCATGTACTCATCACGTGAGCCGAAACCAAGAGTTGGACAGTTAACTGACTGAACCACCCAGGCACCCCAGTAAAAACATTTTTTAAAAAAATGATCTCTCATCACCATCATTTGACGAAATAAAGGACATTTTAACATTCAATATTTCAATGAATTGAACATGATGGAAACCCTCTACATTGTCCTTTTTCACCCAACAAAGGACTGGTGAAAAATGACAGCCCACGTAATAACATTTGAGAAGCCAAATCTCAGTGCATCCCACACCATCCAAGAGAAAGAGACTATATTTGGTAGTGATTCCCTTCAGACTTACAGAGAAGTGAAATCTCAGAGGGGTTAAACAACTTGTCCAAAGTCACACAGCTAACAATGTCAGAACTAAAATTCAATCCCAAGATGCAACTCTTTGTATTAAGCCAAGGATAACATTTTCCAGCCCCAATATTGAATAAAGTTTACTAGATATATTCTTCCTGCTATATCATTCTCTGGATATCCTATTATGTTTTTGATTTCACAAGCAAGCCTACTACCAGGTAAAGAGATTCTGGAATAGAATAAGTCCCCCTTGTAAATTATTAGCTTCCTTGATTACAAATCAACCTCAGCAGAGTTTGGTTATCATAAGTCTATTTCCTGAGGCCTCTGAGGCACTATTGGGGAAATGAAGAATAGGTTGTGGGGTTTTTAGACTTGAAAAACCTGATTTTCCAGCCCTAGAACTCAGAGACAATGAACATGCAGACAAGCACTAACAGGGCTGTGGGGAACTGCTCTGGCCAGGCTGGGACCAAGTGGGATGGATCCTCCACCTGCCAGCCAGATGGGTCTCCAGCCAGGTGACACGTGTACTGACCGTGTGACCTTGGGCATGTCACTGGGCCACAGCTTTTCCTCTATGAGTGGCAGAGATCTAGATAAAATCATCTTGAGGGCTTCTTCCAGGCTGACTAAAACAGCAGTAACCAATGTCATTCACAGGACATTTTCTGCTGCCAACCATAGAGGTCAGGCATTTCTCCCCTTTAAGCTACATACAAGCTGGCATTGAACAAGACTTCTTTCTTCATTGTTTTTCCAGTATCATCTACTTTCACCAGCCTCCAGGGAGACGAATACTGGGCCAGCCCAAGCTGTTTCCCTCTGAGGAGTTCTCATGCAGGGCTGAGCTGTAACTCACGTAGCCCAGTAGCACATTTAGGTTTAGGTTTAGGTTTATGTGTATTGCTTGATTGCCTCCATTCATTTAAAAGTGTGACCTCAGTCCACACCCCCAAAATGTCCCCAGAGGGGACATGTCTCACACCCAAGTGGTCAGCTACTATTACCAGGCTGCCTCAGCCTTCTTCCTCCTCTTGTGTCCCACAGAGGTGACTCCCAGCCAATCAGAAAAGTGCCAATGGGAGTGGACTCTGGATGTTCCCAAAGCTCCCAGTGCCAGTGACAGATTGGGTGGACTTTACTGCAGTGAGGAGGAGGAAGGGACCCCCCCACCCCACGCAGTGGGGCTGGGCTCCAGGGTCTCACTCAGTGTCCCTCCCGTAGTTACATCACCTTGGTCTCTAACTTCCTGTTTCCAGAGGGAGCCAGGAGGGGCAGATGCCATTCATTCCATGGCCTCCATCCTCTTCTTCCTCTCTGTCCCTTCCCCTGTGGAGACTCCCCCACCTCGTGTGTGTGTGTGTGTGTGTGTGTGTGTGTGTGTATTGGGGGGTGGGACAGGCCGAGGTTATCCCTCACACATATACCCCTAGTGTTGGAGAGTGAGTAATTCTTGGGAAGGGAACTACGCTAATTGAAGGATAGGGGAGAGAAAAACCAGTTTTCACTATATCCCCTTTTGTATGGTTTGAATGTTATACCAAGAGCATGAAATGCCTTTTCAATAAAGTAAGTTTTTTTTTAAAGAATGATTTTTTAAATAATCCCACAGGGTCCTGAATCTTTTTTCTTTCTTTTTTAAAATTTATTTATTTTGAGAAAGAGAGTCTGAGAGACAAAGGCAGAGGCAGAGAGAGAGAGAGAGAGGGAGCGAGAGAATCCTAAACAGGCTATATGGTGTCAGCACAGAACCCAACTCGGGGCTCAACCCCACCACTGTGACATCATGACTCGAGCCAAACTGAGGAGTCAGATGCCTAACCGAAGGAGCCACCCAGATGTCCCACAAACATGCGTATTTTTAACATTACTTTTCCTCTAGTTTCTTTCTCTCTGTGGAGAAATTCCCTATGGGGAACTCCCTGCTGTCTAGCCTTTTTAACTGTTCTCTAAATCAACTAATGCACTCCTTTTTGTCTGCCCATCACAACTCTCTCATGTGAAGAAATCAACTGGAATGGCAAAAAAGGGAGGACTCAAAACTTCTCTGGAGTGGGAAGATGCTGTAAAGTGTCACCAGTCTTTCCTTCCACCCATTCAAGCATCCATCCATCCATCCATCCATCCATCGAGATTGCTAGGTCTTGGATTGCAGAGTTGATCACAGATGTGGTCCTTCCCCTCAGGGAGCTTCCAGTCAGATGTGAGGAAGGCGTGAACTCAAGCCTGTATTGGCCTAAAATTTCTTTGCATTCCCAAACCAAAAGGCTTATAAGAAACCTGCGTTTGTGCTCACCAAGTGCCCCTAAGATTGGGCTAAATGTACCTAGAAAAGGAGCAGCCTCTTTAATGCCATACATTTAAGAATCCACATTAAACTCTGGTAAACTATGCAATTCCCCCCAGAGTCTATATAACATACAGTAATTTGTTGGTTTTTCAGGCTTTGTGGGCCTAAATGAAAGTACCAAAGAATAGGTTACAACTTTTCAGGCTTCCTTTACTCTCAGGCAAATGCTCACCCTGAAGGGATACTTGAGATTGAATGTGGCCAAGCAAGTGAAATGGTTTGGAAATAGCAAATGGCCATCTGAATGCAGGGCATTATTGTCACTATGGCAGCTGCTGCTGACGGTGGGAAGGAGCCCAGAGTTTCTTGAGGCTTTAGTGTGGGTTTGTATGACTGGAACTAAATGAAGTTACATCCCATCCATCAATCAATAGTGACAGAGTAGCCCATAACTGCCAGGTGCTGGGACGCAGCCCTGAACAAGACAGACAAGGCTCTCCAGCCAGAAAGAAGTGGAGCTTTAAGTAATTGCTCAGGGCATGCTGACAGAGCAGAAGGCCTGGGCCAGTGCTGCCCAAACTTGCTCAGAGTGGGCTTGGATATGGTCTTCCTGTGTCTATGACTGTGCTCCCCTATTTGTTCACAAAGTTGGTCAGAAAGGCAGCATGATGGCAATAGGGACACGGGGAGTCAGGAAATATGGAGTCCAGTCACAGTATTTGAGGACACATTGCACTTGTTTCTATGCCAGACTTCTCAGTCGTTAAAGAAAGGATTTTGAAAAAAGCAGAAAGGATGGCTAAGGACAATCTGGTTCCAACAAAAACTGTGATTCAGGAGTCAGGGAACAGACAGTGGCACCACTCTGAGAGTGCTTACCCAGCTCTTGCACACACATGCATGCACACACACACACACACACACACCATTGCCCCCAAAGTGAGGACGTTGAGATCACTTGCTTCCACTCATAGCTTCCCTCCCAGGACTGGATGCCAGCTAGGGCTCTCCTTTGCCCTCAAAATCCAGGTGAAATTGTACAGTGTCTGCCTTATACACGTCCCCAATTCCCATGACCTGTGGAAGTCAAAAGCCCTCTTGAATATTTCTGAGAACTCAGGGGAGCAGTGGGGTGATGTTCCATTTGCCAGCGCTCTGGCTCCTGAACTCCAAGGTACTGAGTAGGGGACTTTCCCCATTTTCCACGTTTGTCTTTATCAGTGCAGACACCACATCCTAACACACGTGCCTCTGAGTGACTCCCTCACCTGCACCCCAGCGTAAGGGATTGTTCATATTCATTTTCCTGCTCTTAGCACCAGCCTACACCTGGAATCTAGTAAGTGTTCAACATTATTTGATGAATAAATAAAAGGGAGGAAGGAATGGTGTGAGAGGTGTCACTGATGTTACTTTGAATGGCAGGTCAAGGCCAACCCTGGAGAAAACTGTGTTAAAGTCAATAAAAGTTGTTTCTCATCCAGAGTCATTCCTGTCCTGCCTGCTTCTGATGCCCTTCTGGGTCCTGGTCCAATTCCAGTCTAACCACAAGCTGCTGAGATGCTAACTGACAATGAAAGTTCATAAAAGTTCAACACATTTGCTCCCTGACCCAGCCTGTTTGCATTGAGTGGCTTCCTCTGTCTCTGCCCTACCCTCCAACTGGGTCAAATAATACCACTGTAGAGTCATCCTCGCTCGGACGAACCCATACCTAGCCAGACGCAGAACAGAACTGACTTCACAGTTCTGCACCCTTACCCTTTATGCAGAACTTGCTTCCAGAAATGATCAGTCTGCAGCACTTTTGTTTGTTTCTCCAGCTTAGCCTCTAGATTGTGAGCATTTTTGTGATTCCTTCCCCAATTCCAGAGCCTCGCTCAGTGCTGGAAACATAGGAAGACCTAGTAAATGTTTGCAAAACGAACAAAGAAAGAAAAATAAAAAGAGTAAGGGGGCAGCCATTTTGAGAGTCAATGAAGAAAAATAGCAGAACTGCTTATAGCAAACAAAAGGTGGGGGGTGTAAAAAATTTGACAGAGAGAAAGATGGAAAGTTCATTCAGCATTATTGGACAGATAAGTCATTTGGCAGAGCATGCTGAGGGAGGCCTGGGTTTTCTAAACCCCAGCTCAATGTTGTTTTCATACTGGCTTTGTCATCTCTGTCACATTATTTTTGTTTGTGTTTTGCAGCCTTTTGGGGATTACAACATCAATTCGCTGTCTGCTGGGTTTCACAATCCCCCTTCCCATCAAGCACATACCATGAGGCACATACAATAATTGCTTTTTATATATCCAAGAATTTAAATTATATTTTGCTTTGCAAACTTCATGATACCCCTTTGAGATAACTGGAAATACCTGGTGATGTTGTGAAACCAGGCCTAAGAATGGCCATTTCCCAATGTGCTCAGCAGGGCTCCCATGGTTAAGAAAGAGCACACAGTTTCAAGCTCACAGCCTTCTTCTTTACTTAGAATTCGTGTTCAGCTCAGTTTAAACCTAGGGACAAGTGGCAGGATAATCCAGATTATTGATGAGTCAAAAATGTATGCAGAAGTGAGTACTTTCCTTCAAAATAGTCTATTAATTTAGTCAAAGAGTTTTGACTTGAATTAGCAAACTAACTGTTTCTATTCTACACTTGGCTGTGTAGCACCACAAACTGTAACTACTATAACCACTAGTCAATTCCGGCTACTGAGCCCCTGAAGTATGTCTAGGCTGAATTTTGAAGGCTTAGTTACAAAACAAAAAAAAACAAAAAAACCCTCGATAATTTTAACATTGATCACATATTAAAACAATAACATTTTAGGAGTGCTTGGGTGGCTCAGTTGGTTAAGTGTCCGACTTCGGCTCAGGATCTCACTGTTTGTGAGCTTAAGTTCTGCATCAGGCTTTGTGCTGACAGCTCAGAGCCTGCTTCAGATTCTGTACCTCCCTCTCTCTCTGCCCTTCCCCTGCTTACACTCTGTCTCTCTCTCAAAAATAAACATTCAAAAATTTTTAAATAATATTTTAATATGTTGGTTTAATATATTACTAAAATTAATGTTAACTGTTCCTTTTTACTTTTTTTAAACATGGTTAATGGAAAATTTTATATTACATACGTGATCTGTATTATATTTCTATTGGACAGCACTGGTAGAGACAATGTCTAGATGCACTCAGTAAATATTGTAGCAAAAAAAACCCCATGAAGATTGGATCACCAACAGAGTGAGGGGAGAATTCCTTACAGGGGAAAATAGTTCATTTTAGACAAAACCAAAACTTTGCTTGAATTATTAGTTCCATCATAATTTCCATTTCACAGTGCAATCCATTAATGAGCTAATGCCCAGAGGTTATAACGAATGGAAATTCTTTCTTTTATTTTTTTAAAAGATTTTATTTTTAAGTAATCTCTTCACCCAACATGGGACTCGAACTCACAACCCTGAGATTAAGAGTTGCCCACTCCACGGAGCCAGCCAGGCGCCCCAAAACTATTTCTGTATTACAGAATTAATGGGCCCAGTAAATACATCAAGTTGCCATTTCCTCCTTAATGAAACCCTGAGCCTAAATCTTTACATTGTCATGATTACTTTATGTGTTTTCCTACATCATCTCTGGACAGTGAGCTCTTTGAGGACAGAGACCCTATGTAGGTCATCTGTTAGAACGACCAACCATCCTGGTTTGCCCAGGACTGAAGGTTTTTCTGGGGCTTAGGACTTTCAGTTATAAAACCAAGACAGTCCCAAAAAACTTGGATTGGGTTGGCCACTCTACATGGAAAATATCCCCCAAGCCCTTCAATATTCCTTGTGCTTGATATAAAATAAGTGCTCAATAAATGCTTTTAGTTGAACTTGTACTAAAAACTGTGAACTTGTACTAATGTTTTCTCGGTTGTGTATAGACACCCCTGATAGAACTGAAGTACCTTCTAAACCAAAGAAAGACTAGTATGAGATGTTTTTTTTAAACATGGTTGACCAGAGGTTTCATAATCAGGGTGTCTTCCCAGGCATTAGCACTGCAAGAACAATCTTTTGTCCCTGTCAGGGGAACTTAGGGGGCCATCGCCATCGCCAAAGCCCCTACTCAGGTAGGGGAGACAGCTAGTTTCTTGAGCTCAACGAGTTCCAATGTACATTGTTAAACAAATGCAGCACAGTTGTGTGTTTGGGACAGGGAGGAACAAGGAAGATACAGGAAAGGCTGAGGACTTAAGGGAAGAAAGAACAATTCCCTGATCTGTTACTGGCTTCATCCAGGAAAAGTATTAGTATATGGTACCAGGATTCTGGGACCCCAGCTCAGAAACTTTTCCACAACAGACACAATCTCACAGTATGATTAAGAGCCTGGGTTCCAGAATCAGAGTCCTAGGTTAAAACCTGGCTCTGTATTTGCTAATTTTCTCTGGGCTTCAGTTCCTTATCTGTAAGTGGTAACAAGAATACTTAACTCATAGGCTTATTGTAAAGAGTAAATGAGCTGATGGATATAAAGTGCTTTGTGCAGTTCCTGGCACATAGGAAGTACTGGATGTGACTGCCAGCCATAATTATCCTGTCACTCAAGGTCAACGGAGAAAGTTGGTACAAAGAAAGAGCATGGACTTTGGAGCCAGACGTAGAAATATTTCAGTTCAGATCCATACAAATGTGGTCCCTTTGTGCTTTACTTTATATATTTGTAAGGTAGAATTCCACCTTGTAGGATTGTTATGAAATGGGACGTAATATGTAAGGTACCCAGCTCATGGTGATCAATGAAGATGATTGATATTGATCAATGAAGATAATTGGTAAGATTCTTTCTCTCTTTTTTAATGTTTTATTTATTTTTGAGAGAGAGAGAGAGAATGTGAGTAGGGGAGGGGCAGAGAGAGAGGGGGACAGAAGATCTGAAGCAGGCTCTGCATGACAGCAGAGAGCCTGATGCAGAGTTCAAACTCCTGAACTGTGAGATCATGACCTGAGCTGAAGTCAGATGCTTAACCAACTGAGCCACCCAGGTGCCCCTTTGGTAAGATCCTTTCTGTATTCAACTCATCTTCTCCAATCTGAGTCTGAGAGACCCATTGGATTTTCTGTCTTCCAGTGTACCCCCCACACGCCCAACTCCCATGTCTAGGCTTTTCTATCCCGGTTCTAGAAACTGATCCTAAAATGCTAAAAGCCTGCCTAGCACTCAAGATCCAGCTAGAACCCACCTTCTCAAATGTCCTTTCCTCTCACCAAGCAGAGAAGGTAGCCTCAGCCAACTGTCCCCACATTTAATCTATTCCAATGAGTCAAGCTGTATTGCCCTTAAAGTCAGCATTCCACAGTTCTTAGAAAGTGGCAACGTCGAGAAAAGTAATGGCAATACAGTGAGTTATACATTTTACAATGTACAAACGAAAGAAGGGAGGTAAAGGAGATGAAGAAGGAGAGATGTTAAGAGGGACTGGTCAGAATCTGCAGTCTCCATGTGGCCACTTTCTGCTGAATAGGGGCCCCAATGGCCCTGGCTAGGTGCTATCTAGGCACCCACATGAAACAAGCTACAGTTAAGTATATGTTCATTTGTTAGAATCAATGAGTGATCATCTGTATCTACCTCCAAGTTGTGACAGGTAAGATTGGCTCCAGTTTTTTTTTTTTTTTATTTCTTTTGTTTCTATAATTAAAAAAAAAAAAACTTGGTGGGGGGGCACCTGGGTGGCTTAGTCAGTTAAGCATCTGACTTAGGCTCAGGTCTTGATCTCACAGTTCATGAGTTCGAACCCCACACCTGGCTCCTCACTGACAGTGAGGAGCCTGCTTGGGATTCTCTCTCTCCCTCTCTTTCTGCCCCTCCCCTGCATGCTCCTCTCATTCTCTCTCTCTCTCAAAAATAAATAAACTTTAAAAAAAATTTTAAGTAATCTCTACACCCAACATGGGTCTCAAACTCACCACCCTGAGAGCCAGTCAGGCACTCCTCCAATGGTTTTTAAAGCAATGATTTTCAAACTGCAGTGTGCATCAGAAAGGCCCGAAAAGCTAGGGAAACTCTGGAGTGCTGGGCCCACCCCCAAGGACTCTGGGTCAGTCCATCTGGGGCATGTGCATTTTAAACCAGCCTTCTGGGAATCACTGGTGCTGATGGTCCTTTGGCTGGTGGCCAGCCAGATACTGACCATTCTGTTCTATCTTATCCAAAGGCTCACACACCCCAAGCCTCTTTCCCAGACTCTCTCCTGATATTGCATTTGCTTTCACATATAAGCAACTCTCAGGCGTCCATAACACCTTTTCTCTTGGAACCTTAGAATAATGAAAAGTCCCTAATGGTCCTAGATGGGTAAGTTCCCCCGAATCAAAGTGAGGTCAGGTCGGGCAATCTGTTTAAAATTCACAAGTCTTGTGAGTGTCTCTAGGTCCTGACAAAACAGCAGTCCCTCTACCCCCTCCCCAATCACTGCCTCTAATCCACCTGCAGTGAAAGCAAAAGCTTTTCCTCTGTCCCACGGATGCTGTGCGAGAAGCATGTTCTGTTTCTTACAGCAGGTGCTTACTGGTTTGTTCATGATCTGCTGTCTGAATTCAGTACCCCAGGTCTCCAGATGTCACAGGAAAGAAAATGTGACTAGGAGAAGCAACCTCTGGTCGATTTAGAAAAAGCAGAGAGAAAAGCAACTGTGGAGACTGGCTCTTTGGTTTTATCAAAATCACTAATTTCACAGACTTCACCTTCAGCCTCTGCATGTAACATTTATCCATTTTCTTGTTTTAGTCACCACTTAGTGTTGCTGTCAGTGTTATGGTCATCTTTTTGCAAAACTTCTTACCAATATTCATGCAAAAGAAAGGTAAAATGAAGTTTCCTGAGCCCCCCTCAGGCAGCCTGCATCCAGATGTTTATCCAGAATCATAAAGACTTTTGAAAGGACTTTACAAGTGTAAAAAGCTCTCAAACAGACTGATTGACAAAATACCAACTTCCGTCTAACCTCACTCCTCAAAAACTTGTGTTTCTGGAGGAGTGATTTTAGAGGCCTAGGAACAAAGCCTAGATTTGGTAAGTTTAGGAAGGATAAGTGAAGCAAAGAATTTCTTTGCTTTACACACAGAATAACTGAAAAAGGAGGCAAGTGAGTGAGTGAGGAGTGTGGGGGAAGGGTGTTCATTCCCGTGTTGAAAGAACAGAAAGGGAGCATATTTTGCTTTTTAATTTTTTTTTTTTTTTTTTTTTTTTTTTTTTGGTGCAAGGCAGATGGGCTGTGGATTGACACTAAATAAATCCTTGAATAAATGAATCTCTCAGCTCTGGGGAGGGAGTGGTGTGGAGGGAGTGGGGGATGGTAGGAAGTGGCATGTACATATGGAGCAGATAACTTTTTTAAGGAAAGAAGGATTAAAGCAAGAACCTCAGGGCATTTCAAAACTGTGGCATTTTATTCTTGCTTTATGTGGATTATTGGAGATTATCTGCTAAAAGCAAGAGCCCAGTCTAGTGTTACTGTTTGACTCACCCTTCGTTTCCTCTCATTTAAAATCTTCTGTCTCCTCCGTGATTTTCATTTGGTCAGAGACAGACGACTCTGGAGCGTAAAAGAAGTTTTCCTGATACATGAAAGGCTCCACACAACCAACCTTCTCTAAAGAACAGAAATGAGTATTCCTGTCAAATGCAACCTTATAAAATCAAAAAGACCAATTAGAAGCATTAAAAAGCAGATCCATACAAGACTCGGGCAGCCAACTGCAGGGGCCTATAAAGCTCAGAGCCGCTGAAGCTGGGTAGAGCCGGCTGGTGGCAGAAGCCGCGCCTCTATGGGCATGCGCCAGCTTTTCGCTGCACCACGTGATCTCTGCAGGTTCTCGGGGACTTGTGCTTATGAACCAGGCAAACGCTCGTGCTTTGCCTCGAATGTTTCAAATCACCTGAGAGAGAAGCTGTACTTCAAAGGGAAAAGTCTTTCCTTGGGCTTTGTGGATCCAGAAAGCAAGGATGTTCTAAAGTGAAGCCCAGTGGAGGCGGGGTTCAGCCTCCTTAAAGTTCAGCTGGGGGATTCTAGACACAAGGGATCATCTGGGAAGGCTAAAAAGTAGTCATCTAGTAGTCTCAGGAATTATGACCTCATAGGGCAATGGGCTTTGGGGCCAATTCCAAAGTGTGGATTCTAGTCCTGGTTCTGTTTCCTATTGATAGTCTGACCTGAGACAAAATAGTTAAATTCTTTAAGTCCCAGTATCTTTATTTGTGTGACAGGAATAACAACATTGTCCTCACAGGCTTGTTGTGAGTACTTATGACTTAGTACGCTGAGATCTCCTTCCTTCGATATTTAAATGCTCCAAACAAATGTTCAGTAAATATTACTTTCATTTTCCTGCTGCGTCTGCCCTCCTCCCACCTGCCCCCAAACTCCTTCCTTCAATCAAAACTGCTGCCGTGCCTACCTGCCTCGGAGATTTATTTCATAATGTCAGAAGGGGATGATTGGATGAAACCTGAAAACATTGATGAATTCCCGTAACAGACGCATGCATGGGTAAGGCCTATTGAGGGCAGCTATTCAGGGGTGACCATAATTTGCACCTGATATGAAGTATTTCACCACCAGAGAAACTGCCTCACAATTCTGGTCCAGGTCCAGCTGGAAACAAGAGAAGGTGGGTCCCCAGCAAGTCTGCAGGCAAAGGGTAGAGAACCAGCCCATCAAGAGAGAGCAGCAGATGAGGCAATGGGGAGGGGGTGGGCCCAGAGGAGACAGGGAAGTTGAATCAGGGAGAAATCGAGGCCAAGGGGTGAGCCAAGGGGGAGGACACGTTGACTTTACAAGCAGAGTGAAGTCAGGGGAGAGGAGAGACTCTAAAGGCCTCTCCAGGAATTCTGGTGCAGGGACTCGAGGGCAGTAATCCTGACAGAATGGTGATTTGAAGCTATGTCTACATAGCACTCTATAGTGACAAAGCCAATTCGTGTATTGAAACCCACAAAATGAGGCCACCCCACAGTGCCCTGTCCCAGGTCACAGATCTAAAACCTAAGTCAGCCTGCATTTACAGGAAACACCTCACTGCCAAGGAAACCTAACATACACCAGTCAGAGCACCAACTCTGATTTGGCTAGCTCACCTTACCCTACAAAACAGGACCTGCTAGCCTTATAAGGAAATTCTCATCTTCTAGCCAATCATGCTGTTTCTTGTTGCCTCTTCCACTGGCTCTTGCCCAAATATCCCTCTGCAAGAGGGCTCCACTGCTCGTGTGAGTGCTGTACTCCCCCAACCCACGGATTGTTTTCCCTTAAATGAAGGACGTCATATTCATTACTAAATTGTTTTTGTTTTGCCATTTGACAGAATAAAAGTAGGGGGTGGTGGATTAGACCTAACAGACCAGTAGGAGGGAGGTAGGGCTGGGGATGGGGCCTTGAGCACACAGAGAAACTTGGCCTAAGAATCTGTATTTTTTTTAAGCTTCCGCCAAGGATTCAATTTGGGAGCTCCTCCATTAGTGGTGTCATGTTTTGCATGACAGTGAGCCAGCACAACCATCTGCTAGATCGCAGTTCCTTCTCTCATTGTTATGTAAAGCTCATGTCTCAGCTCACAGAGGTTTCTTCCCGCAGGGACGTGAACAAGGCATTACAGGCACAATTCTTAAGGACCTATAAAAAAGGTTTCAGACTTAGAAAAAAAAAACTGGCTGTAAACTGTACAGCATCAAAATTAATAAATGTTTACATGCCTGCAAAATGTAACTTTTTCAAGTACCCAAATATAACGCCGTTTCTATTTTGTTATACATAAACGATAGTCAAGTATTCAAACTCTGTTCCTCAGTTTCTTCTATGTAATGGGTATATAATAATAGTACCTTTCTCAGAGGTATTTTTTAAGTCCTCAGTTGACATTGGGGGAATAAATGTGATGTGGAACGTGAAGCCCTACGGGGCCCTGGTGCATGATGTGCCAGCATGACTTCAGCAATGGTGGTGTTAATGGTAAGGAAGATGACGGTGAGACGGTGAGAGCACACTTTTTCCACACAATACATTTAAGAAATCTTGGTATACTAAGCATTGGTGGCGTCGATATTCTTCTGAAATACAGTGGTGCAGCAGGCCAAAGCCAAACCGTAGTTCTCTATAAATAGCCCCCCACCTGCGTGTTCTGGTCCGGCTGATGAGGATGCGAGGATGTGGCGTGGTGCTTTCAAGTCACAATGTGTGCCAAGCGCTTTCACATCCTTAATCTTCTTTCCTCCACGTAGTGCCCTGGAGGAATCAGGGGTGAGCTCTGTGACTTTGAACAAGCCCTTTAACCTTTTCAGGCTCAGTGTGCTCACGGTGAATTGGGAGAGAGAATTCCTGCTTTGAGCAACCCACAATCTTGCAGGAATCAAAAGGGAGACTGTATGTTAAAGAGCTAAACCCCATGCCCACATATAAATCTCCGCTCTGCCCTTATTTTGGGAGATAGGAGACTAACGTTGACAGAAATGACCTGACGGGTGCACAATCTCTCAGCTTACAAGAGGGAAAGGCGGGACGGGAAATTGGGTCAGTGTGCCTTCCTTCACACAGCACAGCTTCCTGAACGGCTAATATTCCCTGCAGGCCCGTCACGCAGAGGCCAAGTAAGGAAAGGCTCAGGTCACACAGACCCCTGCGGGCAGGGTTTTGTAAAGCAGACTTGGCCAATAGATCACCGCACCCCGGCCCCATAGGTCAGGCCACCACCTCTCTGTGGGAAGCGTGGTTTCCCGCGTCAGCCTCGGCGCCAGGCCAAAGCCCTTCGGGGGATATTTAACTCTTTGCTACATCCCAATGTATATAGGGTTGTGAGGTGCAGTGGGGCCTAAGGTTCCTGCTGGTGTGGTTATGAGTTGGCTAATGAATGTATTTCTGCCTGAATTCAAGATAACAATAGCTCCCATTTCTTGAGTGTTTCATATCGGTACTTTATCCACATTATTTCTTTTGATTCTTACTATAGCCCTCTGAGGACATAAGCACTCTTATGATCTCCATCCATCAGGTGAGAAGACTGAGGCCCTTACAGGTTAAGTTACACTTCCAGCGTAATGCAATCACATCTGTCAAAAGATAGGCAAGAAAGGGGACAGTCTGATCTTCAGTACCAAATGCATCTTTGGCAACATTGTGGACAACAAAAGCCAAGTCTCTTTTCCGTTGTAATTTGTTGAATAACCTGCACAGCTTCTCTTTAGTAGATCTGAGTGGGACAAGGTTGTTCCTGTTGATTGACGGGGATTTTAGTATGAATATTTAATGCGCAGGGCAGCCGGTACACTTGGCTAATGTAATATTTCAAGCTCTGTTTTCATACTGAAGGGATTTGCCCTCCCTTAATGCATGTCTACATCCTGTCCCAATCCTTCCAACAGCATTTTCCACACAGATAATGCCAGTTCAGGGAGCCTCTTTTTCCCAGCTCTCAGTTTAAGATAACACTTACTCTTATCTTGAGATAAGGATTTTTGTGATGACAGAATGCCACTGGGCATTGTCCTGATTTTTATCATTTCCTGTCCAGGCCCTCCTTGCCTTCTTGGTTACAACCCATTGACAGAATCAACTTGGCTGATGTCATTCACATGAATCGTTCATGCCTTTACCATTCTATCTCTATATCCATCTCTATCCCTGTCTCTGTCCCATTCTCTTTCTCTTCTTTCAGCCAAGCCAATTAGATTAGCAAGGACTATCATCAGGATGTACACTCTTGTTTTCTGTGTTTCTGAAAACTCTTGAGGAGCAATTGCATACAACTAACATTATATTTATAGTGAAAGATGAAATACTTTCTCTCTAAGATCAGGAACAAGGCAAGGATGTTTCCTCCTACCCTTTCTGTGAGGCAAATAAATGTATGCATTTAGATTGGAAAGAAATAGGTAAAACTGTCTTCATTCATGCATGACACAACATTGTATGTACAGGGGATTCCTGGGGAGCTCAGTAGGTTAAGCATCCGACTCTGTTTCAGCTCAGGTCATGTTCTCACAGTTTGTGAGTTCGAGCCCAGCATCACGCTCTGCGCTGGCAGCCTGCTTGGGATTCTCTCTCTCCCTCTCTCTCTGCCCCTCCCCTGCTCATGTTCTCCCTCTCTCAAAACAAATAAATAAACTTAAAAAAAATATTTAAAAAAGCATTGTACGTAGAGAATCCCAAAGAATCTAGGACAAAATACTAGAACAAACAAACAGGTTGAGTTAGATCCCAAGACACAAGAGCTAGACACAAAAACCAGTTATACTCCTGTATATGCACACCCAACTATCCAAAAATAAGATTAAGAAAACAATTGCATTCGCAATAACATCAAAAAATATATGTAGCAATAAATTTAATTTAACGGTGGAAGACATACACTAAAAAGGACAATACGTGGATGGGACACATTAGAGAAGATCTAACTAGAGGAAAAGACATCCCAGGTCCATGAATTAGAAGAATCAATCAATATTGTTAGGGTGACATTTCTCCCCAAATTGATTCATAAATTCAACACATCCCTATCAAAATCCCAGCCTTTTCGTATATGTTGACAACATGATCTTAAAGTTTACATGGAAATACAAAGGAACTGGAATAGCCCAAAACAATTGTTAAAAAGAACAAAGAGGACTTCTACTCACTCACAGAGTTTACTATAGAGACACAGGAATCACAGTAGTGAAGACAGTGTAGCATTGGTACAAGGACAGGCATGTAGGTCAATAGAACAGAATTGAGAGTCCAGAAATAAATCTCACAGTTGTGGTGAGTTGATTTTCAACAGAGGTACAAACACAATTCAATGGGCCAACTGTAACCTTTCCAATAAATAAATGCTGGGACTGGATGTCCATATGCAGGAATCCCTACAATCCGATATGCATATACAAAAAAGTGCACTTACCTCATGAAATACACAAAGATGATCTTAAAGACCTCAGTGTCGGATCATGGACCTAAGTGTAATAGTTAAATATAAAACTTCTACAAGAAAACATGGAAGGCAACCTTTGTGACTTTGGATGAGGCAAAGTTTTCTTAGATACAATGCCCAAAGCAAACTCACGAAAATGAAAATCTTTGCCACTTCAAAAAACACCATTAATCTGATAAGGCACTCATAGCTAGAATATGAGAGAGCTCTTATAACCCAACAATAAAAAAATAATGAAATTAGAAAATGAGCAAGGCTTTTGAGTGGATATTTCTTCAGACATACACAAATGGTAAATACACACATGAAGAGCTGCTCAGCATCCGTAGTCACTAGGAAAATGCAGATTAACACCTGCAATAAGATACCAATTTACACCTGCTGGAATGACTATGATAAAAAAAAAAAAAAAGATTGGGGTGCCTGGGTGGCTCAGTCGGTAAGCGTCTGACTTCAGCTCAGGTCATGATCTCACCGTTTCTGAGTTCAAGCCCCACATCAGGCTCTGTGCTGACAGCTCAGAGCCTGGAGCCTGCTTTGGATTCTGTGTCTCCCTCTCTCTCTGCTCCTCCCCCACTCACACTCTGTCTCTCTCTCTCAAAAATAAATAAACATTAAAAAAATTTAAAAAAAAGATAATAGCAAGTATTGGTGAGGAAGTGGGAAAATTAGAACTGTCATACACTGCTGGGGGGAATGTGAAAAGACGCAGCCACTTTGGAAAACAGTTTGGCAGGTCATCAAAATGTCAAACATAGAGGTGTCATCTGACCCAGCAAGTCCAGTCTTAGATATCTACCCACAATAACTGAAAACATATGTCTACGCTAAAACTTGCACATGAATGAGCATTATTCATAACAGCCAAAAAGTAGAAACAACCCAAATGTCCATCAACTAGGTTAGTGGCTAAACAAAATGTGGTATATCCATGCAATGCCACATTATCATTGATTTAAAGGAAAAAAAAGGAAGTATTAATATATGTGACAGTATGGATGAACAAAAACATCATGCTAAGTAAATGCAGCCAGTCACAAAAGACTACATATTGTATAATCCCTTTTATATGAAATGTCCAGAATAGGCAAGTTTTCAGACACAGAAAGATTCATTATTGTCAGAGGCTACATGGGAGGGGAGAATGGAGAATGACTGCTAATGGGTTCAAAGTTTCTTTTGAAGATGATGAAAATATTCTAAAATAAGAATATGGTGATACTGCACAACTCTGTAAGTATACTAAAAGCCATAGAGTTGTATGTACATTTTGAACAGGTGGGCTTTATGGTATGTAAATTATATCTCAATAAAACTTAAAAAAACTAATAACAACAACAAAAGACACCATTAAGAAAATGAAAGAACAAGACACAGACTGGGAAAAAATATTTGCAGATCACATATGTGGAAGAGAACTTGTATCCAGAAGGGAGGAAGAACACTTATAACTCAATAATAAGACAAATGATCTAATTATGAAATGAGAAAAAGGTTTAAGTAGACCTTTCACTAAGAAAACTACACAAATGGCTAATAAGCATGTGAAAAGATGCTCAACAGCATTAGTCATTAGGGAAATGCAAATTAGAACTACAAATTAGAACACTTCATATCCTGTAGAATGGCTACTCTCAAAAAGATAGCTAATGCTCAGTGTTGGAAAAGATGTTTAGATACTGGAACCGTCATACTTTGCTAATGGGAATGTACAATGATACAGCCAATTTGGAAAACAGTTTGGCAGTTTCTTTTTTCTTAATGTTTTTAAAATGTTTTTATTTATTTTTGAGACAGAGCATGAGCAGGGGAGGGGCAGAGAATGGGGGAGACACAGAATCTGAAGCAGGCCTCAGGCTCCAAGCTGTAAGCACAGAGTCCGACACGGGGCTTGAACCCACGGAGTGTGAGAGCATGACCTGAGCTGAAGTCGGACGCTCAACCAACTGAGCCACCCAGGCGCCCCACGGTTTGGCAGTTTCTTTAAAAATTTAACATTAAGTTACCATATGATCCAGCAATCCCACTCCTAAGAATCTAGAGAAATGAAATTTCTCGTTCAGACAAAGGCATGCTTGTGAATCATAGCCCCAAACTGGAAATGATCCAAATATATAACAACCGAGGAAGACATCAACAAAATGTGGCATACTCTACCAAGAAAAAACTTTCTTTCTTTCTACATATAAGATTTTTTTTTCTATGGAATATTATTTTGCAAAAAAGAAAGAAAGAAAGAAAGAAAGAAAGAAAGAAAGAAAGAAAGAAAGAAACTACTGAAATATTGTTTGGAGAAAATTCTCCATGGTCTTCGGGCACTGATTGTCTTCATTCCAGACCATTTTTTCCCAACGATGGTTGTTTAGCAAACAGATGGGGAAGATTGAGATAGTGCCTCCCTGTGGAGCAGAGGGAAGATTTGTTTAATGTCCAGTATAATAAAGATAATGTCTCTCTCAGGGGCAAACGTCAAATGGGTCTGCTTGCAGCCCATTACAAAAAAATTGGGATTTCCTAAGCTTAGAATTCCTCAGCTTTGACATAAGCCCACTGGATGTGCATTCATGTGGCCCCACTTGCAGCATACCTGTGGGACTTGAGGGGCAGAGAGATCAGCACAAAAGTGAGCTCATGCTGCCTGCTGGGCCATGAGTAATGAAGTCCTTTCTCCCTGACCCGGGAGCCTCCTGTCTTCAGTCATGAAATTGTGGCAGGCTAAGTTGCTAGTTTGCAATCAGGGTAAAATTTCAGACCTTCCATGGTTCTTGACATACAAACTACAACATGGATGAATCTCAAAAATATTATAAGCAAAAGAAGCCAGATGCAAAACACTACCCATTGTAGGATCCCATTTACCTAAAATAGCCAGAACAGGTGAATTTACAGAGACAGAAAGTAGATGGGTGGATTCCCTTGGGCTGGGAATGGGAGCAGAGACCAATTGCAAGTGAATGTGAGGAAACTTTCTTGGGGAAAATAGAAATATTCTAAAACTGGCTTGTGGTCATATTTACACAAGTCTCTAAATTTACTAAAAATCATTGAACTGTGTAGGGGGCACCTGGGTGGCTCAGTCGGGTAAGCATCTGACTTTGGCTCAGGTCATGATCTTGCAGTCTATGAGTTCGAGCCTGTGTCAGGCTCTGAGCTGGCTCTGTGCTGACAGCTCAGAGCCTGGAGCCTGCTTTGGATTCTGTCTCTCTCTCTCTCTCTCTCTCTCTCTCTCTCTCTGCCCTTTCCTCACTCACTCTGTCTCTCTCTCTCAAAAATAAACATTAGGGAAAATTTTTTTAAAAAAGTCATTGAACAGTGTGTGTACTTATAAGGGGTGAATTCTTATGATGTGGTATATTGGTAATACCAATAGGTATTTAATACACACAGTTAGATGCTATTTCACACTCACAAATTCACAAAACTAAAAAGACTGGCTACCGTGTGGATTGACAAAGTTGGGAAGCAGCACTCCTGCATTGCTGGTCGGAGCATAAAATGGGGCGACCACTTCCAAAAACCATTTAGGAGTTCAACACACATCAACCCTATGAGCCAGTAATTCTGCTTCCTAGGTATTTACCCACAAGAAATGAAAACATCTGTCAATAAAAGGGGACAAGAGCAGGCCTCCCCTGCTCACTTTGGCATGAAGATTATTTTGAGTTAAAAAGCCATCAAAACCCAACAGATTTGGGAAAAGCCCTTTACCTCCCCTACGGTTGCCTAAAAAGAATTTAGATAGAGGACCTGCTCCACGAAGAGAGCTATCACCATAGAAAACAACATTATACTGTGAAGTAAGTAATTGTAGATAGGGAGGAACAGCAAGGCCTGTTTGATCAAATGCTCCAGATCCCATTATTTCTGAGTGGCCCCATAAACCTTTGTTTACCAAACACTTACTCTTTTTCATCTTCCTGTGAATTGCATTCCTTCCATTTGAAGTCGCCTTGACCCCTACCCCTTTCTCTCGACCCCTACCCCTTTCTCCTTAGTTCAGGAGGTATATATATATATATATATATATATATATATATATATATACCTCACTTTGCCTACCTTTGGAATTTCCATGTCTATGCACATTCCCCATAGGTACGCTATTAAATTTGATTTTCTCCTGTTAATCTGTCTCATGTCAATTTGATTCCTAGTCCAGCTAGAAGGACCTTGAAGGAAACAAGAAATTCTTGCCCCCCGACAACATATACTGGATATTTATGGCAGCTTCATTTACAATTACTCTAAATTGGAAACCTAACTACATGTTCATAAACCAATAAAGGAATAAACAAATTATGGTTTGTTCATACAATGAGATACCATTTACACCATCCCTCACCTCCGCAAATTACTGATATATGCAACACCACGGATGAGACGCATAGCCATTATATTAAGCAAAAGAAACTAGATACAGACAATATAAGGAGGAGTATAATTCTGTTTAAATGAAGTTTTGGAACAGGTAAAATCAATCTTTAGAAATAGAAATCAAATTAGTGGCTGTGAGGGATGACAAGGGAAAGAAGGGACGTGTGGGAACTTTTGGGTGACCTGTAAATGTTTTATCTCTTGATGTACATTTGTCAAAAGTCAACTTATGTGCTCAACGTGTGTAAATTTTATTGTATGTAAATTATACCTTAATAAAGTAAAAAAAAAAAAAAGCAATTTTATTATTTTCCCTTGAAACTGTCTCTCTCTATCATGGACCAGAACATCCTCCAAGTTAACCAGGTTAAAAACTGTGAAGACTTTGTTGACTTTTCCTTCTTTGTCTTCCAAATCCAGTTAGCCAGAGGTCCAGTGGCTTTTCCCTTTGAAGTCTCTCCACTCGTTACTCCCTTCCGTACTTCCCCATGCTGTACATCTATTGTTTTCATCTGTCTTGCATAGACAAAAGCAGAAGCAGAGTGGGGAGAAGGAGAGAGTGAAACAAGAGGAGGAGGAGGAGGAGAACTAACAACGAATTCTTTGTTTGTTTGTGGGGGTTAGGATTTAAACTTAAGTTCTGTGTTGTGTTTCTGTTATTTGCAGCAAACGCTGAGGCAGAATGCTGTGGTGATTAATAACTTGAACTCTGGAGCCAGAGTGACTAGGCTCCAATGAATCCTGGCTTTACCACTTACTAACTAAGTGACTCTGGGCAAGCTGCTTATTCACTCTGAACCTCAGTTTCCCCATTATCACTATACGACGACTGATAGGAAAACAGACACACCTTTCTACTGGGCATTTTTATTGCCATAACATAATTAAATATTTAAAAAACAGACAGACAAGAAGAACAATGTGTTGGATGCTATAATAGGAGTAGTGACAGCGTGCTGTGGGAGGATTGAAGACGTACACCACACAGTTAGACAAGCTTCCAAATTTGAAGGCATAGTCCCCAAGACTGCCCTCACGAACTCCATGTTCAGGGAGTCCCCAAATCATCTTCAGCTTCCATAATTCCCTGTAACGTCTCAGAACTCACAGAAAGCCGTCATAGTTGAATTACAGGGAAAGAATACAGATAAAAATCAAGTGAAAGAAGAAACACGTATGGCAGAGACTGAGAGGGCTTCAAATTTAAAGCTTCCATTGTACCCTTCTCATAGAGTTAGGATGTGTTATGCTCCCAACATCAGTGAATGACAATGCTCACAGGGGCACAGAAGCCTGAGCTTCAGTGTCCAGAGTTTTCTCTGGGGCTTCATTACGTAGGCGTGGTCACTTGATTGCTACACGAGTGAACTCAGGCTCCAGGTCCAATGACACTGCATGACCCAAAGCCCTGACCCCAAGTACATTGTTGGTCTTTCTTGTGTGGACAGTCCCTGCCCTAAACAAAGACACTCCTACCAGATATGACAGAGTGCATCTCAGAAGCTGAGAGCAAAGGTCAGACCTTCTCCTCAGATAAAGCCAATTCCTTAGTATACAGAACCTAACCCAGATTTGAAAGCCAGCTAAGGTTTATAATTAGCGTTGAGATAAATTGAAGTCTGTGGAAGAATGTAGCAAAGGCTACACTGGATTGATTTGTTACTATTATTTTCATGTGTTTTTAAAAAGAATCATTTTCTTTCTTATATATTTAAAAATTAATGGCAATATTTCTTACCCCTAGACTTCTGTGTTATCCTGGCCACCTCTTTCTTCATTTTCCTGTTACTTCCTTATGAATATTTTATGTTTTCCTAAAATTAGAAAGTTTTTAAGGGTTGTAAGAAAAACGGAACTGAAGGTTAAGCATATATTTTACTTGGAAGAGAGTAACAGAATGGCCAAAATCATGTTCAGGAGTTCATCTGTTTTTAGTAATCTACGCTTTAGTCTATATTGCTGTAGATAATTGAGAGTTGTCTAAGATTGGTTTTTGTAAATGCTTTATTTTACTAGATTTTTTACAAGACAGTCGTTTAGCAAAAGAAGTTCCCAAATAATTCCTCATTTCAGCAGTGATAGGCAAGAAAAGAAGATCAAATCCGTGAACTATTTACCCAGATGAACAGAAATACCCTTTTTTGAAATAATGGATATGCAAGATTTAGCCATTAAAGGGTTGGGGTGAAATGAAAATCCCCTCAATAATAGTTGAAATCTGAGAAAATCTTTCAAGGAAATTAAACACTTGATCAAAAAGAGGAAAGGGTTATTGGTGCGAGCCGGAATTAACCAGCAGAGTTGTTTGAGAAGAGACCTCAATTATAAGAAGCAGGCAGTTAACAATATCCTCTCAGGGATCTGCGTTTCCTCAAGACATCTCTTTGGGTAAATGCAATAGCTTCATTTTCTTTTCATAAAGATAGGAAACAGTGCCTCACCTTTGAAAAATGAGAAGAAAACTTTACAATTTTGAAAAAATATCAGAATCAAGAACGAAGAATTTAAAAGTATGTTTCCAGTATAATCTAAGAGTAAGTACCACCCCAAATTGGGGTCTAAGACACTGCAAAAGCATACTTCCATTAAATCTTATTCTGTAAACTGAAATATTTTGTAAAAAGCAAAATAACAGTGATCCACACTTCATTCATGAAACTAACTAGGCACTTCTAGCACTTGAACCCTTTTTGGCTCATAATAAAATCTCTAAAATGAGTCGGTTATTTGAATCCTGTCTTTGTTAGCTACTCATCATGTGGCCTTGAAAAAAAAAAAAAAAGACCACTTTCCCATGCAGTATTTGTCTATTGGAAAAAAAGAATGGGACTACTTTCTAGTTAAAATGTTACTGTTATTATCACTACCTCCCATCATCATCCTCACTACAAGTACCGCATATTAAATGCTATGTGCTTTCCGTAGTTCCTTTATTTAATCCCCATGAAAGCCCTGAAGGTTTAAGTATTATTATTCTCACTTTATAGATGAAAACCTGGCGCTCAGAGAGTTCAGTGGGTAAGCAACAGAGTGAAATTAAAACCAAGCTCTGCGGGGCTCTAAATGTCCCCCACACTTTATCCCTGCCCCTGTGGCTCAATAGTGTAGGATTGCCTATGAGCAGTTGTATCTGTATGGCTGCTAGTGTTCGGGACTGGCATTCGCATGCTTGTGCTTGTGGTCAGCTCAGTACCTGGAAGGACAAGGGCTCTGCCATTTCTGTGGGCAAAGGTTAACAGAAGATGGGCCCTCACAACTCAATGGGGAAATGGTCAAGGTGAAACAGTTCTTTAGGTTTTGTTTGTTTGTTTGTTTGTTTAATGTTTGTTTATTTATTTTTGAGAGAGAGAGAGCATGAGCAGGAGAGAAGCAGAGACAGAGGGGGACAGAGGATCTGAAGAGGGCCCTGTGCTGACAGCAGACAGCCCGATCTCACAAACTGGGAGATCAAGACCTGCGCCGAAGTCTGACACTCAGTGGATTGAGCCATCCAGGCGCCCAGGTTGTGAAGAGAATTCTGATGCATCTGGGTCAGAGCGGCAGACTGACCAATTCCTGAATTGAGCTAAATGAACTGTTTAGCTCTCTCTCACACTCTCTCACACTCTCCCCCAACACCACGTGTTAACAATAGATGATTGATACTTCCTAATACTCAAAATTCTTTCTAATGTTATTTTAAAACCGGCATGCCTTTTATTACAGCATACTGCCTTTTAGGTAAGTGTACGCTCAAAAAATATTTCACTGATGTCTTTAGTTGCACAACACAACCCCCTAATTTGTGCCTAAGAAAATTGGTAAATCTATGGACTCACAGAGCCTGGGACGGGCAGGATGAAGCTGGCCTGAGGAAAGACTGGATTCAGAGACCCCAGCACCACCAGGATTGTCTCTCTATCTCTTCATGGGAGGCACTGGCGGCTCCAGGCTCACACACTCGGAGCACCACAACCAGAAAGGAGAAAGTATGTGTGAATCTCTGTAACTCCTCTTTGGAAAGTCCTGGGAAAACAGTTGCGATGTTCCAGCTTGGATCATATGGATCATAGTCCGATATCTGGAACTGATCACTGGGGCCAGGGAGGCATCCTACAAGAAGATGGCCACTTCCGTTTAGACCATCAGGTGAGAGTGCAGGAAGGAAGAGTTGTGCTCCCAAAGAAGGGGATGATACCAACATGGATGCCAGGAGAATTATTGGCAGCCTCCCCAGTCGTAGTTGACCAAAAGGTCATATCTGGAACATTGACTGGCTAGGTCCTAACATCAGCCTAAAACTAAAATATCACACATCTCAAAATCATCCTTGCAAAATCTCTAAAATGGGTATACAATGCTAATTCTTAGTCACGCTAAAGATTAAAAAAAACCCACGAAGCTTGATAGAACAAAGTAAATGTGCACTAGCTGATGTCTGGGCATTCAAATGACCTTACTTTTAAGACCATAATCCCATCTGTTTCCAAGAATGGGAGACACAGAGAAAATTCTAAAAGTGCCCCTCCTTATCCACAGGGTGTACTTGGTTCTTTTTAAATATGAAGCTTCTGCTACCTTCGTGCATATCAGTCAAATACTTTGTTATGACAGTGAAGAGATATATGAAAGTACATAGCACAGGATCTGGTCATAGAAGGTACTTGGTGAACATCTGCTGAATTTGGATCCAAATCTTCCTTGAAAGTAAAGAGAAGTTTTTTGTGTTTTTGTTTTGTTTTGTTTTGTTTTGTTTTGTTGTTTGTTGGTTGGTTGGTTGGGTGGATGGGTGGGTGGTTGGTTTGGATTGACATCTCGTGCTGTGGCCTCTCCAAGCAGCAACGATTTCCTGTTCATTTGGGCTTGGTCTTCTGTCAATGGAATCACATGCTATAGAAGTTTCTTACAGCATGGGTTTTGTGCCAGGAGAGGCGGCTTGATGGGTATAAAATGTTCTGGGATGCCTTGAGGAGCCTAAGCTCTCTGCTGAAATTAGCCATGAAACTAGGTAAATCCTCTCTGTTCCCTGGACCTCAGTTTCCTCACTGGCAAAACTGGGATTCTCATACCTCTCTACCAATAAAGCTGCTGGAGGGAGATTAAATTAGATACCATACAGCAAATAAGCAAGCTCGTATTAAGCACTGAAATAGTGAATTTATTTCCTTTCTGGGATGGGATTACGTTGTGCTGGACTTCAGGACACCAGTACCCAAAGAGAGCCCGGAACGCCCGTGGTCACATCTGGCATGAAATGGTTAAAGCAGCAACTTCTGTCTCAAAAAGAGAAAGGTGGCATGCAGCACTTCAGTGCCCCCTCTTTTAGGCAGAGTTAGCTTCTCCCTGTTTCTATCAAGCTGCCAAATTATTATTTTCAAATATATTGAATTGTGCCTAGTGAGAAAACAATCATTTTTTATTTGGATTTGTATGTGTGCATGTGATGTGATGCTGTTGAAGGTACTCAGCTATTGAGCTAGGAAAGCATGTGTTTTTTAAAAATATTCTGGACACGCTGTTGACTGTTATATATACTAAATATATATACTCATATATAGGACTCACTTGTCCTAGAAATTTTTTTTTAATGTCTTACTGCTGGTGGTTGAATATCTCTTTCCTGACTATGGCATTAGCCTCTTTAACCTTTCCTAATCAATTGCTCCAAAATAGTTTACCATTGTTCATTATACTGTGGGTCATATAAACATGTTTAATTCATGTTATGATTATGAGGACCCCTCTTGGCCCAGAGAAACCCAGATGTGGCACAAATATTCATAACACATGGCTTCTGGAAAATACCTGGCTTGGAGATCTAAGCCAATGTGGAATTAATTTGATGTAATTCAATCTCTGAGAAACATTGTCTGATATAATTGCCTTAAAATTATATTACTGATTGGTTAATTTGGATAGAAGTGATTTTTTTCGATAAGTATAAATTAGAATCTTATGCTGATTTTGCAGAGGAGATTAGGTTATTCATTTCATTTTAATGGCCTTCCAGGACTCCATTTCAATTGTTGGTGAAATACAGTTGCTGCCCCGTAAATTGACACCCAGGCTTAATGAGTATCTTGGGGTAATCATTCCAAGATGGCATAGACCTAAGCAGCAGTCCTCATATTTAAAAACATTAAATCATGTGATATTTATTTTCTTAGGCCATGAATTTCCTATCATTGTACCTCATCTCTGAAATACATATTGTCTGGAACAAATGGAACATTCCTGATCACTACATATGTTTAAAAAACCCACACACTAGAGAGAGGTACAGCATGGGTCCCCAAACCGTACCTAGAAGACGGCTTGGCACACACCCATCAGTTATCGTAGACCCACTGAGTCTGGGTACACCAGAAAGCAGGACAAGAGCCTGCAGACATGTTTAATACATAGAAGACGTGAAATTTGACAAGGCTGAGACCTGGCCATTCAGTATGCTAGACCCTACCACCTCCTTGCCTTGTTCATGTTTCCAAGCAGAGCAGCAGCAAGTGACTCACAATTTATTTGTTTGCCAGGCTTAGAGTAAGCAAGTAGAGCGATCAAGGAAAAGAAATCAGCAGACATAGAGACCTAGAGACGAGACAGAGCATGGAATACTCACAGAAATAAGTCGGGGAAAGTTAGGTGTGCAGATTGAGAAGAGTAAGGAGAGAGGCAGCATATGGAGAAGAGTCCAAGTCTGCAGGGGTTTCACCTCTTCCTAAGGGCAGTGGGAAGCCACTGAGGAGCATTAAGTAAAGAAGTCACATAATCTGGGGCTCCTGGGTGCCTCAGTGGGTTGAGCATCTGACTTTGGCTCAGGTCATGATTTCATGGTTCATGGGTTTGAGCCCAGCTTCAAGGCTCTGTGCTGACAGCTCAGAGCCTGGAGCCTACTTTGAATTCTGTCTCTCTCTCTCTCTGCTCCTCCCCTGCTCATGCTCTGTCTCTCCCTCGTTCAAAAATTAATAAACAAATGGGGCGCCTGGGTGGCTCAGTCGGTTAAGCGTCCGACTTCAGCTCAGGTCACGATCTCGTGGTCCATGAGTTCGAGCCCCGCGTCAGGCTCTGGGCTGATGGCTCGGAGCCTGGAGCCTGCTTCCGATTCTGTGTCTCCCTCTCTCTCTGCCCCTCCCCCGTTCATGCTCTGTCTCTCTCTGTCTCAAAAATAAAATAAAACGTTAAAAAAAATTAATAAACATTAAAAAAAAGAAATTACATAATCAGATTAACATGATTATACGTTTTTTTTTCCTAGCTGTAGGACAGCAAATAGATTGTAAGGGGGTCAGGAGTGTATCCAGGGAACCCTTTGAAGTGATCCAGGCAGGGAGCTAGGTTTCCATGAATGGGAGCGGGGAGAAGTAGGGGAAGATTTGGCAATGGGTGATTGACTTGATGTGGGAATTGGGGCAGGGGGTGGGGGAGTTGGGGGAAGGAGGCCAGAAGGGCTCCCAGGTTTTTGACTTGAGCAACTGAATACCAAGGGCCGTTTATGAAGCAGGGTGACACTGGAGGAGTGGCAGGAGTTTTGTTTGTTTTCTATTGGTTTTTTACTTTGCAAGGTAGGGAATATGAAGATGAGTTCAGTTTCAGGAACACTGAAGTGTCTGTGAGATGCCCAAGCAGAGATTGAGTGAAGAGTCATGGGGAGATGGGCTGGGGGTGGTGGGTGGGGTCAGAGAGAAGGGCTGGGCCAGCAGAAGTCCTGAGCAGAGAGCCATTGGTATAAAAATGGCAACGTGAAGCTTCAGGAATGAGCTGAAATCTTCCAAGGAGAGAGAATTTCAAAGAAAGAAAGGCTTTTCAGCATGTATCCTTAAGGAGAGGCTGACAAAAGAGACGGAGAAGGAAGAGTCAGAGAGGGGAGGAAACCAGGAGAAAGTGGTAACTTGCAAACCTAGAAAAAAAAGATTTTGAGACTATTGTCCTGTTTCCCTGTCTGTGGCCTGGAAGGCCGGAAATTCCCTCAAATATAGCATGTCTGCATCAGACTTCTGGATCTGACCCTGCTTCTACTTTTCTCACAAAGCCCTAGATACAACCCTCTAACAACAAACATGTATTGCAATTAGAATTTTAAAGCTCTAATATGGCCTCTGTGGAGGACAGAAAGAGCAGAAGTAGATCGTGTGCTCAAGGAATCACTATCTTACAGAAGAGCCAAGAAACATTTTCATATAGAAATAATTCACTGGGCAGGGCCATGAGTATTAACTTCCATAAGGTTTATACACTGAATGTCGTAAGAGTTTAAAGAAAGCAGAAATTGCTGTGGCCAGAGAGAGTCAGAGGAAACGTGGCCTTGAGCTGGCAGGGACCAAGTCCTTACAGTCTAAGTTGGCATTTCAGGCAGATGGAAATTGCCTGAGCACAGAGGACAGAGATGGCAAATCAGACCCTGTGGTGGATCTGCAAGGGCTCCCTCCCTGTTGCTGTCTTGGGACTCCCAGGGGCTTCTGTGCTGTGGTCTCTGTCGGGGGCCCAGACACACTCTCATTCCTGCTCTTCCTGCTTGTGGTTCTTGACATATATACGCTCACACACCACAAGCTGTTTCTAGCTTCCATGTCTTTGTTGGCGCTGTCCCCACTGCTTTGAACACCCACCTTCCTCCCCATCTGCCTCTGGGGCTGAGGCAGACCTAAGCTCTCGCTGGTGTGGGGGGGCTCATCTGCACTCAACCTTGCCCCCCCCCCACTCCTGCTCACTAGCAGCAGGAGCAACCACATCTCCATGAAGACCCCTAACAACACCCTTGTCCAAATGTCTAATTGCTCAAGTGGCTGTCACCCCTCCCCCACACTGAGTTTCTGGTAGGCAGGAACTGGATTTCTTGTTTTTGTATCTTAACACAACTCCAGCATCTAACCCAGACAATACATTTCTGTTGACAATGTTAATGAGATAAATGAACTACAGATGCTCCGCGCTGCCTCTTCACATTCGACTTAACTGACAGTTAACCTTATACTCATTCCATTATGCAAAAAAAATGCAATGAAACATTAGAGGTATAGAAGCACAAAGTAGCCAGGGGCAAGCTGGATCACCACCTGAATGGAAAGCGTTAGGTAAGCAACTGGTGCCACTAGGAGAGGGCCCTGGCTTCTGGATACTCGTCTGCTTAGTTCAGCAGCTCCAAGCAGTTCACGCTGATCAAATTTGGGAAGTGCCGAGTATTCATGGGAGTGCGACACCAATTTATAAGCATGAGAAATCCATTTTAAAACAAAAAAGGAAAATAGTGAAGTATAAAAAGCCATATAGCTAATTTTTAGTGGGGACTTACTACAGGGAACTTACTTTTGTCAGTTCCCAGACCAGAAAAATTGGTGTCAGAGGGGGAAGGGTGTATGTGTGTGTTTCTAAAGAGTGTGAGGTTACCAACATAAAGTCAGGTTCAAGACATTGGAAAGAAATTATTACCAGTTTTTGTCATTATCATTTTAAATGGGAAGATATGAGGATGATAGAAGATAAGAGCAAACAATTACTGAATGTTAGACAATCTTCTAGCCATATTTTATATTTTATTTCATCAAATCATCATGACCATTTGGGATGTACCTGTATCCTTATCCTACTTTTGAAAAGAAGAAACCTGAGGTTTGGACTGGTTCAGCTACTTGTCCAAATCCCCTGGTTATAAGTGGCAGGGCTAGGATTTGAACCTGGGTCTCAGTTTTTTTGTTTTTGTTTGTTTGTTTGTTTGTTTGTTTTTGATATAACTGAATGTAACTGTCTAAGTCTAAGGTATAAAGTATGTTGCTTTGATACACCTATATATCCCAGTACGTTTACCACCACAGCATCAGCTAATACCTCTATCACAACGCATCACACAATTATCTTTTCTTTTTTGTGGCTGGAATAATTATGATCTAATAATCTCTTAGCAACTTTGAAGCTTATCATACAGTATTTTTTTGTTTTATAATTAAATACATTATAATTTCCCAATTGAATTATCCTGGTAATCATTTCTTTTTTTCCCTTAAAAAAATAATGTTTATGTATTTTGAGAGAGAGAGCACATGCAAGTTGGGGAGAGGCAGAGAGAGGGAGAGAGAGATCCCTAGCAGGCTTCATGCTGTCACTGCAAAGCCTGATGCAGGGCTTGAACCCACGACTGCAAGATCATGACCTGAGCTGAAATCAAGAGTCAGATACTTAACCATCTGAGCCACTCAGATGCTCCTATCCTCATAATCATTTCTATTTGAGGTCACAATAAGAAAATCATTGCATAAACATGAAGTACTCATTAATTAGAAAGTTAATACAGATTAAGACATAGATTTATTTTCGCTGGTAATGCTATCAAACATTTAAGAAACAACATAAATCTTATGCAAACTCAAAAAGTATAAGAGGAGAGAATACTACATTATGAACCCAGCATATCCTTGATACAAAAACTGGACAAAGATATTATAAGGAAAGAAGTTACAGACCAAACATTTCTCTAGTATGTAAACACAAATATTTTAAAACAACTTTCACAATCCAACCAGTAATAGCAACTGAAACAGTATTGTTGACTATGGTCACTATGCTGTGCATTACATCTTCAGAACTTATCTGTTGGTTGATAGTTTGTACCCTTAAACAACATCTTCTCAATTTCCCCATATCCAGTCCCTGGTACCCACCATTCTACTCTCCAATTCTAAGAGTTTGGATTGTTTATTTACTTATTACTTAATTTTAAAAAATGTTTATTTATTTTGAAAGAGAGAGAGCACAAGCAGGAGGGGGGCGGGTGGAGAGGGCAGGGCAGCAGCAGAGGAGAGAGAGAATCCCAAGCAGACTCCACACTCATCACTGACACAGGGCTTGATCTCACAACTGTGAGATCGTGACCTGAGCCGACATCAAGAGTCTGACAGTCAACTGACTGAGTCACCCAGGTGCCCTGATTTTGGCTTTTTTAGATTCCATATACAAGTGATATCATGCAGAATTTATCTATGTTGATCTGAGTTACCTCACTTAGCATAATACCCTCAAGGTCCATCCATGCTGTTGCAAACGACAGGATTTTCTTCTTTCTCGTGGCTGAATATTATCCCATTGTATATACTTACCGTTTCTTCTTTATCCATTCATCCACTGACAGACACTTAGGTTGTTTCCATATCTTGGGAATTGTGAATAATACTTCAATAAACATGAGAGTGCATACTACGTCAGTAAAAATATTCTGTTTTTATTTCCTTTGGATTTATACCTGGAAGTGGGATAGCTGGATCATATGGTAGTTATATTTTTAATTTTTTTGAGGACCCTTTGTACTATTTCCCATAGTGGCTGAACCAATTCATTCCCACCAACAGTACACAAGGAATCCCTTCTCTCTACATCCTCAGTAATACTTGTTATCTCTTGTCTTCTTGATGATAGCCATTCTAATGAGTGTGAGATGATATCTCCTTGTGGTTTTGATTTGCATTTCCCTGATGGTTAGTGATGTTGAGCATCTTTTCATGCCCATTGGACATTTGGATATCTTCTTTGGAAAAATGTCCATTTGGTTCCTCTGTCCACTTCTAAAATCTATTTGTTCGTTTTTTGTTATTGAGTTGTATGAATTCTTTGTATATTTTGGATATTAATCCCTTATTCAATATGTGGTTTGGTTTGCAAATACCCTCTCCCATTTCAGGTTGTTTTTTTCTTTTGTTGATGGTTTCCTCCACCGCGCAGAAGCTTTTTAATTTGATGTAGTCCCACATGTTGATTTTTGCATTTGTTGCTTGTGCTTTTGATGTCATATCCAAAAATCATTGCTAAGACTAATATCAAGGATCTTCTTCCTTATGTTTTCTTCTAGGAGTTTTATAGTATCAGATCTTATGTTTGTCTTTAAATCAATTTCTGTCAATGTTCGTGAGTGATGTAAGATAGAGATCCAATTTCATTTTTCTGCATGTGGCTATCCAGTTTTTCAAACACCATTTGCTTAAGAGACTATCCTTTTTCCACTGAGTATTCTTGACTCTCTTGTCAAGTATTAGTTGACATATGTGCAGGAGTTTATTTCTGGGCTCTCTGTTCTGTTCCATTGGTCAGTGTTTCTATTTTTGGGATAGTATCAGACCATTTTAATTACTATAGCTTTGTAGCATAGTTTGCAATTAGGAAGCATATGCCTCCATCTTTCTCAAGATTGCTTTGGCTATTGGGGGTCTTTTGTGGCTCCATAGAAATTTTAGAATTGTTTTTCTATTTCTGTGAAAATGCCATGGAATTTCAATAGGGATTGTATTGAATTTATAAACAGCTTTGAATAAACTGGGAATTTAAACGATATTAACCCTTCTTATTTATGATCACGGGGTATCTTTCCATTTGTATCTTCTTCAGTTTCTTTCATCAAAGTCTTATAGTTTTCAGTGTACAGGTCTTTCACTTCCTTCGTTAAATTTATTGTGAAGTATTTTATTGTTTTTGATGCTCTTGTGAATGGGATTGTTTTCTTTATTTTTTTTTTCAGATGTTCCTTTGTTTAGGCCTGCCCCAGTTCTGAAAACCGTGTTTTCCCTATTATGCCAGACTTTACATAATCATAACTTTCCTCCCAATCACATCCTTCTTCTTCCTCTCAGAGCCATGGGAAATGCCCATAGTTCTTTTTACTTTTCAAAGAAAACTGGCTTTTTAAACTAGAAACATTACACTGCCCCTTTATTTCTTTTTCTTTTCTTTCTTTCCTTTCTCTTTGTAGCAGAATATTAAAGATTTATCAAAAAAGTAGAAGAAAGGGGCACCTGGGTGGCTCAGTTGGTTATGCGTCTGACTTCAGTTCAGGTCATGATCCCGTGGTTCATGGGTTCAAGCCCCGCATTGGCCTCTGTGCTGACAGCTCAGAGCCTGGAGCCTGCTTCAGATTCTGTGTCGCCCTCTCTCTCTGCCCTTACCCTGCTTGTGCTTGTGCTGTCTCAAAAATAAAAATTTTTTTTAGAAAAAGTAGAAGAGAGAATCACTAAATTCTTAAAAACCCTCAAATATCAGTGTCCTACAGTGGCTCATGGAGACGCTTTTCACTACAAAGCCCTAAACGAGAAAAATAAAATGTGCTGAGTTTTCTATAAACTAAATGTAATCTCTTTATTCAAAGATTCTTTTCTTACTATTTATCTATATTAAAATATCTTTCTTTTAAGAAATGATAATGACAGCAACGGGTAGTTTCTTTTTAATGTCATGACTTGGCAACTTTGTGTTTGCCCTGCCTCCCGCTTCCTGCCTCTCTCCATAATTTTACTGCTCTGGGAACTGCTACCCTAACATATGCTTTTTTAAAAATAATGTTAATACATTTGCCTATTTTTCTCCTAGATCCTCCTGTTCTTGTTACTGCTTCTGAAATCTGATCAAATATAATAAAATCTCTAAATGTCTTTGTAATTGTGACTGTAGCCTGAACAGGCAGGATTTTTGCAAACAGGGAGATGTTGACAATACAGCTACTCTCTGAAATATTTTCTCTAAAAAGAGTGAAAATGCTGCCTGCTGAGGTATCTCACACCAAACATGGTTCTGAATTACACCCAGTCACGATTATAAAAGCCAGACTGATGTCATTAATGTGTTAGCTCTTTTGTGGAGAGTGACTTTCCAATACCAGAAAAGTGTACTGCACAGAAGTGAAGCGAATTTATTCTCGTACCTGTACCTTATGCGAAGAACTTCAAAGAATGACAACAAAAGGATTTTTGTCTAAGTTTATTTAGTAAGCTACTTGAAAGAAGACACTTAGGTACGGGCATTCATTCCTATAGTGTAATTTTAGAACCAAAAAGAGCTTCCAACCCCCCCCCCCCCCCATCTTCCTGCCAGCCTATAACAAAGCACAGCTCAGGGAAACTGCCAACAGCAAGACTCCCAGCTGGTTTTGCCTTTGCAGAGGTGACTTTCTTCTGACATTATCCAGGGGGCCCAGGTTTCCTGCCCCTGGGCTCACAACCACTCTCTCTGCTCTTCGCCAGCAGCGCCCTTCCCCCACTCTGTGGCAATCTACTCCGTCGGATCTTTATGACTATTTAGGGTACAGTAAGAGAAAATGGCCACAAAATAGATACAAACTTGGTAACTACTCCAATATGGAATTGTTTGACAATTGATTCGTGTCCCACCTAACACCTCCTACCCCTTCCCCAGGGTCAAGCTTTTTTCCATCATTTCCCACCCCCTTTCCCAGGGAACTCAGACTTCCTCTGCCAGGCCCAGGGGAGAGTCCTTCTGCCCAAGAAAGCAATCTAGTCACTTACGTCTCAGCTCCCTTCCCGTGCCCAGCCCCGCCCAATCGCTTAGAGCAGACCATTTCTTTTTTTTTTTTAATTTATTTTTTTTAATATGAAATTTATAGAGCAGGCCATTTCAACACGGGTTTTCTACAGCCAGTGGTATGCCTGCAGCCAGCTCAGGCTGATTGTAAAATTTCCAGGAGTTTCGCAAGCCAGATGTTAAAATAGTTATTATTAAAAATTAAATGTGTAGGGGCACGTGGGTGGTTCCCTCAGCTAAGGGTCTGACTTTTTTTTTCTTTTTTAATTGGGGGTGGGGGAGGAGTAGAGAGAGGGAAACACAGAATCCCAACCCAGGCTCGACCTGGGGCTCGAACCCACGAACCCAACTGTGAAATCTTGACCTGAGCTGAAGTGGGATGCTCAACCGACTGAGCCACCCAAGGCGCCCCACATAAGCATCTGACTCTTGGTTTCAGCTCAGGTCATGATCTCACAGTTCATGAGATTGGGCTCCACACTGACATTGAGAGCCTGCTTGGGATTCTCTCTCTCTGCCCCTCCCCAGCTCATGTGCATGCTTGCTCTCTCTCTCTCTCTCTCTCTCTCAAAATAAGTAAACAAACTTAAAAAAAATTAAGTTATATAAACTTACAAGTAAGAAAATTATATAAAACCAAAGGTAATAAATAATCAAAACTTTTTACTTCTTAATTATTTTACCACATTTTACTATTTTCTATGCGCTTATGGTTATTCATGTCTCTTGTATCTGTATGGTAGGAATACTATGCAATAGTGTGCCACTGGGCGTCTCTTTCCGAGTCTGAGTTCAGTGACATCCCATTGACAGCTCGAAGTCAGCCATAGTGGGATTGTTTACATCACTGCTACAGAATCAGGGTTCTTCCCATTGCAACCCCTAAAGCAGTTGCAAAGTATTTACCAGGACCTCACTGTGCAACACGACAGGAGAACCCAGGTATTCCCTCTACAAAGCCTGAAGAAAACCACAGAGCTGTATGTATCGGTGTTGGTATAATTCAGGGAAATCCATTTCAGATGGGCTCTCAGCTCTGCTCTGCAGTCTTGTGTTTCTCTAGTCAGTTTCCTCCTCCACACTGCAGATGGGCATTTTCCTTACCTTCTCCACTTCCTTCCAACATCTAACCCTCCCCCTCCTTCTCCAACCTCTAAGAAGACAATGTAAATTCCTACTTCACAGAAAAAACCCAGAAGTCATCCAAGGAGTGCTCCTTCAGCTTCCTGGCTCCAAATCTACGAGTGAACCTGTGTCTGCACCCTGCCTTTTCCTATTACAATTAAATAGGAGGCCTTCTTTCCCCTTGAGTCCTGGTCCCAGTCTCTTTTGGTTCTCCAGGAACTTTCCTCTCTCCATCATTCTGTTCTCCGTATCTTGTACCTTCCCCTCTTTTCTGTCTCCTCTCCATCCAGCATTTTAACTTCCACACTTCTCTCTCCTATCTGAACAAACAAGCCTTCTCAATGCCATGTCCTTCTACAGCTACTGCCTTACCTCCTCCCTTTTCTTCATACTTAGACTTGAAAACATTTGTCCAAACTCTTCTACTTCCTTTTTTCCCCTCTCTTTCCTCAACATGTTGCAAACTGGTTTCCCCACTCAGTTCCGTTGCAAACCTGTTAAAGCCACCAAGGGCCTCCAAGTTACTAAGTCAGATGGAAAGTTCAGTCTTTATTTAATCTCTACCACATTTCAATCACTCTCTTTTTGAAATTCCTTCTTCCCTTGGTCTCCAGGACATCATCCTTCACTGCTTTTCTTTGTACTTCTAGGGCCGCTACTGCTCAATCTTTTTGGCATTTCCTTTCTTCCTTGGGGGATAAAAGAAAAATCTAGAAAACCAAACTTCCTTGATTAAATCTGGCACTGATTTTTCTGTATTACTCTTCTCCTTACTGTGATTATCAATAGCAGCAAACCAGCCACCAGCCCTTCCAGATACAAACTTGATAGGATGAGGGGTCAAAGAATTCTCAAATGTGTCAGTATTATTAGAAAGTAGTTGGTGCACCTGGCAGCTCAGTCAGAAGACCATGCAACTCTTGCTCTCAGGATTGTGAGTTCAAGCCCCACATTGGGTGTAGAGATTACTAAAAATAAGTAAGTAAGTAAGTAAATAAATAAATACACTTTAAAAAACACAAATTAAGAAAGAAAAGAAAAAGAAAGAAAGAAAGAAAGAAAGAAAGAAAGAAAGAAAGAAAGAAAGAAAGAAAGAAAGAAATTGGGGCACCTGGCTGGCTCAGTCAGAGGAACATGTGACTCTTAGTGATGTGACTTGGGTAATGAGTCCGAGCTCCACATTAGGTGTAGAGATTACTTTAAAAAATAAATAAATACAGAAATAAACTTAAAAAAAGTAGTGGAAGCAAGGAAGGAAACTGATATTTATTGATATTTATTATTAAACGCCATGCATTGTTAGATGTTATACATATTCATATGTAACTCTATTTAATCTTCATGATAATACTGCAAAACAAATATTGTCAACCCCATTTTACAGATGTTGAAACTGTTTAAACATCTCACAAGCTAGTAAGTAGCAGAGATGAAATTTAAACCTACTTCTTCTGACTCCTAGGACAGTGCTCTTTTTGGAAGAAAGCTCTTTCAGATCTGCTCTTGGTTTATAGGGATTCTGTGGAAAACAGTTGCATGCTTCTTTTAAGTGTACTAACTTTGGGAAGAAATGTCCAGTAGTTGTTTGGAAGCAATAGGTTGGTGGCTTGATTTGATGGCCTCCGAGCAAAACTTCCCAGTGTAGCAATAACTGACAAAGGACTTCACAGGCAGGCTATGGTTTGCAGCCCTGCAGGCTGAGAAACTCTGCTCTTGCCACTGTACCCTGAAACAGTGTCTAGGGGACAGCTGCATACCACTGAACTCAAGATTCTCTTTCTTGCTAGAGCAGTTGAACTTCGTCTCGCTAACAGAAAGGAGAGTGGGGAAACAAATGTCAGGTACCCTTTACCCTGGTTTAGTCTGGAGACCCCTAGAAAGTTCCCACTCTACAAGCCTCCAGGCTGGCAATCCATCTGCCTTCTGCTTACATGATGTAATAGTTTTGTACAACTCAGATGATATAAATCTGGGCTCGAAAACAGAACAAATGCCAGCTTGTGGCTACAAGTTCTCACATAAGGGTCCTCTTCCTCCCCAACTCCTCAGAACAGGGCAATTTTCCTTGTTTACTCTAGCAGTAAGGGTTGGGGAAGTTGCTTCTGGGTTATTCTACTCTAGAGTCTAGCACTTGTGAGTCTCAACTTTACCGGGGCGGGGGGGGGGGTTCCCCATTAGACTCCCTAGCTTGAGTGTCCCATAAGCCAAAACTACGAAAACTGCCCCTCATTTTCCCCCCTTTTCAGCAAACACTCTCGGAGTAAAAGTAGCTTTGCTTCTGAGCTACACTCAGGATTCCTACCTTCACCCAGATTTTGGCCTGATAATGTTAAGATACTTTTAAGAAGATATTTTAAAACATTTTTCAGGGGCGCCTGGGTGGCGCAGTCGGTTAAGCGTCCGACTTCAGCCAGGTCACGACCTCGCAGTCCGTGAGTTCGAGCCCCGCGTCAGGCTCTGGGCTGATGGCTCGGAGCCTGGAGCCTGTTTCCGATTCTGTGTCTCCCTCTCTCTCTGCCCCTCCCCCGGTCATGCTCTGTCTCTCTCCGTCCCAAAAATAAATAAAAAAAAAAACGTTGGAAAAAAAAAATAAAAAAAAAAAAAAACATTTTTCATCCAGAATTTTTAGTTGTTTCTAGCAGGAGGGTTAGTTCAAATAACCTGTCCTCACATTCCTAATATTAGCATACAATAAGTGCTTAAAGAAGAGGTCACTAATATTGTGTCCAAATGGACTAGGGAGATCTACTAGGATCTGCTAGGTCAAGCCCAAGAGCCACAGAATTGAGACCTGCTTCACGGAGTCTCTGAAAGGGTGCCATTGTGCTAATCACATCCTTTGCCAGAAATGCAGATTCTGGAGCCCATCCTAGGCCTTCTGATTAGAATCTGGGGGATCAAACCAGATCTGCATTTTTATAAGCTCTGCAGGTAATTCTTGTGTGCACCGAAGTTCAGAACAATTGAACTAAGGCATGGTTCCAAATTAAATCTCATACATTCCCAGAAACGCCTCTTTTCTAAAGCTTTCCCGCCTGGAATATGCATTAGCCAAGCATTCATTTATAAGAGAGAGATTATTTCTCAGTACATCTTTTCATTTTCTTCATATTTATAATACATATTCATAACATATTCTTAGTAGCATACTTAAATTACCATAAGGAGTGTATAAAACTTTAAAAATCCTGAGAATGCTTGACAGCACAACCTTCATAAAAATCTAGGAACTGGAAATCCAATTATCAGTTGAATGGGGAAGTTAGACCACCAAATATAATTTAAATCACAAACCTAGTATTCCTAATCAGGATAAGGCCTTATGCAGTTGCAACAAAATATGTAAAAGACAAAAATAACACAAAACAAAGGCACTTTCTCGATAGATGAAAGCATATGGATTATAATTTTCCATAATAGCATTTTTCTTTGTTTTTTAATACCACAAATATGCCCTTAATTTCTTTATTTGAGGTCTTATCAAAAAATTATATTCATATAACCTCTGATTCCAATATAAATTCGAATTTGGAAAGAGCTACAAAACAGTGGTAATTTATTATGGACAAAAAATATCCTTATTAGCACATACTTTTTTTTTTCTTAGCATTTAGAAATTCCTATGGATAGATATGTGATAAAATAGCATAGAAATATTAGTGGTGAGACCTGAGAAGCAGTATATGGGTATTCACTATAATATTCCTTCAACTTTTTTTGTGCCTGAAAGTTTTCATGACCCCATTTTTGTGATAAAAGAGATCAATAGCTACATATAGAGCTAATGCCACTCCATTGGTCGGTAGTAACTCTAAGACGTGCCTTGCACACTTCTCCCCCATCCTGGGGCATCCTTCTCCTCCCTCATTCACCTGACTAAAGTCTCTGCTTCCTTTAACACTCAATGCAAAGATGAGGACTTTTCTGATACCCCCACCGCAGCCCATGGTCTGGTCACGGCCTCTCTCTTGGGTACTGCAGCTTCTTTCTACATCCCACACTTGCAGCTCTTACCACATTGGACTGAGGTTGTTGTTTACATGGCCTAGATCTCTATGTCACCGTGAGTTTCCAGAGGGCGCAGGCTGTGTCGTTACATCCCTGTGTTCTCAGGGCCCAGGCGGGGTCTCAACTCAACTCTTTTCTCTACTTTTATTCTTCTTTTATCTTCTGACACCATAGCGTTCACTCTGAACGAATTATCTACAGGTTACACTGTTAAAGCAATCTATTTGTCTACAGCTAAGTGGGTTTTTGTTTTCCTTTGCTTAAAAAAATTAGTTTAGATTTGGAACAATCTGAATTTTGATGCTTTCTCTTTATCGAGAGATTGTTTCAAAGTTTAGCTGTCGGTGGAAAAGCTTTGTCTAAACTTTATCTCTTATTCTCAACCAGAGTTTCATGAAAGATAACTTTTTGTGTTTGTTGTTGTTCTTGTTTTGAAGGATGACTTTTTAAATTATTTATTTCTTTTCTTCTTTGAACACTAATTAGGCACGAAAGATATCTGAGTGATCCCCTCAAACATTAGCCTTTATACTTAGAATTTAGTATGAAAAAAGTGACTTGTCCTGTCTGGAAAATAAAGAGGGGTCTCAGGTTTGTCCCATAAAGTTTAATGGTATATTAAAAAAAAAAGGGTGAAAAGCCCTTGAGATTTAAATTTTTCTTTACTTTTGCTGTTTCCCTGAAGCCTTGTTTAAGGCAGAAACTTTCCTGTATATTTGGTTGAACAATATAAAACTCTGATTGTCTACTATTTTTGGCTTACAGAAATGGCAATTTCATATTGTTCAACCTAAAAGTTTCCTCATTTAATCACATATAATCTTGGTTTCTTTGAGAAATAGTTTCCATTGTTTTGTTTGTTTTATCTGTCTTTTCTTGGACACTTTCTATTTGGTAAAGTTTTCATGGCTATCAAATGTATTTTTTGTTCTTAGTGGTAAAATGAACAAGTTATTTCTGTTTCTCCTTTACGTTTATAAACCGATTTTTTTTTAATGTAAGCCATATGCGCTTGTGTAGATTAAATTCTAAGAGATTACTTTTGTTTTAAAACCTTTCTTTCCTAAACAGTTCTCTTATTTTTGCTTCCTTCTCTATGCTTGAATGAGGGACATCTGTTTCTGTTTTCAGTCTTCTTTTGTTACACGACAAAGTGGAATATCAAAGTTCTCCTCCTTCAACAAGAAAAGAATGCTTTAGTTTTGCTTTATATTCCCTTTTATTTATTTTCACTGGTTTAAAAGTTATAAATATTATATAAAAAGGATGAACTGCTCCCTGAAAAAAATCCAAACAATAGGAAGTACAAAGTGAAAGCACCTCTCTCATCTGCTCTATTCCTACTTCCTAGGAGTAACCATCGATAACGGCTGGTGTGGATTCTTCTATACTTTTTCCTATGCACATACATATGTGTGCATATATGAACATATATATGAGTATATATTATCATAGAAATGGTATCATACTAAACAGATTGTTTTGCAACTTGATTTTTAACCCACTAGTAAATCATGAATACATTTCTAGGTTATTACACACAGATCCACTTTTTTTTTTTTCAATATATGAAGTTTATTGTCAAATTGGTTTCCATACAACACCCAGTGCTCATCCCAAAAGGTGCCCTCCTCAATACCCATCACCCACCCTCCCCTCCCTCCCACCCCCCATCAACCCTCAGTTTGTTCTCAGTTACACAGATCCACTTTTATTGACTACCATTGATTATATGAATATGTCATAATTTATTCAGTCACTTGCCCCATTAATGGATATTTATATAATTTCCAATATTTTGCTACATCAAATGCTGCAATGTACATTGAGATGCATGTCTCTATTCTTTCTGTGGCATAGATTCCAAGAGATAGATTTAAACAAGTTGACAGTCTATGTGTTTAAACCTTTCAAAGGTGCTGCCAAAGTATTTTCCAAAAAGGATATTGTACCAGTTCACACTGTTTCCAACACTGTATAAGAGAACTCTTTTCCTCTGCTTTTTCTAATCACTTGTGAATTAAGCATTTTTAAAGTATATTTGGTAATCATTGGTATATTTTCCTTTATAAATTGCCTGTTCATATCCTAAGAGAGTAATCTATTGATGTATAACAAATTAGCACAGATTTACTGGCTTAAAACACACGCATTTATCATCTCCCTATTTCTGTGGATCTGGGCATGGCTTAGCTGAATCGTCTCCATTAGGGTTTCTCTGGGGTGAATTACTTCCCATTTTTTGTCTAACTATACTGCTGATGGAAAGTGAAATGAGTGTTCAGCACTGTGCTTGGTCCATACTCACTGCTCAATAAATAGAAAAGTGTTTAATAGTGCTACATGCTCTATTGCTTCTACTTGATTTCTCCCTTCCCTGTGCACTTATGGATTTGAGGAATATCCAATACATATGTTCCAACAATTGCCTATTGTTTCACATAATGACAAAATGCCAAGTTTAAATATTAAACTTTAACCAAGTCAGGAAGTTAGAATAAGTTAGACACCAAGAATCTTAACTTTAGGGGTGCATGGGTGGCTCAGTCAGTTAAGCATCCTACTCTTGATCTCAGCTCAGGTCTTGATCTCAGGGTTGTGAGTTCAAGCCCTGTGTCAGGCTCCATGCTGGGTGTGGAGCCTACTTAAAAAAAAATCTTGACCCTAAATGAGGTTCTTTTTAATAATTACTCAAACCCAAACCTGTGTGGAGATAGTTAACTTAATTATCAGCCAAGAGGGTCTACCACTTTGCACAATTCTGGGAAGCACAGCATTCACGTCCTCTTCTATGCAGAGGAGTACATTTGGAGTTGTCCATCACAGTGGCCCTTTAGAGTACAGGTCTGAGATAGAGTTCCATTTGTGAGAATTGTAAAGTTGCAATAATGTTTTCATAATTTTGTTCTAACACAGTATGTTGTGCTTTGAACAGTATTGAACAATACCGCATTCCTGGAGAATATGGTTACAAGTTGGAGCCCCAGGAGCCAGGGTGCTAGGTTTAGATCCCTCCTCTATCACTTATTATCTATGTGATCTTGGGCAAGTTACTTGCCTCCCTGTTCCCCAGTATCCTTTTCTATAAATTCAAGAAAATCAGGATGCTGATATTTGCTCTATGAGGTTGTGAGGATTAAATGAGCATACATATATATATATATATATATATACACATACACATATATATACACATATATACACACATATATACATATATGTATATGTATATATATATATGTATATGTATATACATACGTATACATATATGTATACATATATACACATATATGTGTGTGTATATATATATATATATTCTATCTATCACTTGAGGGAACTATCATATAACAAAGGAGAATACAGACATAACACAATTCCTTGCCTAAAAGGGTTACAATGAGAAGACATTCATGCAAAGACACTTAACAAGATGGTGTGATAGTTGTTGAAAGAGAGATCTCTACACAGTTCGGTTAGAGCATGGAAAAGAGTGCCTGGGTCTATATACCATCTGCAAACCAATGACTTCAAGTTTTACATTTCTAACCTTGACCTCTCTCTTGCTTCCAGGCATATACAAAAACTATTTGATATTTCCTCTTTGATGCCTAAGAGGCATAAATTTAACACAATATAAACAGAACTATTGATTTTTTATCCCAAACCTGTTCCTCTCCCTGGTTTCCTTGTCTTAGTAAATGGCACCACCAACCATCCAGAACAAAAACTTGGACCGAGCTCTGGGAAAGGAATCAAAAAATCAGGAAACCAAGAATAAGGGCTGGAACTAAGGAATATTTAACAGATTTTTATCTTCAGGCTCATCTATCAACAAATGCCCTTGATCTCACTTCCAGGGTATCTTTCCAGTCTGTCTGCTTTGCTTATTCTCCATGGGTACCACTCTCAGCTAGACCTTCTCTTTCTCCCACTCAACCACTAGCATGGCTCTTCCTACTCCTATGTTTATATTTCTACAGTCTGCTCTTCACAGAGGAGCCTCATCTTGGTCTATAATTCCTCTCAGCGCAGCTCTCCCCCTACATTGGTAGCTTTTCTTTCCTTGGAACAGGCTATGTTCCAGGACCTTTTCACTCGAGGTTCCTCTGACTGGACTGCCCTTCCATAGCTCATCTATATGGTCAGCTTATCACGTCCTACAGATCTGCCTTCAAATCCTTTTGGGGCCTCCGTACCTAAAGTTACTGTTTCTGCATCAAAACACTATCATGTCAACCTATTCATTTCCTTCATAACATTTATCAAGATGTGAACTTAATTATGTGTTTGCTTGCGTGTTTATTTTACATTTTTTCTCCCCTTCTTTCAACTGGAGTGGCAGCTCCATGAAAACTAAGACTTTTTTTTTTAAGATTTCATTTTTTAATATAATCTCTACACCCAACATGGGGTTTGAATTTACAACGCTTGAGATCAAGAATCACATGCTTGGGGTGCCTGGGTGGCTCAGTCAGTTAACCATCAGACTTCAGCTCAGGTCATGAATTCGTGGTTCATGAGTTCAAACCCCACGTCGGGCTCTGTGCTGACAGCTCAGAGCCTGGAGCCTGCTTCAGATTCTGTGTCTCCCTCTCTCTCTGTCCTTCCCCTACTCACGCTCTGTCTCTCTCTGTCTCTCAAAAATAAACATTAAAAGAAGAGTCACATGCTCTACTGATTGAGCCAGCCAGGCACGCCTAGGCTTTTAATTAATGTCTGGTTCACAGCACCTAGAACAGTGCCTGGCATAGTAGGTGTTAAATAAATATTTATTAAGTGAATAAAAGAGAAACTTCCCAGGAGTGTCACTGAGATCTTCACCGAGAAGGGAACTTCTGGTCAGGACATTAATAAGCTAAAGTCTGCCAGGTTGACACGTTCAGAATGTGAATAAACAACATGTGTTCAGAGAATTGGGGTATAAGAAGAACAAGAATGGGAAGAGAGGTAATGTTGGGAGAGCATGTGAGGTGGGTAAGTTGGAAACAGAGAATGCTGACACTTCTACATTATGCTAAGGGGCTTATATTTTATCCTTTATATGACTGGAACCACTCGTTAACTTTGAACAGTGAACTCTTGTGTATTAGTTCTCTATTGATACTGTAGCAAAATGACCACAATTTAAAATGACACCTGAGGGGTGCCTGGGTGGCTCACTCGGGTAACCATCTGACTCTTGGTTTTGGCTCAGGTTATGATCTTGCAGTTTTGTGAGTTCGAGCCCCGCATCAGGCTTTCTGCTGGCAGCATGGAACCTGCTTGGGATTCTCTCTCTCCCTCCCTCTCTGCCCCTTCCCTACTGACGCTGTCTCTGTCTCTCCCAAATAAATAAATAAATACAACTTAGGGAAAAAAAAAACACTTTAAAATGACACCTGAAAGTTAGAACTCCAACATAGGTCTCATCAAGCTAAAATAAAGGTGCCAGTTGAGCTGTGTTTCTTCCTGGGAAGAATCTGTTCTTAAGCTCATTCATGGTTTTGACCAAAATTTAGCCCTTTATGGTTACAGGGACAAAGGTATCCAGTTCCTTGCTGCTGTTACCTGGGGGCTATTCTTAGCCCCTAGAGGCCTCTCATAGGCGCCTACTCTCAGAGCCAGTAACTAACAACATGTCAAATCCTTCTCTCCCTTGATATCTCTCTGACTTCCCCTTTGGCCATATCTCTCTTCTTCCTCTCCCACTCTACATTTCTCTGACTCTGGCTGGAGAAAGTTCTCTACTTTTTTTTTTTCAACGTTGGTTTTTTTTTTTTTTTTTTGGGACAGAGAGAGACAGAGCATGAACGGGGGAGGGGCAGAGAGAGAGGGAGACACAGAATCGGAAACAGGCTCCAGGCTCCGAGCCATCAGCCCAGAGCCCGACGCGGGGCTCGAACTCACGGACCGCGAGATCGTGACCTGGCTGAAGTCGGACGCTTAACCGACTGCGCCACCCAGGCGCCCCTAAAGTTCTCTACTTTTAAGGACTAATGTGACAAGATTGGGCCCACACAGATACTCCAGGACAAACTCCCTACAATGAGGCTTAGAGACTTAATTACTCTGCCATGTAGTGTGACATTCAAAGGTTCCAGGGATCAGGGCACTTTTCGGAGTGGTGAGGGAGAGAACTCTACTTCCATGTTTTGTGATCACATTTTTTTGCTAGACTACTCAGCAGGCTGTATGCGGTAATCTAACTAGAATAGAAGGGGCTAAGACCAGTTAGTAATCAAATGGCTTTGGTAACTGATTACATGTGGATGTTGTGGCCAGGCAGACTCAGAAATGGCCCTCTAGTAGTGACATTTGGTGGAATAGGGTAGAAGAGCAGGCTTAAGGGGAAGATGATAGAGTTCCTGAGGCATTGAAGATACCCTTGCATTTTTCTGCTGAGTCATTAAATGAGCAAATTAACTCAAATAACTATGTGGATAATTTTCAACATAGTATCCTTTGTGGGGATTCTTAGCATATTAAAAAGAGATTATTTTAAAGCGCAATTAACGGTATTTATTCACTCCTTTCCGATGTGCTAACAGCCCCGATTTTTTTTGGCGTAGACTGTAAGAAATTTTTTCTAGATATTTGTAAATGGCATTGTATCCTCTATTTAAGAGGACAAATAATTACAATAGCACACAAATGACTGAAGGGTACCATAGGTGCAAAGGAAAAGGCACAATCCTTCCTAGCCTTGATCTTTGTCCTGGTCTTTGAAGGTCATAACAGGTTTGCATTACACAATAGCTGATTTACCAGAACATACTTAAAGCTGGTCACTGTATTTCAAGGAAAAGCAAGACCAATCCAGGAAAGGATTGCAAGCTTGATGTGGAAGTGATGTCTATCCAGAAAGGACCTGTAGGTTCTAGCACAGGTATGTGTGTTTGTTTTTAAGAATAGCTATATTTTACTGGACATTTATTCTTAACAAACATCTCCCTTAATCTTTATAATAAACCAGAGAAGTAGGGATTTTATAAATCCCATGTTCAAGAAGAGGAAACTAAGTCTGAGGTAAGTTATGTAAGTTGTTCTAAATCCCGTAGCTAGTAAGTAGTAGAGAGACTTCAAACCCCAGACTTTCTGATTCCAAACTTTCTGCTCTTTACTTGGAGCTCCAGGACCTCACTCTGAAACTCGTGGGGAAAAGGCACCTTCCAAACTACTATTTCATATGACTTCACGTTGGGGACTCTTCCTTGATGTACCTGATGACATCATCTTCTATTTCAGCAGAGCTCCACACATACCTCTTGGGGCACTTTCCGCAGTTGTAATTGATTTGTTTAATTAATGTCTGTCTCCTCCACTATACAGTAAGTTAGGTCAAGTACTTTGTGGGTTGTGGTTTACCCTTGAATTCCCAGTTTTTAGCTCAGGACTTGGCACATAGTAGGTGCTCAAAAATTATTTGTTCAGTAACTGTATGTGGGCATGAATGAATGAGCACCAGTCACTTTACTTTTCTGGACCACCAATCTGTCAAATGCAAAATGAAGAAATCAGGACAGATTAATTCATTCATCCATTCAGAAACATTATTAAGGGCCTACAAAATAAATGATCCTCCAGAAAGATAAAATACAGTGAAAAAACATACCTAAGTAGAAGTGTCACAAAAATTTATATCTGTTGCCTATCTCCTTTCTATGTACAACATTTCTTTTTGACCTATATATTTAGTTACCACTGGGCCATTAATAAAGCCATTTAGTATTAATAAATTATTAAATATGTAGAAATATTTGAATCCTAATATTTTCTACTCTAAGTAGCATTATCATAGTTGATTGTTTAGAAGTGTGTCTTTTTATATTTGAGGAAAATTTACAGATTTAAGAATGCAGTTGGGTTAGCTTTGTATCTTTCTCCTTTTTTTTTTTACTGCAGTCTTTTTATGTTTTCCTTATGATTGAAGCTGATAATATGAAGCATTGAATATGAAAGATACAAAGTGTTTATATTTGTTGCATCTCATTTATTTCTGTCTTATTCTACAGTTCTGTAATTGGAGCTACCAAGTGTTACATTTTATTTTCTGCAGGCTACTGCTTGCTCTTTTTTTAGTTTATTCTATCTTAGTGCAAATGTATTTTGCTTCCTCAAATAGGAAAATTGTAAAGAAAAAATTGTTCTCACTCTGTATAAAGGAAGGTTTGCTGTTGTTTCCTTTTCATTTATTAAAGTTACTTTATACATACATCTAGTATTTTTAATATATTCACAGGTAATAGCATTTTAAAAAAATCTTCCGGTAGGTTTACCGCATTTACAGTTTACTTACATTGGGATTGATATTTGAGTGACATTCCTTAAATTGTCTGGTTTGGATAAGAATATGCATTTCAAGGTAATTTACTTTATCAACAAAATGCAGCAAGAAAAGTCTTAAATAATGATCTCTAAAAAACAGCAATGTATTCACCTGTTATTCTTCTTGTGTTGAAAATACTATCATGAGCAATTCTTCCAGAATTTTCTAAGGATTTTTCAATAACTAAAAATTATTGGGTACTTATTTTCTATAAGATTACATATTTAGTCTTCATGAAAATGGGCAAATTAAATGACTCTTTCTTAAAAGTATTGTAAACAAGTGGAAAAGAAGGAGAGCAGAGAATGATTTTGACCGATTGACCTCTGCAGCCCACTCACCGCACTTTCACTGCATCTCTTTCTTCTGTAGCAAATTACCAGTGTCAGCGACATTCTGAATAGCTTAGAGTACTTCCCTGAGAGCAGCCTCCCCACCTGCTTGTGACACTTACCTTCACCTGTAACTAGTAGCTATAGGAGAAATCCATTCTCTTTTAAGAATATATGGTAGCAACAACAACAACAAAAAGCTATTGGAGGAAAGGGGGAGAAGTGTTGTTGATTTTTTTTCTGATAATAAAAATAATGCACATAGATATCTAAATAGTTGGAGAGCTAGACCATGTTCAAGAATTAGAACACTAAATATTGTTAAATGGCAATTCTTCCTAGATTGATCTATAGGTTTGATGCAATACTTAATAAGTTAGCGGGTGTTTTTGTTTTTTGTTTTGTTTTGTTGTGTGTGTGTGTATGTGTATGTGTGTTTGTGCGTTTTGTTGTTTGCAGGTATTGAAACTGATTCTAAAACTTATGTTGAAAACACAAAGAGCCTAGAGTAACCACAACAATTTTGAAAAAGAAGAAACAGGTTGGAGGACTTTTACACCCGATTTCAGAACATACCTTAAAGCTATAGTAACCAAAACAATATGGTTTGGGTGTAAGGATAGACATATAGATTAAGGAAATAAAATAGAAAATTCAGACATACATTTGAGGCTAATTGATTTTTTTTGGCAAGGTGCCAAGATAAATCAGTAGAAGGAATTTTTTTTCAAATACTGTTGCTAGTATAATTGGACATCTTTATAGAAACAAAACAAAACTGTCGCTCTTACCTCACTTATACACATAACTTGAGTCAAAATAGAATGGTTTGTAATATATAATACACCAAAATATGAGAGCCAAAACTCTGGAACTTTTAGAAAACATGAGAAAAATCTTTGTGATCTTGGGTAAGCAAAGATTTCTTAGACGTGACACAAAAAGCACAAAGAGTAATTTTTTTTTTTTTTTTTTAAGTAGACTTCTTGTCCAGCACAGAGCCAAACGCAGGGCTTGAACTTATGACCCTGAGGTCAAGATCTAGCTGAGATCAAGAGTCAGGAGCTTAACTGCTGAACTACTCAGGTGCCCCAAACAATAAAATGTTTAAATTGATAAATTTAAATTTACTAAAATTAAATAGGCTTATTCTTGTAAGAGTACCATTTAAAAAACTAAAAGATAAGCCACAGACTGAGAGGAAATATTTGCAAGACACGTATTTCAGAAAAGAGTTGTATCCAGGATATATTTTAAAAAACTCCTACAACCCAATAAAAGACACGGGCAAAAGGTTTGTTTAGTTACTTCCTTGAAAACATACACAGATGACAATAAGGACATGAAAAGATGCCCAGAATCATTAGTGATTAGGTAAGTGCAAATTAAAAGCACAATGAGATTTCATTACACACTCAAAGAGTGGCTAAAATCTCAGACTGACAATACTAAGAGATGACAAGGATTTGAAGAAACTGAAACCCTCTCACATTGTTACAGCTACTTAGGAACAATTCAGCAGTTTCCTTAAAGTTTATTTAGTTATTTTGAGAAAGAGAAAGACAGAAAGAGGGGGAGAGAGAATCTGAGGCAGCCTCAGCGCTGTCAGCACAGAGCCTGATGCAGGGCTTGATCTCGCAAACCCTGAGCTGAAATCAAGAGTCTGACCCATAGCCGACTGAGCCACCCAGGCACCCCCTTCCAGTCTTGTTTTAATGCATATTTTGACATAGTTGCAATTATGATTTTTTGAGTAAGATATATTTGGGGGAGCCTGAAGATTTATTTCAAATTATTTGATGAGGGGATCCATGCATTCAAATAATTATAACACCAAAGGAGAATAGTTCTGGCTAATACTAATGGGTAAGAACGTACATTTAGTCAGTATGGAATGCACTAAGTAACAAACATGTATTTCTTCTCACCAGCCCCTTTCTCTTTATGCCTGTAATTAGTGCTTACCCTAAGAAATGCTAGTAGGGTTTCTCTTTCTCAGATCTTATCAGTAAATAAAGGGGTAGGAATATCAAAGGATATTGAGTTACTACTTTATTTTAGGAATTGTGCTGTTGGATATGGCTGAGGATTTATCAGCGACCAAGAAATGAGAGTCTTTCAAAGTCTTTATCTGGAGGGGAAGCCATGCATTATACAAATAATGATAAATAATTACATTATTATAAGCTCTGAGACTAAATCTGAGCCCTGTGTTCACTGCCCAAAATATAAACCCACCTTTGGTCTTCTATCTCTATGCATTGTCATCTTCATAAGGCTCTGTGTTTTCTTGCCCCTTGTTCAGTCGTTCCCCATTGCTCATCTTCTAAATCCTTCCTCTCTGAGGTCTGGAACTGCTCCAATATCAACAAACTGGCCTATATTCCCAGACTTCTCTACCTCAAGCTGGATATTTAATATTCTAGTTCACTGACGCTCAGGCCTAACTTCCTTCTCTTCTCTATAATCTCTCCCTGGGTGAGTTCATCCATGCTCATGATTGACCTATGTGCTGACAGCACCCAAATTTCTATCTCTGGTCTAGGCTGTGTCCTTAAGCCCCAGACCTGTATCTACAGTTGGCTACTTGACATTTCCATATCACATTTTAAAGTTATCTCAAGTTCAACATGTCCCCAAATTTGAATTTGTGAGTTCTGACTGTCCCATTTGAAAAAAAGAAAAGGAGGAGGGAAGGAAAGAAGGAAGGAAAGAAGGGAGGAAGGAAAGAAGGAAGGTAGGAAGGAAGGAAGGAAAGAAGGGAGGAAGGAAGGAAGGAAGGAAGGAAGGAAGGAAGGAAGGAAGGAAGAAGGAAAAAGAATGGCACCATAAATCATGCAGTTGTATTAAGCTAGAAATTGAGGAGTCATCATTGTTCATTGTCTACTCCCTCCCCCAAATCCCATCTGAGATCTGAATAAATTAAGAAGTAGATTAAGACTCAGAAAGACAGAGATCAGCTTTAGTACTGATAAAGACCAGGTTGAAGAATGCGACTTAGGTACATGGCAAAAATGAGTTTCACAACTCTGAATCCCAGCTTTAGGGGGATTTACCTATCCGGTCCCAGGGAGCACCACACCACTGCAGCCCTCCCCTCAGAAGGACAATCTCTTTCTTATAGGACAACCTATTTCCTACCTGTTCTCCACACATTATCCATAGTGATCATTTTCACAATGCAAATCTGATCATAATTTTTCTTCTCATCCTTTCTACTTTCCCCCTTATTCTTAGCTCTTAGTGTTAAAAACTCAAATCCCTTGCATAGCCCTGACAGTCTTGCAAAGTCTGGCCCCATCTTCTGCTTTGGGACATTTGATGGGTGTCCTCTTGCTCTTTGCTCTCCAATTATTCTGGCCTTCTTTCTGTTTTTAAATGCACCTAAATCCCTCCTCCCTCAGGGATATGCTGTCTTCAGGAAGGCAACTCACTTCCTCCATCCAGCTCACTGTTAGCTCCTCTTCAACCTTCACATCTGGATCAATCATCATTGCCTTGGGGATGCTTTCCTGTCCTGCCAAGTCCTCTCAAAGTATCATGTACCTCTATTTCGTAGCCCTTTTCATTGTTACAGTTTTACATTTACATGTATGATTGTTTGGTAATTTCTGTCTCTCCCATAAGGCTCTGAGCTATGTAAGGAAGGTACTATGTCTCTTTTCCCTTGCTAACATGTACCTTGGGTTCCAGTTCCAGTATCTGGCCCATAGAAGGTTCTTGATAAGTATCCACGATATTGAAACACCAGAGTCAGAGGGGAGTTAGACCCTAGAATGAGGGTTGTGAGGTTTCAGGGAGGAAAGTGACCTTTAGGTGAGACATGGAGGATGACTAAGCAGTCAGGTGAAGAGAAGGAGAGCAAAGCATTCCAGGCAGAGGGCACAACAAGTGAGGAAACCTATGAGGCAAGCAATACCCTGGATAGTGTGTCCCAGAAAATGAAAGTCACAGAATGGAGCTTGGTAAAGAGTTTGGAATTTATCCTAAGGGCAATGAGGAGACTTTGAAGTGTTTAAGCAAGGTAGTGGCCTATATATTTGCACTTCTTGTCTGCTGTTAGAGACTGGATTGGGTGGGGATGTAGGAGGCTAAATGTGGGGAGATGACCTGAAGGTCTAGGTAGACTATGGTGGTCGTAATGAACTTGGCAAGGTAGACTTGAGGCCCATATTGAAGAAGGTAGAAGGAATAGACTTGATGACTGATTAAATGTGATGAAGGAGAGGGTGGAGTCAGGAATGACTGCCAAGTTTTTAACTTGGACAGTACTTGAGTGGATAATGGTGCACATACTGAGATAGAGAACACTGGGAAGGGCTTTGGAAGAGAGATAAGTTAGGGGCCTGGTTGGCTCAGTTGGTTAAGTGTCCAACTTTAGCTCAGGTCATGATTTCATGGCTCGTGAGTTGGAGCCCCATGTCAGGCCCTGTGCTGACAACCCAGAACCTGGAGCCTGCTTTGGATTCTGTGTCTCCCTCTCTCCCTCTGCCCCTCCCCCACTCATGCTCGCTCTCTCTCTCTCTCTCTCTCATTCTCCGTCTCTCTCTCTCTCTCTCAAAAAAAAAATAAAAACATCAAAGAAAAAAAGAGATAAGTTAGTTCTGGGTATTCTAATTTTGTGCATATTCTAATTTTTAAGACAACCAAGTGAAGATATTCACTAAATAACTGGAAATATGAGTCAGAAATAGGAGAAGTTTATAAGAGAGATCTGACATGGATACACAAATTTGAGAGTTATCATTTGGGTGGTAATTAAAATCCTTAGGATATTATCGGCAATGGATGAGATGCCAAAGGGGAGGAGTATACAGAGTGAGAAAATCATCTCAGACAATCTTAAGGAACTCCAACATATAATGGTAAAGGAGAAAGACACCACAAAGGAGACTGAGACAGACCTACCAGAGAGACTACAGAAAAACCAGGAGAGTAAGGTGTCACCGAAGCCAGTGTTTTTAGGAGCAAGTATCCTCTTATACTGATAGTCCAATTTCTAACATCTACATCTGTTTCTAGGAAGAAATGATCTAAAACATTTTTCATTTACTGAGCCTTTTATGTCCCATCTCCCTGGAATGTCCTCTCTCTCCTCTCTGCTTTGGGAAAGAGAAAAAAAAGTTTCAATGTATTACTGTCTCCTAGGACACTTTTCACATTTTACTGTAGTCTGTTGCTTCCATGAGTATCTTTCCTGGTATATCATGACAAGCACAAAACCTGGCACATTGTGGGAGTTCAATAAATGTTCGTTGAATGAATGAGTAAATTAATCAATAGAAATATGATTAAGAATATCTATCATTTATTGAATATTTTTCTGTGTCTGGGCGCTGTGTTGGTACTTGATTTATAATAACTCTTTTAAGCCTTATAAAAACCCTACGATGGGGCATGACTGTTCCCATCTTATAGATGAAAAAACTGAGGCTAAGAGAGAAAAGTAAGTTCTCCAAAGTTACATAGTCAGTAAATTACACAGCTGCAATTCACAAATAAATCTGCTTGATTCCAAAGTCCATGCTTTTAACCACCACTTCTCCCAAGAGAAGTAAACATTCACATTTTCCAGACATCTGTGGAAGAGACGTTTTTGAACTGGCAGCATTCCCAATTCATCTCAAATCATAGCACATAAGCAACAATATGCTCTCACTCCAAGAATGCTTTATTCTGGGTCCGATTGAGCCCCCACTGAGTTGCCCACCCAACCTGCCAAACAATAGGTTTTTTTCTTTATTCCCTCCCCTAAGCCTGCCTGCCTGAGCAAACCTTGGCTTCCCAAGCAGGAGGTCTGTCTTGGGTTCAATACTCTTAATTTCATTTTTTTTTCTTTTCCAAACAGTTCTTATCCCACTTTACTCATAGGATTACCTCTGAAGTCTTTGCTTGAAGGGCCAGAGTGATTTCTTACACATCAACCCCTCGTGTTGAGTTATAGTCAACATACTAGAGTGAAAGCTTCATGAAGACGGGACCTTGTTGATCTTGTTTGCAGAATTATGCCCAGTGTCAGGAACAGTGTGATTCCCAGCATCCAGTAGCACTTGATAGGTAATAGTTGACTGAATTCATTTGATGGTGATGTAGCCCCAAACTTGGCTGACAATCACAGCAACACAGATGTTTGTACTCTGGCACTTGACAGAGAAGAAAATCATAAATTCACGGATGTCAAGTACCCATAGGAAGCTCAGCTGAGTAAGACAATTTTCATGAAGGTTGCCTAAAGGCTCTGCAGGCCAGTCCTTCTGGACACAAACCAATGAATGAGTGAGGAGAGACACAGCAAGTTGTCTATGGGAGAAAGGGAAATTCTTCACAAGTCATCATAAAGAATTCACAAAGTAATCGTCTTAAGAACGTTTTAGAATTGGGGCGCCTGGGTGGTTCAGTTGGTTAAGCATCTGACTTCGGCTCAGATCTTGATCTCACCATTCATGAGTTCGAGCCCCACGTCAGGCCCTGTGCTGACAGCTCAGAGCCTGGAGCCTGCTTCAGACTCTGTGTCTCCCTCTCTCTGTGGCCCTCCCTGCTCACACTGTGTCTCTCTCTCCTTCAAAAATAAAAATAAACATTAAAAAACATATTAAAAAAAGATTGTTTCAGAATTATTTATATAAGTATTCTCTGATTATTTATCTAAACAAAAATACTAAGAACATACTTATAATAATAAACTTCTCAGAATTCCCTATCTCAATAGTTAAGTTTTCAAAAAGCTGAGGGAAATGATGAATCCCAGCACCAATCTTCTTCATTTGGTGGGGCAGGTGGATGCTGATCAAACTACAGTTAATTCGTGGATCATCTCTTGTTTTCTGTTACCATTTCAGAAATTTCCTCTGCCACATAGATTTGCAGGCAAAATATTAATAGTTGGCTAGATATGACCTTTACACCCATTTATGAATGGTGATCATCCTGGAATCTATGCAAGATTCCTTACCACAGATGGCTACATGGAGAATTTGTGCATTGACCTGATTTAGGGAAATATCTGGTACACGATTACTTTTCCTATAAAAAAATTCATTATTGGGGCACCTGGGTGACTCAGTCAGTTAAGCATCTGACTTTTGATTGTGGTTCAGGTCATGATCTCACAGTTGTGAGTTTGAGCCCTGTGTCAGCCCCAGCACTGACAGCATGGAGCCTGCTTGGGATTCTCTCTCCTCTCTCTCTCTCTCTCTCTCTCTCTTTCTCTCTCAAAATAAATAAAAATAAACTTAAAAAACTTTATTGGGGCGCCTGGGTGGCTCAGTTGGCTGAGCGTCCAACTTCGAATCAGGTCATGATCTCGCGGTTCGTGAGTTCGAGCCCCACATCAGGCTCTGTGCTGACAGCTCAGAGCCTGGAGCCTGCTTCGGATTCTGTGTCTCCCTCTCTCTCTGCCCCTCCCTTGCTCACCCTCTGTCTCTCAAAAATAAACATAAAAAAAAGTTTTAAACTTAAAAACTTTATTATTACCCATAGGGATAAAGAGATTAATACTTGATCTCTTTAGGGATATTGCAGAAGAGTCCCCTTTTTCCATTTTGTTCCTTTGGAAAATTTTCATTGTCACAAGAAAGCTTCCCTCAGGGGCAATTACAAGACCATTTTGTCTTCCTGTGCAATTAAAAAAAAAGTTGCTTTTTTGGTCCTAGGGCTTCTTTGCAACATTTTTTTCTTATTAGTCAGGTTGGCTATCACTGCTCTTTTCCAAAACCTACTGCCAAACTCATCAATTTGTATCTTCAACCCTTGGGGATTCATTTTTCCCCTTTTCACTAAAAGAAACATCCCTTATGCATCTGTGTATATTTTTAATTTTAATTTTTTTGGATCACAACAGTAGAGGAAATAGCATGCATATATCTTTTTATATCTTGTTTTTTCTTTTATTACTGTTAACTGTCTCTTCTTAGTGCTCTCACAGACAGAATATTGCCAGTCAGCTAGGTGACCACTGTGCCCTGGATTCTGGCCCCAAAACATGAGCTCATGTAAGATTTCGTACTCTACTGAAAACAGATTTACAAAAGTAGGAAGAAACTCTTGCTTTTCTGTCTTCCTTCAAAGCGGTGTGAAGGGATTCCTAACCCAATGGTCAATATGTCTAAATACACACTTGTATGCATTTGACTATTATACATCTGATATCTCTCTTTTCAGAAGGCAAAGAAACTAATTTAATGTGTCACTTTCATTGTATGCAGTAGAGGCACATTATTTAATATGTAAAGATTTCTCAATAATCTGTTATCCAAACTGAGTGAGATACCAGGTTAGCATTCATCTTTAGTGGAAGGTCATTGTGAAAATTTATCGAATTTCAAGGGAAGAAAATACCTGGAGCTGTTGCTGACAGTGTACTAGATGGCTGTGTATACTTCCTTTCACCGTTGGGTCTCTAGCTATAGATCCTAGGAATTCAATATTGGCCATATACTTCTCCCAGCTCACAATACTCACCCTAGAAAGAAGGAACATAATTGAGTCCAGTTTGAAAATGGGGTCATGTGATGGAATCACCTTGATCATGGATGGTCAAGTGATCTGTAACTGGTGTGAGTCCCATGGTGACCTATATACTTAGGTAGCGTGTGGTCTCCTGAAGTCTGCAAGGGATCACAGTAGAGCCTGGGGGAGCACATTGCTTATTTAGGCATGGAAGCCTGAAAGCAGGGACCGTATTTATTTAGACTATTGTATCTTCACTGCCATTAGACGCCTCATACCTGAGTCAAAAGACTCAATATATATTTTCTGGGTGAACGGATGAATGAACGAAAAATGTCTTGATATGCCTGACAAAATGGTGGAACAGATGCCATAGAAATCTGAGTGCTCAAAAGATTTCAGAAGTTTCTGAAAGATGTGTTCAGAGAAGTGAGAGAACTGTTCCTTCACTTGTACTGCTGACTTGTGCTAGAGAAAATTACATAATTATACAGAAGTAGACATTCTTGTTCTCTAATATCAACGGAAACCCCGATGATGTCCAAATGTTAATGTCTGGGCTCACTCACTCTCTGCAGCAGCTGTTTCGGACTTGCTCCACTATCCTCCAGCCTTCTGCCTGCCTCCTTCAGGTCACTTAGTATGGAAAGGCTTGCTGCCAACTTTACAGAGAAATTGGAGGATAACATCTAGCAAAAGAAATAATCTCATCTGCCTGACACCTCATGTAGAAATGTGTCAAATGGGGGTGTTATCTCTCCCTGTCCAAGTCTAATCTTAATACCCTTCTATTCCATTCCTTCAAGGAACTCACTCCTTCCATTATCTCTTAGAAAATTTTTAGTTTTTCATGGAATCTCTTTATTGAAACTCTTTTATTGAAGCAATAAACTGTACATCTTTAAAGTATATAATTTGGTAAGCCTCCGAAGCCATCGTTACAATCAAGATAATGAAATGAACATATCCATCACCTCCAAATATATCCTTGTGTCCCTCTATAACCCCTTACCTCCACCCTTGTCTCTTTTTCCTCTTCCATGGCAGGCAAACACTGATCCGCTTTCTGTCACTATAGATTAGTTTGCATTTTCTAGAGTTGTGCCTAAAGAAAATCATACATTAAATATTCTTTTGGGTGGCTGGGTTTATGCACTCAACTACTGATGGACTTTTGGGGCTATTACAGATAAAGCTAGCATGAACATTCTTGTATAAGCCTTTGTGTGGATGTATGTTTCTTCTATCTTGGGTAAATACTCAGGGGTGAAAGGGATGAACCATATTAACTACATGGTGTGTATGTTTAATTTCTTAAAGAAACCACCAAGCTTTTTTCCAAGGTTGTTGTATGATTTTACATTTCCACAGGCAGCGTAGTAGAATTCTAGTTGCTATATATCCTGGGCCACACTTGGCATGGTCAGTCTTGTCAATTTTAGCCATCTTCAAGGTATGTTGTGGTATCTCTTTTGTGGTTTTACTTTGTATTTCACTAATGACTAATGAACATTTTTTCTGGGCTTATTTGGTGTCAGTATATCTTTTGTTGGCAAAGTAACTGTTAACTCTTTTGTCTACTTTTTATCAGGTTGTTTGTTTACTTAATGAGTTTTGAGAATTCTTTATATGTTATGAATGTAAGTCCTTTAACAATTAGGAAGTTTGCAAAAAATTTCTGCCCATCTGTGGGTTGTCTTTTCATTCTCTTAACAGTCTCTCAAAGAACAAAAATTCTTAATTTTGACGAAGTTCATTTTATCATTTTTTTCTTTTATGAGTAGTGTGTTTGGTGTCATTATTTCAGAAATCTTTGCCTAACTTGAGTTCACAAAGGTTTTTTTTTTTCCTAGGAGTTTTCCAATTTAGGTTTTACATGAGGTCTATGATTTGTTTTGAGTTAATTTTTATATATGGATTCAAAGTTTGCATATGGATATTCATTTTTTCCAGTATCATTTGTTGAAAAGATGATTCTTAACTGAATTGCCTTTTCTCCTTTGCTGAAAATTAATTGACCATGTATTTGTGGGTCTATATCTGGGCCCTCTATTCTCTTCCATTTATCTATTTGTCTATCACAATGCCACACTGCCACACTATCGCGATTAGTATTTTCCATGCTGGTTACATCATAGACCACTTGCCAGCCTATGAATTGGCCAGTCACTGCCGCCAAGTGTTAGAGGGAGCAGGCTCACAAAGTACAAAGGAGAGTTGCTGAGAACTATCCATGTGGGCTGAGGGCAGGACAGTTTCCTTTAACATGTGCTATGGTTATATGGGCACCACGTTCTATCCTGAAAATATCCCACTCTTTCTCTGCCTGAAGTTTTACTCCCTTCAATAAATTTTTTAAGGGGGTGCCTGCCTGGCTCAGTTGGTAAAGTGTGCAACTCTTGATCTCAGGATTGTGAGATCAAGTCCCATGTTGGGCATGGAGCCGACTTAATAAAAAATACAAAAAAAGTTTAAAACAATAATAAAATAATTTTTTTTTTTACATAGTAGACCTTTCTAATCTTATAATTTCCTTTGAAAACTTCATCAGTCATTTCCTAATTGCCTTTAGGGTAAAGTCCAAGATTCTTGACCTTTGAGATCCAACGTCTGCTTTCCCTTTCAGTTTCAATTCTTAGCATTCCCCACTCTCCAGTTGTGCGCTATATTCTAGCCATGTGAATTGCGTGCCATTCCCCAAACATACCACCCTCTCTTGCTCTTCTTAGGTATTTTTCATATGCTCCTTCTACATAGAAAATTTCCCTCCAGCTCTTTTCCCCAAGCTAGCTTTTAGAAGTCTTGTAAATCTTAGCTTAGCTATAACATCAGCTCAGTTCAGCAAATGTTTGTTAAACAACTACTATGAGTTAAAAACTGCACTATGAGTAAGAGATACAATATGGATATCTAACATCCTCATGTAGCATAGAGTCTACAGGAGGAAAAGGACATAAACAAGTATTTATCTTGTGAGTCTTAGTAAGTAAAATCCATATCTACAATGATGTAGAAAATAACATCTAATAAAATCATGTTCCCCGATAATGCAAAACCAGTGTAATACATCTGGCCATTAATCCTGTCCTCTGCCCAGTTTCCATTTTCAAATAAGTTAGATTAACATTCTTAAATTGGGGTGGAGAGAGGCAAGGTGAAGTGGAAGAAGTGGGATTCTATATTCCCAATATTCTCTCGACCCAGTCTTCCTGGATTAAGTAAGTGAAATGGGTGCCAAGTAACTGAAAGTAACTGAAAGATTCCTAGAATCAGTGCTGTGATTTTGGAATTCCTGGCTAGTTACAGGACCTAGAATCACTCCTACTATATTTAAGCTGGAGAGGTTAAGTACCAGCAGATTGCTCCAAACTCTAGCTGAGACGAGGATGAATTTTAGTCACCAGCCAGACCTCTGGAACTCTAGCCAGCAAATTATACAGGCTCACTCCAGTTGTTTCATTAATCTCATAATAATATGAACTTGTAATTGATGAAATCGAATTTGGGGGCTCTATTTGTTCCGTCGTGGTGGGGGTTACTGTACGTAGAAGACAAGTATAACAAAGGGAAAACAAAGAGGTATGTGGGTGTGAAGTAAGGGAGTGGGGCAAAGCCTCTCTGAGACAGGGATATTCAACTGCAGCTTGAAGGGTGAATAGGAGTTAGACCAGGTGAAGGAGTAGAAAGATGGTTCCAGGCAAGGAGAGCCTTCTCTGATCCCCCAGACTAGCTTAGGTCCTCCTCCTTGGTGTTTCCAAGGCCCTACTGTGTGCTTACTTCTGTCTTACATTTATCACACACACCCCAATGGTCTTTTTCTTCGTTCATCTCCCTCCATTAGACTGTAAGCTCCTTGAGGGCAGAGACTGAGTATTTAGGACCAAGTAGCCTATCAATTCCCTTTGTGTGAAGTGGAAACACCAAGAAAGACTCTCTGGCAGAGAGATTAAAAAGGTGATGCTCTAGGGGTGCCTGGGTGGCTCAGTCAGTTAAGCATCTGATTCTTGATATTGGCTCAGGTAATGATCTCATGGTTTACAATTCAAACCCTGGGTCTGGCTCTACACTGACAGCATGGAGTTTCCTTGGAATTCTCTCTCTCTCTCTCTGTCTCTCTGTCTCTCTCTCTCTCTGTCTCTCTCCCCCTCCCTCCCTCTCTCTTTGCCCTTCCCCCATTTTCACTTTCTCTCTCTCTCTCTCTCTCTCTCTCTCTCTCTCTCTGCCAATAAATAAATAAATAAATAAATACTTAAAAAAAATAGGCGATGCTTTGTGCAGAAGAATTATAAATGTGTAGTGCAGACCCACAGGTGTGAGGATTGCTCCACAAGGAAAGGCACTTTTGTAGGAGGAAAACAGCATCCTTTCCTGAAGAAAAATTCAGCCCTGCACTATGGGCACGATTTGGTGAGTGGAAAACAGGCTGGATTTTAGCCTCCACTTCCTGCTTGGCTGAGTATCTTTGTGTAGTGTACAAACTCCACAGCTGTACGTAGTGAGCATGTGGATTTTTCACTACAGTCTCTGCAGTGACTAGTAAAGGGCCTGACATGTGGTAGGTATTTAAAAAAAAATAGTCCATGGAAATGGAAGCTTAGACTAGGGGTCCCAGCGCTGCCTTAGCACCATGTGTATTCCAGATTGACAGCTAGGCTATGGAGGTGCCTGGCAAAAAAAATGGTGGTGCTGTGTGGAAGGCAGTCATTTCCAGCAGAAGGCTCACTATAGCCACTGAAGATAGCTCGTCATATCAGGGGAGTGATGGGTAGTTGGTAGGACCTGTTCTTAAGTATCCCTTAAGGAACTTTGGGGCAGTTTTATCTGTCCTACAGCGGGAAGTGGTAACAAAACCCATGAAGGTTACTTCTGGGTTACTTTAGTAGCAAAGAAAGTGCTTGTGTATGAACAATCTTTCAATATTCTGTATCTTTTGGGAACATAGCCCAATTATAACTGATCAAATGAATTGAGAAGACAAAAGCTTGACATAGGTTTTAAACTTAGTAAGTAATGATATACTAGGGCAACTGAGTTTATGAAAGTCACCTTACCAAAACAGAATTTGAGGAGTTTCTAAAAATGTCAGTTATTCTAAGGCCTTGCCAATTGAAAGGTATGCCATTATTTTATGAACCCCTAAAAAAGAAAAAAATGCCACTTACAATCTAAGATTTGTAAAACATTTTGATTTCAGAGCTGTTACAATATTTAAAAGAAAGTGCTATAGAACTGATGGAATATGGATTACAAAACACTTCATCTTTTAAAAATTTTTTTACTTTTTATTAAAAAATTTTTTTGATGTTATATTTTTTTTGAGAGAGAGAGAGTGTGTGTGTCTGTGTGTGCACGTGAGCAACGGAGGGTCAGAGAGAGGGAGACACAGAATCTGAAGCGGGCTCCAGACTCTGAGCTGTCAGCACAGAGCCCGAATGGGGGCTTGGACTCATGAACCGTGAGATTGTGACCTGAGCCGAAGTCGGATGCTCAACTGATTGAGCCACCCAGATGCCCCGCCATCTTTTTTTTTTTTTTTTTTTAAGATTTTATTTTTAAGTAATCTCTATATCCAACATGGGCCTCAAACTTACAACCCCAAGATCAAAAGTTGTATGCTCCACTGCCTGAACCAGCCAGGTGCCCCTCCATCTTTGTTTTGTTTTAATATATTGTTATATATCTTTAAGGAAAATAAGAGTGATTTTCTCGGTGAGAACAGACTAACAGTTCAAGTTCCCTTGACAGGTACATCTTCATGGCAGAGTGCAGTTTGCTATCAAAGTTTCATGACACCATCTGTTAAGATCATTTTCATATCATTCCATGCTCACTGAGCAAGTAATTCGGTGTTCCTGGCACCCTTCTCTACAGGGGAGGGAATGTGTTGATCAATCTGTCTGAGAATTCTATTATGGTTGGCAGTCAAAACTTTTACTGTAAATTAATATATTAACATGTGATTTATGCACTTGTCTCATATATTTCATGGACCTGAGCTTGATCAATTATGGTCTAATTGATTCCCAACCTGCAAAGCTAAGAGCCAAACCCTAGAGGAAAATGACTCCATGGCATTATCGTTATCACATGAGGCACTAGTTGAACAATAAGCTGACCTCTTTCTTTGTCAACTTTAAAATGCAAGCAGCACTGGGGCGCCTGGGTGGCGCAGTCGGTTAAGCGGCCGACTTCAGCCAGGTCACGATCTCGCGGTCTGTGAGTTCGAGCCCCGCGTCAGGCTCTGGGCTGATGGCTCGGAGCCTGGAGCCTGTTTCCGATTCTGTGTCTCCCTCTCTCTGCCCCTCCCCCGTTCATGCTCTGTCTCTCTCTGTCCCAAAAATAAAAAAAAAAAAAAATGTTGAAAAAAAAAAAAATTTAAAAAAAAAAAAAATGCAAGCAGCACTTTGAGCATGTGACTTTTGATCTGTTTGCCATAAGGCATTTTTGAGAGTCGAGAGTGTTCTGTTTATTGTCATATCTTCCAAGGAGCCCAGTACATACCTGGAACATTGTAGGCACCATGTGAATATTAGAGAAGAGAATGGCTCTATATTTTCAATACACCATTCAGGTCCTAGTAGAAAAGGATTAAATTCATTAGCTACCTGGAGACCAAAACCATTCTTCTATGTTGAAGTGAGGTATGTCAATCAGGAATGCATCTGACAGAGTTTGTAAGAAAAAATTTAATGTTCTGGAATAAAAAGAGAAATGGATAAGAAAAATGAAGATGACATTATTGTGTCATATTTTTAACCTGTATTTTAATTTCAGACTAAATTTTTCCTAAATCTATTTTTTAAAGATAGATTAAAGATATTTTAAAGATAGATAGGTACTGGAGGCACCTGGGTGGCTCAGTCAGTTAAGCGTCCAACTTCGGTTCGTGAGTTTGAGCCCTGCGTCAGGCTCTGTGCTGACAGCTCAGAGCCTGGAGCCTGCTTCCAATTCTGTGTCTCCCTCTCTCGCTGCCCCTCCCCCACTCGCACTCTGTCTCTCTTTCAAAAATAAGTAAAACATTAAAAAAAATTTTTAAAGGTTGTAACTACTGGGGTGCCTGGGTGGCCCAGTTAGTTAAGCATCTGACTTTAGCTCAGGTCATGATCTCACGGTTCCTGAGTTTGAGCCTTGCATCAGGCTCTCTGCTCAGAGCCTGCTTCCGCTCCTCTGTCTGCCTCTCTCTCTGCTCCTTCCCCCCAACCTGTCAAAAATAAATAATATTTTAAAAATTAAATAAAGGTTGTAATTTTCCTTCTTCAATATACTTATAAAATTTAAGTAATATATGATAGAGATTTTAAGGTTTATTTTGAAGATATCTAATTTCATTTACAAATTGAGCTAGAGATATCAGAGTCAAAGTTCTAATTATTAGAATATAGTAAAAAGGAACAGATTTATACAGTTATATCTCCTAATTATTGATTACTAAAGAAATCAACACGTATAATGCAATATATTGGCTTACTATTTTATGTTCATTTTCTATAGTAAAGCACATGGGATGGCTGAAATTGCAGATGCCCTTTTTCCTTGGATGGATCTCAACCAAATATCCCAGAACATCTGGAATCTTTCACTGTGGAAAAAATAAACAATAAAGGCATTTCTCAAATTTAATGTGTGTGGAAATTTGATGAAGTCCTACTGAGGGCTTTCTTCTAACCAGGAGAAAGCTGGCTGGTTTGTTGCCAAGAATCCTTGAACGGTGGCATTTACCTATAGCCTCAGATTAGTCTGTCAGCCTTATGAGTCCAGTGGCTCAGTTGCCATTTCCCCTTCTTTCCTTTTCGTTTGTTACTGAACCCACTGCCGTGGCTGAGTCATTCCACTGACCTTGCTCTTACCAAGGTCACCAATGATCTTGTATACCCAGTGGACACCACTTATCTTTCATAACCTCTTTGCTACATCTTTGCAGGATGTGCAGAGCCCCTGCTTTGTGTTCGCCAGTCCCATTTCCTTTTCCTCCAGGGCACACTGCCTAACTACATTTCCTAGGCTCCGCCTGCAGTTAAGTGGGACCATGTGATTAAATTGCTGACTAGTGGAAAGTGAGAAGTGATTTGTGCCACTTCTGGGCTTGGCCACTTCAACTTACTGCACTCATGATTCTCCATGTGTACTCTCTGTCTCTTTGCAGAGGATCTAGTAGGAGACTCTAAGACCTTCGCGGATGGCAAAGCCAAATGGTGGAAGGAACTTAGGTGCCAGAATAACTGCTTTGAGGCCTCCCCTCTCCTTCCCACTCACTGCAGTAGAGTGTGACCTGAATAATAATGAAACTTTACTGTGTGAAGCCATTGAGGTTATTTGTAATGGTGGTAAGCCGTTACCAATATTTCCTTGGCTTTGGTGATGTTACACTTGTGCCTGAATCTCCTTTTATGCCCCTGTCACTCCATTTCTTTCTTTTTTTTTTTTTTTTCCTTTGAGAGAGGTGGGGTAGGGGCAGAAAGAGAGGGAGAGAAAGAATCTTAAGCAGGCTCCGTGCTGTCTCCACAGAGCCCCACACAGGGCTCTGTCTCATGAGCCATGAGATCATGACCTGAGCTGAAATCTAGAGTTGGACACTTAACCATCTGAGCCACCCAGGCACCCCTCCCCCTCCATTTCTTGTTTCTTGGACTTCTCTACTTATTCCTTAAATATTTTTTATTTAAGTTTCCATGGTCCACTGTTTTCTTTCTCTACATGTGTTCTGTGAACAAGCTTATGTACTTTCATGGTCTACTTCTAATATGTTGATGAGATAGAGTAGTAAATGTGTTTCTCAATATTAGATGTAATTTTTACTAAATATTAAAAAATACATGTATACTATCTATCTGTCTATTGTACCATGTTTTACAAGGTTTTGTTATAACTATGATTTTGAAATCTTTGTTATCTATTTCCTCAACTTCCCCCTCCCTGGTAAGTTGAGAGTTGGTTATATTTTTTGTCTAGTTCTTTTATTGGACCATAAAAACTCCTCCTGCATTCAACTACTGTTTATTAAATATGTACGACAAATAGTCTTCTTTTTGCTGCAGTGCCCATATGGCGCTTTTCATGGAGTAAGCAATTGGTGAATGTTGTTTGAGCACAATTATTTATTTCATGCTTGCTCTGTATAAGGCTCTGTGCTGATGTTAATGTGAGACGAAAATTAAATATAAGACTTGATTTCTATTGACTTCATCTTTCTCTATGCCAAACATCCTTCTACTTCCACCCCAATTGGCAAACATTCTAATATTTGCAGTTCTACAAATAAGACTGCCTTATAGTCTCGGTACTCAGAGGGGAGTCCAGAACTAGTGAGGCCCTAAGATAAATCCAAAACTTGACTTTATTACTACGATAGTAGATTAATCAAGGTTTTTACTTTTTCTTTTTTCCTGGAATTTGGAAGTACTAGAATGTGGAGAACTACCTGCTTTTATCCAACATCAAACTGCATTTTCTTCTCACCTGTATCATTTGAGACTACAGCTTACTTTGGATCTTTTCTTGGGTAATTCCATTCACTGGAATAACTTTCCTCTTTCTCTCTTTCTTTTAAAAGATTCTTAGTCAGATGCACTTATCAGAGCATTATTTTATTACAGTGAGTAGAGGTGCTTTGTGAATTTTCTACCAGGGTCAAACTGTTTACAACATCTTGATGTTTATTCTCAACTGCCATTTCCTTTCAATGTCTTTAACTATTTTGGCACTGTACTACATATCTCGTCCTTGGATTTTTCCAGTTGCTTACATATTTGTGTTCTTTTTGCATTACCTTATTCAAGCTTTCCACCCTTATCAAGCTTTTTGACATCTATTTTGTAAATAATTTCATCAACTATTACTACTTTTACTATTATAATTACCACTATTACTTGTACTACCATATCTATAGCATTACAATTTAGTTGCTGGATCCTAGTATCAACAAACAGCATCATTAGTGAGACAAGTTCCTGATCATGGTTGACTTCTAAGTGGTTCTATTTGCTTGTGGCAAGATCTGCCTGCCCATCAGTTAATTGGTAGTGTACGTTCAGAACGGAAGCAACAGAGTTTGTTGGCTTTTTTTGTTTTTGTTTTTGTTTTTTTGTTTTTATGGTAACTGCTTCTGTACGGATACAATGTCATGAAAATTTTCATAGTACATAGGATTTTTATTAATTGTAAGTCTAATAGTAAATGGAGAATGTCTGATTTTAATGATTCCGCGGATGAAATGACCCAGAGGGCACCCCTCTCAATTGGCTGAAAAAAAATTTTCATTTACATAGTATTATTTACCCATTTGTGTAAATACAGAAGGAAAATTCACATTTTAAAGAGTCTAATGAGCTTCGTGACTTTGGGAAAATTACCTAGCCTCCCTTTGCCTCATTAGGTTGTAATGAAATTAAATGAGTTGGAGCAATGTTTGGTACCTAGTAAGCACTCAAAAGTGTTAGCCATTTTTATTATTAATTAATGCAGCAAGTGTAAATATCTGTTCTTGGGGATCTATGTCTGCTGCTGCTGTCATGATCATACAGGAAAGAGAATGTCCCTCATTCTTGTCAAATAAGCACAAATATGGTGTATTTCTCTGAATGCCAATAACACCTTGAGGGTTTGGAGAAGCACAGTTTATGATGGTTGCTAAGCTAATGAAAGGGTTTTTTGTTGTTGTTGTTTTTTAAAGAAGAAAACAGATTCAGAAAAGATGAAAAATTTATTAAGACAGGACTAGTAGATTCCTTGGGAACTTTTGGTTCATGTCAAACATGTTAGCAACTTCTTGTTTGCTCAGTTCGAAAGCAAGAGAATAGCCCCAAGTCAGTGTTTCTCAAAGTGTAGTGTGTGTAACTCTGTCCTCAGACTCTTGGGGTGGATACTTGTTAAAAAGGATGATTTCCAGAACTCTTTTGGGACCTACTGATTCTTTGAAGGGTTAACCAGTATCTCAAGTGCTTCTTATATAACCTTAATTTGGAGACTTCTGGCATAATGAGTAACACAGGGACAAAGTATCCTCCCTGCACTTGAGATTTGAAAGAATCAAATTGGGCCAAACCCAGGGCACCTTTTAGGGCAGCCTGCTCCGCTAATTGAGTTGCCACATTTGATGCTTCGCCTGGCCATCAAGCATCTCCCAACAATTGGCTCCCTTAAGATCCAAACCTTCCTCTGCCATTACAGTTGTGACTGGCAATCTTGAGTTCCTTTGCTCTTTTCATCAACAGTAGGACAAGAAAAGGAATTTTGGCACTCTAGTGATTATGGAAATCAAACACGGGCCTGTTCCACCTTAAAGGGCCTAGGCTTGCCTAAGTGCTTGGGTCTTGCAGAGTTTGGGCACCACCATATTTGGAGCGTGCCTACTTTGGGGCGGGAACCTCCTTGAGAGTGATTAGGTCAGCGCTGGGGGAGGTGACCTTGTTTGGTTTCTGGCACCCGAGAACAGTGGTGCACTGTTTCTGCTGCCCCCGTTTGCCTAATTGGCCCAGGCGCTCCACCAGAGCAAAGCCGCCCTAGAACTCCTCGCTGGCCGCCCCCGCGGCTCGCAGCTCGGTAGAGGCGGGAAAGCAGCGCGCCTGCGCCGTGGGAACCGGGGCCGGAGGCGAAAAGCGGGGAGCGGAGGGGGGCCGTTGGAGCCGAGTAGCGTACAGAGCGGCGTGTGACGCGGGGACGCCGCGCGCTCCCAACGTCGCCCCGGTTTGACGCACACGGCACCAAACTGTGAGTTTCAGGGGTTATTTGGTCGGATTCTCCGGGACTCGAGTGGGTTTCGGGCCTCTGGGCTGTGGCGGCGGCGGGATTGAGGGTGGCGGAAGAACTTGGGGGACCCGACCTTCGGCGCTCGGGCCCGGGGAGCTACGCCCTAGGCTGGGTCCCAGCCATCCAAAAGGACGCGTTTTGCCGCACAGGCTAAGATGGCGGCGGCGGCCGAGGAGGCGGAGTTGGTGCTACACAAGGAGCCCGGGCCCCGGGTTCGGGGAGGCGGCGGCCGCGGCGGCCGCGGGGGGCGGCGGAGCCTGAGGTGAGCGGCGGCCGCCGCCGCGGGGCGGGACTCGGCGGAGAGTGGGTGGGTAGGGGGGGGGGAACCTTTCCGCGGCGGCGTCGGAGGATCCGGTAGCGGACACAAAGGGGCTGAGCTGGGCACTAGACTTGGGGGTTTTGTTTAGTCACATGAAGCCGAGCAGCCAGTGAGCAGTAGGGGGAAGGGGCCGAGATCCGGCGGCTTGGGGAGCCTGGCGGTCGCCATTGCAACGCACTGAGTAACGGGGCGGTCCGAGAGCAGTCACCAACCCCTCTCCGGGGCTGCTCGGTTTGGGCCAGAAGCGCCAGCTCTGGCATTAACACACACCCCTCCCCTTACGTGGGACCGGGACCGCATAGACCTCCCCTCCCCCTGTTCTGCAAGATCTTATGCCGCTAGGTGCCTGGGAAGTAACAGCAAGAGGTAAATCGCCCAAAGTGTTTGGGTTGCCAGGGGCTTGGTGGGTGTCCAGCTAAAGCTTTTTGCTTCTCCAGGTCTGATTCCCTGGCCTTTGTGTCCCTGGGAGCTTAATCTCTGCCAGAGGAAAGCAGGTGTGCTCCACTTCTCCCGTGAACCTGAAGATGAGTTGTCCCAGACCCTTCTCAGTGATTGGAAACTTAGGTGGTGGAGCTAAAGGTTTCTTGTTACGAGACTTCCACAGACGACTCTCGTGTTGGGATCCATCCATGGTTTAGCAGCATTAGTGGAAAACTTTCCTTGAACTGCCTAAGTAACATTGACATAAATTTAGTTGTTATAAAACTTTCATGTCTAGACTTCAAATTTTGTGTGGTCATTGAGAAGTACTCAACAAGGGGGTAAACACAATGGGGGCCTAAATGATGGTCCTGTTTTGTATACAAGTCAATAATTACAACAGGAATACCAAAACACCATCATCTCTTCTGGCCAGTTCTGACTAATGCCAGGCTTGTTGCATCTGGATGATAGATTAGATTTGCCTTAATAGTATATTGCCTCTCTGCAGTAGTTTAGTTACATTTCTTTGGTCCAAGAAGAAGGAAAGCATTTCAAAAAATAGACAACTCAAGTTACTCAAAGGAAACCTGCTGTTTGCCTTCAGTGTCATGTGTAAGTATCCAGGGAAGTTGATGGCAGTAATACTGCTTTGGTAGCTTTGGTGAGAAAAAATTAGTTTTTATGAGGAAGTTAGAATTTTGACATTTTAATAGGTGAAACATGAAGGCTTGACCACTGTTGATGCAGTGATATGTATATCCCTGTTAAAACCTCTGTAGTGTGGATTTTAGAATTGTAAAGTGACACTGCACTTAACGGCTACCTCATACTTTGTATATTGGTATTAACTAATGTTTGAAGTACAGAATTTGGAAACAACTAATGTTTTGGCCAGGTCACGTTAACAAGAGTAAGTTATGTGATTGCAGGGTTAAAGCACATTTGGATTGTTAACTTTAGATCTCTGTTCAAATTAAAATTTGAATTTTTTAATATGACTTAAAACTTTCATTTTCCTTCTTTCAGATACAGATTTTCCCCCTTTAACTTTTCATCTTTTAATAGAGAACACTCTTACTGTATTAACGAATAGGAGATACATCGACATTGGCAAAATGTATTACTGAATCATGTGGTTTTGGAGTGGAAGGAATCTCAGGGAACACCTAGTTTTACCCACTGTTTTATAATATATTAAGGACCAAGTATGATTAAGTTAGTGAATAATGGAAAATTGTCTTTTCAACTTCTACCTCATTGCTCTTTTCATTGATCACGTTGGTGGGATGAAAAGGTGACTGTCTGCAGCTAATGGTTAAAATAAAACATTTAAATAAGTGTGCTTGAAAACACTTATTAGATACTATTATATTAATGAGAACTTCTGTGACAAGAAGTTAAAAAGTTTCAATTAACATGATATGGTGATACAGTTGTGAAAGTGACTTTCAGTGAAATAATTTCAGATACAAAATACAGACATTTCAGATAATTTGGGGCCAATGTTGCTTTTGAATTGTGAGGTTTTCAAAAAGCAGTCTTGACCCAGAAATTAAAAAAAACAAAAACAAAAAAACAGCTTGATGAACTTCTTGGAAGATTTGAAGTAATTGCCATTACTAAAAATTATTACATAAGAAATGCGATGCTGAAAACAGTAATGCGAGTGCCTTCATTTTGTAATGGTAGCTTTTTTATTGGGTGAATGGACATGACACTTAGATTAGCCCTTGTTAAAAGCAACTTTTTAAGATTTACTACTACTGAATAGTAGTAGATCTGTAAGATCTGTTAGGAAATTCAAAAGTAGCAAAATCACTTATGGTGGGATCCCTCAGTTCTTTAACTCCTTTGGATATCAAATATAACAAAACTTTTAAATCATATTGAGGTTTTAAAGCTTTTATTGGTCATTTAGGGTACATTTAAATTATTGATTTTTCTAAGAACTGCTTCTTAATTTTCAACACTGAGTAGATTTAATTACATTTTAGTCATGTGATAAATCGGATTATTCTCAGATTATTAGTAATTACAAAGTGAGTGTTATCTGCAAACCTTAAATATTTTGCAGTTTTAATTTGTTATTCAAGTTATATGAGGAAGAGTTTTGGTGTGGTTGAATTGAGACTGTATTGGGTAGCATGAGAAGAGGAGAGACTCAAGGACAGTCACTAGAAGTGGTGAGGATACCTAAAATTTAGACAGATTGGTTGTCAGAACAGATCAGGTTTATCCCAGACATACTGTTAGTGTTAGGGTTACCTATTTAGACTCTTCTCAGGGTGTGGGACCAAAGGAAAAGAGTGGATCTTATTTTTGTAGGAATGCTTTTCTCATGATTGCTTTTCAGGCAGTCTTAAAGGCAGCAGTTTGCCCTGAATTCAGAAATAGGTATGCTGAATTATCCAGTCCTAATTTTATTCCAGTCCTTTTAAAAAAGTGTTTTTAATTTAATTGATAGCTGTATACAATAAAACATGAGAATAAAGAATAGCAATTATGATATTTTGGGTAGGTATTCAAATGAGCTCTAGTTTTGAACACTTATTATCATTAATCCCAATAAAGACTGTTTTGTAGATGGAATCTGTAAATGTTTACAAAGTTATGAGATACAGCAACGATTAAGGCAGTTCTAGATATATTGTCTGTTAATAGAGAGAAATAGTTGCTTTTAATATTACAGACCATTTACATCTTTGAATTTTCAGAAAATTGACAGTAATCAATCTGATTCTAGCACTAGCTCACCCTGCTGGTTGGCTGAAGTATTTCTGTTCTTCTCTTAAAAACAAGTGTAAAAATCACTTGAGACCTAGAAGGTAGAATAGCAAATTAAATTCATGGTCTTTCTTCAGGAAGGTGGGGGTCTCCATGAAAAGGGTGTTTCTCATCTCTAGGGTCGTAGTTGCTCTACTGTTAATTTTTTTCTAAGATCTGCCAAATTTGAACTATGGAGTTACTATCTTTGAATTTAGGAGGAACTCTTAATTATGGGGAGATACTATGTTTTTGTCCTTTTCAAGGACAAGATTCAAGATAGGACATCCTTTGACAATTGAGAAATGTTAGCAAGAAAAACAAAAAGTCCTGTGACATAACTTTCCAGGAGGAGAAAAGCAGAGGATCTCAGGGGGAAGAAAAGAAGCATGCCAGGACAGAAGCAGCAGTGCACACTTCTGGATGGAGGAAAGTGAGGCTGGATTAAGATTAGTGTTTCTAAGATATTTCCTTTATACTCTCCCTCTACTAATCTTTGCTTTACCTCTTCTGTTTGCAAGCTGTAGCCTTCCCATTTCATTTGGGATTCTTGGAACTGTGATCTTGTAAGTAACTTTGCGAAAAGTATAGATAAGTGGTTTTTTCCTTGTAATTTAATTCTATTAGTCTAGATTGTGGTACAGTTGAAGTTGGTTGGAGTGATAAATATGATTTTAGGTATTAAGCCTTTAGTATGTATGTCTTTCATTGAAGTTGAAAATACAGCTTTTAAAAGCTTTTAAAAGACTTTTTGTACAAAGTCCAGAAACTTAAATAAGTCAGGAGTGAAATGAGTAATTTAAAATAAAAAAAATGTAACGAAGTGTTAGGATGAAAGTACTTTACAGTTTACAAAGCATGTTTATCTGTATTCTATCAATTATCTATCTTTTATAAAAGATTAACACTTTTATCCTTTCTTCTGTGGTGTTTATCCTTTTATTTGAAAGCTGAATGCATATTTTTTTCATCAGTTTCTTGAGGAAGATGATAATATAACTAGTATTTTCAAAACACCATTTATTGGAAAGAGAATTATGGCCATTTGTTTGTTGAATGGTTTGTGAAGGTGGATAAAAGCCTTGCCTGTTGCTTACTGTTGATTTGCTGAGTATTACACACATACACACACAGACAAATGTGTATATATACACACACAGGAAATCATAGTTGCATTTATAATTGTATATGAATAAAGAGATAAGATGAGCTAAGGTTTAAAAGTGTAAGCTTTGAAGTAAAACTGATGGGGTTAAAATCTAGCTGTTGCGGGGGGGGTACCTGGCTGGCTCAGTCAGTAGAGCATGTGCATGTGACTCTTGAGACTCGCTCTCAGGGTTGTGAGTTCAGGCCCACGCTGGGCATAGAGATTGCTTTAAAAAATCTAGCTCTGTGAGCATTAGGCAAGAGGATTTAACAATAATAATCTTCATAGAGGCTTAAAGTTTACATAATTCATGTAAAGTCCTTAGCTTTCTGGTACACAATGGGTGCTGAGCAAATGTTAGCTTTTATAATAATAGTAATAGTTACTACTATTGTTTAATTTTTTTATAATAACTTGAAATTTTCACCTGCGAGTGATTTGGAATTACATACTTTTGCTAGTGTTCCTTTTTTAGACCCATGTCTACAAAGGGAGGGTTGTTGATAAAGGAAGTTAGATGTAGGCATCAAAGTGTGCCTTCTCCAGTTCTAGCAGCAGAAGCTATTAACCAGGTTCAGTATTTCAGGAGCACATTCCCTTTTAGTACTGTCAGCTGATGAATAAATGCACTTGGGAATGAGTGCATTTTAATGTGAAGTTGTTTCCCAGCCAGTGTGTTGATTTATCTTGGTTAAAACATCCTGAATTTCTTTACTGTCCTTTAAATTTTTGACCATTAGTGGCGGGAAGAGGGTGAGTGGCTGTATGTATTTGTATATAATATACTTTTAAACCCCAGCTAAGAGAGAATAGCTTCAACAGCAGCTAGATTGAGGAGAGGTATGTTATCATTTTGTTGCTTTGTCTGAGTCAGGGGAATTTCCTCAAACAGCATTTCCTTTTGCTGTTTTCCTCTCCATACTTTGTTTTGTATTTGGGCTGGTATGGTCTTAAACTTACTTGTATCTTTAATTTTTCTTCTACCACCTATGTCCCCCACCACCAACATAGATTTTAAGCTTTTTATTTAAAAGCTAGTAAAAGTAATTTTAAGTTCATGTGGCAGAGAGGTGTGAGCATGAAAAGTTAGAAGTTTCAGATATGCTTAATATTTTCAGCAGTTTGGAAAATGAAGGAGAGAAAAGTCACCCGTTTCTTATCACCATTATATAATCATTAGTATTAAAGGAAAGGGAGATGAGGGGCGCCGGGGTGGCGCAGTCAGTTAAGCATCTGACTTCGGCTCAGGTCATGATCTTGTGGTTTGTGGGTTTGAGCCCTACATCGGGCTCTCTGCTGGGCTCTCTGCTGTCAGCTTGGAGCCTGGAGCCTGCTTTGGATTCTGTGTCTCCTGTTTTCTCTGCTCCTCACCCGTTCATGTGCTCTCTCTCTCTCTCAAAAATAAATATTAAAAAAAAATTTTTTTAAAGTTAAGGGCGATGAGACCAACATTAAGCATCTACTCTGTATTCCTTATAATAATGTTTGATGTATATATTCCCGTTTTATATGCAAGGAAACAAACTCAAACTCAGGTCATGTAGATAGTAATTAGTACAGCAGCCAAATTTGAATCTTAGGTATATCTTGATTCTATAGATGAAATCTTTCTACTGTGCTTTCCCTCCTTTCTATCTGTACTTTAACCTAATTATACAATTTGTAAGTTTTATTTCCTACTTATAAAACATTATAAAAGCATTTTTCTGCCTACTCTTATTTTAAGCGGTGTCATATTGCCCACATTGTTTATTCGTACCACCGTATAAAGGCTCTTTGTCTTGGCTGCTGGATATTGGTACAATGTTATTGGTCAAAGTGGAGACTGCCTTTTTTCTTTACTGAGTGACCAAGAAGAAAAATAATGAAGGTTAATCAGAACTAATACTCTTTGGGATTAGAAATGCTACAGGTTTAATAATATCTACCTGGTGAGACATTTAACTCAAAATTGGATATATGTAAAATGTAGATGACATTTTCAGTTTAGGCATGTGAAAACAACTTTTCCTATATTTTTATACTTTGAAATGCTGTAAGTTTCCCTGTTAGAAATATTTAAAAAGTGATATTAAAATTAAATAGGCAGTTAATTTTGTTTGGTTACTATTTGTAATTCCTAATGTAATAACCTTTATAAAAGGGAAAATACTGAATTCTTATACTTTAATTGGGTGGATGACATATATTTAAATATAATTTGTGGGGCTTTTATAAATAAATTGTACAGGGCAGCACTGACCAGTAGGAATATGTTGTTGTGCTACAAATGTGATTTAAATTTTTCTGTAGCTATATTAAAAAATGAAAAGAGGGGTGCGTGGGTGGCTCAGTCAGTTAAGTGTCAGACTTGGGCTCAGGCCACGATCCTATGGTTCTTGAGTTCGGGCCCCACGTCGGACTCTGCTGACAGCTCAGAGTCCGGAGCCTGCTTCAGATTCTGTGTGTCCCTCTCTGTCCCTCCTCCACTCACACTCTGTGTCTCTCTTTCTTTCAAAAATAAATAAACATTAAAAAAATTTTTTTAATGAAAAGAAATAGGTAAAATTAAATTTATTAATGTATTTTATTTAACCCAGTATATTCAAAACATTATTCCAATAATTGAGCTATTCTGCATTCATTTTTTTCATGTCAGGTCTCAGAATCAGAAGTGTGTGTTCTGTAATTAAAGCACATCTCAATTCAGACTAGCCGGACTACAAGTGCTTAGTAGCAACGTGGCTTTTGTATTGGACAGTGCAGATATAGTTAGTTCTGTACACATATGGAGAAAGGATAAAGTAGGAATTGAAATGAGCCTTAAAGGGTAGCTAAGAAAAGAGTCTGCTGGAGAACAAATCTGTAAAGTGATGGGAATTAAAATAGGAGACATAATTGGAAATCAGATAATAGAGTGACTTGAATCTAGTTTAAGGAATTTGTTTAGTATGGGGGATGTGTGTGTATGAGATATTGTATGTTGGAGGGTGCCTAATCATGTCTTGTACATGAGCAGTTAATATCAAATTAATGTTTAAATGAGTTAATATGAGGCAGAACAAGGGGCACTTGGGTGGCTCAGTTGGTTGAGCTTCTGACTTGGTTTTGGCTCAGGTGATGACCCTAAGGTCATGGGATCAAGCCTCGTGGTGGACTCCATGCTGTGTGTGGAGCCTGCTTGGGATTCCCACCCCCCTCCCCCTGCCCTTCTCAACCCTGCTTATGTTCTCTTTCTCTCTCTCTCTCTCTCTCTCTCTCTCTCTCTCTCTCAAATATGCACACACGCGTGCGCGTGCACACACACACACGAGGCAGAACAGGAAAAATGCAGAAGAGTACTCACAAAGTCTTGTAGGTCTTCTAAGGGGAAAAAAGTGTGCTTAGGGAATATTGGTATTCTCTGATTAGCCTTATGATGGAGAATGATCAAAAAGGAATTGAATTGAGAAAAGGTTTTTAGATTTGACCATTTTTTGTAAGTTATTTTTATATGTTTTATTTAGGTATAACTTACATACAGTGAAGTGGACACATCTTATGACTACACCTCAGTGAAATTTTTCATAGAAGCATACACACACGACTTCTCAGATAAAGACAGTAAACATTTTCTATATGGAAAAAATTTCCAATTCCCCCTCCAAAAGTGACTACTGTTTTGGTCTCTATCACCATAAATAAGTTTAGCTTATATTTGAACTTGATTGTGGCATATTTGTCCTCCTTTCCAAGGGTAGTGAGAGTTGATGGCTTGAATCTCTGTCTTTTCTGTCCTTGTTTGGCATTATGTGAATTTGGAGGTAATCAGATGATAGATGGTTGGTACCGTAGCTCTACTTTTTTTTTTTTTTTCCAGTGTGGTTTATACCAAGATCAGAGAGGTGTTTCTTAGTTTTCATTAATATTGATTCTTCAGAAGGTAGTTTTATGACTAGAAATTTGTTTAGAATGCAGAGATTTGAATTGCTTCTGCAGATATCATAGTTATCTGGCTTGCTTTCATTACAGTATTCTCTAGGCATATAGCCAAGAAGTAGGTAGAGGAGGTCTTGGATTGCCTCCTAATATAGAGGTCTTTTGGAACCTTTTTAATAGTAGCTTCTAGGCATTATGTAAGTTAGCTTTCAGGCATTGCAGGTTACTTAATAAGGTATTTGAGTGTTTCTGATTGTGATTATAGGGATAAGAGTAAATTGGTGTACTTCTGTTTACAGCTAAGTATGCATTCTTAACCTGAAAGATTTTGACATTTATTTATGTGTAAAGAACCTAGAATATTACCTTAAGGACAGTTACACAAACATTTGAATGGTTAAAATCCATGAGAGACACTTTACAAAATGAAAACTGCAGTGGAATTATTCATCATGATTTTGACTTCTAATGCTTGAATCAATTCTGTTTTTCAAACGGAATTAATGGTTACAACATTGTTTTTTATAAATACTGAGCAGCAGAAGCCTTGTTTACTACAACAATTGGTGCTTTTGGGAGAAATATTTTTATTTCTCAAATATGTATTTCATAAAGTTGAAACAGTACCTAACAATGAAAATATGTATCTTTACATCCTAGTATGCCTAGTTTTGAAGAACAGATACGTTTCGTAAATTTGTACAGAAGTGGACCTGAAAATACTTTCTCATTAACATTTGGATTATGAATGCTTTTGAACTTATGGAATGAGAATATATAAAGTTTTGTTTTTTTTAAATATGTAGTAAGTTTGCTTAATATACTGTAACCCTAAGAATTTTATAGTTGTCTTGAAATAAAACCTTATATATCAACTTCTCTTATGTAGGTTTTGCATTTATGAAGTACAGAAGGCTAAAGCAAATTGGTTAGATTAGACATTGAAAAAGTGTGGTTATTATCTACAAAATATTAAGACTTTATATAATATCTTTTGGGCCAGATTTAGAAAACCACAAACAAAAACAACTAGAATGTTATTAATTAACAGCCTTAAGAGCTTTAAGAGCTGACTTCTCCAGATAGAAAAAAATATTTTTAAGGGTATGTTCTATGTTTTTGTGTTGTTTTGATGAAAATGAATGTTATATTTGTATTTAGTTTTGGGAGATTGGATTTTTTTTTGTATGCAGAAAAACCTTATTTTTGTGGTTGTATGTTCTTCAACCTTTGCTTGTTTTCACTGGGGTAGTTATTATACAGAATTCACTTAGTATCTTACTAGGGTAAGAATGCTAATATATGGAGTAAAGGATATGGTTCCTGCTCTGAAGAACTTATGATTTAAGACACAACTTGAAGAGCACTTAATAATGAAGCATTTGAATTACTGAGTTGACAGAAAATAAAATGAATGGTATCTAGTAAGACTGGACTAATTAATTAAGCTCCTTGGCAAAAATATTTTTCTAATCTAGGTTTTGAAGAAGTGGTATGAAGATTGGTAGAGAGGTAGGGGAATAGTTATGTTAAAAAAGCACAGAGATGGAAATTGTGGAATGTAAGTGTTTCCCTTACTCAAAATAGAGTCTATTTTAAATGAATGTAATGAAGAATAAATTTGATAAGATGTGGCCCGAGCTGGGGGAATCTAAAGAAGTTTGGATTAGAAATTAGAGATAAGGGATATTCCTTAAGGCCACTGAACAGAAATAAATGAATAAAAATAAAGAAAGATTAGCAGCCAGATAGAACATGATTGGAGAAGAGATTGAAGTGAGGAAGGCCAGTTGGAGGTTATTATCTTGGTGGGTGAGAGGGAAGAGTAAGGATGGGTAGTTTTAAAATCAAGCAAGTGAACTATGTGGTTCCTGTTTGTCATGCAAAGTTAAAATAAGAATGGAACACTTTTATTGTCTCATTGAAAATAAATTTACTTGGACACACAATTTGCAAATAAATTATTAACACTAACTGGGATACATTCACCTTGTTCTATTAAAAAACTGATGAGCTTTTAAGTTTGGTTTGAAAACGAAGTAACACCCAAGGAAGTTATGCTGTAGTGGTATTTTCTGAATTGCTAGTACTTTGAACTAAAAAAAAAATTACTTGAATATTAAGAAGAGCTTGTAATTGTAATGTTGTATTCTGAGTTATAATAGTATATTTTAGACATGGTTTAAGAGACATTCTGATTGGTATAGGAGTTGGTGGGAAAACAGATAATAAAATTAATAATCTGGAATACCAGTGTTTAAATTTGTTTTAAAATAAATACTTATTTCAAAATTTAGGAATAGTTGAGAAGAACACAGTGTGTTGGTAGGGGAAAAAATAATCCTTATAGTTCCCTCTGAGCAGTAGCATTTTTTGATATTTAAGATGTAAGATGTTTGTCTTTATTGGGGTTTTTAAGGGTGTTTAAATGGAATGGATACTGTGTCTTATAGTAAGATTCTTGTTTTTTTATTTAAAAATTTTTTTTAATGTTTATTTTTGAATGAGAAAGAGACAGAGTGTGAGGTGGGGGTGGGGGGGTGCAGAGAGAGAGAGGGAGACACAGACTCTGAAGCAGGCTCCAGGCTCTGAGCTGTCAGAACAGAGCCCGACACAGGGCTCTAACCCACAAACCGCGAGATTGTGACCTGAGCCGAAGTCGGACACTCAACCGACTGAGCCACCCAGGTGCCCCAAAATTATTCTTAAAAGAATTAGAAAAATATGAAAAAGTTTAGAAGTAAAATAATTAAAATTTTTTATTTCCCTTTTTTAGAGTTATTAAGTGGAACAGAATTTGGGAGTTTATAGAGCCTAGGAACTTAAGGTAATATGTTAGTCTTAGTTTAACAAGTTTACATTTTAACTGTTCTCACAGTTAATAAAGACTTAATTTCAGTAAAGAAGTTAGTGAGATTTCTGGCAACATGATAAAATAGGCAAGTACATTTGACTGTGTCCTAGTTACCTGTTGAGACATCAACTAAAGTAAAAGAGAATAGGCTGTCCCCTGTTGTCACTGGAAGTAGAGATCCATCCATCATTTCTGAAATTGGTATTTTGGTATAAAGAGTATGGGTGAGATGGGATGACAGTAGAACTATTCACTCTTCTCTGATTATCCTGAACTATTGATATGAGAATAGGAAGCTTGCATGAAAGCCCTCCTCTGAACCTCTTAAATATTTCCCTGTCTCTACCCATTTGTGCCTGGAAACTTCTTAGAAATAGACATATTTCCACCTTTGTGCACTGCTTGGGTCTACGTAAGCTGAGAAGCAATGAAAAATCATCACATGCTTGAGGAGAGGCTGCAGTTTGAAAGGCCAGATTGACTATTCCGTATACATTGAACCTACTGAAAAGCTCATACAGAAAAGAGGTGGAGGAGATAGAGATAATTTGTGGCTATGATGGGATCAAAAATCTTGTGCTATGGCATTGAATGCCTTAATGGTGACTCTGCCATTAAGAGTGGTAGAAATGGCATCCTAAGAAGATGCCCTTTAGTGTGATATTGCTTGTCCACCTTCCTCCTGGTTCATCTTATTTTCCAAGACTTACCAACTCCCTGTCAAGTTTGATTAACTGATAGCCTTCCAGCAGCTTTTTCTTAATTTAACAGGAATTGGTCCTCCTCACTCCCTGCCTTTGCAGATTGGATTAAAAATTTTTGGTGTGTAGTTTTATGAGTTGTATCTAAGACATAGTAGGAAATCTAAATCATTAAAAATAAAGGAATGGCAGGGTGCCTGGGTAGCTCAGTCTGTTAAGCGTTCGACTCTGCATTTTGGCTCAAATCATGGCGTCACAGTTCACAAGTTAGAGCCCCATATCAGACTCTGCACTACCAGTGCAGAGCCTGCTTGGAATTCTCTCTCCCTCTCTCATCTGCCCCTCCCCAGCTTGTGTGCTGTAGTGTGCACACGCTCTCTCTCTGAAAACAAATAAATAAAGTTAAAAAAAAAAAACAAAGGAATGGCAAAAATACTAAAACAAGTTCATCAATATCAAGCAAAGGATAAAACCTTTTCTAGAGTAAAATGAGTGAAAAAAGAAATTTTTTAATAAAAAGTTAGAACTAAACTCTATCAGCTTGAAATTGTGTGTGATAAACAGCATTGAAACATGAAGTAATGTTTCTTTAGAGAAATTAGTAACACCAGTCTTTTTAAGAGAGTTTAATTTACCTCTCAGAAATTAATAGATCAAATAAACAAATTAAGGATATGAAGATTTGAATAGCAATAGATTTTACTTAAAAGATGTATGTCAACCTTTGTTCCAAACAGAGAATACGACATTCTTTTCAAATTCCTGTGAATTTTTAAAAAAATCGTGTTTTGAGTTTCAAAGAGAATTTGGGGTTCTAAATAAGAGGAATGGCATAGGCCAGTATTTTTTTTTTGATTAAACAATAAAACTAGATATTAAAGCCAAAATGATGTTAACTACTTGCTTGGATGATGAAAACTGTGTCCTGTTGGGATTTAAGCTTCAATTTTGTACTATTTAGAAGTATATGACATGAAAAAACAGATGAGATTAATATTCATTTAAACATGATGGGTTAAAAAACTTTCATTTACTTTGCTATCCCTACTAGAATTGGAATAGTGGTTTTCGTTTGTTTTTTTAAAGGCATAGGGTGTCAGGGACAAAGAAAACTGAAAAGTTGATCACAGGAAACTGGAGGCTGAAAAGCAACACGTAGTAACTAATTTTGTAGATCTGAGAAAACTGAATTTTCCGCTTATTTTGGGGGAAGGCCTAGAATTGGTGCCGTAGATCCTGGGGTTCTTCAGAAATTGGTAGCTTCAGGTACTTTTGAAAGAATTGTCCAAAAGTCTATACTAAAAAATAAGCAACACTCATGGTACCAGGAGGGTACCAACATGGTACCCTCAAGTTTCTTCTCTGTACTGGAGAACTCTACACACAGCTTGGGATAAGGGTGTCGTACTAAATAGTATTGACTAGAAATCTACATCCAGGAATCCTCCCCAGCCTCTTTTTCTCTACTGGTCCTGAGAATACTGGGTGTCAGTCTTATAACCCCAGATGTGAGGTTGGAAGATTAATCCTGTGATAGCAAACTAATGATCAGGAAAAAAGGCCAAAAGATAATAACAGATGTGGATTCACCCAGAGAAATGGCCCAGACTGGTCCACATCCTACAATGACACCTACCCATTAACGCATTTTATAGACAGCCTTTAAATGTTTCATTTTCAAATATGACATTAAGGATCATTTGAAGATAACCTCAGTATGAAAGAGGAAGAAACAGAAACAGTTCAAGAAGAAAAAAAGTTACTGGAATATATTTGGAAGTAAGATAAATTCTATCTTTGAAGCAAGAAAGGATGCTTGCTTTAAAAAGAATCCTCAGGGGCGCCTGGGTGGCGCAGTCGGTTAAGCGTCCGACTTCAGCCAGGTCACGATCTCGCGGTCCGTGAGTTCGAGCCCCGCGTCAGGCTCTGGGCTGATGGCCCGGAGCCTGGAGCCTGTTTCCGATTCTGTGTCTCCCTCTCTCTCTGCCCCTCCCCCGTTCATGCTCTGTCTCTCTCTGTCCCAAAAATAAATAAAAAACGTTGAAAAAAAAATTAAAAAAAAAATAAAATAAAATAAAAAAATAAAAAGAATCCTCAGAAAACAAAGAAAAGCTCTTAGACATTTAGAATATGAAATAATAGAAGGATTGGAAGTACAGGATATGACATTAATAGAAAAGCTAGAAATTTAGAATGTTACATACTTAGTAGAAAGTTGGAAGATAAAGTTGAGGAAATCTTCCAGAAAGCAGGACAAAAAGAGATACAAAGTAGAAGGTAAGAATATGAGAGGATCATACTTGGTGAATTCAACATGTAAAAAATGAGAATTACAGAATGGGGAAAAAAATGTGTGGAGGAAATTAATAATTGAACAAAAAACTTGGGTTTTCACACTGACAGGGTGCACAGAATGCTCCGCATAGTGACTAGGGGGGAAGAACCCACGTCAAAGTACATCATGGTGAAATTTCAGACATTAGAAATAAAAGGAAGTTCCTAAGAGCTTTCACGTTTGAAGCATATAAAAGGGATTAGGAATCAGTAACAATGGAAAGTAATTGTTAATGGAATAATGCCTTCAAAGCATTTGAAGGAAAGGTATTTCCAAACTAATTCTATACCTTGCCAAGCTGTCAAGTGTGGGAGTAGGCTAAAGTTATGAAACACATGAGGTCGTTGGAATATTTATTTCAGTTGCACTGTATCTCAGGAAGTTACTAGAGGACGTGGACTTTATCAAAATGATGAGGTAAATCAAAAAGAGGGATTATCCAGGAAATAGGATCCAGTACAGGAGATAAGTAAAAAGAATGCATACCTAAAATAATGGTGAAGGGAGATCCAAGGAGTGTGGCTGTGCAGCAGGTCTGAGAGTTATTAATTTAGATTGGAATTAGAAGCAAAGAGGATCTAGATGGTATGTCTTCAGAAACGTGTGTGTGCATGCACACAAAATAGAGGGGATTTTTGTGATTTTATTAAAAAGGGACGTTTATATGTAGTTTTCTTTTCCTGTGATGTCTTGGTTTTGGTATGAAGGTAATAATGGCTTCATAAAATGAATTAGGAAATGTTCCTTCCTCTTCTTTTTTGAGGAAGAGTTTGTGGAGGATTGGTGTCAATTCTTTAAACGTTTGGTTTAAAGGTAGATTGTACCAGAGAATCCATCTAATCCTGGTTTACTTTTGGTAAATTTTTTCCTTATTTAATCTCTTTAACTTATAATGCTATTTGGATTTTCTACCCCTTCTTGAATCAGTTTCAGTAGTTTTTCCCCCTAAAAATTTGTCCATTTTATCTAGGTTATTTAATGTGTTGCTATACAGTTGTTCCTAATGTTCCCATATAATCATTTTTATTATAACACCAGTAGTAATGATCCCTTTATCATTCTTGATTATAATAATTTGTCTTTTTTTTTTTTCTTGGCAGCCTAGCTGAAGGCTTGTAAACTTCATTGATGTTTTCAAAGAACCAACTTTTGGTTTCATTGTTCTGTATTATTTTTCTGTTCTCTGTTTCATTTATTTATGCTGTAATCTTTATTTTCTTCGTCTGCCTGTTTTGGGTTTAGTTTGTTCTTTTTCTGTTTTTTTTTAAGGTCAAAGTTTAGGTTTTTGAATTGAGATCTTTTTAAATGTAGGCATATATAGCTATAAATTTCCCTTTAAACACTGCTTTCACTTCATCATTTAAATTTTGGTGTGTTGTGCTTTTGTTTTAATCTTAACGTATTTTATAATTTTCCTGTGTGATTTCTTTGACTTCTTGTTTTTTAGGAGTTTGTTGCTTAATTTCCACATACTAATTTCCCAAATTTCCTTCTGTAACTGCTTTCTAGTTTCATTCCCTGGTGTTTGGAGAACATACTTTGTATTATTTTATTCCTTTAAAGTTCTTGAGACTTGTATTATTGCCTAACATATAGCTTATACTGGAGAATGTTCATGTACACTTGAGAAGGAAGTGTTCTGCTGTTTTGAGTGGAGAATCCTGTACCTGTCAAGTCTAGTTAGTTTATAGTGTTAAAGTCTTCTGTTTCCTTGTGTTGTTTTGTTTGCTTTTTTTTTTTTTTTTGGTTTGGCTGTATCCATTATTGGAATTGAGTTAAATAAGTCTCCCAACTATTTTTGTTTTTGTCTGTTGTCTATTTTTCCTTTCAGTTTTATGTTTCTGCTTCATATGTTTGAGTCTTTATTCTTAGGAGTATTTGTTTATAGCTGATCTATAATTTTTGATGAATTGACCTTTTTATCATTATAAAATGTCCTTCTTTGTCGTCTCTAGTAACATTTTTTTTAATGTCTATTTTGTGTGATAAGAGTACAGCCATTCCTGGCGTGCCTGGGTAGCTCAATCAGTTGAGTGTCCAACTCTTGATTTTCGCTCAGTCATGATCCCAGTATCATGGGATTGAGCCCTGTCTCAGGTTCTGTGCTGAGCGTGGAGCTTGCTTAAGATTCTACCCCTTCCCCTCTGTCTCTTAAAAAGGAAAAAAAAAAAAAAAAAAGAGTATAGCCATTCCAGCATTCCAGCTCTTTTTCTTGGTTATAGATTGCTTGGTATATCTTTTTCCATCCTTTTACTTGCAATTTATTTGAATCAAAAGTGTCTTTGAACCTACAGTGTATCATCTCTTTTAGATAATGTATAATTGGGTTGTCTCTTTTTACACATTCTGTCAGTCACTTCGTTTTGATTGGAACGTCAAGTTTATTTGCATTTAATATAGTTACTGATAAGGGAGGATTTATGTCCACTATTTTGTTACTTGTTTTGTGTTTGTCTTAAGGTTTTTTTCTGTTGTTCTTTTTTCCTCTACTGTTACCTTCCTTTGTTCTAAATAGATTATTTTGTAGTACCATTTAAATCCCTTATTAGTTTTTTTCACTATATATTTTTTCATTGTGGTTGTCCTGGGAATTGCAATTAATAACTTTACTTCAATCTAGTTCAGATTAATAGCAACTTAATTTCAATAATACACAAAAATTTTTCTCCTGTATAGCTCCATTTCTTCTCTGTCCTTTGTGCTATTATTCTCATGCAAATTATGTCTCTATATGTCTCTTAAATCAGAAGAAAAAAGTTACACAATTAAAAGTTATTTAATGTTCTATATTTTATATAATATATTTTATGTATATTTTATATTGTATCTTTAATATTTACTTACCTAGCTACCTTTACTGTGCTCATTATTCTTCAGGTGGATTCAAGTTATGGTCTAGCGTCCTTTCATTTCAGCCTTAAGGACACCTTTCAGTATTTCTTGTATATTAGGTCTCCTGGTAACCAGTTCTGTCAGTTTTTGTTTATCTGTGAATGTCTTAATTTCGCCTTCATTTGTTGAAAAGTAGTTAAAGAATTCTGGGTTGATAGTATTACTTTTTCAGTACTTTGAATATGTCTTCCCTTTGCCTTTCTGGCTTCCATGGTTTCTGATGAGAAATTATTAATTTTATGGAGGATCTCTATACATGACAAGTCACTTATCTCTTGGCTATTTCAGGATTCTTTGGTTTTTTAGTTTATTTATAGTAGTTCATTGAGTTTTTTGGATGTTAGGTTAATATTTAGGGAACTTTTCAGTCATTTATTTAGATATTGGTTGTTTTTTTTTTTTAATGTTTATTTAGAGAGAGAGAGATAGCAAGTAGGGGAGGAGCAGAGAGAGAGGGAGAGAGAATTCCAAGCAGGCTCCACACTGTCAGTACTGAGCACGACATGGGCTCGAACCCATAAACCATGAGATCATGACCTGAGCCAAAATGAAAAGTCAGACGCTTAACTAACTGAGCCTTTCAGGCACCCCAGATATTTTTTCTGCCCTTTTCACTTCTCTCTCTCTCTCTCTCCCCCTCTTTTCCCCTCTCTGGGACTCCCATTATGTGTATGTTGACATGCTTAATGGTGTCCCCCAGGTATCTTAGACCCCTCTTTTTTTTTTTTAATCTTTGATTTGTTTTTCTTTGTTTTCAGAGAAGTTAATCACAATTGACTTATCTTCAGATTCACTGATTTCTTTTTCTGCCTGTTCAAATCTGGTGAAAATTTCTAGTGAAGTTTTAATTTTACTAAAATTTTTTTACGTTTCAACTCCAGAATTTTTTTTATTCTTTATCATGATTTATATCTATTTATATTTTCTATTTGTGGGACATCTATCTCATAACTTTCCTTTGGTTTGTTAGACATAGATTTCCTTTAGTTCTTTGAACATGTTTAAAATAAGCGATTTGTGAATGTGGTTAAGTCTAATGTCTGTGTTTCCTTGAACACTTTATATTGACTGTCTTTGTTTTCCCATGTATATGAACGATTCTTTTAAGTCTTTTTTTTTTAAGTGTTACTGTTTTTTTGTTGAAAACTAAATTTTTAATAATGTGGAAGCTTTGATAATCAGATATTCACCCCTCCCCAGTGTTTGGTGTTATTACTGTTTGTTTCTGTTTGTTTATTCTGAACTAATGTAATAAACAAAAGTGAATTGAGTAAAATCTGCTTTCTTTAACATGGGTGACCACTGAAGTCTCTACTCAGTGAGCTTAGTGTTCAACTAATAATTCAACAGAGGTGTCCTTAAATACCTGGAATCAGTGAGTCTCCCAGTTTTTGTTTAGAAGGTCTGTGTGTGTTGGGGCCTTCAGCATTCAGAAGAGAATTTTGTAACTTTGCCTTACTCTTAACTTGCTGCTTGTGTAGAGCTTCTCGTTAGCCAGAGGTGAGTGCTTAGGGCCTTCTCAGTTTTTTCCTGAGCATGTGCACATACGTGTGCTTACATATGACCATCTAGATTCTCAGGAATATTTTGGAACTTTTCGAAGCACCCAGTTTTCTTTTTAAGCTCTTTTTGGTTAGCTTATTGTTTGTCTCAAGTGTTATCCACTGCCTTGGTCAGCTGCAATATGAAACAATTGCCTCTGATAGTTTTTGACAAATACCCTTGGGGCAAAGAGTTTTGTTTTGTTTTGTTTTGTTTTGTTTTGTTTTGTTTTGCATGGAGGGAGCTCTGAGGTCAAATTAAGATAGCTTTGGGAGTGGGTTCTTCCAGGAAACCACCAGACTGTCAAATAATGACAGTCCTCTGGGAATGTAGTAGTAGAGGCAGTCCACCTTCTTCTGCCCCCCTGATAGAGCTGCCAGGCTGTTAGTTTTCACCAGGTTTGTGGACTGTTGACTTTCAAAGCTACTATAAAGCTGGAGTGGGAGGCTGGGAATAGGGCAAAATAAAAATGCCACAGTTTGCTGGTCTTACTAAAATATAGCTATCTTTCTTGAATAAATTCTCCCCAGATTGCTGCGAGCCTTTGGTTAATTTCTAGTTTGGAAAATGTTGACACTATTTTTGCCAGTGTTCTTCTTGGTTTAATGGAGATGATGCTTTTCAAATGTCCTTATTTTGATATTTTTGCTTATGTCTTACTGTTGAGTTTTGAGAGTTCTATATTCTGTTTTAGATGGCAGTCTTTTGTTAATGTAGTTTACAAATACTTTCTCCAACTCTGTCACTTTTTAATCATCTTAACAGGATCTTTCGGAGGGTAAAAGATATTTGTTTTGATGAAGTCCAGTTTATCAAGTTTTTTCTTTTGTGGATCATGCTTTTGGTGTTATTTCTGAGAACTCTTTTTCTAGGTCTAGATCCTGATGATTTTTCTGTCTTCTACAGGATTAATAGTTTTACATTTTATGTTTAAATCTATAATCCATTTTGAGTTAATATTGGTATAGAGTGTAAGATTTAAGTTGGTATCCTCTTTTTTCTTCTGTCTGTATATTCAGTTGCTCTAGCACCAACTGTTGAAAAGACATTTTTTCTCTGTTGAATTGCTTTTATACTTTTGTGAAAAATTCAGCTAGCCATCCTCAATAGGGCTTTGAGGAGGTTTTAGAAAATATAGAAGGAATACAGGGAGTTAATTCATTTTCTCATGTAGGGTTCGGTCAGATCCAAAGTGAAAAATCCACATACAAGTATAACTACATTGTTTAGAAATCAGGGGTAGGGGAGGGATGGTTAGAGAAGGGGTGGTGGGTAGTCTTGATTTTCATAACAAGCTTTAATTGAAATCTTCAAATAATGTATTTGTATAATTTTAATTAAAGTAGAAACAAAATACTCTAGTATAATGCCAATGCTTTAGTCAGGGGAAAATTCAAAGCCTTAGATGTCTATATTTTTAATATTGTAATGTTTTTAATGTGGAAAAAATACTCAGAATAACACATGGTAAAAATGTACAACTTTAGAATTCAGAAGTGCATACCTTCTTAACCCCTAGTCAAGAATTTAACACATTGCCACTCCTTCCACTCTGTTCCCTCCCAATCAGCCTCCCCTTTGTCTTTGGGAGGCTACCATCCCACCTTTTATGTAGTCACTTTTTTGTTTTATATTTTTATTACTTAAAAATACATTTTTAAGGTATATATTTTTTCCTGTTAATGAAATTTGCATAATTGGATCTTGGCTTTTTTCAGCATTATTTGTGAGTCATTTATATTTTCACATAAAATTGTAGTTCATTCAGTTTCGTTGCTCTGCAGGCATACCTCATTTTATCACACTTTGTTGAGCCTTGCAAGTGCTTTTTTTTATTTATTTATTTTACAAATTTCAGGTTTGTGGCAACCCTGTATCTGCAAGTCTGTCAGCACCAGTTTTCCAACAGCATTTGCTTTGCGTCATGTTTTTGTGTCACATTTTGGTAATTCTCACAACATTTCACACATTTTATTGCTATATTTCTTACGATGATCTGTGACCAGTTATTGTTGATGTCACTACTATAATTGCTTTGGGGTGCCAGAAACCACCATGGCATGGTAAACTTAATAAATGTTGGTTGTGTTCTGATTGCTCCACTGACTGGCTGGCTGTTCCCGTTTCTCTCCCTTTATTTGAGCCTTCCTATTCCCTGAGACACAATATTGAAAATAGGCCAATTAATAATCCTACAATGGCTTCTAAGTTTTTAAGTGAAAGGAAGAGTTGCACGTCTCTCACTTTAACTCAGAACCTGGAAATGATTAGGCTTAGTAAGGAAGGCATGTCAAAAGCTGAGATAGACTGAAAGCTAGGCCTCTTGTGTCAGTTAATGTGTGAATGCACAGGAAAAGTTCTTGAAAGAAATTAAAAGTGCTACATCAGTAAACACATGAATAATGAGAAAATGAAACAGCCTTATTGCTGATATGGTTGAAAGTTTTAGTGGTTTGGATAGAAGATCAAATCAGCCACAACATTCCCTTAAGCCAAAGCCTTATCCAGAGCAAGGCCCTTCAGGGGAGATAGCTCAGGGATAGAGCATTTAATTACAGAGCAAATCCCTCTCTTCAATTCTGGAAAGGCTGAGAGGTGAAAGGCTGCAGAAAAACTGTTTGGAGCTAGCAGATTTTGGTTTGTGAGGTTTAAAGAAAGAAGCCTTCTTTAGAACATAAAAGTGCAAGGTGAAGCAGCAAGCGCCGATATAGAAGCTGCAGCAAGTTATTCAGAAGATATCTAGGTAAGGTAATTAACAAAGGTGGCTACACTAAACGACAGATTGTCATTATTGACAAAGCAGCCTTCTAGTGGAAGAAGATGCCATCTAGGGCTTGCATAGCTAGAGAGGAAAAGCCATTACCTGGCTTCAAAACGTCGAAGAACTGGCTGACTTGTTGGGGGCTAATGCAGCTGGTGAAACCAGTGCTCATTTATCATTCTAAAAATCGTAAGGCCCTTAAGAATTACACTACATCTACTCTGCCTGTGCTCTATAAATGCAATAACAAAGCATGGTTGACAGCACATCTTTTTATAACATGTTTCATTGACTATGTTAAGCCTACTGTTTGACCTACTCCTAGGAAAAAAGATTCCTTTGTAAATATTACTGACAATACACCTGGTCAAGAGCTCTGACAAAGATGTGTAATGAGGTGAATGTTGTTTTCATGTTTGTTAACACAACATCCATTGTGCAGCCCATGGATCAAGGAGTAATTTCAGGTCTTGTTTAAAAAGTACATTTTGTAAGACTGTAGATGCCATAGTGATTCCAAAGATAGATCTGAACAAAGTAAATTGAAAACCTAGATTCAGGGGCGCTGGGGTAGCTCAGTCAATTGAGCATACGACTCTTGATTTCAACACAGGTCATGATCCCAGGGTCATGGAATCGGGCTCTGCATTGGGCTCTGCACTGAGCCTGTAGCCTGCTTAAGATTCTGTCTCTCCCTCTGCACCTCTCCCCTGCTTGCGTGCGTACTCTCTCTTATCTGTCTCTAAAATAAAAAAATAAAACCTGGATTCACCATTTTAGATGCCATTAAGAACATTCATAATTCATGAGAAGCGGTCATAATAACAACATGGACAGCAATTTGGAAGAAGCTGAATTCAACCCTCATGGATGACTTGGAGAGAGGTTCATGACTTCAGTGGAGAAAGTAACTTCAGGTGTGGTGGAAATAGCAAGACAACCAGAAGTGGAGCCTGAAGGTGTGACTGAATGGCTGCAATCTCATGATAAAGCTTGAACAGGTGAAGAGTTGCTTCATAGGGATGAGCAAAAAAAGTGCTTTTTAAAGATGCACTCCAGTCCTGGTGAAGATGCTGTGCAGATTGTTGAAATGACAACAAAGGATTTACATATTATATAAACTTGATAAAGCAACAGCGGGGTTTGAGAGGACTGGCTCCAATTTTCAAAGAAATTTTACTGTGGCTAAATTGTTTTCAAACAGCATCACTTGCTACAGAGAAATAGTTCACGAAAGGAAGACTCATTTGATGTGGCAAACTTGTCTTATTTTAAGAAATTGCCGCAGCCACCCAACCTTCAGTAGCCACCACCCCTAATCAGTCAGCATCTATCAACTCTGAGGCAAGACCAGCAAAAAGATTATGACTCATTGATAACTCAGAAAATGGTTAGTATTTTTTAGCAATAAAATATTAAAAATATAATAATATAATATAAAATTAAGGTATGTACTTTTTTTAGACATAATGCTATTGCACACTTAATAGACTATAGTATAGTGTATATATAACTTTTATATGTACTGGGAAACCAAAAAATCATTTTACTCACTTTACTATTTTGCTTTATTGTGATGGTCTGGAACTGAACCCATGCTGCTTGTCAGGTATGCCTGTATAGTACAGTACATTATATGAATATCCTACAATTTATCCATTTTGTTATTTGTGGAAACTTGGATTGTTTCTACTTTTTAGGCTTTTTAGGCTTTTATGGATAATGCTGCTATGTATTTACTTGTGCATGTCTCCTCGTGTACTCATGCACACATTTATATTGAGTAAATATCCAGGAGTTTAATAGCTTGGTTTTAGGGTACATTTATGTTTAATGTCAGAAGATACTAACTTTTTTTCCAAAGTGTTTTGTAACAATTTACAATCTCATCAACACTTTGCATTTCAATTTTACCAACACTTTATATTGTTAATCTTTAATTTTAGTCATTTTGGAGAGTGTGTAGTGGTTTTAGTTCCCATTTGCCAGTTTCCAAATGTATCAATTGACTCCCCTTTTTTTCCTGAGTATGGATCACAATCTCCTCTTTCTTTGTGTAGGATATAATTTTGCTTGAAAACTGGACATTATATTAACATGTTTTAGTGACTCCAGTTTCTGTTGGTGTTTTTCTGAGATTTGTTGGGTGAGGTTTATAGTCTGATTTTGATGCTTGCCCTGTGGTTTTCTTCTAGGGATTCCACTAGTTTTCATCTGTTCTCCTGGGCTATGGTTCTGTCCTCTGGCACTTCAGCCTTGTAAGGCTTCACCTTCTTGTTGCCCAAATGGTGCACACTTGAGAAATGCGCTCTGTTGAAAAAGCATCAGTAGTACAGCTCTGTTTTTCAAGTGTAAAAATACTGGCCTCTGCCAGATTTTTTTCCCTTGACCCCTGCAGTTCTCTTTACATACTTCGTTCATCAGTCATCTGGTGATTTAGCAAAGTTTATGCTGATAATTTTTTCACTACTTCTCTGGTTCTCTCACTGCTAGTTCTCTCACTTAAATTTCTATTTCTATTTTCAGCTGCTTCTCCAGGCCTAAAATCTGATAATAATTCTGTATTATCTTTTTCCAGAGATAATTTTTGTTTGCTTGTGCCTCACCTGGGGTGACCAGCAATCTGGGATTACTTTATTTAAATTTTAGGGATTGAGTATGTGTTGTTTGTTTGTTTTTGTTTTAATTTGCTCAACTAAAGTCTTTAGGTAGGGCTGCAGTACATGCAAGGACTTGTTTACTTCTGGCTCACTAGAGTTTAGTCCTTTGGAGTCTCAGTTTAATAGCAGGCAGTATTCAGTATGGCTCCCACCATTTCTGAACCTTGCATTCCTGTTTTGGTCCCCTTAGCTCTAAAACAACGTCAGAAATTATGATCAGTTTCTCAGCTGCCTCATCTGTATTGGTAAAAACCCCCAAGGCAAAGAAACATCCTTGGATGCTGGGTTTGTATCAGTAGGTTTCCATCCCATCTTGGATCTTGGCCAGGTCATTCTTTACTGTTGTGTTAACTTTTTGGTGCCTTCAAATTGATAGTTTTTTAAATATTTTGTTCAGTTTCTCTAGTAGGTACTTCAGTAGGAGGATTGATAAGTTATTTACTATTCTGCTATTACTACAGTTATTTCGAGAATGTTTGGATTGATGGGTGCATATAGTGTCATTGTGGTAATGATTAAAGCTTTTGGCTTGGGTTTTTTCTATGGTGGCTTCATTACTAAGTATGTTGTGATGTGGCAGAGATGCTGCTGGCTGCTCTGACATACATAATTCTCATGGCTGTTATTTCCACTGAAGAGTGTATCTTTCCTAGTACTTGGAAACATCCTGGGAAGGATTCCCAATTTCCCACACTGGCCTGCCTCCTCATCTATGAACAAATTGCTGTGGCTGCCTGAGGAATTCTCATCAGCCTGGATGCCACTTGTTCATCCCTCAGTCCGGAGGCCTATGGTGCCACTTTAACAGTTGAGTGAAGAGTGTTTTATTAATGGGCAGTCAGGGTGCCATTAACATAAATCGGAAAAAGGATGTTAGGTAAGATAGCAGATTGCTCGTTAATAGTTTTCATAGATCATTTTGGAGGACCCTGAAAATTTTCATTATATGGTTATATCTAGTAAAGCTGTCTAGCCACAGAATTTCACAAAAAATAATAGTTGACTGGTAACATTACTTGTAAAAAGGATTTTGCTCAGTTTATATGTCTCTTGAAATTGACAAACTCACAAGATGTTTTGTAGAGTCACTGCTAATAAAAGAGTAAAAGAGACTTTTATGTCTCTTTTTTCCTTGCCTTCAAAAATTGAGGTCAATTGTTAATCTAAAATAACTCTTCTAGCAACTCCTGGGTGGCTCAGTTGGTTGAGTGTTCAACTTCGGTTCAAGTCATGATCTCACAGTTCGTGAGTTTAAGCCCCTGTTCAGATTCTGTGTCTTCCTCTCTCTCGGCCCCTCACCCACTCATGCTCTGTCTCTCTCAAAAATAAACATTAAATTTTTTTTTAATGCTTAAGAAAAATAAAAACCCTTCTAGGGATAAGAATAATTTAATTTGGTTTCTTTAGGATTGAGTTGTATCAGTTTGCTGTTACTGTGTAATAGACTACAGTAAAACCTTGGTTTGTGAGCATAATTTGTTCTGGAAATGCTTATAATCCAAAGCACTTGTAAAGCAAAGCAAATTCAAGAACCATTGGCTCAGTTGTGATCATGTGACATTCGGTGTCACCTACTACTCAGATTGCAAGACATCACTTGTTTTAAAATTTATTAGAAATGTTTGCTGGTCTTGCAGAACACTCACAGACCAAGTTACTTGCAATTCAGGGTTTTACTTGTACTCTAAAACTTGGTGGTTTAAGACAAACCTTTATTGTTAAAACAAGTCTGTAAGTCAGCTGAGCAGTATTTCTGGTCTTGCCTGGACTCATTTATGAGTCTGCATTCAGCAGCAGGTCAGGAAGGTGGCGTTGGTGCTCTTGACTGAGTTCCCTAGGGTGGCCTGTGGTGGGACATTTGGTCTGTCCTGTTATCCTCCAGCAGATTAGAGTAGGCTTGTTCTCATGATGGTAGCAGGATTCTAAGAAGAACCATGCAAGGTCTCCTGAGGTCTAGCTCAGAATTTGTGAACTGACGTCTGTTACATTCTATTGATCTTCCTCATAAGGAAGCCTAGATTTAAGAGTAGGGGAAAACACTCTACCTCTTGATGGGAGAAACTGCAAAGCCTCATTGTCAAATGCATGAATAATGGGGAAGTGTAGAATTGGAGCTGTTTTTGCAGACATATTTTTGATTCATGATGTAAAATTAATATTCTATATTTGTTTAGTTCCAGGTTGACCTTTATTATATTTCAGGAGGAATTGTGTTTGGGTATAGAAGTTTAGGCAAGTATAAATTAAATATGTCAATCTGTTCAGAGGTCCAGATGATTCTAGTTACGTACGTTTTATTGAATATATCTAATGACATTCTGGAAGCATCGTTCATGCATTGAATTACCAAAGTTGTAGTACCAGTTGTAGATGTTGAAAGAGGATTTATTTTCACCTCTACTCTTTTTTGGTTATAAATGACAATATTCTTTTTGTATTCATTATTATTACTCTAACTTCTTTAATTAGAGATTTCATTGTTTTCCCAAGTTTATTAATATTTGTATATTGTGATCTTATAATCCGTTTTATTGAAGTGTAATTGGTATGTAATAAATCATGTTTTATGTGTACAATTTGAATGCATTTCGTATCTGTGTGTACCCATGAAATCATCACCACAATGAAGATTATAAACTTATCCTTTACCCTCAAACTTTACTTGTGCCCCTTTTAATCCTTTCATATTTATTGCTCCTCCCTTATGCAGTATATAATCTTTTTGTCTATATTTTTTTCAGTCAGCATAATTTTCAAATTCATATACATTGCATGTGTCATTAATTCACTCCTACTTACTCCATTGTAAAACTGTAAGGGTTCACATGTTGGTGGACAATTTTTCCTTCAATTTTTGGCTATTACAAATAAAGGTGAACGTTTGTAAGTTTTTATATGAGCATATGCTTTCATTTCTTTGGGTAGATACCTAGAAGTGGAATGACTGGATTATACGTGTAGTAGTTGTATATTTGACACTTTAAGAAATGGTGAAACTTTCTACAAAGTTCCCTTTCAATTCTGGTGGCTACTGACATTCCTGACTGTGGCTGCAATCTTCAAAGCCAGTGTTTCAAATCTCTACTCTGTCTTCACCTTCTCTTTGTATAGTCACATTTCCCTGTCTCCTCTCTTTCAGGAATATATGTGACTGTACTTAGGGCCCACCCAGATAATCCAGGGTATTCTCTCCATCTCAAATTTTTAACTAATTACATCTGTAAAGACTTTTCTTTTGGGAGGAGCGGTCATACAAGGTAATATTCACAGGTATTAGGATGTGCATTCTCTTTTGCAGGGCCATTGTTTTTCATCCTTTCACACTCAGCAACTCCTAGTGGACTTTTAGTCCTCTCACTTTGATTTATAGTTTAGTTTGCAATAGGTCACAGTATCCAGTTCTGGGTAGGTAAAGATTGGTGGTAGTGGATGGCAGAGAGAATATTCTTGTCTCTTCTAGACATTATGTAGAAAACTCCAGGCCTGTGATTCTCAGTTGTGGCCCTGGAAATAGCAGCATGATCTTAGGGACTTACTAGAAATGGAAATTATTAGGCTCCAACTTAGAACTACTGAATCAGGAGCTCTGAGGGTGGGGGCTGGCAGTCTGTATAACATGCTCTCTAGGTGGTTCTGATGTATGCTGAAGTTTGTGAACCACCTTTCTAGTTTATTGACATTATTAGTATTAAAACCATATTTACCTTCTTCTCCAACTCTTTTTTGCTTAAGTCCAATACTTTAATTAGTCTGGGAATTGTAGTCCACAAACTTTGTTTTCAGTAGGGATGCAAACATTTAGAACCAAAATCTTGGTACTGATGATCAGTGAAATTAATTAATTTACTCTATAGAAGTTTGCATTGGTCTGATTTTTGTCAGTTGTATCTTACTTAGATGTAGTTATTTCATAAAGTAATATTACTGTATTCAGAAGTGATATGAACTTTTTTTCTCTAGTCCTGGAAATGTGAATTAAACTCATTAGCCTGAATTTTACTTATTTCCCTATGTACATTTTGGGATACAACACAAAATTTCTTGTCTTTCATTCAGCCTACATTGTTGTACTTTTACCACGTACCATCCAGTGAAAATGCTGAAATAAGCTGAATGACTTCTTGGCCTCAGTGTGTCCACACTGTAGTTCAGAAAAACACACAAGTAAACAATTGATACAGAGCTATCACCAGTTGTTAATAGCAATTGAGAAACACAACATCGCTGAAGAAATTAGAGAAGGATCTTTCGGGATAACTAATATTCAAACTAATATTTGAATATTGCAAAACTAGTAAAAAATATGTTAGCAAAGTTAGAGACAGTAAGTGTAGTTTGCCATGTTAAAAAGCATGAAAGTTGAGTGTGCGTGGGAGCTGTTCTGGGAGTTGAAGGGGTTTAGTATTAGAAACCTGGAGTGAATGGGAGAGTAAAGATTGGGGATAAATCGATAAGGATGAGATCATTGATGAGTAGTGTTGAAGGACTTGAAGCATAGATGTGACATCTTCAGTATAGCTGTTTGAAAATGAGGACTTATATGATTCTGAGAAGGATGAATTTGAGATGATAGTCTGGAAACAGAGTAGTTACAGTAATCTAGGTGGGAATGGCAGTAGGTATGGTGGTGCCATTTTTGGGGAATAAGAATTTAAAAGAGTAACAAGCTTGTTTCAGATAAGGAGAGGAGATGTGTAGAGTACAGAATAAGACATACTGAGTTTTCAGAATTTGTGAAATGTGAAAAATTAGAGGTAGGTAATTTTTCAAGTATAAGGGAATGTTGGGGTGGCGGTCACATTATGCTAGATTGTAGGTTAAATTGAGGAAGTAGGAGAGTATCAGTATATACTGCCTTCTAGAATAATGGCCCATGGCATTTAGCAAATAATCGTTGTTAGTCATTATTACAGTTATTATTAGTGTATACTTTTATGCCATCTCATACTGTATTTTTATCTTCAGCTTTTTGGTGTACTTTTTGGCATGTATGTAATAGTATTAGACAAACATCTAGATAGAAGTGTGTGTTTTAACAAATACTGATTTTAATTATTGCTATACTATTAAAATTAATCAAAATAAGTTATTGTAAATCTTTAAAAAAATTTATTTATGGTTTATTTATTTTTGAGAGAGAGAGAGACAGACAGACAGAGTGTGAGCAGGGGAGGGGCAGAGAGAGAGAGAGGGTGACACAGAGTCCAAAGCAGGCTCCAGGCTCTGAGCTGTCAGCCCAGAGCCCCATGAAGGGCTCGAACTCACGGATTGCAAGATCATCACATGAGTTGAAGTCGGATGCTTAACCAACTGAGCCACCCAGGTGCCCCATATTGTAAATCTTTTTTAAGATAACTAGAAAGATTAAGTTTTTCATTTGAATATATCTCAGTTCATCAAAAAGGTAGTATTTAGTAAGTTTCCTAAAAGTTTAAAATGATCGTGTTTTAGTTGAATGACTTTTTCAGATAGATGTTATATAAAGAAAATAATTAGATTTGCAGTTTTTAATTTAAAACAATAAGCGTGTCATAGAAATGTACTTATTTCTATCTGAAGCAGAAAACTAAATGATGGTCTTTGCATGTATTTTTTCAGGTTTGAGTTAATTTCGAATGAGATTGTTTTTGCAACGAGATGTTAATAAGACAAAATCTAGGTAAGTAGAAGACTTTGTTAAGTGTTACGTATCAAAGTAGGAATAATACAAAAAAACTTATGTTTTAAAAATGTGTCTTTAAGTTCAGAATTAATGAGTTTTTCAATAAAATTTTGAAATACGAAGAACTGACTTTTTGATGTACTTGCTCCAGTTGATTTGGTGGAAGTAACAGTAGAGCTATGAAATTGTGGAACTAAATTCTTCATTTTCCTTCTTTTATGTTGAGTTTAATGCAGTTTCCAGTGACTATTAAACATAGAAAATTGAGTTGGCATTTGGTTTAGCTATTCAGAAACCAGTTCAGTAAGAGATTTGCTAGATTGCTTCAATGTTTTCTTAGTGGATGATAGTACTTGAGTAGTTTTTGCCTTTGTGAATTTTACTTTTTTGTTTCTATTAATGAAGCCCTTCTACAAATTGATTAAATTTGCCAAATTGTGTTTTTTTAATGTTAGTATAATGTTCAGAACTGTAAATGATAATATTTTTCTTATGAATATTTGTACTGAATGACTTTATAATTTAGCATTGTGCTTTGCTTTAATTTTTTAAGACTGTTGATTTTCAGGGAATTGAATTGTGATCATGTACTTGTTTGGTTTGGTATATGGGTTTTCAATAATATAAGCTGTTGAGATGTTAAAAGGATACATTTGCTGTCTTTTGGTAAATGAACATGGTTTCAGGATATAAGCAGATTAAAAAGAATACTTTGATAAATTGTAGTTAATTTGGTCTTTCTCCAATCTAACCAGATGTTTCAGCTGTCAGAAACTTGCTGATTTCAAAGTTAAAAAAAGAAAAAAAGAGCCCAGAGTGAGAAGTGCTGTAGTTGAGTAATATGCAGTTAAACAGTGTATTCTCAGTAAGTGGTTTAGGCATAATTGGAAACTTTTTAGGCAAAAAAGTTTCAGTTTTATTGCTGTTACATAATAATTGTAATGACAGTGTGAAGAGTTCTTACTGTGCTCTATATTGTGTTAACTGCTTCTCATGCCTTATTAATCTTTATAGTACTTCTTGTAAGGTAGGTATTGCTGTATAGAAAATTTTTATTTTTTTTTGTTTATAGTGAGCTATTTCTTTTCTTTGGGAAAAGTACACTGTTTTCACAGCATTTATTATAAAGAATACTTGCCTGTATATCTTCTTGTAGGGGAAAAGAAGCTAGACTTTTTTACATAACGTCTTATAGGGATTTTGTTTACTAATTGAATATACAGTGTCTGTTAGAACCTTTATTCTGATTTCTTAAAAGTCAGATATTGCTTAAGGGATGACACTGATTTAATTTATTCTGGCCTTATTCTACCACAATTATGTATGCATTTTTTCTTTTTTTAGTAAAATATGTACATTTTTACATAGCTTAAGTTGTAATTTATATGTGGTAAATTTTAAAGTATAGAGCTAAATGGGGTTTTTACATATATGTGCACACATGTGACTACCATAGAGGTCAAGATACAGAACATTTTCATTGCCCAGAAAATTCCTCATACTCTTGCCTTTCCAATCCAATGCCTTTCCCCCTGAGGTAAGCATCTTTCTGAATTTTATCAGCATAGTTTAATTTTGCTTGTTCTTGAATTTTATGTATATAGAATTCTGTAACATTATACTCTTTTGTATGGCTTTTTCCAATCAACATAGTATTTTTGAGTTTTCTCCATGTGGTTGTATCGGAAGTTCATTACTTTTTATTGCTGAGTAATATTTCATGCTACATATTTTTTTCTCTATAATTTTTTTTATTCTCCAAGTCTCTGACCTCACTTGCCAGCATTCTACATTGCTTTTTTCCCTCTAGTTGTCCCCTTCATTGTTCCCCTGTCACCTGCGCAAGAAAATGTAGGCTCTGTAATATGGCATACAATGGTCTCACTGCAGCTATTCCAGAATGCTAGAATTATCTGAGTAAAATAAGTATGATGTTTCATATATTTAGTTTTAGTCCTGATTAAATGTTGTCACTCTTCCCCAGCCCCTTGTCTCCCCAGCTGCCATTGTCCTTCCTCCTCATTGTCAGGTTATCTCCTGAAATAGTCCATCTGAAGCATTATCTTGTCCTTTGAGCCAGACCTAACACTTCCGCAGTAGTATGTTTTCTTTACTGGACTTTGGTGAGCTCTTTGAAGGGAGACACCACCAGTGTCTTACTTATCTTAGTAGCACAGTGCCAGAGTACTGTGTGTACTTAATGAATGTTTGTAAAACATAGAACACTGAATAGAGTTCTGTCTCGGACAAGTAGGGATTGAGAATACTGGCTGGAATGGGGTGAGGACATTGGCACTTCGATTGCTATTGCACTGTATGAAGGAGCCAATGAGGCAATACAGAAGCAGCATTATAGACATTTTGGAAGGAGAAATAAAACCTCCCTCGAGTCTTCTTTCAGTCCAGTTGAAAAAAATGGCTCGTGATGTTCTTAGTTGAGACCTTAAGGAAAACCGTGTTGGTTTTGATTATTCTTTTCAAATGAAGGTATTAATCCATGTTATGGCAGTTGGAGTGTTTAGTACTAATGGTATTCTTTTTGTGAGTTTGTACTACTTATTTCTTTAAAGATTTTTAAAGATGTATTGGACTAATACAAGCAGGAGATTAGGAAGACTGGTCACATCTAATAAAGAAAACTTTTTCTCATTTTCCTGAGGGTAAAAAAAAATATTGGAGTAGAGAAGGAAATTGAATCATAGTCTGGAACTATGATAACATTTTTGATTTCTGTAGCTTAGGAAGCTTGCTGTTTGATGAAAAATATTTTTAAAAATTTTGTTTTACCTTTCTAGGTCTATAATATATATAAATAATACACTTTATTAAGAAATGAAGCTTTTAGAATATTTTAAAGCATTTTATACTAGTTTTTTTTCTTCCGTGTTTGAAATTTGGCTAGTTGGGTTGGCTGTTGTAGTCACCTGGGGGATTTTTATGCCTTCTAGCAAGTCCAAAGCAAGGAGAGGTTCTTCCCCACTGGGATCAATTTGTTGCTTTTCCTCTCTGCAGCCTCTGCCATAAAGGTTGAACACAGAGTTGGACATTGACCCCGTCTCTTGCTGTTTCTTCTGATCCCTACAAGGATTTTCATAGACATAGATCTTATCAAATGTAGAACTTCAGTTATTTGTTTTATTTTATCATGGATGTGAAGTGTGTTTAGTTTTCTTGTTGATAAAATTTGAGCATTCGGAGAAATTTAACCTTGAGGTTGTTTGACTTAACATGTATTTGAAAGATTTTAGACTAGTTTTTCTTCTCAGAAGCTGATAGGTAAACCTCAGTTTCAGATTCTTCCCCTTCGTTTTGCCCTTCAATAGTTTATATGGTCAGCAGCTGCTTTTTTCATTTCGCAGAGTTCCTAAGTCCAAGGATTTGAATTTCTTTATGAATATTTATCTTATGTTAGCTAATTTCCTTAATTTTCAAATTAATCTCTCTATGCTTCACTTTAGTAGCAGTGTAGTTGTGCTGCCCTTTGTTGTAATGTGAAAAAGAAAACTTTTAAATTAACAAAAATGTATGTTCTTCATTCTAGATGAGATTGCACAATGTGCATTTTACCTTTTTCAAATATATTGCCAAGTAACATTTAGGATTTTGGAAATGTTATTTTTTAAAGAAGTCACATAAGCTTATTTGCATAAGAGCAAATAATATAGAAATGTTTCCAATAAGTAAAACTTCCCTCTCTCACCCAGCTCTGTACTCCCCATAAATCATCAGAAAGAACAGGTATATATTCTGCATCTTTCTCTTTACACTTGTCAATTATATCTTGGACATTTTTCCATATATGTATTACATTTAATATAATTGTTTCCTTACTGATAGAGATACTTGGATAAATCTCAGGTTTTTTTCCTGTTTATATAATGCTGTAATCAATATTCTTTACTGTGTATATATTTCACTAAATTATTGGAATTGTGTGAGAATGTAGGATAATTTGTAGCAGTGGATTGCAGGTGAGTGTGTATGTGCATTTTAATTTCTGATATATATTGCAAAATTGCAATAAGATTGCATCACTTAACATTTTTGTTAGCAGTGTTTGAGAATATCTCTTTCCCCACACCCCACTGAATATTAACTTGTGTTTTAATCCATGTCAGTGTAATCAGTGAAAAGTGTATTTATTGGTGCATTTTTTTTAATTAGAAGGATTTTAAATTTCTAGGTCTTTTGAGAAAGCAAAGTTAATGCGACACGAATTGGAACATCAAATTAATAAATTTAACAACAAGCCAAAGTAATTTTGCTACAAAACAAGCCCACTCATTATAGCGTAGCGGTGTTTCAAATGGTAGAGTTTCTACTGGTCATTGAGCTCCTTCATTCTTCTGATGGCAGACTTTTACTGTGGCAGTGGAGGTGGTGTTGCAGGTCCAGGCACTACCAACTACCATTTTCACGCAGGAATCCCAACGCCAGATCCCCACAGCTTGTCTTTTTATCTTGGTTTTGCCCCAGAAGGAGCAAGTGTACTTGATGTGCTGGCTTATTTCATTATTCTTCACCATTTTCCTGAGAGAGGCACCATAATGGGTCCTGTATTTATGACAATACCGACTTTCTTGGCGTGCTTAGCTATGTTGCCACAAACAAGGTCTGAGCCTAGAGAAGGCTGGTGTATTCCTTTAGTTGTGAGATTCCTCAAAGGTTTGCTATGTCCCCTTCATCATAACTTAATTCCATCAAAGAATATATAATTGGCAAAGATTTTTCTCCTTTATTGTTAAATCCACCAATTAACATACTGTTGTGTTTTATGTGTTGCATTCAGTTATTTAATATTGAATAATCAGATTGTTTGTCTTGTTACCTTCATACTGTTTACTTAGAACACATATTTCCTTGTGATGGATTTCTTTGTAATTTGCTCCAAACTGATGCTAGTGTAGTCTGTAAATAAAATAAAATAAAAACCATTACTAAGTATTAGGTTAATTAAATTTAGATTAATAACATGCTGCTCAAAAGCTGTTGTTTCTTGTAACTAAAGCTTTAGAAAACTGTGTGTGTGTATGTGTGTGTATGTGTGTGTTTACCACCCTCAGCATGTGTGATAAGCTGTAAATGTCTCTTATCTAGCTTGTAGAAATTCCTAAATTTAAGATAAAAAAAAAAAAGAGCTGAGAAAATCCATAACATTATGATGGCTTTCTCTGAATTGTTTTTATTGCCTTCTTTGGGGTGTATTTTTTTTTGTGTGTAGTATTTTCCAATGTGATGCCTTTTCTCCTGGATATGATTATATCTGTTTGCCTATACCTCTGAAAACTCATCCTTGGTTTCACTTTGTTGTTTAATTTGTCTAAAAGGTTAAGTAGGCTGCATTGATTTGTTTTGGAAACTATTTTCTCATTCTATTTTTCCAAAGAAAGTTTCATCTAGACCTGTACTTGTTATAAAAGTTTATCCTCAAATCTGAAGTGGTTTTCAACTTGACAGTTAAAGGCAAAGTGGCAAATGTCATTCCAGTGTGTGAACAGGGAACCATAAAACTGCCCTGTCAAACTAAAGAACTTTGATATTACTATAGTTTAACCTTCTGTGGTAGGTCTAAACTATAAATAGAGGTGCTAAATAAAACAAGATATTCAGTAAGCCTTAACTGAAACATAATGTTCTAGGCACTTGCTATATGTTAAGTGTGCATTGGTAATTTGAATTCTCAGTGCCATATAGCTAATTATAGCTCATGAACATAATACTATCAGGTATATATAGGGGAGTATAGTTGCACTAACAAGGGAATTTTGAAGGGAAAGATCAGGAAGGGCTTTGTTGAAGGAAGGTGGTGTTTGAGTTGGGCCTTGAAGAAAAGAGTAGGATTTTGATTGTAGGATGGCCTTGGGAAAATGTGGGCAGAAGGGAGTATGAACTAAAAGTCTTATTTTAGTTGCTAGAAATTATTTTATAAAATGGTTTCATTTAACTGGATGTCCGTGTTATCAAAATTACTGGCATTTTCTTAAGTGTACTAAAGTTTATAATTTATTATAGTTTTGGAAGTCATTATTTAAATGGTTTCCGTGTTCTGTTTTTCAAACTTTATTTTTATTTTTTAATTTTTTTTAAGTTTATTTATTTATTTTGAGAGAGAGAGTGTGTGTGTACAAAGTAGAGCAGGGACAGAGAGATGGAGAGACAGAATCCCAAGCAGACTCTGCACCATCAGCACAGAACCCGATGTGGGGCTCAAACTCATGAACTGTGAGATCATGACCTGAGCCGATATCATGAGTCAGATGCTTAACCAGACTGAGCCACCCAGCTGCCCCCTAAACTTTTTTAACAAGTCTAATTTTGAACCAATCTAGAAATAAATTATACTCTGAAAGACTCCATACTGATCATTCACTTACATATTACACTGTTGTACTTAAGAGTATGTGATTTGTAAATAGTAAAAGACTAGTGTGAAGTCAGATAGAGAATTGCAAAGATTGAAGAATTAGAATGTAAGTCTTCTGACCTCTAATCTACTGTTCTTTTGAGATGACTGACCATTAAAGAGATATTTGAAACATTTTAGGGTCTTCTATCAAGGCTGGGAACTATGGGTATATCTGTCATATGATCAGTTATCAGTATACTTAAGATTTTATTGATTTATTCATTGTTTTCTGAGTTGGTTATTACAGCTACATTGGTTTCGGCTCGTAACTGATACTAGTTATTAGTATGAAGAGGAAAGATGACAAAACATGTAATTACAATAAAATGTGATTAGTGTTGTTAGAGTTTGTGTTCCTGGATGGCAAGGACCACGTCTGTTTTATTTACTAATATGTAAGCACGGAGTATAGCACTTGACTCTCAATAAGCATTTAGTAAAGATTTATTGAATGATTGAATGGAAATATGCCAAGAAGTGACATTTAAACTAAAACCTGGAAGAACTGTTAATGATTTATCTAGATAAAAATTTGGGGAAGGACTGTTGTTAGCAAAAGAAATAACATGTGGAAAAGATGAGAGAAAAGAGAAGGAAAGATTGGAGCAACTGAAAAAAAAATGTGTATCTTTTTTAAAAAAAATTGTTTATGTTTATTTTGATAGAGAAGGAGCGCATGTGGGGGAGGGGCAAAGAGAGAGGGAGAGAGAATCCCACAAACTATGAGATCATGACCCCAGCTGAAATCAAGTCAGAGGCTTAACTGACTGAACCACCCAGGCACCCCAAAAATGTGGCTCTACACTCTATCTTGAGTGTAGAGTTCTACATGGAGTGGGGCGGGGGGAGCTGGTAGTGTCAAGAGATAAAAGGGAGAGTAAGTCTTAAGATATTTTATTGAGGGCTTTATAAACCATTTTAAGAAGTTTGGATTGGGTTGCCTGGGTGGCTCAGTCGGTTAAGCATCCAACTTTGGCTCAGGTCATGATCTCACAGTTGGTGAATTCAAGCCCCACATCAAGCTCTGTGCTGACAGCTTAGAGCCTGGAGTCTCCTTCAGATTCTGTTTCCCTCTCTCTCTGCCCCTCCCCCGCTAATGATCTGTTGCTCTCTGTCAGTAGACATTCAGTAGACATTAAATAGACATTAAAGACAAAAATAGACATACAAATAGACATTAAAAAAAATAAAGGAGTTGGATTAACTCTAATGAGACATCATTTTAAGGAGTTAAAATGTGAAGAAGTGACGTGGTCAGATCTGTTTTTTAGAAAAAACGTCCCTAATTGGGGCACCTGGGTAGCTTAGCTGGTTGAGCATCCAACTCTTGGTTTTGGCTCAGGTCGTGATCCCAGGGTTATGGGATCAAACTGTGTTGAATCTCTCTCTCCCTCTGCCCCTCTTTCCCACATGTGCTCTCTTGCTCACTCTCGCTCTCTCACTCTCTCTCTCAAATTAAAAAAAAAAACAACAGCAACAAAAGAAAAACATCCCTAATTAAAATGTGGAGAATAGGGGTACCTGGGTGGCTCAGTCGGTTGAGCATCTGACTTCACCTCAGGTCATGATCTCGTGGTTCATGAATTCAAGCCATGCGTGGGGCTCTGGGCTGACAGCTCAGAGCCTGGAGCCTGCTTCCGATTCTGTGTCACCCTCTGTCTCTGCCCCTCCACCTCTCATGCTCTCTCTCTCTTTCTCAAAAATAAATAAAGATTAAAAAAAAAACATGTGGAGAACAGATTGGAGAAGCTAGATTGGATTCAGGACGACCAGTTAATAGCAGGAGAATACTGGCCTGACTTCAGAGTGGTGGTAGGGGGAATAAAGACTTAAAGATTATTGAAAAATGGTTTGCTCCTTATAGATTTATGTGATGCTGTTTTTATTAGAGTTTCTGGCCTCTCCTTATTAATTAAACAAGATTTAATACTATTAATGAATAAATAATCATACTATTGATGGCAGGAATCTTACCAAAGATACTTGAGTTGCTAAGAGTATGTTAAATGTGTTAAGTCTTGGATTTCCATTAACATTGTCTAATACATAGTAGCTAAATATGAATTCTGATAATATTTGGTGATGGAGACATTTTTCAGTCTGAGTAGCAAAGTTTAGGTTAAAACGATCCTGAAGACTTAAGGTTAATCATGATTCAGAAAATCATTTGGAGGAGGATGTAGGTGGGGGGGCAGGTAGAGAAAATCATTTGGAGAAAAGTTATATGAGTAGGACCTTGCCTGCTTTGTTCACCATTGTATACTCACCATCTAGAGTAGTTCTTACAGAGATACTCAATAAATATTTGTTGAATAATGTCACTACTTACATATATTTAATATCTAATCAAATTTTATTTTTAGTTAGATGGCAGAGTGGCAGACAAGTTAGTTTTTCTAGCTTATAAAAGATTATACTTTAAGTAATAATTCTCCCCCTTAAATTTCCCTATAACCATACGTATTTATACTTCATTCCTTCTATGTTCTTCCCTTCCAACAGTGCCTAATGATGCCATTTCATAACTTACTTGCTTCCTCTCTCCCCATTCCCTAGTCCCTTGTAAGCAATAATGTTTGCAATTTCTGTAATTTTTTTTCATTTCAGGAATGTTATATAAATGGAATCATATGTATATACAAATGTACAACATTTTGGTGTTGTTTTTTTCTATCAGGACAATTCCCTCAAGATTCATCCAAGTTGTATATATACATTGATTAGTTCATTGTTTTTATTGCTAAGTAGTATTCCATGGTGTCAGTGTTTCACAGTTTAACTCTTCACCTATGGAAGAACAAAAGTCTAGATTATTTCCATTTTGGGGCTATTATGAACAAAGCTCATATGAACATTTGTGTACAGGTTTGTGTATAAACATCAGTTACGGTTTCTCTAGAATAAATGCCCCAGAGTGCAGTTGCTGAGTACAAATGCTAGCTACATGTTTAGTTTTATCACAACTGGCCAAATTGTTTTTCAGTAGTAAATAAGTGATCCAGTTTCTCCATATTCTTGCAAGCATTAGGTGCTAGAAGTAATTTTGAATTTTTTTCTACTGTAGCCATTCTGAAAAGTGTGTAGTGATATCTCATTGTGTTTTTAATTTGGATTTCCCTAATGGCTTATGATGCTCAACATCTTTTCAAGTGATTTTTTTGCATTTTTAATCTCCTCTTAAATGAAATGTCTGTTCATGTCTTTTGCTCAATTTCTAATTGGATTGCTTATTTATTTATTTTACTGTTGTTTTGAGAGTTATATATTAGAGCTACTGGTCCTTTGTCAGATAAGGGGTTTCTAAGTACTTTCTCCCAGTCTGTAAGTTGTGTTTTTATGCTCTTAACAAGGTCTTTAAAATTTCAAATTTTGATGATATTCGGTTTATCTTTTTTTTTTTTTTCAATTGTGCTCTTGTTGTCAGGGTCTAGGAATTCTTTGCTCTAAATCCTGAAGAGATTTCCTTATCTTTTTTTTTTCTAAAAAATTTGTAGATTTGCTTTTTACATTCAAGTCTGTGGTGATCCGTTCTGAGTTAGTTTTTTATGAGTTGTAAGATTCAGTTTGTGGTTCTTTTTTGTCCTATGGACATTTAATTTCTCTAGCACCATTTTGTTGCAAAGGCTATCTTTCCTCTATGAACTGCTTTTGGAGCTTTGTCAAAAATTAGTCGGGCATATTTGTGTGGGTCTGTTTCTGGGTTCCTTTTCTGTTCCTTTGGTCTATATGTCTATTCAGTACCATGCTGTCTTGATGATTATAGGTGTACACTGTGTTGTAATTTAAGTGTATAGTATGTTGTAGTATACTGTGATACAGTATGCTGTAATGATTTTCCCACTTTATTCTTTTCAAGTTTATTTTAGCTAATCTAAGCCTGTACCTTTTCATATAAAGTTTAAAATAAGCTTGTTTATGTCTATCAAAATCATTCCCAGGGTTTGATAGGACTTGTAATAAACCTATAGATCAGTTTGGGAAGAATAACCCTATACTATATTGATTGATCTTCCAATCTGTCTCTCCATTGTTTAGGTCTTTATTTCTTTCATTAGCGTTTGTAATTTCAGCACACAGGTATTTTATGTTTCATTAAGGAGATAGTATTGTGATTTTAACTTCGGGTTTTGTATGTTCATTGTTAGTATATGGAAATGCAATTGGTTTTTTTTTCTTGAAGGTACGATTAACCTAAAATATATTATTAATTTTAAAGTATAAAATTTAGTGACCTTTTAGATTTACAATATTGTGCAGTTATACCTGTAACCAGTTTCATTATGTTTCATCACACGCAAGGAAACCCTGTACCCATTAAGCAGTCAGTCCTCTTTCTTCCCTCTTCCCCCCAGCCCTTGGCAACCACTAATCTGCTTATTATCTCTATGACTTTACTTATCCTGGATATTTCACATGAAATGCTTTGTATAGTATGTAACCTTTTGTGTCTGGCTTCTTTCACTTAGCATAATGTTTTTGAGGCTGATCCATGTTGTGCCATATGAGTACTTCATTTCTTTTTATGCCTGAATAAGAATAACATTCTGTTGTATGGCTGTGCTATAGTTTCTGTATCCATTCACCTGTGGATGGACATTTGGGTTGCTTAAAACTTTAGGCTCTTGTGAATAGTGCTGCTATGCACATCTTAATCATTTTCAAGTTTATGGTTCAATAGTATTAAATATATTCACAGTATACTTATGAAGTATATTTTGTGAAACAGATATCCAGAACTCTTTCATTTTGTAAATCTGAAACTCGATACTGATTAAACAGCAGCTTCCCATTTTGCCCTTCCTCCCAGCCCCTGGTGACCACATTCAACTTTGTGTTCTCATGAATTTGACTATTTTAGATACCTCATATAAGTGGAATCATATAATATTTGCCTTTTTGTGACTGAGTTATTTCACTTAGCATAATGTTCTTAAGCTTCATCATTTGGTAGCATGTGACAGGATTTTCTTCCTGTTTAAGGCTGTATAGTATTTCATTGTATTTATATACCACATTTCCTTTATTGATTTATCCATCAGTAGATGTTTGGGTTGCTTCCACCTCTTGGCTATTGTGAATAGTGCTGTTATAAACATGAGTATGCAAATATCCTTCAAGAGTCTTCCTTAAATTTTTTTGAATATATACCTCAAAGTGTTGTTATGGCTGGATCATATGATAGTTTTATTTCTAAGTTTTCTAGGAGCCTCCATCCTGTTTTTGCACCACTTTACAGTCCCCTAAATAGTTCACAGGGTTCTAGGTTGTCCACACCTTCACCAACATTTGTCATTTTCTGTCATTTCTTTGAGGGAACTATCCTAATGGATGGCAGTGATACTTCATTATGGTTTTGATTTGCCTTTCTCTGATGATTAATGATGATGAGCATTTTTTTCATATGCTTGTTGGCATTTGTAGATTATATTTAGAGAAACATCTTTTCAAGTCCTTTGCCCATTTTTTAATTGAGTTATTTGGTTTTTTGTTCTGCAAGAATTTTGAAAATATATTTTAGACATTAACTAGTTACCATATCTACATTTGGTAATATTTTCTCCCATTCTGTAGATTACCTGCCTGTTCACTCTGCTGATTGTGCCCTTTGATGCCCTTTGATGCATGGAAGTTTTTAAGTTTGATGTACTTCCATTTGTCTATTTTTGCTTTTGTTGTCTGTGTTTTTGGTATCATATTCAAGAAATTATTGTCAAGTTAAATGTCACGAAGACTTTTCCTCTATGTTTTCTCCTAAGAGTTTTATAGTTTTAGATCTTACATTTAGGTCTGTGGCTCATTTTGAGTTAATTTTTGTTTATGGTATAAAATAAGGATCCAGCTTCACCCTTTTGTATGTGTTTATCCCATTTTCCCAGCATCATTTGTTGAAGAGAGTATCCAGTTTTTGTTGAAAGGTTTTGGCATCCTTGGCAGAGATCATTTCACTGTTTTGTGAGTGTATTTCCAGACTGTCTTTTCGGTTCCTTTGGTCTGTTTGTCTTTATGCCAGTACCAGAATGTTTTGATTACTATAGCTTTGCAAATTTATTTTGAAATTAAGAAATGTAAGACATGCAATTTTGTTCTTCCTTTTCAAAATTGCTTTGACTTTTGAGATCCCTTGAGATTTCATATGAAATTTAGGGTAAATTTATCTACTTTTCCCCCAAAAAATGCCATTGGGAATTTGATAGTCATTATGTTGAATCTGTTGATTGCTTTGGATAATATGGATAATATGGACTTATTAACAGTAAGTCTCCCAGTCCTTGAATACTGGTTATTTTTCCGTTTGTGTTTTCCTTAATTTTCTTCGGCAATGTATTATGATTTTCAGTGCACAAGTCTTTCATCTCCTTGGTTAAGTTTATTCCTGTTTTTTATTTTTATTGATGCTTTTGTAAATGAGATTGTTAATTTGTTTCAAGGTTGTTTATTGTTAATGTATAGACACAACTGATTTTTTTTTAGCGTTTATTTTTAAGAGAGAGAGAGAAAGACAGAGCATGAGTGGGGGAGGGACAGAAGAAGAGGGAGACACAAAATCTGAAGCAGGCTCCAGGCTCTGAGCTGTCAGCACAGAGCCTGATGTGGGGCTTGAACCCACGAACCATGAGATCATGACCTGAGCTGAAGTTGGACACTTAGCCGACTGAACCACCCAGGCACCCCAACACAACTGATTTTTGTGTGTTAACTTTATATCCTACAACATTGGTGAATTTGTTTATTTAGTTATAATAGTTTTGGGGTGGTTTTTTGTTGTTGGTTTTTTTTGGTGTCTTTTGGGTTTTCTGCATAAGGTTGTCTATGAAGAGAGATAGTTTTATTTTTTCCTTTCCAATTTGAATGGCTTCATTTTTTTCTTGCCTAACTGCTCTTGTGAGGACTTCCAGTACTATGTTTGATGGGAGTAGCAAGAGCATACAACCTTGTCTTATTCCTGATGTTAGAGGAAAAGCTTTCTTTTCCATTGAGTGTGATTTTTACTTGTGTGCTTTTCATAAATGGGCCTTATTATATTGAGGTAGTTTTCTTCTATTCCTAGTTTTTTACCATGTTTTTATATCATGAAATGGTGTTGCATTTTGTTAAATGTTTTTTCTGCATCAATTGAGTGGTTATGTAGTGTTTGTTCATTGTGTTAATGTGGTATATTACACTCATTGATTTCATGTGTTCAATCATCTTTGCCTTCTGGGAATAAATCCCACTTGGTCATGGTGTAATAATCCTTTCAGTGTGCTATTGAAATCAGTTTGCATTTATTATGTTCAGGATTTTTTTGTATCCATATTCATCAGAGATACTGGTCTGTAGTTTTCTTGTGTCTTTGTCTAGCTTTGGTACCAGAATAAGTAATGCTGGCCTCATTGAATGAGATTGGAAATGTTTCCTCCTCTTCAATTTTTTGGAAGAGTTTTAAGAGAATTGATGTTAATTCGAGTCTTCTGTTTTTCCTTAATTAGCTCACTGAGGACTTGTCAATTTTGTTGATCTTTTCATAAAGCCGACCTTTTGTTTCATTGTTTTTACTATTGTTTTTGTGTTCTCTATCCACTTATCTCTGCTGTAATGTATATTAATTATTTCCTTCTTTATTCTAACTTGGTGTTAATGTTTTCCATTTATAATTTCTAGAGTTGTAAAGTGAGGTTGTTGATTTAAGATCTTTTTTCTTTTTTTTAACTTATTTACAACTATACATTTCCCCTGTTAGCATTGCTTTCATTGTGTTCCACAAGTTTTGTTATGTTGGGTTTTCATTTTTCTTTGTCTCAAGGTATTTTCTAATTTCCCTTTTTCTCTTTGTTTTGACCCTTTGGTTGTTTAAGAGTGTGTTGTTAAATTTTCACAGATTTGTGGATTTCCAGTTTTCTTTGTGCTATTGATTTCTAGTTTCATTCCATTTTGGTCATAAAAGGTATTTGTATCATTTCATTCTTGAATATTTATGACTTGTTTTGTGGCCTAACACGTGGTCGGTCTGTCCTGAAGAATGTTCCATATGTACTTGAAAAGAATGTATATTCTGCTGTTGTTGGGTAGATTATTCTGTATATGTCTGGTACATCCAATTCGTCTTATTGATAATCTTTGTAGTTCTATCCATTTTTGCCTTTTTTGTGTTAATTGGTCTTTGTGTTGTGCATCATTTTCATTTCCTCTCATTTCCTTTTATGTGTATTTTTTAGTTGTTCTCTTGTGTTTACTTTGGCAATTTCAATTAATATCTTAAGATTATAACATTCTAGTTTGAATTAATACCAGCTCTGTATCAGTAGTGTAAAAACTGTTCTTATACAGCTCCATCCTTCTTCTGTTTTGTTGTTACTGTCCTAAGTTACTTTATACAGTAGTACTGGCTTTTATGTTTACACATGTAGTTGCCTTTATCATTATTATTTTTTTTATAGCTTTGAGTTATATAATGTCCTTTCATTGTAGCTGAATGATTCCCTTTAACATTTCTTGTGGGGCAGGTCTACTAGTGGTCAACTATCTTCAGCTTTTATTTATCTGAGACTGTTGTAATCCTTTTTTTTTTTTTTTAAGGATAATTTTGCTGGGTATAGAATTTTTGGTCAATTTTTTTTTCAGCACTTTTTTTTAAGTTTATTTATTTTGAGAGAGAGTGGGAAAGTGTGAGCAGGGGAGAGGCAGAGAGGGAGGGAGGAAGAGAGTGAATCCTAAGCAGGCTCCACTCTGTCACTGCAGAGCCCAGCAAGAGGCTCCATCTCACAAACCATGAGATTATGACCTGAGCCAAAATCGAGAGGCCACCCAGGTGCCCCTCTTTCTCTACTTCATTATGTCAGTGCTTTGTGGCCTCCATGGTATAGGATGAGAAATTAGCTTTTTTTTTTTTTTTTTTTTTTTAAGAGAGAGAGGAGGAGAGCATGTTCAAGCAGGGGAGTGGCAAGGGGGGTAGGGAGAGAGAATATCTTTTTTTTTTATAATATGACTTTTTATTTTATTTTATTTTAATTTATTTTAATGTTTTTATTTATTTTTGAGACAGAGAGAGACAGAGCATGAGCAGGGGAGGGGCAGAGAGAGAGGGAGACACAGCATCTGAAGCAGGCTCCAGGCTCTGAGCTGTCAGCACAGAGCCCGACGTGGGGCTCGAACTCACAGACTGTGAGATCATGACCTGAGCTGAAGTTGGACGCTTAACCGACTGAGCCACCCAGGCGCCCCCGAGAGAGAGAATATCTTACTTAAGCAGGCTCCGTGCCCAATGTGGAGCCCTTCATAGGGTTTGATCTAATGAGGTCTAATGAGATCATGACCTGAGCCGAAATCAAGAGTCCAATACTTAACTGACTGAGCCACCCAGGTACCCTGAGAAATTAGCTTGTAATCTTACTTACAGCCCAATGTATATGACTTCTCTCCTGTTTCTTTAATTATTCATTCATTGTGTTTGTGTTTTGACCATTTTATGTTAACGTGACTTACTCTGGATCTTTTTGGAGTTTATCTTTCTTGGAGTTTGTTGAATTTGTTGGCTGTTCAGTTTCATGTCTTTAATCAGATTTTGGATATATATGTCCATTATTTGTTGAAATATTCTTTCTACCTCTTTCTCTCTTTCTTCATCTCTCATTATAAATAGATTGGCACATTTGATGGTGTCCACAGGTCTCTTAGCCTCATTTTGCTTCATTCTTTAGTCTTTCTACTTCTCAGACTATATAATTTCAATTGATCTACTTTCACGTTCACTGATAGTCTCTTCTACTTGCTCAGATCTCCTTTTGAAATACACTAATGAATTTTTCATTTTAATTGTTGTTCAGCACCAGAATATTTATTTGGTTCTGTTTTATAAAGTTTTGTCTGATTCCTTTTGTATCTGTTTAGTGAGGTTCTCTATATTGAGTCATTATTCTGGTTTTTAAGTGGCTCTTCTAACACTGTCATACCTGCCACAAGTAAATAGGAACATTTAATTTGCAGGTTGGAAATTGCTTTAAATGTCAATGGTATAAATATATCAATCAAAAAAAAAAAAAGAAAATGACAGAGTAGATAAAAGACACAACTCTATTATATGTAGCTTACAAGAAATTTACTTCAAATTCAGTGACATAACTAGGCTGGAAATAAAAAGATGAAAAAGGATATACCATACAAATATTAACTTAAAAAAGAGGCAAGAATGGTTACATTAATTTCTGTTAAGTTGACTTCAGAATAGAAAAAATTACTAGAGACCAAGAGGTACATTAAATAATGATAAAAGCATCAATCTACCAGGAAGACATAATGATCCTAAATGTGTATATACCAAATGATAGAGTCCTAATCTACACTAAAAAAATAAAATAAAAAAGAAGATAAAGTTGAAAAAGGAAGAGATAAATCCACAGTTATAATTGAACACTTTACCATTCTCCTCTCAGCACCTGCTAAAACTATTAGACCTAAAACCAGCAAGAATATAAAAAATCTGAATACGATAAACCAACAGGATCTAAATGACACATATAGAACATTCTACCTAACCACATAGGAATACACATTTTAATCGAGTGCCCATGAAACACTCATGAAGATAGACAACCCCTTTCAGCAATGAAACAAGCCTGAAGAAATGTATAAGAATCTAAATCATATAGAGTGTTCTCTGACCATAATGGAATCAAATTACAGGTCAGTAATAGGAGAATATCTGTCTATTGAAAATTAAACCTGCTTCTAAATAATCCATGGCTTAAAAATTCTCAGAAAAAGAAATTTAATGGAAATGAAAATACGACATAACAAAATACAAGGAATGCAGCTGAAGCAATGTTGAGAAATTTATAGTGTTAAAATGTTACATTTGAAAAGGGAAAGATTTCATATAATAGAGAATGAAAAGCAAACTAAGCCCAAAGTAAACAGAAAATGAAAATAATAAATTTAAGAGTAGAAATAAATGAAATTAAAGAGAGAAAAATCACTGAAATGGAAAGCTACTTGTATGAAAAATCAATAAACTCGATAAACTAGCAGGGCTGATAAAGATAGAAAGTAGATAAAAATTACCTATTTAATAATGTAATGGTGGATATCACTGTAGACCCTATAGATATTACAGGGATGATAAGAGCTTACTATGAACAATTTTACAGACATAAATTTAACAATTAGTATGAAATGGCCCAATATCTTAAAAACACAACCAACTGCAACTTACTCAATACACAATTAATGTTTAATAGACCAATAACTAGTAAGGACATTGAATTTAGAATTGTGAATCTTCCAGAAAAGAAATCTTTAGGCCAAGATGGAAGTTTAACTGGAAAATTCCAAACTGGAGAATTATTTTAAACAAATTTAAGAAGAATTAACACCAATTATATCTAATCTTTTCCAGAAAATGGAAGAGGGAACACTTTCTGTTTCATTTTATGAAGCTAGTATTACACTGATGCCAAAACTAGGCAGAGAAAGTACAAAAACAAGAAAACTGTAGACTTAACATCTCTAACCTTAGATGCAAAAAATTCTCAAGAAAATATTAGCAAATTGAACCAAATAATGTGTAAAAACAATTATATAGTACAAGCAGGTGGTATTTATTCCAGGTATATGATATTGATTGAACACTTGAAAGTAAGAGTCCACGAGTTCATTCTTTTTCATGTTAATTCAGATTTCTCAGCATTATTTTTTGAGAAGACTGTCTATCCCTTTGGAATGTTCTTGACATCCTTGTCAAAAAATCGTATGATCTTATATGTGGAAGTGTAGTCTGTACCACTACCACACTGTTTTGATTACTGTAGCTTTGTGTAAGTTTTAAAATCAGTAAGTGTGACTTGTAACTTTGTTCTTCTTTTTCAAGATTGTTTTTGCTATTTAAGGTCCCTTGAAATTCCATGTAAGTTTTAGAATGAAATTTTTTGTCTGCAAAAATGCCATTGGGATATTGATAAGGATTGGATTAAATCTACCTCGAGTAGTATTAATATTTTAATGTTATTAAGTCTCCTAATCCATGAACACTGGATGTCTTTTATTTTTATCATCTTCAATTTCTTTTGGCAATGTAGTTTTTTCAGTAGTAAGTCTTTAGCCTCTTTGATTAGGTTTATTCCTAAATACTGTGTTCTTTTTGATGCTTTTTTAAATGGTATCATTTTAAGTGTTTTTTTTTTTCAGATTGGTCATTGTTTATTTTGAGAAATGCAGTCAACCTTTGCATGTTGTTTTTTCCCCCCTCTATTGTTATTTTCAATTTTTTCTTAGTTTTATTGAGATATAATTTGCATGCATCACTATATAAACTTAAGGTGTGCAGCATAATGGTTTTACTTACATATCCAGTTGATCCTTGAATAACGTGGGAGTGAGGGGTGCTGACCCTGTCCACAGTAGAAATCCATGTATATACCTTTTGACTCCCCAGCAACTTAATTCTAATAGCCAACTGTTGATCGGAAGACTTACCGGTAACATGGAGAGTTGATTAACACACATTTTGTGTGACACGTGTTAGGTACCATTCTTACAATAAAATAAGCTAGAGAAAAGAGAATGTTATTAGGAAAATCATGAGGAAGAGAAAATACATTTACAATATTGTCCTGTGAAAAATCTGCTTATAACTGGGCCCACACAGTTCAAACCTGTGTTGTTCAAGGGTCAGCTGCATTGTCAAATGATTACTGCCATTAGTTTAGTTAGCATCCATCATCATATAGATAAAATAGAAAAAGCAAAAAATGAGAAAGAATTTTTTCCCTTGTGATGAGAACTCTTAGGGTTTACTCTCTTAACACCATTCCTGTATGTCTTAAGGTGGTGTTAACTATAGTCGTCATGTTGTACCTTCTGTCTGTAGTACTTATCTTGTAATTGGAAGTTGTATTTTTTAGCCACCTTTCTCCAGTACCCTCCTCCCACCACCACCTCACCTGTGGTAACCATAAATTTGGTCTCTTCATGAATTTGTGGGGTTTCTTCTCCTTTTAGATTCCACATGTAGATGAGGTCATACATCATTTGCCTTTCTCTGACTTACTTCACGTAGTATAATGCCTTCAGGGTCCACCCGTGTTGTAAATGGCAGGATTTCCTCATTTTTTACAGCTGAATAATATTCTGTTGTATATATTTACCACTTCTTCATCTGTTCGTCTCTCATTGGACACTTAGGTTGTTTCTATGTCTTAGTTATTGTAAATAATCTGCTATGAACATAGGTAGCAGATATCTTTTCAAGTTAGTGTTTTTGTTTTCTTTGGGTAAATGCCCAGGAATTGCTGGATCCTAGGGTAGGTCTATTTTTTGAGGAACAAAATGCTGTTTTCCGTAGTGGCTAGGCCAGTTACATTTCCACCACCAGTATACAGGGGTTCCTTTTCTCTATGTCTTTATCAGCATTTGTTACTTGTCTTTTTGACCATGACCATCCTAACAGGACTGAGGTGATGCCTCATGTGGTTTTTAAAATTTTTGTTTAATGTTCATTTATTTTTGAGAGAGAGCACATGCGTGTGCATGGGGTAGGGGCAGAGAGAGGGGGAGACAGAGGATTCAAAGTGGGCTTCGTGCTGACAGAAGACAGCCCGACATGGGGCTCGAACCCTCTAACCAGGAGATCATGACCTGAGCTGAAGTCAGGTACGTAACTGACTGAACCATCCAGGCACCCCTCTCTCATTGTGGTTTTGATTTGCATACCTCTACTCACTAGTGGTATTGAGCATCTTTTCATGTACCTGTTGGCCATTCATATATCTTTTAAGAAAAATGTCTATTCAGATCCTTTGCACCATTTCTAATTGTATTATTTGTTTTCCAGCTATTCAGTTGTACGTTTATACGTTTGAGGTGTTAATCCCTTTTTATATTTATGGTTTGGAAATATTTTTTTCCCATTCTATAGGGTGTCTTTTTACTTTTTGATTGTTTCTTTTGCTTTACAGAAGCCTTTTAATTTGATGTAATCCCTCTTACTATTTTGTTGCTTGTTAAGGTGTCATATTCAAAAAGCCCTTGGGGCGCCTGGGTGGCTCAGTAGGTTGAGCGTCTGACTTCGGCTCAGGTCATGATCTCGCAGTCTGTGGGTTCGAGCCCCGCGTTGGGCTCTGTGCTGACAGCCCGGAGCCTGGAGCCTGCTTCAGATTCTGTGTCTCCCTCTCTCTGCCCCTCCCCTACTAGTGCCCTGTCTCTCTCTCTCTCTCTCTGTCAAATATAAATAAACATTAAAAAAAATTAAAAAAAAAAAGCCTTTGCCAATACCCATGTCAACACCGTGTTTATTTCTAGGAGTTTCATGTTTTCAGGTCTTACTTACATTCAAGTCTTAAATCCATTTTGAGTTAATTGTTGTTAAGTGGTGTAAGGGAGGGGGTATGTTGATTTTTGAATGCTGCAACTTTGCTGAATTCATTTATTTCTGACAGGTTTTTTGTGGCATCTTTAGAATTTTCTGCCTATAAGATCATGTCATCTGCAAACAAAGATAACTTCCTTTCTTTCTAAATTGAATGCCTTTTATTTCTGTGTCGTGCCTAGTTGCTCTGGATAGGAATTTCAGTACTCTGTAGATAGATACAACAAAAATGGGCATCCTTGTCTTGTTTCTCATCTTCGAGGAAAGGTTTCTGTCTTTTGCCCCTTAGTGCAGTGTAAATTCTGGGCTTTCCATATATTGCCTTTATTATGTTGAGGTCATTTCATTCTATTCCTAGTTCATTGAATGTTTTTATCATGAAATAATGTTGAATTTTTTCAAATGTTTTTTTCTGCATCAACTGAGATGATCATGTTGTTTTCATCCTTATTTTTTGTTAATGTATATTACACTGATTGATTGTCTTATGTTAAACTATCCTTGCATTCCAGAAATAAACCATCCCCTGCCCCCGCCCCGTGGTCACGGTGTGTATACTTTTTAATGTATTGTTGAATTCTGTTTGCTGTGTTTTGTTGATGTTCTCATTTCCTTTTCTACGTAGATAATTGAAGGCACACAGTTGCCTTTCATAATGAAGACGTGCTACAGTATATAGTATTATTTATTCTGTCTTTACTACTAAGGAAAATATGTTCAGTGGAATGTGATAATATATCTTTCAATAATCATTCATACATACCAATATTCAGTTGCACATGCCTCACATTAATCACAACATATAGTCATATGCTACCTGGATTCCACACTATGTTTTTCAATCATGGTTGCACCTTTAGCTCCCTAGGAGTTTCTTTAATATATATGTGTATTCTTTTAATAATTCTTTAAATATATATGTTTAAAACTAACAGTGCCAGAGCCACATTCCTAAATTCTTCAGAAGGAGACTAAGTGTCAGTAGTTTTTAAAAGGTCTCCAGGTGCAGACATGGTTGAGAAACCTGTTTTAGATGATTCTGACTACATATTAGAGCTACTATGGAAAATGGAAAACTATAGCAAAGTTGAATCAGAAACTCTAGGGAAGAAATTCTGGCAGTCTGTTTTTGAAAAGTCTCAATTTTTCCAAAGCACATTTACAGTTTTGACCACTAGTTCACAATTTTCTCAGCCACAGAAAAGGACAGTTAGCAAACTGTTTTAATTAAGGTCATTTACAGGGACTTCTTATGTAAAGCTTTTTATATTATCGACTCAAAAGAGATCCATATGTTTAATATATCAGGTAATAATAGCTGAGTTGTTCTCTTCTGACCATTAAGGAAATTGCTGTCGATATCTAGGTAGAAATATATCTCTGCTGCGTGGGGTGCAATAATAAGAGTAGGCAGGACCAAATTTTTTCTTAGGCAAGGGTGCTCATATGCCCAAACAGATACTCCTTTTTTTAAGCCCCAACATTTAGCGTAAAGCATGGCGGAGGTAACCTCAGTTTGGTGTATTCATAGGGCAAAAATAACTAGTTATTCACATATATTACAATGGATCCTTCAAATACAGTATAAGATAAATGTATTCGTCTACTAGGGCTGCCGTAAGAACATATCATGGACTGGGTGGCTTAAACAACAGAAATTTATTTTCTTACAGTTTTGAGGGTTGGAAGTCCAAGGGAGGTTTGGTTTCTCCCGAGGCCTCTCTCCTTGGCTTTAGATGGCCATTTTCTTGCTGTGTCCTTACATGGCGTTTTCTCTCTGCATACATCCTTGTTGTCTCTCTGTATGTCCTAATCCCTCCTTTTAAAGACACCAGTCAACTTGGATTAAGACTTACCCTAACTGCCTCATTTTAGTTACCTGTTTAAAGGCCTTGTCTCTAAGTATAGTCACAATCTGAATACTTGGGGTTAGGGCTTCAGTATATGATGGGAGTGAGGGCACAATTCAGTCTATAACATTAAGTGGGTTCAAAATGTTCTGTGTAACTGAATGAATTAGTGAGTTGAATGCAATTATTTGGAATTGTTTTTTGCAATCTACATTTTACCATATCCTTAGAGTGTAATACCAACCAAGTCCAATAAACAACTTTTGGTTTACTGTGGCAGGTAGGTGTGCACCTTTGCCATCTGAAGGTATTTTAAACTATTTAGAAAAAATGTCATAAATCTGGGAGGATATTGTAGCCTTACTTTATATCATTTATGATATAAATTTGTTTGAAAAATTCATTATGACCCATTTTAATTACTGTGATATTAATAATTAACAGTATAGAAACAGTAAAAGTGTGTTCTTTTGTTGTTTAAAGCACCTGAAAGCTAATGATATAACGATAAATGTTGCAAAGATTTATATTACTCTTACTTTCCAATTAGTGGAAATATTAAATAAGTTTTTATCTTTTGTGTACACACTGATGGCTAGGGAGAGGCAGTTACCCAGAAATAAGGAGTGTGTCTGGATAAAACAGTTACCGTTAATAAAAAAGAAAGTTTGCTTTGTTGAATTCCCATAATTGACTGATTGCAGGCTTTATTATTCACTTATAGTTAGCCTGCTTTGTCTGTGTCCCTTCATTTAGGTATTCAAGCACCTTCTAGTTGCTTACAACACAGTATATACAGCAAAAACATGGTTCCTATTCATTGGGAGAAATACATTCTTCAAAAATTAAATCAAATATTTGAAAGACATTAGAGCTCTGAAAGAAACAAAAGCATATGACAGAGGAACTTGACACAGAGTTTTCAAGGAGGGCTTCCCAGAGTAAGTGACATTTAGAGCTGTGATCTGAAGGAAGCTTAGGAGTTTAGGTTAGCTAATTTATGTGATGGAGGGGAACAGAGGATTCCAGACCAAAAGAACTGCATGTGCAGAGTCCCTGTGATGAGAAGGAACACAATGGGGAATTTGAGAGAGGGCCAGAGTAGTTGAATTCCCTGAGAACTGTGAGGAGTAAAGAGATGGAAAGGTAGGCAGGGCCCAGCAAAAAGCCTTTTCACGGGCGCCTGGGTGGCTCAGTCGGTTGAGCGTCCGACTTCGGCTCAGGTCATGATCTCATGGTTCGTGAGTTCGAGCCCCGCGTCGGGCTCTGTACTGGCAGCTCAGAGCCTGGAGCCTGCTTCAAATTCTATGGCTCCCTCTCTCTCTGCTCCTCCCTAGCTCATACTCTGTCTCTCTCTCCTTCAAAAGTAAATAAAAACATTTAAAAAAAAAAAAAAAGCCTTTTCAGCTGTGATAAAGATTTGGGACTTTGTGCTGAAATAGAGGAAAATGTTGTGTTACATAGAGGAGTGGTAAGCTTGAAAAGGTCACTCTGCCTCTAGGCATGAAGAAGTGATTAGAAAGAAACCAACAGATCCAATGAGAAAGCAGATGGATTAATTTTTAAAAATTATTTCTGCTTATGATCATACACAAAAAAGTAGTCACACTGGTACTGTATTAGGCGCTAGGGGTGCATCAGTGAACGAAACGTTAGTCTCTGCTCTCAAGCTTACTTTGTGGTAGGGGAGAGGAAACAGATAATCATATAACTATATAATCTGTCAGCTATTAACAAGTAATGTGAAGAAAAATAAGACCAGAGAGGGGGATGAAGAGTGACTAAGGGTGCTGTTTTATTTAGGAACTGAGAAGATCACTGGAACTGAAGAATCTGTGGAGGAAGAACTCCAGGCAGAAAACATTACATACAGAGTATGTGGGGCCTGGTCAAGAAATAGCAGGGAGGCCAGCATGGCTGGGGTACAGCGATAAGGAGAGTGTTAGGAGATGAGGCCTAGGACTGTATACATTATAATTGGGTTGTACATTAACCAAATGACACTTACTACTAATATCAAAGAGTGTGTGTGTGTGTGTGTGCGTGTGTGTATAGCTTTCTACTAAAATTTAGTCATTTATTTTGCTGGTAATAGTTTACAAAAGTAAAATAGTATTATTAGGTTCTGGACCCATTTCCAGTATATGGAGGGTTGATTTCTGTGCACACCACCATGCAGTTCTCCAGATATCAGCTTCGTGTCCTACAATTCAGCTCATTCTGGGGCACCTGGGTGGTTCAGTTGGTTAAGCATTAGATAGACTTGATTTCAGCTCAGATCATGACCTCATGGTTTGTGAGATAGGGCCCTGTGTCAGGCTCTGCACTGACAGCATGGAGCATGCTTGGCAATTCTTTCTCTCCTTCTGCCCCTCCCCTGCCTGCTCACGCGTGCTCTCTCTCTCTTTCTCTCCCACCTTCTCTCTCTCTCTCTAAAAAATAATAAACATTAAAAAAACAATTCAGCTCAATTCTGATACTATTTCACAGGTTAATGTTACAGCCCTCTAAGACTCCCCCCACCCCTAAACTTCAGATGCCAGTTGCAAGCCCAGGTTGTGGTCTGCTTCTGATCAACTGGTTACCAGTTAGAGGTTCCCATGACCCTCTCCTTGAATTTAGGATGCAAGTTACAAGTCTGGGTTGTCACCTTGTTACTTGTACTTCAAACCTACTGACTCTAAATCACAGGTTCCCATGATCCCCTCTTTGGGTTTGATTAATTTGCTAGAGCAGCTCACAGAACTCAGGAAACCAGTTTACTTACTAGATTTCCGGTTTATTATAAAAGGGTATAACTCAGGAAGAAGTGTGCAGTTTCCATTGTCTTCTCCAGGCACACCACCCTCGCAGCACATCCCTGTGTTCACGAACCCACAAACTCTCTGAGCCCCATTCTTTTGAGGTTTTATGACAGCTTCATTATATTTACAGGATTGATTAAATCATCAGCAATTGATCTAACCTCTAACCCTTCTCCCCTCCAGAGGTCAGGTAGGTGGGACACATGGTTAGCATGGCAACCTCTGGCAAGCATTCCCCAGTCTTAGGTGATCTCCAAAAGTCACCTCATTAACATAACAAAAGGATTTTTTAATAACTCTTTACACTTAGGAAATTCCTAAGGGTTTTAGAAGTGCCAGAAACTGGGAGGAAGACCAAATGTTTCTCATATATCACAATATCACAAGTATTCATCATTTAATAATTTCTAAGAGCTATTTTTCTTCTTTTTAAATAAGAAAAATAGTCATCAAAAATACTCAAATACAAAGGATTAGTGTTACTGCTCTCCCAACCCCCAGTTCACTGTTGAAGTCCTAATCCCCATCACCGCAGAGTAGGACCTGAGGTAGGTATCTCGGAATACCTCAGAGTAAACCTTTTTTGGTGATAGGGTATTTACAGGGGGAATCAGGTTAAAGGTAGGTCACTAAGGAGGATGGCACAAATCCACTTATAACTGTTGTCCTTATTATAAAAGGGATATTTGGACGCAGACATGCATATAGAGGAAGACAGTTTGAAGAGACCTAGGAAGATGATCCACAAGCCAAGGAGAGGCCTGAAACAGATCATTTACTACTCTCCTTACTGTCTCCCTGTCTTTAATGAGGGTAATACTGTTGTAAAACCTTCAGGTGCCTCCCCTGCATGTGTTTCACTAATTTCTAAAGCAATGTAAGTCTTTTTAAGAAAATCTGGAACTAAAAAACAAGCAACAAAAATAAACAATGTGGCATTATATTCATTGTTTGCTTTCTAAAAAAAACTTAACTTTGAAACTGTAGGTTTCTTCAGGGTAATACATACAGCTGTTTTCCAAAAAGATTGACCTTTTTGGTTTGTTTTCAGACTTTGTACCAAAATATTTCACAAACTTATTTACTTAAAATTTATTCTCAGATTGATTTTTTTTTTTCTATTCTAATAATGTATTTCAATGTAACTTTCTGTTGCTTCAGAGTGGTGTTTCATGAAAAAAAATTGCCACCACTTGGTGGCACTACTTGGCTTAAAAATGAATCAGATGGTCTGCTTCTGCTATTAACTGCTGTTCTGCATAAATCATTAAATTCAGAGGGGAGCAGCTTGATATTAAGCAACTTAATGTTATAAATATTTGATTCTTATTTTGTAAACAAAATAATAATAGGTGTTGTAAAATTGAATTGTATTAAAATGTCATATGGAATATAAAAATATAAACCAAGGCTTAGTTTGGTAGAGAGGGAAGCCTACGAATTTTTGATAGGATTGTCTTTTAGTTCAGGCATCATCTTTATTTTTTGCCTTAATCATCTTTGTGTCTAAATGTCTGAAAAATATTTTTAATATTAGAAACAAACATCTTCAACTTTTCTTTAATGTTAGCATTTTCTAAGATGTGTATTTTATTTTGTCTTATATAAAGCTATGAAATTGGATTTTTTTCAGGTGATCAAGGTAAATTAAATGTATAGGAAAACAGAAAATATAAAGGTGTTTCATTATGTCTTTCTGCAGCCAATATGCAGAGGATCTAGAAATGTAAGATGTGGAAAGTTATTACACCCCAGACATGACTTTTCTCCTAAGCAGTTGATACCTAATATCATAGTAGCTAAAATATTTGTGTAATTATTGTGTTCTAAGTTGCATATACAGCATATAAAAGATGGTGATCCACGTCTTTAAAATTCAAATATGATACATCAAGAAAGTGCAAAAGTGTAAGTATACAGCTCAGTGAATCACCACAAAGTAAACACCCCACAGCCACCAGAGATCAAGAAATAGAATACTGCCAGCAACCCAGCAGCCCCTGTGTTTCCTTTCCCGATCACTCTTACTTGGAGTAACCACTGGCTTGACTTCAAAGAATATGTCTGTGTTTTTGTTTTTTTAACCCCGCCTTTGTGCTTTTATATAAATAGAATTATATAATAGTATTATTTTGTTTTTGCTTATTTTGTTTAACATTACATTTGGGAGGTTCATGGATTTTTTTATTTTCAGATGTAGTTATAGCTCACTTGTATTTCATCAGTATCTTTTTTACTTTTGGACATTTGGATTGAATAATACTGTCATAACATTCTTGTATGTGTTTCTTGGGGCACATGTACATTTATGTTGAGTACATACCAGGAGTAGATTAGCTGGGTGGTTGGTGTATATGTGTTTAAATTTAGAGGATAACATGAGAACTGTTTTCAACATAGTTGTACCTGTCCTGTTAGTAGGATATGAGTGTTCATGTTGCTCTGAATTTTCACCAGCATCTGGTATCAATAGCTTCTTTAATTTTAGCCCTTCTGGTGGGTGTATTTCCCTGATTTCAAATACGATTGAGTACTTTTTCACAAATTTTTTGGCTGTTCGTATATCCTTTGCTGTGAGGCTTCTTCTTTCCCCCACCTTTTTATTATAATTATTATTATTATATTCCTAATATATTCCTAATTTATACGAGTTCCATAGTTTATGGGTATGAGCCCTTTTTTTTTTCCTTTTGGAGTTTCTGTCCTTTTTAAGAGTTTTTTTTTAATTTAAAAATTTTGTTAATGTTTATTTTTGAGAGAGAGAGAGAGAGAGCAAGCACAAGTGGAGGAGGGACAGAGAGAGAGGGAGACACAGAATTTGAAGCAGGCTCTAGGCTCTGAGCTGTCAGCACAGAGCGTGATGTGGGGCCTGAACTCACGAACTGTGAGATCATGACCTGAGCCAAAGTCAGACACATAACCAACTGAGCCACCTAGGCACACCCCTGTTTTCATATGTGGTAGATATAAGACCTTCATTTAGTTAGGTTTGTTAGAAAAATATATACCCACTTTGGCTTGGTCTTTACCCTATTGTTAATATCTTTTGATGAAAGGAAGGTCTAAATTTTAATGTAGTTCAGTTTATCATTGTTTTCCTTTATAGTCAATGTTTCTTGCGTTCTGTTTAAGAAATCTTTCCCTGCTGCAAGGAGGTGAAGACATCTCTTATGTTACCTTCTAGAACAGTGGTTCTTAACTAAGGCAATTCTCCCTTCCCTCACCCCACACCTTCCCTACCTGTGCAGGAAATTTGGTAACGTTCACATTTTTAGTTTTCACAGCTAGGTGACTGGGGTATTCCTGGTGTCTAGTGGGTTGGCTAGGGTTGCTTGCTAAACATCTCACAGTGCACAGAATGCTAAACGTCCAGCAATGTACAAAACAGTTACCTAGCCCAGAGTGTCACTAGTGCTGAGGTTGTTAAGACACTGTCCTAGAGACTTTATTACCTAAAACTGATTCTATATACACTTGACCCTTGAACAACATGGGAGTTTGGGGTGCTGACCCCTGCATTGTCGAAAATTGCTATATAACTTTTGACTCCCAAAAAACTTAGCTACTAATAGCCTACTGTTGATTGGAAGCCTTAATAAAATAAGATAGTCAATTAACACACATTTTATATATGTATTATATACTGCATTCTTATATTAAAAGTTAGCTAGAGAAAAGAAAATGTTAATAAGAAAATCATAAGAAAAATACATTCATAGTACTGTAGTATATTTACTGAAAAAAATCCATGTAATGAGTGGACCTCTTTGCCATTCAAACCCATGTTGTTCAGGGGCCAACTAAATGTAAAGTATAGAGGTCACCTTTTTTTTTCCTTAGGGGTACGCATTTTATGAGGCACCATTTATTGAAAAGATTGTCTCACCTCTGCTCTACAGGATCACCTTTGTCATAAATCAGGTGACCATATATACATGGGTCTGCTTTGGGGCTCTGTTTTATTTTGTTGGTTTACTGTATCTACCCTTACACCAAAATCATGCTGCTTTAATTTATGTGGCATTATAGCAAGTCTTTGTATTTAGTAAGACAGATCTTTCCACCTTGTTCTTCTTGACTCTTTGAGCTTCCATATAAATTTTTGTAGTCACGTGGTCAGTTTTACAAAAATTGAATTTATTCATTAATTTGAGATAGAGTTGACATCTTTATGGTAATGTCTTCCAGTCCATGAATGTCATATTATCCTTTCATTTATTTAGGTCAGGAGTCTCAAATTCTGCATTCTCAAGACCCATTTAAACTCTTAAAAAGAACTTTATTTGGTTATATCAGTGTATCTCAGCCTTAGCACAGTTGACACTTTGGGTCAGATAATTTATTGTTTGGAGGAAGAGTTTCCCATTAAATGTCATTATAAATAACATAATTTTGTGAAGAGCATACTTTCCAAAACAAAACTTAGTGGGGAGAGTAGCATTGTTTTTACATTTTTGCACATTTCTTTAATATCTCACTTAATAGAAAACAGCTGGATTCTTACACGTGCTTCTGCTTTAATCTGTTGGAATAGCACGAGTCCTGTAGACTCTGGACAACTCCATTTTACAATTTTGAGAGAATGGGAGTGAAAAAGGCAGATAAGGTCTTCATGTTATTATGAAAATAATTGTGATTTTAAAGATCCCCTAATAAGGTCCCAGGGATCCCTAGAGGCCTATAGATTGCACTTTTGGGAACAGCTGCCCTAGAGTTTGCAACATGCACTGTTGACCTGTAAGTCTAATTAAGTTATTTTATATTTTTTAGACAATACAAGGAAACTAAAACACTAAAGATTCCATTAACTTCCTCCCCTTCTTAGTTTATTTCCTAGAATACGTATTTTTGACTGCATATTTGTTTTAAGCCCCATAAAAAATCATCGTTTTATGTCATTATTTTAGATTTACCCACATAGTAACCATTTTTGTTGCTTTTTATTCTTTCCTGCATCTTCAGTTCTCCCATCTATAATCACTTCCTTTTTTTGAAGAACACTTGTACTGAGAAATTGTCAGTTTTTGTTGTCTTGTCATGTTCTGTATTTCACCTTCACTTTTGAATGATAGTTTTTTTACTAGTTAGAATTCAGGGTAGGCAGTTATTTTCTTCTAACTACAATGTTATCCCTTTGTGTTTGGGCTTCTTTTATTTCTGTTGAGAAATTGGTTGTTACTCCTGTCAATGCCTTCCAGCCAAAAAGACCAGTAAGAACACAGTTTTTTATACTTGTTGCAGTGAAGGATTCTACATGTATTTATAGGAAACCTTTGGGTGTTTTTTTAAGAGGGTATTAGAAAGAACCTATTACAGGATTTGGACTTTGGTTGGGTAATTTTAGAGAGAGTCTAAGGAAGTAGAAGTTTGCTGTGAATTTATTGTTGTCAGAACATGGAAACATTTTAATATTGCTATCTTTTTTTAAATTCAGGTGAAATTTATGTAGCACACAATCATTTTAAATGCACAGTTCAGTGGTAGTTAGTATATTCATAATATTACACAGCTCTCTTGTTTCAGAACTGTTTCAGTATCCTGTAGCTATTATGTAATATTTCCTATTTTCTCCTTCCACTATCACCTGATACTCTTTACTTACTATCTGCATCAGTTTGTCTATTCTGGATATTTCATATGAAAGGAATCCTGCAATACATGACCTTCATGTCTGACTTCTTTTACTGAGCATAATGTTTTCAAGGTTCATCCAAGTTGTAGCATGTACTTTGTTTCTTTTTTGCTATTATGAATAATGATGCTGTAAACACTCATGTACCAGTTTCTGTGTATACATAAGTTTTCATTTTTCCTGTGTATATATCTAGGAGTTGAGTAGCTGGGTCGATTGGTAATTCTCTGTTACCTATTTTTAGGAAACACCAAACTGGTTTTCCATAGTGGATGCACCATTTTACAGTCTTACCACAATTGATGAGGGTCCCTATTTTTCCATATTCTCATCAACACTTGTTATTTTTCATGTTTTTCTTTTTTTAATTAAAAATATCTTAATGGGGGTGCCTGGTGACTCAGTTAATCATCCGACTCTTAATCTCATCTCAGTTCTTAATCTCAGGGTCATGAGTTCAAGCCATGTTGGGCTCCATACTGGGTATGAAGCCTACTTTAAAAAAAAAAAAAAAATCCTAATGGGTGTGAAGTGGTATCTATTCGTGGTTTGCATTTGTATTTTCTTAATGACCAAGATGTTGAACATCTTCTCACAGATTTGTTGGCCATTTGTATATCTTTTGACAACTGTCTGTTCACATCGTTTGTCCAGTTTCTTATGCTTCTTACTTTTCTTACTCTTGCTTATATTCTTTCCTTTCCACTCAAAGAGTCCCCTTTAACATTTTTTGTAAGGCTGGTGTAGTGGTGATAAATTGCTTTAACTTTTGCATGTCAGGGAACTTTTGCATAACTCTCCTGTTGTGAATGATGGATTGCTGGATAGAGTATTCTTGGTTGCAGAGTTTTTTTCTTTCAGCATTTTGAATAGATCCTGCCTCTCCCTTCTGGTCTACAAAATATGTGCTGAAAAATCCGCTGATAGCTTTTTGGGGTTTCCCTTGTATGTAACTGTTTTCTTTTCTCTTGCTTCTTTTAAAATTCTCTCTTTATCACTCTTTGCCATTTTAATTACTATGCTTTTTCTTGGTACGGACCTCCTTGGGTTGATTTTGTTGGGGACTCTCTGTGCTTCCTGGATCTGTATTTCTGTATCCTTCCCTAGATTCATGAAGCTTTATTATTTCTTCATATAAATTTTCTGCCTCCTTTTCTCTCTGTCCTTCTGGGATCCCTATAATATGAATGTTATTACACTGGGTGTTGTGGAGTTCCCTTAATTTCGTCACATTTTTCCACTTGATTGCTTTCCCTTACTCTCTTCTCCAGATTGCTGATCTATTCTTCTGCTTTTTTTAGTCTATTTATTCCCTCTAGGGTGTTTTGAATTTCAGCTAATAGAGTTAGTCATCTCTGATTGTTCTTTATGTTTTCTGTTTGTTGAGGCTTTCACTGAGGCCTTCCACTCTTTTCTCAAGTCCAATGACTGTCTTTATGACCATTACTTTAAATTCTCTATCAAGCATATTATCTCTCTTCTGTTTATCTCTCTTGCTGGGATTTTGTCCTGTTTTTTCATATGGGTCATAGTCCTCTGTCTCCTCATTTTGACTAACTTCTGTATCTGTTTCTGTGTGTTAGGAAAGTGATCTATATCTTCTGCTCCTAAAAGTAGTGGCATTATGAAGAAGAGGTCTTGTGTCCTGCAGTGCAGTGTCCCCAGTTCACCAGAAGCTGACACTTCAGGAATGTCTCCTGTGTGTGTTGCTTGCATCCTACTGTGGCTGAGCCACGTTTGCCTTCAGTCCAGTCATCTGCAATATTGCTCTTTGCCTGTTTTGGTCAGGGTTTGGTCCCTGTGGTGTTAGTGGGCCAGTCTCAGCCACCTTGCACTTGAGTTGAGTCTGACCAGGTGTTTGCCAGAGCTGTGGTAGCACCAGTCTGCAGGGTTTCCCTGTGTTGCCCCTGAGGAGCTTTCATTGGTGGGAGGAGCCTACAGTCAGACCAGATGTCTGCTGGCAGCCCATGCTGGGGCCACAGACAGACTGGTGTGTGTGGTTTATCTTCCCCTCTCCCTGAGGCATGAGTCATTTTAGAGTGGTGCTTGTCCCTGGCAAGGCTGCTTGCACACTGCCACCCTTGTGGTATTGCTTTGGATGGACTCCTTCAGGTCTGCAGGAGAGCGTGGGGACAGGGGTGCCAGCCAGGTCCATGCCAGTCTACTGCAGGAGAGAACTTACAGCTGCCAAGGAAAACTCTTGTCCAGGCTGGGATGGAGGGGCCGAGTCTAGAGAAGAATGCAGGGGTGGGGCACCCTGTTATGTTAGCAAGCTTAGGTAGAGAGTATTTGTGCTACACTGGTTCCCACAGGTTTACTTTCCAGGCTGGGAGTCGGGGGAGGGAAGAGGGAAATGGTGCCTGCCAGCTCTTTTGTTGCTGGAGAAGCCTCCCAAAGATCCCTGCTCCTCCAACACATTCTTTGAGATTAGTAAACAAATCTCTTTCCTGTATGCCCTAGGCATTTTTCAAACTGCTGGTTCTATGTTGTATCTCATCAGGACTGTTTGTTGTGCTGTCTCTTTTAGGGAAGGGACTCAGTTTCCTTTTGTCCTCCAGCTCTCTCAGCACCAAGCCTGCTGAGTTTTAAAGTTCCAGTCCTTTTGGTTTTCAAAGCCAAATGTTACAGGGATTCATCTTTCCAGTACAAGTCCCCCAATGTCTGGAGTGCTTGGCATAGGGTCTCTTCCTCATGCCTGCAGCATCCCTCCCATGGATCCCTCAGATTGGTCAATTTGGCTCCCAATTGTGTCTCCACGCTACCTACCCTCTTCTCTACATTTAGCTGTGGAGAGTCTGTTCTGCTAGTCTTCAGATAAGTTTTTTGGGTTATCTACGTTGATGTGGGTATTATCTAGTTGTATGCATTGGACACAGTGACCCTAGGATCCTCCTCCTTTGCCATCTTAACACATTAGTTCTTGGCTGAGCCTTTGTCCATTTTTAAAACTGGGTTGTCTTTTTGTTGTCCAGTTGTTTATATATTCTGGATTCTAAACCCTTACTAAATATATCTCAATAATGTCCTTTGATGGACAAAACTTTTTTATTTTAATGAGTCCAGATTATCTATTTTTTCTTTTGTTCATCATGCTTTTGGTGTGAAATCTAAGAATTTATTGCCAAATCCAACATCATGAAGATCCATCCCTAGGCCTTCTTCAAAGAGCTTTATTGTTTTCAGCTGTTATATATATAGTGTTGATCCATTTTGATTTAGTTTTTGTATGTGATATGAGGCAGGGATCCAACTTCATTATTTTGCATGTGATTGTCCATTTGTCCCAGCACCATTTGTTGAAAAGACTGTTCTTTCGCCATTGAATGGTGTTGGCACCTTTGTTGAAAATCGGTTGGCCACAGCTCTTTGGGTTTATTTCTGGATTCTCAAATCTATTCCATTGGTCTCTGTGTCTACCCTAATGCCAGTACCACACTGGTTACTATAGCTTTGTAATAAGTTTTTAAATCAGAGGGAGTACCCTACTTTATTTCTTTTCAATATTGCCTTTGCTTTTCAGAAACCTTTCCAGTTCCGTATGAATTTGAGTATCAGCTTATCCATTTCTGAAAGAAAAAAAAAGGCCATTAGAATTTTCATAGTGATTGTACTGAATCTGTAGATCACTTTGGGAAGTTTTGTCATTTTAACAATATTTCATCTTCAAATCCATGAACATGGGATGTCTTTTCATTTATTTATATCTCCTTTAATTTCTTTCACCATTGTTTTGTCGTTTTAAGTATGTAAGCCTTTTACCTCCATAGTTACATTTATTCTTAGGTATTTTATCTTGGATGCTTTTGTAGATGGGATTTTAGTTTCTTTTGAGATCATTCATCAGATCATTCATTGATGGCTTAGAGAAACACAACGGATTTTTGTGTGTTGATCTTACAACTGCAAATTTGCTTGATTTTGTTATATTATCTCTGGTAGGGTTTTTTTTTGTGTGTATATGTGGAGTCTCTGGTATTTTCCAAATATATAAAATCATGTCATCTGCAAATAGAGATAGTTTTATTTCTCCCTTTCCAATTTGGATGCTTTTTATTTATTTTTCGTGTATAATTGTTGTGGCTGGGACTTCCAGTACAGTGTTAAATAGCAGTGGTAAAAACAGGCAGTCTTTTACTTGGAGTGAAAGCTTGGTTTTCACCTTTGATGACTATGATGTTAACTCTGGGTTTTTCATGGATGCCTTTTATTATTTAGGGAAACTCCTTTCTTTTCCTAGTTTGCTGAGTGATTTTGTCATGAAACAGTGTTGGATTTTAGTAAGTGGTCTGTGTCTGTTGAAATATTCATGTATTTTTTTTTCCTTTGGTCTGTTAATATGATGTATTACATTGGTTGCTTTTCTTATATTGAACTGTCTTTGCATTCCTGGGATAAATCCCACTTGGTTATAATATATAATCCCTTTAATGTGCCATTGGATTCAGTTTGGTAGCATTTTGTTGAAATTTTTACATCTGTATTCATAAGGGGGTGTAATTTTTTTTTCAGTATCTTTGTCTGGTTTTGATTTTAGGGTAATGCTGACTTATAAAATGTGTTAAAAAGTGTTTCCTTGGGGCACCTGGGTGGCTCAGTCGGTTGAGCGGCTGACTTCTGCTCAGGTCATGATCTCGCGGTCTGTGAGTTCAAGCCCCACGTCGGGCTCTGTGCTGACAGCTTGGAGCCTGGAGCCTGCTTTGGATTCTGTGTCTCCCTCTCTCTCTCTCTGCCCCTCTCCCATTCATGCTCTGTCTCTCTGTCAAAAATAAAAAATAAACATTTAAAAAAAAAAAAAAAGTGTTTCCTCTTCCACGGGGCACCTAGGTGGCTCAGTCAGTTGAGTGACTTTAGCTCAGGTCACGATCTCATGGTTCCATGAGTTCGAGCCCCACACTGAACTGTCTGCTGTCAATGCAGAGCCCACTTCAGATTCTTTGTCTCCCACTAGGCCCCTCCCAGCTCACATTCTGTCTGTCTCAAAAAATAAATAAACATTAAAGAAAAAAAAAAGAAGTGTCTCCTCTTCCACATTTGGAAGTTTGTGAAGGATTTGTGTTAATTCTCCACATGGTAGAATTTATTAGTGAAACCATCTGATCCTGGACTTTTCCTTTTTGAGAGGGTTTTGATTACCGATTCAGTTTCTTTACCTGTTACAGATATGTTCAGATTTTCTATTTATTTTTGAGTCAGGTTTGTGTTTCTAGGAATTTGTCCATTTCATCTAGATTATCTGATTTGTTGATATCTAGTTGTTCATGGTATTCTCTTAAAATCCTTTTAATTTCTCTAACGTCTGTATTAATGTCCTTACCTTTGTTTCTGATTTTAATTATTTGCATCGTCTCTTTTTCTCTTCTTAGTCAACTTGTTAATTTTGTTGATCTTTTAAAAGAATCAACTTTTTATTTGTTTTATTCTATTTTTATATTTGCTTATCTGTGCTCTAATACTTATTCCTTCTTTCTGCTGGCTTTGGGTTTAGTTTGCTCTTCATTTTTCTAGTTCCTTAAGGTGTAAAATTAGGTTATTGATTTGCTGTCCTTTTTAATGTAAGCATTTATAGCTATAAATTTCCTTCTCAGTATGCTTTTGCTGCATTCCATGTTTTTTTATGTTGTGTTTTGTTTTCATTCATCTCAGGATTGCCATCTTAATAAATTAATTATTAACTAATAGGGAAGGCACATTGAAGCTGGGATAAAGTTACAATTGGTAAAGAATTGATAATAGCAGTCAATTCATTTAGTGGCAGAAGGTCATATTTGATTACTTTGTGTTACACAGTAACCTTGTCTGAAGTGATTATTCTGTGAGATATTTTTATGTTCAACAAGAGAACAGTATGATTTAGCTGAAAGCATCAGAGTAGTTCTTGGACTTCAGGAGCTAGCTGCTTTCCCCCTCCCCCCCCCCCCCCCCAGTCTAATTATTGTCTTTTTGTATCCTTTTTGCTGCTGCAACTTTTAAGATTTTCTCATTGTTTTGCATTGTCATCACTTTTACTGTGATGTATCTAAGTGTATTTTTCTTTTTATTATATCCATCTTAAGAGTTCCTGGTGCTTCCAGAAACTGTGGTTCGATGTTTTTTTGTCAGTTTTAGAAATTTCTCAGCCATTGTCTCTTCTAGTATTGCTTCTGTCCTGTTTTCTCTCTCCTTTACTTCTGGGATTCCCATTAAATATATGCTAGATCTTTTTCCTGGGTCCTCTTTTGGCTCTGTTCTTTCCTCCATTTTCTATCCTTTTGTATCTCCTTTCTTCATTCTTACTTTGTTCTGACCCTTTTCTAGTTCACTCTTCGTTTTGTTTTTGTAGATACTCTTTTTCTCCCAGTTTTACTGAGATATAATTGACATTTTAACTCTTTAATTGTATCTAATTTTTAGTTTTATTGCATGGTGACCAGAGAATATGGTCTACATGATTTCTGTCTCTGTTGGAAATTTCTCCATGGTCATTATAATATATAGTCAGACTTTATATAATGTTCCACTTACGTTATAAAATAAGAATGTCTATTTCTTGTTGTATAGGGCTATTTGATCATTGTCTTTATAGACATTTATCTTTTGTATCTCCTAAGAGAATTTTGGAAAACTGGCATTTTTAAGTTGGCATTTGGATTTTTTGTCATGAGTGAAAATAATTATCAGCATTTATATGTGTGTACATGCTGTAAATCTAATTTCTTCAAAATCTTTGTACTGTTGATTTAATTCATTAGCTTACAGAAAATGTTGGCCATATAACAATTTAACAAAGCCAAGTCTTCATAGCTAAATCAAAGTGTCAGTAACAAGGCGGCTTTACTTTTTTAGATTTAACTATCAGACCTGCCACTGTTGACAACCTTTTCATTTCTGAATTTTAATTCTAAAACTGAGAAATGGAATGAGAGGGGTATGAGAGAAAGGAAAGTAGGTATAGAGAGGTTGAAGGCATAGTGAGAGAGATAAGACACTGGGATCTTTCCTTGAGTTGTTTTCAATGAAATAATACTATGTAGCCTTTCTGTATTGTTTGCTTTGCTGCCATATTAAGAAAATTTGTATTTCCCAAACTTCCTTCTATTTGGTTCCCAGAGGCTTTTACACAGAGCATTACCAGAGCAGTGTACAATACCAAGGTTCTGGATGATGGCATTCTTCTAGACCTTTGAGAGATTCAGTTAATAAATACAATGATCTATGCCCTTGTGACTTAGTTGTACAGGAGGGATACACAAACGATAACCATAATAAATAAATATATTATACAGTATGTTAGAAGGTGATAAGTGTTTTGGAGTAAAAAGGGGTGAACCAGTGTAAGTTTGCTTGAGAGTGCCAGCAGAATAGAGAAAGTGAGGGAGTTTGGGATGTAATCTTAATCAAAGTGGTCCAGGTAGGCATTATTCAAAAGAAAATGGTTGATCAAAGGCTTGAATTAGGGAATTTGTCATGAGTATCTGGGAGACAGAGTATTCTAGCTGGGGAATGGTTAATAATACTAAGACCTTAGCATGGGAGAGAATGTGTTCAGGAAATAGTAAGGAAGCCAACGTGACTAGAACTGAGTGAATTGGGGAGGGGAGTAAGAAATGAGGTCAAAATGTTGCTGAAAAGGATCTTTGTAGGGCATTACAGGCTATTATAATGACACTGGTTTTTTCTCTAAGAGGGAAAGACAGGGAGCCATTGAAGGATTTTGAGGAGCATTATCTGTCTTAAGTTTTAAAACGATCCCTCTGGTTGTGGTGTTGAGAATAGACAGTAGTTGGGCAAGGGTAGATGCCCTAAGGCCAGATTAGGAGGCTGTTGAATGAGTATAGGGGAGAGATAATAGTGGACCTGGATGTAGCAGTAGTGAGAAGTGATTGGATTCTGGATGTAATTTAAAGATGGTGGCAATAGGATTTCTTGATGGTTTTGAAATGAAGTATGAATAAATGAATAAGGAAGATTGACCCAAGGTTATTGAGCTGAACAAGTGATGGAGGTGGGGAAGGTTGCAGATTTGTATTTGGTAACCTTTCTTTTGTAAAGCAAGAGAAGGGTGATCTTGAAAGAGGAGATGGGCAAAGAAAACTGGAATATTCTCGGTGTGTTGACTTTTGGGGAGAAGTGTTTCAAGCCTCCCTCTGTGACGGTCAGTTTCTCTTAATACTTGTAGATGTTCACAATTTATGTATTTTGTAGCCATTTTGTTGTGTGCAAAGGGGTTTGTGAATATTATATCTTCTTGGTGACTTGTATACTTTATTATATACAATATTCATATTTAGCAGGTGTAGTGCTTTTTTGCCTTAAATTCCATTTGATTTTTCTGATAGTGAAGACATCTATTTTCTTATTATTAACATTTGCTTAGTTTATCTTTTCATCATCTTATTTTTAACCTTAACATTTCCTTTATGAACAACATATAGCATACTTTAAAACAAAACAAATACAAATACCTTTTTATTAACTTACAAACTTTATTTTTAAACAAAGTATTTAAGAATTTTTTTTAATGTTTATTTTTGAGAGAGAGACAGAGTGCAAGCGAGGGAGGAGCAGAAAGAGAGGGACGGGCTCTGAAGCAGGTTCCAGGCTCCCAAGCTGTCAGCACAGAGCCCAGCGCGGGTCTCGAACTCATGGACTGCAAGATCATGACCTGAGCCAAAGTCGGACACTTAACTGACTGAGCCACCCAGGTGCTCCATAAACTTTTTATATTTATTAAGAGGACTGATGTGTTTGGACTTCATTCTGCTTTCTTGTTACTTTCTCTTTGCTATGTTTTATTGTTACTTTTTAATTTAATCAGTCAAATTTTCTTTACAATTCCAGATTTGAAATTATATATCTTATTTCACCATTTTACTTGGTTACCCTTAACATTTTAATACATTTAAAAATTTTTTTTCTTTGAGGGGCACCTGGGTAGCTCAGTCAATTAAGCATCTGACTTCAGCTTAGGTCATGATCTCATGGTTTGTGAGTTCGAGCCCCACATTGGGCTCTCTGCTGTCAGCACAGAGCCCACTTCGGATCCTCTGTTCCCCTCTCTCTCTCTGCCCCTCCCCTGCTTGCACTCTCTCTCTCTCTCTCAAAAGTAAATAAACATTAAAAAAAAAAAAAAGGTTTTCTTTGAATCAGTATCTACCAGTTTGAACTCTTTTAGGCCTCTTTGTTCCCATATTATTAAATACCATATAACCCTCTTTTCTTAGGAATCCTTTTTGAACAATTATCAACAGTTAAGACATTTAGTTGCCATTTTCAGTGGTTTGGTTGCTCATTAATGCTTATTGATTCTCAGCTCTTTCTTTTTATATGTTCTTGTGTCTCTATGCCTGAGAATTACTCTATGAGTAATCTGTGCATGGTAAACTTTTGGAATCCTTGTTTGTCCAAAATGTCTTTTTTGTTGTTGTTATGCTTGAGTGGTAGCTATAGAATTCTGGGTTGAAAAGTATTTTCACATCTTTCACCATGATGCTGGCAAAAATGGTAAGACTGTAAGGAAATAGGCATTCTTACAGACTAGAAGTAGATATGCATGTTGATAGAAATTTGGGGAAATGATCTAGAAATGTGTATTAAGGCCAAATACACATGCAGCTTTGAAAAATCTATACTATTGAGATAAAAACAGTACTATAAGGCTGTCTATACAAGGTTATTTACTGTAACATGTATATTGTATGATCCCATTTCTATAAAGATAATCACAAAACAAATACATATATGTGTATGCTTGTATGAATAAGAAAAAGGAGTGGAAGGATATACCAGACTCTTACATTGGTAACTGAAGTGGGAGAGAGTGGGAAACGTAGAGGAGGCAATATTTTCAAACAGATTTGATTTTAAAATACCATTTTTCCTCAAAAATCTGATGACATTGATGAGGAATTGTGTATTCTTGTTTTTGTAGATAGTCTAGTTTTTGTTTTTGTCTTGTTTTCTGAAAATGAGCAGAGTTCTACCTCTTATTCCTAGAGATCTGAAATTTCCCCAGGACTTGTCAAGAAGCATGTCTTTTTCTTCATCCGCTGAGCACCGATTGAGCCCTGTTAATCTGAAGATTACTGCATTTCTTGAGCTCTGGCATTTTTTTTTCTATTGTGTCCTCTTCTTCATTCCCCTGGGGTGCTTTTCTATAGTTCCTACATGATATAATTTATGGATGTAGATTTCATATTTATTTTCTCTTCTTGCTCTCTTTTTAAGAAGTCTTTGTTCTTTAAGAATACCTCTCATTTCATCAGCCATATTCACTCTGCTCTTCAACTCCTCTATTGAGAGTTGTTTTGTTGTTAATAGTTGTTGTTGCTTAGTATTTTTTTTTTATTTCAGAGTTCTTTGTCACCCTTTCACTTAGAGCATATTATACTTCTATACTTCAGACACAATAGTTTAGGGGCACCTGGCTGGCTCAGTTTGGTGGAGCGCACAACTCTTGATTGTGGGGTTGTGAGTTTGAGCCCCACGTTGGATGTAGAGATTACTTAAAATCATAAAAAGAAGCCGCAATAGTTTATAGAAATTGAAGATATTATGAATATTTACTTATTTTTATTCTAGTGATTAACCTTATAATACAAACATTTAAATTTATATATTTCAATCACTTGTATAAAATAATAAAAAACACACTTACGCCAATTTTAGCCATTTTTAGGATACACCTCCCCTCCACATTCAGCCTTTGGAAGAACTTTTCTGAGTGGTGAGTAAGTGGTAAACTTATGGATTGTATGCCTTTACTCTTGAATACTATGTTATCTGTCTCTGTATAAGATTCTACAGTCAAAATAACCTTAACCCCAAACTTTGAAGTTATATCACCTTTGACTGAACATTTAAGTCTTGACACTAAAAAGTCTGTTGCTTTTCTGATTCATATTTTTTGGCATAAAACCTATTTTTAGTCTTTGGTGTTTTTTTTTTCTTTTTTTTTTTGATGTTGTTGTTTGTTTATTTGGGATTGTCATCTCCATTCTTTCCAGCAGTCCTCACCTATTACCATTCTCATTTATGGTTTTATCCACCTTGGTATGCCTCTCTGTTCTTGTTCATCTCTTTTCATTTCATTGGCATTTTATGAGAGGAAAAATAAATGCATGTCCCTGATAGACCCTAAGGAATCAGAAACTCTTAAATCCTGAGTGGCCACTTCATGTCCTTTTTCCGTGGCACACTGGGTCAAGCACCGTGATTCCCCTCTTTATTGCTCATTTAATACTGTTTTACTGAAACCCTGCTTTATTTATCCCTGCAAGAGTGTTATTCTTAAAGCCCCAGCAACTCTTAAGACATACTGCTTCTTTCTGACTCTTTAGCTTCTGCCTGTTTATCCTGTTTATACCTTAGGAGTGGTAGTAAGGTACCAGGTACCAGAATAAATTTCTGCTTGTAAGGATCTCCTGCTTCATTCAGTAGGAGCAGTATACAAACTCAGCATCATCATTCCATAAATGAAACAAGTTAATGGCAAGCATCATAAAGAATTAACACTTCATGAGTAATTACTAAATGCTAGGCCCTGTGCTATATGTTTTATGTTGTCTTATTTAATCCACACAATCCTCTTAGTAGGTTTCATACATATTTTATTGATGAAGCAACTGAAATTTAAGGAAAGTTGGAATAACTTTGCCCCCAGGTGGAAGGTGTGGAACCATTTTTCAAACCCAGGCATGTGTGCGACCAAAAACTGATTATCTTGGCATAGTGCACTATAAAATTTAGCTAAAACCCTCGCTTTTCTGAGGCTTTTCTTATCCATGGTATTTTACAGGACCTTCTACTTCCTCTGAACTATAGAATGTATAATCCATATTACTCACTTGGGACATAATGTATTGCTTTTTATTGATAGCAGTTTTTTATACATATGTGTCCTGTATTTTAGGTAGAAATACAATTAAAAAAAAAAACCTACTAGCAATACCATTTTATTAATCTTAAGAATAATTAAAATTTTCCCTGAAATGATCTCAGTTTTAAATAGCTTTAGTCTCCTTTTATAAAACAATAGTATACTATTCATAACAATTTGGTTTTACAGATATTGGGTAAATTGTAAAGCATGTGTTTTATAAGTCTCTTATGGTTCAAAAGTGCTACTTTTAAATGACACTTGTTTGAATAGAGCTGTGTACATTTGATTATTAATAAGTATTTGCATTTTCTAAATATTACATAGTGTTTAACATTTTGGTGACATTTTGTAATTATTTAAATTCACAACAGATAAATATCTTTGGTTTTATAAATGAAACTCCAGAATTGAATATTTAATAAGGAAAACTTGTTAAATCAGAAAAAAGTAGTGGCTGGTTTGTGATTTGCCATCACAAAAATATGTTCCTTTTTGTTGTTGTTGTTGTTGTTTTTAAGACATTGGTGCGAGAGAGATGCATATTCCTGTGTAATTTGCTTCAAGGAGAGCAGATTTCTTGTATTTGAATTTTTATCTTCCTGAATGAAGATAATTGTAGAATAGTGATTACTTTGGAATATTTGTCTTAGGAGATAATTGTATTTGGGGGGCTGATTTTAGAGAAAGAAAAAAAGGTAAGTTGAGTAAATGATAGCAGTAAGAGAGTTCACATATAATGAAAATATTTTACAGAAAATATAACTGGTTTTGTTTCAGTTTTCTAGTTCTCAGTGAGTATCAAACTTATCCATCTAAATATATAGAAGTTTAAATTTATATACTAAAGTTTAAATGTACATAATACAGGTAAATGGTTAAGTACTTGTTACAGATTATTGTAGAATTACAGAATTTTTCTTTCTACAATCTGAGCCGCTTTCAATAAAATAATGAAATAATTTTCAGTGAAATAATTTGTTCTCTTGATGTCATAATGTTCAAGTTTATTTCTCATTAGACTATAGACAATTTCGTATTTTCAAAATATGACTAATAATATGACTACCAAATGAATTAATGGAATCTTTATAATAAGAGTTTTACTTTAACTATAAAATCTACCAAAGTTTTTTTTAATGTACATAGTTTTAGGGCGCCTGAGTGGCTTAGTTGGTTAAACGACCGACTTTGGCTCAGGTCATGATCTCACTGTTTGTGAGTTCTAGCCTTACATCGGGCTTTGTGCTGACAGCTCAGAGCCTGGAGCCTGCTTCAGATTCTGTGTCTCCTTCTCTCTCTGCCTCTCCCCTGCTCACATTCTGTCTGTCTGTCTCTCTCTCTCAAAAATAAATAAACATTTTTAAAAATTAAAATAAATATACATACAATTCAGTATGTAAAGTTTTGAATTTGAAAGAGCAAAATTGTGTGAGTATTAGAAGGAAACATTTATTATGTTTCACGCAGTCTTTTAAGGCCAGATTATCTCTTCAACTCTTGTAAGGAATTCCTTCAAAGCCCAGTTGTTTGCATTTGCTGTCCTGTCACTTACTTTGATGTGCGTATTCTACTGGACCTTGGTCCTGTGGAATCGTCATGTGTTTGGGGCAGAAGTTTTATCCACAGCACTTTGAACATTCTTATCTTTTAAGTGCTTGAACAAATTCCTAGCCTTTTCTGAAAACCATTAGGCAAGTGGACATTGATGCTGATTTTGTACTTAAAAACTTCCTTTGTCACATTTCTTTTTATCTCTTGCTGATTATTGTTAAATGTGTAAGCACAGTAATTTCTTAATGGCAAAATTTCTTTGCTCTTCAGAATTATTTCAGCTCTCAAGCAGTTCATTCCATATGCACATATAATATTTATATTACCACTTTAGGTGTTTTATTATCTATCTTCACTTCTAATACAATTGTGTTTTGTCTTCCTAGGACTTTTTTGAACACTTGCACTTCTTTTGCATTTATTGGGCACGATGGGTTAATGTTTATAAAATAACTCAAAACTAAGCACAAAGAGTAAAATTCATCATAGACTGAAGAACACTAGAAAAGCCAAAGTAAAATAACGATTAATGGCAGTTAATTGGTTGAGAGCAGAGTTGACACACTACCTTTGGAGTGTGGAGCTGACACATTTATGTTCATGTTAATTATTCAATTGTGGTAAAAAATTTGGTCTGTTTGAAAAAATATATAAAGAGGTTATCACTCATTTTAATTTTTTTTTAAAAAAAACGTGAATTGTTCTTGTTGGAGCTATGTGCATATGCACATCATATATCCTTTCAAAGCTGTGATGGTCACTCTTACCTTGTTCTCACTATATGAACATGTAAACAATGCAACAAGCAGTCATTCCGTAGCTGAGTAGGATTTAGCATTCTCGTTTGGTTGCAGCTGTAATTTATTGCGTTGCCTCTTCTGTTACAAACTCTTCATTAGGAAATTAGCCTTTGATTAGTGAATATCCATTTGTTTTTCTGCTGTTGGTTTTCATTATTTTATAATTTTGCCATGTTGTTAAAGTTAGGCCTTCCCCACCACCTTTTGTCCTTCTTGTAGTTATCTGCCTCTTGAGGTAGGTTAGATTATGTTTACTATTTAGTATATCCGGCAGTAAGAATCACTTTGTGTTATTAGGTGTTTATGATCTTACTATTTGTAACATCTTCCTGTTAAATAATGAGGATCATATATGGCATCAGGAATAAAACTACTGGACAAGTTCAATATAATTTTATGGTAGGTGGTAAAATCACATATAGATCTTGGTTTGTAATGACAGTAATGACAGGGCCACATGCTGCTGGAAGAAAGCATTATGTGCCGAATGTATTTTATTCTTGTTTTATTTTTCTGCTCATTATTTATGTATTTTCTGTTGGTTTGAACTCATTGAAAATTTTTGAGGGGGATATTACCCATACAAAAAACCTTTGTATGTAGTTTTCATGATGCAGATAGCTCTGTGGCCTGTGTGTTAGTCATTTAGTGCCATATTTTCATTGTTCAGGAATCAGCTTATCAACATATTACAAGTTAACTAAAGGATTATTTCTTTTCTTTTTTAATTTTTTTAAATGTTTGTTTGTGTTTGAGAGGGATCAAGAGTGCACGCAAGGGAAGAGTAGAGAGAGAGGGAGGCAGAATCCAAAATAGGCTCCAGGCTCTGGAGTTGTCAGCACAGAGCCTGACGAGGGGCTCAGACTCAGGAGCTGTGAGAACATGACCTGAGCCAAAGTCAGATGATTAACCAACTGAGCCACCCAGGAGCCCCAACCAAAGGATTATTTGAAGTAATTTTTGATTTAGAGTATCTTTTTTAAATTAAAGTCCCAGTAGTATAATTTTCACTCCCATTTTTAGCTCATTATTTCAAATAACATTAAATGTTAATAATATAATAACCAAGCATTTAACATATAGAGTAGATGTCAGAGAGGATGTTAGAAAACATCTTATCCAATCTCCAGTGCCATAGTTCCTTCTACTGTGTTCTTGACAATAGTCCAACCTGCTGAGCCATTCAGTTCACTGTTGTGTGAGACAACCCTTTGCATTGTTGAGTGGTTCCTGTTTTTAGTTTTTTCTTAATCTTGAGTTGAAATCCATATCTTTATAATTCAAACATACCTTCTTTTATATGGCATACCTTCAAACATTAGAAGACTATTAATTGTATTGACTAATTATTAGACTAAGCATACCAAATTTTCTCTTTATTTCATTACATGGTGTGCTGGATACCCTTATGAATTTCTGTATTTTTTTAGTGTTTCCTCTCAATGACCTCCAGAGTAGGATACTACTGGGGTGGTATGGTTATACAGTATACTCTGTATTCACTTGCATTGTATACTAGGTGAGGCTTGGGTATATATATATATGTTTGAACATTGTGTACGGTATATATAGACTTAACTATCACAGTAATTGTAGATGTAGTATTTCAGTTAATTAAGATTTGTTTTTGCAATTAGAATGACAGTTGTGAATGTTTTTTTCTTCTTGACCCAATCTCCTATATGACTAACTGAAGTTGTCATGTGTTCTCAAGGATAATTTAAATGAACATGGGGTGTGTGAAAATCTGACAGATCTTAACTATAACTCAGCTAGTGGGCAACATTATAATTTATTTATAGCTGTGTAATATAGCTATTAATGAGCTAATGTAGAATGAGGGCAAATTGTATTATATCTTTGTATGAAATTATACTACATGACAAAGGTTGGTATTATGTAATAAGTACCCACAAAGTATTAACCTATTTGCAATAAATACAATTAATAATGTACATAAAAGAATGAAATTAAGCTAATTTTATCAAAAATTATTCATGAACAGAAAGTGGACAGCATAGATTTGATGACAGGAAGGTTGTATCTAATCTGAATTACTGAGTGACCTAGGAAGCTTGCTTAGAGGGATTACAGAATAATTATGTTAATATGCAATTATCACCTCATTTCTTCTGTAGTAACCTCAAGATGTAGTGTAGTGAGGGTGTTATAGCAAGTGCTGATAGTTTGCAAAAATACTGATGTTTGAAATTTCTAAGACAATAAGTCTAGCTTGAGGCATAAAAGTGATGATCTGTCATCTTGAAGACAGATCTGACCTTTGTACTGTTTTTTTTTTTAATGCTCACAGTGTATAACTACAGGCAGTTATAGCTGTAGAACTCATTATGATTTTCTAGAAACCGAAATATGTTTTATGTAGATTTAAAGTTCCATTTGCAGCTTTTTATAAGTGTGTGAATTTTTTTCAAGAATATTTTAAAAGTCATTTAAAAGAAAAATTCTGTGGTTATATGATGACATGGAGGAGGACATACTAATAGAGTCTAAGCATTTTATTAAAATATCCTATTTGATAATAGCAAATTCACTGAAATTTGAGGAGTCCAAACAATATAACATTAGTTTGATTTTTTTAATTTATTAGCTCCCCTTTTTTGAACTTTATGAATGATGTCTACCTTCAAATGTGTCCCCTACTTAGTTACATTAACATAAACTGGTGTTGATGGCTCTGTTACATATATTTGACTATATAAAGATAGTTGGAAGAACTTTGAAACAGTGTGAAATTAGGTTATTGGTCAAATGCTTTCTTGCCTAGATGCCACATAACCATCCGTGAATGTAGGGAAATAAATTTTGGTGTCAAAATTCTAGATCCATTATTCACCTTAACAGATTTTGATGATTCAGTGTTCTGCATTATATCTCAATGCAACAGCTATGATTTTAGAATACTGTTAAGAAAAAATGTACTTGGAACATGTTTTGGTTAAGATATATTCTAAAATTAAACCAGGAAAATTTTTTTATTATTGCTAAAATACTAGCTTACTGAAACAGTTTCTTATAGCGTATTTTTAAACTGATGGAGTAGATTTTTTAATATCAATGTGCTAAAAAGAAATTTTCTGAAAAATGAACAACCTCTGTTTTTGAGTAGAGAGATCATTAATTTGGGGACAAGTTAGGCATATTTCTTTAGGTGTGAAGGAAAACTTTGTTAAAGACTTCATTTTATATTTTAACAATATCTAATCTGATCTTTTGTTTTTTTCCTTCTGCTAGATGTGTTTAGAGATAGAGGATATATCACATACATATATTCTTCCTGTGTTTTTGTGGCAAAACAGTTTGGTATCTTTAGAATGTGAACTTATGGAAGGCTCATATTAAGGCCATTCTGGTAATGAGAATGCAGTCTCCAAGCAGACATGATATTCTCATAGTTTGTCACCCTGCTGTTCAGGGGGTACCAATGAAGTTGCTTTAAATGGGAAGCGTCTGTTCCATCTCTGAACCTCTAACACCAGAACAGATGGGTGGAACATGGAACATAGAAGGTTGTACCTCTGAGGTGGTAACAGTGAAGCCACTCATTAACACTGAATTTACCACTTCGTTAGCAACATTGCTTCCTGTTGAGAAAAGCTAATACAGGCTTTCAGATTGACTGAGCATATATTTGTGTACCCCTGTGATTATAATAAGTAGGAACACTAAGTGTCTTTCAGGCTAGTTTTTTTAAAATTCTGTTGTCCATTTCAGATTTATGAGACCGTTCCTATTTGGACATTTTACCTTTTTATGTAGTTTAATGAGAAATGTCAGGAATGGGTAATAGTATAGCATCAAGATTTGCTTTTCTTTTCATTGACATTTACACACTCTTCCCTAACACATGTTTATGTGCTGCCCATTTTTAACTTCTGTGTATGTGATGTAGAGACTCCTGCTGGGTGCTGCATTAGCACCATTTTGGGGTGATAGCATTGAATATGATCTTATTGGAAGTCTATTTTTATTGCTGTGGATGTCTGCCAATCTCAGAACAGAATTCTGAGACCTATGAGGGGCAGAAAAATTGTTGGTATACATAATAATGCCAAAGAAAAGATATTTGCAGTATTATTTATAATATTTGTTGTATTAAAGAACACATCTTGTGGAAAGAATAAGCTCGTTATAAGCGCTTGTTCTCAGTTGTGAAATACGAAAGTAATTAGAAATAATTCTTTTATTCTTTAACTAGACTTAATGTTTTACAGCACATGTAGTTGGTACCATAAGAGATTAGAAATAATGAACTGTATTGAAAATGTTTTAATTTCTAAATATCAGATTTAATTCATGCTGTCTTAAAATAGTATTATTACTTGTTATTCAAGTAATATACAAGTACAAATTTAAGTACTATGAAGGAGAAGAAGAGAGCAGAAACCTAGCATGTCTTGTTTGCGGTTTTCTGAATAATAGAGCAGTTCCTGGCACATGGTAAGGGCTCAATAAATATTTGGAGAATGAATAAACTGTACTTACTACCATGTGCAAAAGGAAAAGAAATAATGGAATTTTATGCCAGTACTTCAGATAGTTCATACCTAGGGTTGCCAAATTTCAGATTCTTTAAATTGTACTTGAGGATTATTGGATATTTTGAAGTCCTTGCTATAATTGCTGAGTCAAGAAGTCATAACCATGATGGAATTTGCATTAGTTGAATGGGGTATCTAAGTTTCATGGGAAGAAAATTGTCTCCTCTTACACACTTTTGCTTTGATTTTACAGCTATGTTTTTATTCACTCAACATGTTAGTCCTTTATTCACCAAATACTGCCTGAGCACCTTTGCCAAGCACTGTGCTAGGTTCTAAAGATATGAAGGTGACTAGGTATAGTCCCTGCCCTCAAAGAGTTTACATCCTTCCAGGGAGACAGGTAGTTCCAGTATAATGTGCCCATTTCTAATATTGCTGTTCTCTAGATGTTTTGTATATATTCAATATTGGTTGTTGTTGCTTAGCACAAAGAAAAAAAATAACCTAACCTTTTTTAAAGTTTTTCTTCATTCTTGGAAAATTATTAGGACCTCCACATAAAAAGAATGGAATTATGCTAATAAAAATGTGTACTTTGAACTCTCCATACATTCTACTAGAATTTTTTTTCATGCAAATCTAAATTTTTTTTCTTCCATTTTCTAGACTAAATGTGTTAAATGGGCTTGCCAACAATATGGATGATTTGAAGATAAACACCGATATTACTGGTGCTAAAGAAGAACTCCTAGATAACAACAGTTTTATCTCAGACAAAGAGAGTGGAGTTCATAAACCAAAAGATTGTCAGACATCATTTCAGAAAAATAATACACTCACTCTGCCTGAAGAACTGTCAAAGGACAAATCTGAAAAAGCCTTAAGTGGAGGCCAGTCTACTCTATTTATACATGCTGGTGCTCCTACTGTTTCTAGTGAAAACTTTATCTTGCCTAAAGGAGCTGCTGTTAATGGACCAGTTTCACACTCCTCCTTAGCTAAGACTTCCAGTATGAATAAAGGCAGTGTTTCATTAACCACTGGACAACCTGTGGATCAGCCAACAACAGAATCTTGTTCAGCTTTGAAGGTGGCACCTGATCTTCAGCTATCTACACCACAGAAAGCAAATCAACACCAAGTTTTATTTTTGTTATCAGATGTAGCACATGCTAAGAATCCAACCCATTCCATTAAAAAACTACCTACCTCTGCTTCCGTTGGTTGTGACATTCAGAATTCAGTAGGGAGTAGTATAAAGTCAGATAGCACTTTAATAAACCAAGTAGAGGTGGGTGAGGATAGTGATGATTTATTGGTAAAAGATGATTGTGTCGATACATTAACAGGAATCTCCTCAGGTACAGATGAATTTAGGTCAGAAAATGAGACAAACTGGGATCCCCAAAAAGAGTTCATTCAGTTTCTTATGACTAATGAAGACACAGCGGATAAAGCTCCAGTTCACTCCAAAGTAGGTCTAGAAAAAAAGAGAAAGCGGAAAATGGATGTAAGCAAGATAACTCGTTACACTGAAGATTGCTTTAGTGATTCAAATTGTGTACCCAATAAGTCAAAAATGCTAGAAGTAGACTTTCTAGAACAGAATGAAGAACTACAAGCAATAGACTCACAGAAATATGCATTATCAAAAGTGAAGCCTGAATCAACTGATGAAGACTTGGAATCTGTGGATGCTTTTCAGCATCTAATTTATAACCCAGATAAGTGTGGCGAAGACAGTTCACCCGTTCATACTAGCACTTTTCTTTCTAATACCTTAAAAAAGAAATGTGAAGAAAGTGATTCCGAGTCACCTGCTACTTTCAGCACCGAAGAGCCATCATTTTACCCCTGTACAAAGTGCAATGTGAATTTTAGGGAGAAGAAGCACCTCCACAGGCATATGATGTATCATTTAGATGGGAATAGCCACTTTCGTCATCTTAACGTCCCAAGGCCATATGCTTGTAGGGAATGTGGACGGACATTTCGAGATCGTAACTCACTTCTAAAGCATATGATTATTCACCAAGAAAGAAGACAGAAGCTGATGGAGGAAATTCGCGAATTGAAAGAACTTCAGGATGAAGGAAGAAGTGCACGATTACAGTGCCCTCAGTGTGTGTTTGGTACCAATTGCCCTAAAACATTTGTGCAGCATGCTAAAACCCATGAAAAAGATAAAAGGTACTACTGCTGTGAAGAGTGTAACTTCATGGCAGTGACAGAAAATGAATTAGAATGCCATCGAGGCATTGCCCATGGAGCGGTGGTAAAATGCCCTATTGTCAGTTCTGATATAGCCCAGAGAAAAACGCAAAAAAAGACTTTCATGAAAGACTCTGTTATAGGATCATCCAAAAAATCAGCTACCTACATATGTAAGATGTGTCCTTTTACGACTTCAGCCAGAAGTATTTTAAAAAAACACATGGAGTACTTGCATTCATCATCATGTGTTGATTCATATGGTAGTCCACTTGGACTTGATAAAAGAAAAAGTGACATTCTTGAAGAACCTATAGATATTGATAGCACTAAACCATTAATTAAACAACAGTCAGCCACATTTCCAAAGAACTCTGCTTTAAAACAAGATGTAAAGCGAACATTTGGATCATCCTCACAATCAAGTAATTTTTCCAAATTCCATAAGCGTCCACACAGAGTACAAAAAGCTCGGAAAAGCATTGCCCAGTCAGGTGTAAATGTGTGCAATCAAAACAATTCTCACAAGACTGTTATGATTAAAAGCAGCACTGACCAAAAACCTAAGTATTTCCATCAAGCAGCAAAAGAAAAATCTAATGCCAAGGCGAATAGCAACTATTTATATAGACACAAATATGAAAACTACAGAATGATCAAAAAATCAGGTGAATCATATCCTCTACATTTCAAAAAAGAAGAAGCCAGTTCACTAAACTCTTTACATCTGTTCTCATCATCAAGTAATTCTCACAACAATAGTTTTATTTCAGACCCTCAAAACTCTGACACGAAAAGGCCAGAAAGCTTCAGAGAACACAGGCGTGTAGCTGTAAAGAGAGTAGTTAAGGAATCCAAGAAGGAAAGTTCTGTTGGAGGAGAAGACTTGGATAGCTATCCAGATTTCTTGCATAAAATGACTGTTGTTGTTTTGCAAAAACTTAATTCTGCTGAAAAGAAAGATAGCTATGAAACAGAAGATGAAAGTTCCTGGGATAATGTTGAGCTAGGTGACTACACTACACAGGCCATAGAAGATGAAACCTATAATGATATTAATCAAGAACATGTAAACTTATTCCCGCTTTTTAAAAGCAAGGTAGAAGGTCAAGAGCCTGGAGAAAATGCTACCCTTAGTTATGACCAAAATGATGGCTTTTATTTTGAATACTATGAAGATGCTGGAACTAATAACTTTTTGCATGAGATACATGATCCTCAGCATTTAGAAAACGCAGAAACTTCATTGTCAAAGCATAGTTCTGTTTTTCACTGGACTGATCTGTCTCTTGAGAAGAAATCATGTCCTTACTGCCCAGCAACATTTGAAACAGGTGTTGGGTTATCAAATCACGTTCGAGGACATCTTCACAGAGCTGGATTAAGCTATGAAGCCCGTCATGTTGTATCACCGGAACAAATAGCCACAAGCGACAAAATGCAACATTTCAAAAGAACTGGCACAGGGACACCTGTTAAGCGAGTTAGAAAAGGTAAGTTTCCACGTGGATAATTTGGGTTACTATGTCTATTCAGATTGAAAGAATTTGAAGGTTTTGTTCAAATTTGGTCTTTATTAGAATAAAGAAAAAATAATTTTATTTTTCAGAGTTAATTGGCTTTAAGATGATCACTTTACAAAAAATTCTGATGTTACTCTTAAAAAATTTTTTTTTAGCTATAGAGAAGTCTGAAACCACTTCTGAACACACTTGTCAGCTCTGTGGTGGTTGGTTTGATACTAAAATTGGATTATCGAATCATGTTAGAGGCCATCTGAAAAGACTTGGAAAGACCAAATGGGATGCTCATAAATCTCCAATCTGTGTTTTGAATGAAATGATGCAAAATGAAGAAAAATATGAAAAAATCTTAAAAGCATTGAACAGTCGTCGTATTATTCCCAGACCATTTGTAGCTCAAAAACTTGCATCAAGTGATGACTTTCTATCTCAAAATGTTATACCTCTTGAAGCATACCGTAATGGCCTAAAGACTGAAGCTTTATCAGTGTCTGCGTCAGAAGAGGAAGGGCTGAGTTTCTTAAATGAATATGATGAAACAAAACCAGAACTGCCCAGTGGAAAAAAGAATCAGTCTCTTACACTGATAGAACTGCTTAAAAATAAAAGGATGGGAGAAGAAAGGAATTCTGCTATTTCTCCTCAAAAAATTCATAATCAAACTGCAAGAAAGAGATTTGTTCAGAAGTGTGTTCTTCCATTAAGTGAAGACAGCCCGTTGATGTATCAGCCACAAAGAATGGACTTGACTATGCACTCAGGTAAGAGGATGTTTATGACTATTGTGTATAATTTAAACAGTTTAATTACACTTACTTTTATGGAATATTTGTAGGAAATACTTCTTAGAATGTTTTTACTTAAGCTGCTTTTTTTGCAGAGCAGAGATTGGTTATACTGTCATTTCTATATAAATCATCAGTTGATGCTCATCAGCACTGAATTCTCTGTGCCTCATTTCTTGGTCAGAATGTAAGGTGAGAACAAAAAACAAAAAAAAAACCAAAAAGCTGATCTGTAAAAATAAAATCTGCTGTGGCTGGGGAATGGTCCTATGGATGGGAGGTTGACGTTGTTCAGAAGCATAGCATTACTGGAATGGCAAACCTGTTCTCTATTTGCCAGTGCTCCAAGATGATAATGGTCTCAAGATTTAGCTATTGGTTTTCCTTCTGCTTAGGTCAAACAAACAAACAAAAATAGGCTCTTTAAACTGAATGGATTGGTGTCTGTTGTGTGTTGTGATTAACCCAAAGAAACTTCTCCTTCTCCAGTTCCTCGTATTGTGGGATAGTTCGGTTTTGGAGAACTGTTGTGAGTATAAAATATTTGTTTGGGGTTTTGCAGCGGTGGTCTAATGGAACAGAACAGATGTTGAGGTTAGTGCTTGTGCACCAATAGTTTTTCCTTTTCAAAAGAACAGTTTGTATTGGCAAATGATGTAGCAGATGAAATAGCCTAACTATATTTGTTATTGCTAAGTCTGGTTTATACTTTTAGATTAGAAAAATTTTAAGTGTCTTTGTCGGTTTCTTTTGGAGGTTAAGAATGTCGATGATTGATTAACTTTGTGGTCTAGCCCTGAGTTGAACGTGTCTGAGGTAAAAGTAACTGGTCAGTGGGTTAATAATGAATACAATTACTATAATGTTGATTTGTTTACTTGGGACAGCCCAGATATTTGTTTGCAGTTTTGATTTAAGGAAAGATTACCTTGTGTTGTAAGTGGTCTGAAAAATGGTCCTGTATGAATTTCTGGTTAATACGGTTCTTTTGTACGAAGAGAGTCTTTCAAAGTCAAATTCTGAACATTTTTCAGAAGAAGAAAATGTAAGAAAGGTGTGTCAGCTGTGTTGACTGAGGTGTAGTACACTTGAGAGATGGAAACCGTATTTGTGGCTATCATAGCTCGTGTTGAAGAAACCAACTGAAACGAGTTGGGGGAGTGAGAATTGTCTTAGAAGTTAGGAGTTTCTTATTGTTTTCAACATGTTTTCTTTCCTGTGATGATTAAGATGTTAGCTTGTTGATCATTTATTTAGCACAAAGATTTTAGCAAAAAACTTCAAATCATTAACTTTCATTATTGATTGCGCATTCAGAGTAATGAACATAAAATGCCCTGAATAAAATGTTGTGTCTAACAGCTGCTCAGTGGTGTGTTTTACCACCTTTTCTCCCAGCCTTCATCAGAAAGCCTAATTTAGTATTGAGCCTTTTACGGTTTTGTGGGTAAAACACTTTAATTACCACTTTGTCAACTAGACTTTTTAATTCTTTGTATTGGTAAGTTGCAAGCTTTGAAACTTCTCAACTGAACAGTGCTCTTCAAATCACAGGATTGTATTTTAGGTTTAGGAAATGATCTGCGTAACACAGAAATCTGCAAGAAAGTGATAATAGGTATTAAATCCAGAGGAGCTTAGAGGTTCAAGACACTCCTCTTCCACCTTTCCAAAGAGCATGGGTTGGCTCTAAATACTAACTACAAACTAATAACATTTAACTTAACCCCCCCCCCCCCTCCGCTCCTTATTTTAAGTTAAGCTAATTCAATGAACGTTTTTTAAACCATCTTTATTGTGGTACTTTTCTTCACGCTTTTAGCTAAGAAAATTTCACTTTTTGAAGTGAGAACTGGATTATAGTTTTCTTTTGAATGATAGGTATGCCTGTGAAGCTTAGAACATGTGTGCATTGCAATACGACGTTTACAAGTGCTGTTAGCCTGTCCAACCACTTACGCGCTTATGCACGAAAGAAGAGTGCTGGACTTTTGACTGGTACAGGTATGTTTGAACAGATAACACAGCAAGTCTGCTTGATTCAGTACACTTTTTTTTCCCACCAGACTGGTGCTAATTCAGATGATATTTATAGCTTTCTTTGGTAAGCACAGTTGAGTCTGAATATACATTAAATTTCAGCAACTTGTAAACTGTTAGATATCATTTTAAGCAAGTTCTTCTTTTTCATTTGGCTTCTATTGACTTGATTTGGGAAAAATAAATAAATAACCCAATAGAAGTGTGGGACTTTTGAGTCTGCCTAATTCCCATTGATTTTTAAATTACACTATTTTTTGATTTTTAAATTTATTTTTGTGAGTAGATTCCAGTAAGGCAACCTCTCTTTAGTAAAAAGGATTGTAGTTCTAGCCTAACGAAATGCTTTATTAGGAAAGAAAATTATTGTGAAATTTCAAATATGTACCTTAAAACTAAGCAAAACTAAGGAGTTTTCATTAGTCTGTAGATGACATCTTTAAAGGGATAAGCCTTAAAAATGGCCCATGTTGACAACTGAATAGATTTTTCTTTTAATACTCCTAAACTATGTTTAGGATTAATAAATACAGCCAACACATAAATCTCAACATGCACATTTCTGTGTTATTTTTGGTTGGTTAGCCCAGCCTTGCAGATACTCTTCATATTGCCAGCCTGTGAAAAATTGTATTAGCTTACTCATATGTAATACTGCTTCTTACCCTACAAAAAGCCTTGCTCTTTTCATTTGTAGCCTTTCAAGCTACCCTGCTTTAGCAAATCCCATTTCTCTCATGTCTTAAAATACACTCTTTTCTAAATATATCTACATAAATCCTTTTGCCTAAAACTCTCCTTCCAGTCTTTTTATTTCTCTTGCTCTTTTAGATCACTGCCTTCTGCTTCCTTCTAGTTGCTGTTTTCCCAACTTTTTTGTTCTTCCTCATGTCTTCCCTTGGCTTACATCCAATATGTTCTTGCTACCAAAGAAACACTTGTATTCATACTAATGTCTTTCTTCTGCTTCTTTGCTTTATCCTTTGACTTGATATACAAATGACCAGGGATGACTGTTGACTGCATTAAAAGAATAGAGTGAGTTTTACTTTACTGGATTAGTAACCTCCTACTGTGAGGTTTTAGGTTTTATAATATTACTCCTACCTTCATCAGGCTTGAAAGGGGATTGCAGACATTAGAGGCAGGGAGGCAGTGAAAATAAAAGACTGTAGAAACAGAACTTCACAGTTATTGCTACCACAGTTACTGACTTTCACTGTATACTTACTATGTGTCAGGCTCTGTGCTGTGCAGCCGAATTGCGTAACATTTAACCTTCACACCGCCATATGAGTTGTAGGTGCAATAATTCTCTCAGTTTTACAGAACACTAGGTCTTAGACAAGTCAAGACTTAAGGTTAAGTTACCCAGATTTATGTAGTTATTAATAGCAGAGTGGAAAAATCAAGGATTTCTTATCCTAGACTTTTGTTTTTAATCACGATGGTCTGCCACATACAGAACAAAAGCAGTTGAAAATCCTAAAAGAGGTTAGGTTTAAAGTGGGGAGCATTCTGGTGAAGACTGAATAAATGAGTCTTACAAAGAGCAAGGACCCAAGAAACAGGCCTGGATTAGATTTTCGAGGACTTTAAAAAATATTTCAGTCTGACAATTCAGACAGATAATTGCAAATATTCAGTGAGGCGCATCTCTCCAGTACAGGTTTTGTAGGCCATTAAAAAATGCTTTTATTCCGCCTGAAAATCTTTTAAAACATAGTATTAATTCTTTATAAATAACTGATTGTAGCCCTCCACTGACCAGGGGTGCATTCTAATGAACACTTTATTTTCTAAACAATTTCATTATTAAAGAAAAAGTTAATATAGGATGAATGGGGATAGATTTCTTTGGTCATCAAGAAAAAAGAGAACATTACTTTTTAAATATCATTAAATACTAACCAAAATGTCAGAAGAGTTAGAAAATAAAAGGTGTGTGTTTGGCAGTCCTAAGGCAAAGAGAAGGGAAATTAAAAGCTGAAGAAAGTCTTAGGATGGTATTTTCCACAGCACATAACCACTTTTAACAAAAATAAAAAACTCATGCACCTTTTCTTAGAAATTCTGAAACATCCCTCCCTCGTTTTTGAAAGCTTCTTGACCAGTAGAGCTAAATAGGAGATGTCTTTGCTGCTTGCTCATGCCAACTACAAAGTTTTTTTTAATAAGCTTTCTTATTTTTTGTTTTCCAAATGAAACATTCTGTATTATATTTATAAAGTCCACATGCCTGTTTTCTTCCTCTGTATCAGTTGCAGTGGTGTAAGTCAGTGGTCCCAACCTGTAGTTTCTGGAGGGTTCCACCAGGTTATTGTAAGAGATTCATCAGTTCATATGAGTAACAAGCATTATTTCTCAAAAATAGGTAGATGTTGTTTTGATGAAAAAAGTACAGAATCATTTGAAAAAATCTTTACCTTAATCTAAGTATATCACAAGACTGAAGCAATGTAAAAGGAAAATAGGTAGGACTAAAGCTTCCATAAGAATGTCTGGGACCATGTTCTTAATTCAAGTAGTCTTCATTCATGTGGATTTTATTTATGTGACCTACTCTTGAAGAAAAAGCTTAGGTATCCCTACAGTATGCTAAAGGCCGGCTTGGTTATGATAAACCCCAAATAAACCCCAAAGCTTCCTTAGAAGACACCGGCTCCTGGCCTCTTCTGTGGGAACTAGTGGTCTTTGGAGGGAGAGAAATATTCTAGCTAGCCTGAATAGACCCAAAAGAATGCTTCTCTACTTCCCCAAATAGCTGTCTTATGAAAGCTGTGGACCCCATCCCAGAAACATGCACTTATTTCATCCACAGATAAAAAGTTTTCTATATATATGTTTCTGTATTTAGGTATATCCCCTAAAGGTTATCATCTGTGGACACTTCCTCTAGCAGAAAGCTGAGAAAGGGGAGATGACAAAATAAAAATGAAGCAGACAGAACTGGGAATCAGGAAATGTAAGAAATCTAAGCCCTAAGAGTTAGAAAATGCTTAATATGCCAGAACCGTGTAACACCAAAACTAATGTATATGGTCACAAACATAAATTAAAATACAACATGCTTCCTAACTTTAGTAAAAGGAAATGATGAATAATAAAGTAGGAAAGCTTGGAATTAAAGACATAGAAGGGTAGCCATACCTGGGACAGAGTTCAGTTGACAAAAAAGAATAAACTTCACAGATTAAAATTTTGCCCAGAACTGACCCAGTTTGTCATCCATTGGGCAGGTTCCAGTAATTGTTTAATAATTTCCATGTGCCTTCCATGGTAGATGCTCATTTATGAAACTTTTTTTTTTTTACCTTTTTTAAAATGAATTTTTGTCTAAAGAGGCTAGTGCCAAAGGGTTTACTTTATATTCTGTATTGTAAATTCAAGGCATACTTATTATTTTTTAAGGCATACCTATTAAGAATTTATTACAGTTAACATAGACTGCAGTATTGGTAGACTTCTTTTTCAAGCTTTATTCTCTTTAGGTTAACTTTTTACGTGGTCATACATACTTTTTCCTGGGTAATTCTTTATATAGTCTAATAATAAGAACATTGCATAATTTTCATTAAAAATCAGAAATTTCGTGTAGTTCGTATTAAATGCTTTTGGACTTCTAATTTTACTATTGACTTTTTTGTGTTTAATATTTAAATTAAGTGATGCCCTTTTTATACTGACAGTATTAAAAACACAGTATCACTAAGTTATTAATAAGAGCAACTGTACTGACTGGGTTAGCCCTTTTGTAGCGGCCGAGTAATAGAAAAGTGCCTCTTTCAGAGGTGTCCTGGATTGGACGATAAGTTACATGGTACCTTGGTTATTAAAATTTCTAAAATATTTAAAATTATTTAAGGCAGAATATATTCTATCAACTTAATCTGCAGTTAGGAACCAAAAAAGAAAAATATTTTGAGGTCAAAGCAAGTGAATTCCAACAGGTGAAGAAAGGGGAAACAATTAAAGTCCGAGTAGGTTGTTGTGAAAGGAAATGTATCAGTTAAGAGGAAAGCATGTTTGCACAATGGTGCACAGTGGTGCAGAGCCATGTTATCTCTTAAAAAGCAGAGAGAATAACAGTGGTGTTCAGCATTTTTATTGGAATTCCATTTTACATCTTGACCCTGTAATACAAATGCACATTAATACACATACTCACTTGGTCACTCATTACTCACCTGAAGTGATTGTGATGTACTCTAATAATTTCTATTTTATTCTTTTTCATTAAAAATAATGCTGGTCATGACCCAGTAAATTGATTTACTACTTACCAAGAAGTTACTACCCACAGATTGGAAACACTCCCCTCAAGTGACTCTTTTGCTTAGGGACTGGTATTGACCAGAATCAACAATAGTAACATGTTAGAAATCATAATACTACTTCTGTGGCAGCATGTAAAATTATTTTACTCATTGTATTCAGGTGTTTATCGGTAGATCATATTTTTTAAATAAAATGCTGACCTGTACTATTTAAAGTAAATTAGAGATTCCTAGTTATTTAAAAAAGTAATGCAGGGGCGCCTGGGTGGCTCAGTCGGTTAAGCGTCCGACTTCGGCTCAGGTCACGATCTTACGGTCCGTGAGTTCAAGCCCCGCATCAGGCTCTGGGCTGATGGCCCAGAGCCTGGAGCCTGCTTCCGATTCTGTGTTTCCCTCTTTCTGCCCCTCCCCCGTTCATGCTGTGTCTGTCTCAAAAATAAATAAAAACGTTAAAAAAAAATTTAAAAAAAATAAAAAATAAAAAGTAATGCAAGAAAAACATTTTTATATGCAAATATATTTGGGGAAGGGGTTTCATTTCATTATCTTCAGAACACTTCCGTGACAGCATTTTAGAAGTAAGGCAGGATTATTACTATTCTACACCAACAGACTCACCACCATCATAATTAATGCATAACTTTTCCAGTGAGAAAAAGAGAACTTAAAAACTTGGCACCGGAGTCTTTCAGTCAATACTACCAGTGCAATATGTCTACATTCTTTTTTTAGTAAAGTCAGTGTTTTATTTTTCATACCACCCACTTTTAAATAGAATAGTAGATTGCATGTTACTTAATAGGATCTTTTGCCTGTTTTCAGCTTTAATGATCTAATTGGCCACAGAGGCCTGCAACAACAAGTGCTAATGAATGTGTAACACAGTGCCAGGTGCTGAGCGGGTGTATAAGCCACCAGAAAAGTAATTCTTACATTGTGGAATGTGCTATAGGAACACTTTTCTCCTGCGGTGGAAAGAAAAAAATAGTATTGTGAAAGCTTCTTAAGATGCATTAAATTACTTGTCTTTTCATGAGTGTCTCTGCAGTGTCTTTTAAAACATTTTTGTAATGTTGCATCTTGAGGAAATTGCAAGCTTTTATAGTGATTCATTCAGCCTGAAAGAGTACAAAGAGAACATTTTTATCTTCTTATTATGATTAAACTTCAAAGGAGCAAACTAGCTTCTAGTTAAAGCAAATACCTTGATAATTACTCCAGAGTAGGCTATCTGGAAGATACCTGGGAAGCATGAAACATGTCCCTGTCATCAAAGAACTTAGGAAAGCATTATTGCAACACATACAAAACTATCAAAGTTAGAGACCTATGCAAGATAGTATACAAGTAAATGGAAATAAAGTATTAAGTGCTGTAGGAGATAAAGGTGTTTATTTTAGTCTAGACCATCTTTTGAGGGGAGCTGGGAATTAAGTTGGGTCCTTTTTTCCTGCTGTCATTATAATGTGTCTCGTTACTAAATAGAGCCTCAAAAGGAAGGAAAAAGGAAAAAATGAGAATAGTTCATGCACATATGTTTCTTGTCATTATGTTTGAAGTGAAAGAAAGTAAAACCTAGTAGTCAAAGAAAATTTTCATTCATTCAACAAAATTTTTAGTTCTTTTATCATACCAGGACCGTGCTAGAGGCTGTAAAGACTGCGCTTCAGCTCCATAAACATACTTAGGATCCTGTGGGATAGGTACAAAGATACTGTTATGGTGGAAAAACTTTATAAGGTTTCAGCTAGACCCTGAACTTGAAGGATGGGTAGTTTTAGGAAGAAGAGACAAAGTGGAACGTTCTCAGTAGAGAAAAGAATGTAGTTTAGGCACGAAGGGATGAAATTTCGAGTTCAAGAGGTACTGAAAGATTCAGTTGCGGGTGTTTGGGAAGATGGTAATGTCAGAAAGGTAAGGTTGATACTTTTGGATGCTTGCTAAAAAATTTAGGAAATCATTGAAGAATTTTTTTAAATAAGGGAATAATGTGGTCAGACAGATGGGTTTCTGTGTTTTCTTGGTTATAACTTATCTCTGTAGTACCATCCTTCATTAAAAGTCTATATCTGTACATATTTATGTGCACAGTAATGTATCATTATTTGGGATTAGCACAGTAATAAATTGTTCAAGTTGAGTAAATTTTCCAGGTAATTGAAGACTAGTATCAAACTTGATTTTACCCTAACCATTTTGATGGTTATGTTTCTAAAATGTTGTTCTTATTTCTGCCTTGTGAAACTGTAGACTGAGTATAATTTAACCATTTGAGTACATAAGTGTCATCCTTATGGATACTAAGTGTTTTATTATGCCAGCAAGAAATGGACTATTTGCCCACAATACGAAAAATTGATTGGCCATTTGCCCACAATACGAAAAATTGATTGATTCAGTAATTCAACAAGCAGTTCTTTTAGCTCATGCTCTGGTTTATGCATTGTGATAAGTACTGCAGAGATAAATTGCATCTTAGAGTAGAACCACATAATATATAACTTTAATACAAGGCAAATCGTAAGTGCCATTGGTACTTTTGGCTAGACCAAGACTCAGCAAGGTTTTAGGAAGTCACATTTGATTTGGACCCTGAGGATAGCTAATTGAAATGGAAATGGGGTTAGGGGTAGGGAAGGAGCATACCTATAGGAGGGAGCAGCTTGGGACAGTGTGGAAGTTTATTGCAAATACTTAGGAAGTAGGAGATAACAGGAGTAGAGGTGAACAGGTAAAGGACATGGAATGCCAATCTTATGGTGATGGAATTAGCTTTGTAGTGAGGAACAAGGGAGGATTTTTTTGTTTTTGTTTTTGTTCTTGTTCTTTTTTTTTTTTTTTTTTTTTAAAGAATTTGAGAAACGTTAAAGGATTTGGTGGGGAGGTGGAGAAATTATAAGTGAGGTCATTTTAGGAGTCTTGAACCAGGACAATGACAATAGGAATGTAAAGGAAAGATAATAGATGCACAGATAATACTATGGAAGTAAAGTAAGCAGAACTTGGCAGATTAATTAGAAGTAGAAGAAGAGGACAGAGACAGAAATGGCTTAGGTTTTAAATCTTGTTACTAGGAGGATGGTTGTACTAAAACAGTTAATGAATCTGCTGCGGTGGGGTTTCCTAAAAGGTTAGGCTTCATTACTTATCCAGCAACACCTAATCATCCAGCTATCCACTGTAATAAAGCAAATAACCACACGTACTGAATCGGTTAAGTTTGTGGTTAGGAAAATGGAACCCCGAAAAATGTTGTACCCTTGTGGCACAAAATGTTTACATTTTATGATGCCCTCTTTTGATGTCATTAGTTATAAATTTTAGGGATTCTCTTTGATTGATACTCTTTTTTGACCAGCCACTTGTTTTTCATAAAAATCCTAACGAGTCCCCTACCATTCCTATTGGTGCTGTTACTAATTTTCTGAGTTTTGCTTTTTTATCTTGTTTGGATCTTTTTAACAATTGAACTAACCTGGACTGTTATGTTTTGGGATTTTTTAACATGTCTAATATCTTTATATCCTTTGTTATAATCTTTTGTGTTCGTTATGATTTCCATTCTAACATGAATTTTTTAATGCTGTTTATAATCTGGGTTAAGATATAGTTAGACCTTAGAGTAACAGGGCATGTTCTAGGCAGAGCTGAATGTAGGCAATCAGCATTAAGTAGCTTTATAGAAATAGTAAAACAATACACAGACTCTCTCTTTTGGAGGTTAAGGTGAGAGGATGACTTGTGGAGACTCTGCTGGTCCCTCATGTGTCTAAGAACTGGAAAAATAGGGCTCACTATTTCTTTGTTGTGTCTGGGATGTAAGGGATAAGGTTAATTCTTGCTCTGCAGTGTTTAGAGCGTCTGTTTAATTGTGGCCTTAGCTGGAAGTTAACTCAAAGTAGAGGATACCTGGTCAGCACCATGTTTGATTTTAGTTTGGATTTTGGCTGGAATGTGTAAACATGTAAAAATTATAAGAAAACTGAATCAGAGATCTGTTGGGGTTTGTGTGTTTGTGACCTTTAGATTTACCATTATAATTATTGTGCACCCTATGTAAGTTGAACATGATTATGTTGAAAATAATTTAACTGCAATATTAAAGTAAGGTAGATTCCTTACCTAATTTACTTTATAGTCAGAAACAGTTAATTACTCCTACTAAATATGAAATGATATTTTGGAAATACTGAGACTTTCAGATGTCAGGGAGTGTGATTATATTCAAATAATTCTAAACAAAAGTGATTTATAGCAGATTAGTTATGTATTTTAATGTCTATTCCAATTTCAGGTGTGTCTTAGTCTTAGGAAAGTGGTCAGTATTGGTAAGTGCCTATTTTGCTTTAGTAAAACAGCATGCAAGTTCAACCCACGTTAAGGAGGAATTTTAAATGTTTTTTTCTTTACCTGTTGCCACAGAGAAATAATAAATTTGCTATCTTTAACTCCTAACTGACTAGTAAGCTACTCGTAGCCAGAGTATTGTTAGTGTATAACTTTTGACAAGCTAGAAAAACTTGTATGCCTCCACTTTCTCTATTTATAGAAATCTGTGATAAAGTATCATACTTAGGTATAGCTTTTCCCTTTATGTTTTAGGGACATAGTACTCAAAATATTCTTTTACTAATATCCCCTCTACTTTGAAATAGCAGAGACTTCTACAAGTTGAATATACTTTTTTTCTTCCAAGTAGACCCAAGTTTAAATAAAGGCTATCTTCATTTGCTTGAACTCATTCTCTGGGCCAAACATAGATGCCTGGCTATTGCTGCCCTTAATATAACTCTTAATTTGTAGGGCAAACTCAAGGTACCTGCCTTTTCTAGACTAATACTTTAAGCAATAAACCTCATACTTAAAGCAAAGGAAATCTGCTTTTCAAGTATTTTTGCATTTCATCCTCTTCTAGGCAAAATGTTAAATCATGCAGGATCTGATTAACTTTGCTATGATTGTTCTGTGTTCTATGTTAGTTACTGTTTTTAGTCATTGAGAATGGAAACTCTAAAAATTGGTGAAAGTAACTTAAAGTACTGAAAAAATATCCAATTTTGGAGGGAAAATGTCAGGAGAAAATAATGGTGAAAATACACTTCAGAGGTTGCTAATTGTATATCTTATCTATATGCTTAATTCTGATTAGAAGGGGAACATTGCTTTTCATAAAAATAAACCACTTAAACTGCTTTATATGTATCTTGGGAATAATGATTGGTTTGATGATGGCAGTATACCTAAAAACAAAAAAATTGGTATTGGGAGTAGGGAAGTCCTTTTCCATTTTAATGGGTTGTAGAGAGTAAGATTTAACAATTCTTCTCTTAATAGCTATTTTTTTTTTTTTTTTTTTTTTTTTTTTTTTATGAGCCAAGAGATTAAGAAGTGGAGCTGAGGGCTGCCTTTCTCATTTAGAGTGGTAGATACTCAGGACCCAGAATTAGTTACACAATTTGTAGGGTCCCGTGCAAAATGCAGATGTAGCGCCTTGTGTTAAAAAATTAAGAATTTTAAGGGGCGCCTGGGTGGCTCAGTCGGTTGGGCAGCCGACTTCGGCCCAGGTCATGATCTCGCGGTCCGTGAGTTCGAGCCCCGCGTCGGGCTTTGTGCTGACAGCTCAGAGCCTGGAGCCTGTTTCGGATTCTGTGTCTCCCTCTCTCTGACCCTCCCCCATTCATGCTTTGTCTCTCTCTGTCTCAAAAATAAATAAAAACGCTAAAAAAAAAAATTAAGAATTTTAAGACTGTGTACGACAAGAGCGTTAAACTGAGTGTGGGTTGCTTTGTGTCTGCTCAAGTCATATACCCATGAAGGCTGTTTTGTAGGTACTTTATGCAAAGATAAGAGTGTACACTGAAGAAAGAAGAATTTGGCTCTCTCTATCCCCCATCCCTACTTTATCCAAGGTAACAGGTTTCTTCCCCGATTCTTCCCCCCAAAAATGCCATGTTCCTTTTTCAGTTGGGACTGAGGGAAAGAAGATGTTCTTTGCACAGTCTGTTATGTGCTTGGGACTTACGAACTGTGAAAGATTAATGACGGCAACTAACATTGAGTTTATCAGCTCATACTTGTGTATCCCTTGGGACAGGCATATGCATTCTCCTCCCACCTCTCCACTGCCATTACCTATCTCCTCCACTACCAGTGTGTTAATGGTGGTAGAATGATGATTTAACCTATTTATGTCTTTTTTTATCCCTCCTGTCTTCCTGAATGAGCTCATAGCTGCTATTGCCTACCCATCTTATACAGACCAACTAGATGGAGAAGAAATTTTTCTTCCCTCTACTAGGGCTATACCATACCTCTTATTTTGGATAGGTATAGCCTGGCCATTACATTAAGTTTCACTTTACCCCAGAGATACCAACAACCAGTTAGGAGCAAAACTGATGAAATGGGACTTTTAAATAAACGGGCAGGGGAGGATGATTGCAAATGAAAATATTTTGGAGGTGAATGTTAATTTAGCTTAGTTATAATGTGCTCCTTTACCACACTGAACTTTGGATGTTTCTAAGAAATAAATCCTCATTTTTTGAGATCATTTGTGTAGTGAACTAAAAAGAACATGAAATTCATTGAAACAATTGTATTTAATGGGCAGTAAGGTGGAAAGGGCAAAAGTACTTACTTAATAATGTTAGAGCCTAAAGTAAATTCTTTTTCTTCTGGGTATAAAACTAAATAATGCTCAAAAAAAACAAACTTGAATTTGTATCTCTTGTGTTATTTATTAATTTGTTTCTCACTGATCTGGTTTAGTGCTTTAGACACACTGTTGTTGTTGTTGTTGTTGTTGCTGCTGTTGTTGCTATTGTTGCTGTTGTTGTTATATTTTGTAGCATAGCAGTTTGGTGTTCTTTTTGAGGGTTCATAAGTCTATTGTATTTCTCTTTCATTCCTATTTGATCAAACAGCTGTTCTGTTATATACTGAAAGGTATATTCTAAAACTTTGTATATGGCCTTACAGTATAATTCACTCTCTTTACAAGTAAGTTAAATACTCCCAGTAGCAAATTAGATCCTTTATAAATCAGATAACTGCAAAGGTGTTTTTAACAGTTTTCTGGTTAAAATCAATCACTTAAACATTCTTTACCACCCTGAATAGGAACCTTAGGAAGGTTTGAATGACTGAATTTGTTCCTTTCTGAAGATGCAGTTATACTCAAGAGAAGAAAATTAAGAATTTCTAAAACCAATGTAGTATTTTGTGTAAATACATTTCAAGTACAGAAACAATGTTAGATTTAAAATACTTTGGAAGAGATAAAAGTGTTTGTGTTTTTATTTTTTGACACTAACAAATAAGTGCACACATAAAATCCTATTACAGGGGCGCCTGGGTGGCTCAGTCGGTTGAGCGTCTGACTTTGGCTCAGGTTATAATCTCATGGTTTGTGGGTTCGAGCCCCATGTCGGGCTCTGTGCAGACAGTTCAGAGCCTGGAGCCTGCTTCAGATTCTGTGTCTCCCCTCTCTCTGCCCCTCCCATGCTCATACTCTGTCTCTCTCTGTCTCTCAATAATAAATAAACATTAAAAAAATTTTAAATCCTATTACAAAGAAAAACTTTGTGTAAACTTATGTATTTGGCAGATTATTAATGTAAATAACTTTGTTAAACTTTTGACTATTTATCACAAATATTGATAAGCCCCATTATACTAAAACTGAATGTGTTAGTGTTGTGTTCTAATGTTCTAGTGACTCCTGGTACAGTCCAGAATAAAACTGCTTTTCCCTCTAGATATAATAAAAACTGTTGAATGAGAACATTTGTGTAATAGTTATGTTTGTACATCATCTGTTTCATTTAGTGGAACATTTTGTGTAAATCATCTTTTTCATGTAGAGAATACCATATGGGTGTCCCTTTTGTGTGCATATTAATATGTTAAATACTCATTTTTTTTTTTTTTTGCAGATTTTTCTAAAATGTTTGGGCTGTAATGCAGGTGTGAAGTTTGGATGTTGGTATTAGAAAAAACTATTCCTGTAAAATGTATTCATGTTTTATCATCTAAGATAAATAAGTGACATTTCAAGGGATAAGAAATTTAAAAGTGATCATGGAGGGGCACCTGGGTGGCTCATTCGGTTAAGCGTCTGATTTTGGCTCAGGTCATGATCTCATGGTTTGTGAGTTCGAGCCTTGCGTCCAGCTCTGTGCTGACAACTCAGAGCCTGCTTTGGATTCTGTGTCTCCCTCTCTCTCTGCCCCTCTCCCACTCGTGCTGTCTCCCTCTCAAATATAAATTTTTTTAAAAACAAGAATTATGTAAAAGTGATCATGGAGATATTAAGACACCAAGGTATTTAGGTATAATTACCAAAGGCCCTAGGTTTTTTAATATACTTACTTTATGGACAAGTTTTCCAAGGGATGCTCAGTGCATGTGTTCTCTGAGCTTACTTGGAACACTGGGTAATGGAGATTCTGTCATATGCTGAGAGAGTTGTCCTTTCTGAAGTCATAATTCCTTTAAGTATTAATTACTATAAAAACTATGGCATTTTCATTTAAAATTTAGATCTGATCATTCATAAAATAGCCTGAACCTCAGTTTCTAGAGTCCGTATAACATCAAAAGTCAGAAAAATTCTTTTTCCTGTATTAAAGTCAAAATTCTTTCTACACCTCAAAGCAAACATGTCCAGTTCCATTTTTAAAGAACCACAGCATCTAAATATATAATAAAACATTGTATTGCATACTTGCCTATCACCCTCTGCCCTTATCCCTCAATTTGCTTTACACCCTTAACGTTAGCATTCTGTGAACAAATTTTTAAAGGATTGTTATAATGCATTCTGTTTGTATCCTACAGTAATTTATTTACATTTTAAAAGGAATTTGAATACAGTGTGGCAATTTTGACAACCAGCAAGCTCATCAAAGTAAGATTCTACCTATAATCTCATGATAAACCAAATGCTTACTCTGTTGCACATAACAAAGACAGGGATTGTGTGTGGTTTACCTTATAGATAGGGAAAGAAAAGCTGACATCTAGTAACACTTAGCCCTTTGAGTTCCCTAAACTCTTTACTTCTGTCTAGTGTATGAATTGCTTTAAAGTCCATTTAAATTCAGATTGTTCACCAATGCAACTAGGGGGAAAAGGTGCTACTTGCAAAGCACTTGATACCTCACTCTTTCTGCTGGTTGTGAAGAACTTAGTTTCAACATATAAGCTAGACTGATCAATGAAGAATATGACTGCTAGCAACATATTCATTTAAACAAATGATGCCGAGGTGTGCTACAGGATGCTATCTGTATGGCATAGTAGAACAAATTTCCATTCATATGCTGTCTAAATGTCAAAGGTTCAATTATTGGGTTTTCCTTTGAGTATTTGTTGAGTTTCTACTATGTGCCAGGCTCTTGACTGAGAAAACTAATGAGATTTTTCTATTCCAGATTTTGGTTGTTTAGCTTTGAATTAGCCATTCTTTAATACTTAACTTGATTTCCTACAGTTCTTTACTTACTAGATTCTTCTTCTGAGCATAAGCAAAGGAAGACTCTGGGCCCAAGCAGGATTTTACTTTTTAAAAGGCAGGTGACAAGAAGCAGAAACCAGTGGCTTGAATGAGATTTGTCTAGGCTTCTCATGGATTTTAATTTTCTATATGACGTTTCTGTTAGCATTGCTACTTGACTGTAAGGAACTGTGTTTACTGGTTTTGTAATAGTAGCATCTGTTCTTTTGGAATCTGGACTTTGAACAGCTCATTTCACAGAGTCATTGGATAGCCAGTTCCTATTCTTTCTTACCTAGAATTTTTCCAGGGGATTTCACATGGCAGGTTGACAGAAGAAAAGCCATTTGTGTAACTCTTCTGTTACATTTGTTTCCCTTCCCCTTGGATCCCTAGAGATAACTCTTACCTTCTCTTCCTGCTAATTGACCAGCAGCACCCTGGAATACTGTCATCCCTTTGTCCAAAGGAATGGTGTAGTTGTATTCAAAGACCAATAAAATGTTACGTTCTGTCTATTCCCCCTATAAAAAATACCTTTTTTTCCCTTATTAAGTTAGATTTTATAGAATAAGTGATTGAAGGAGAAGTCAAGTAATTGAAAAAATTTTTAAGACAGCACTACAATTTTGATTGACTTTAATATAAAAATCTTTTTTCCCATTTTAGTCACGTTTTAAAAATATAGATAGGAGATAATGTAAATTGAAAAAAATGTGAAGAATAGTTAGCATTACATTTCTGGTCCATTTGTAAACTTTTGTGAGATAATCTGGATTTATATTTCTTAGTAAAATTAAACATGTATTATTGTACATACAATACAGGTTGAGTTAAAATTTGAGAGTTGAGCTTTTTTTGCCCTTTCATGTATAGGGCCAGCATATAATTTTAAGAGCTATTTGCTATTAATAGAATTCAAAGTGTATTTGCCCTAAAATTGATTTCTCATTGAGCTTTTTATTTGTTGGTGATGATCTTTTACTAGGTTTTCAAAGCATGTGAGACCTACTTAATGGAATAGTAATCAAATGGAAATTTAATATCATGATCTTAAGTAAAAGATTATAATTTTCCTGAAAATAAGGAAGATTAATGAGATATTAAAATAATGGACTTATGGCCATAAGAGGAAAGATTACTATTGTAATAATTGACCAATTCAGTAATTTTAAGTTTAGTTACATTTTTCTCAGTTCTAGTTTGGTATGATAAAGCATTATTTGAAAAAGTAGTACAAGAAGAATGTATGTAGGTACTATCACTGTAATTAAAGACCCCACTGCAAGTTAGTGCATGCTTCAGGGTACACAAAAGAATGTAGACTTTTTCTAACTTGATTTAGATGGTCTTGACCTCTCTAGAAGTATGTATTTATGTTTTGGAATATATAAGAAACGTTAAGTCTTTCTCTTCCCTTTTTTAGCCTTAGATTGTAAGCAAAAGAAATCAAGGTCAAGATCTGGAAGTAAGAAGAAAATGCTAACGTTACCTCATGGTGCTGACGAGGTTTACATTCTCCGATGCAGGTATATGCCTATTTTGCCAAGTCTGCTCGGTTTCTTCAGACTTGCTTTGAGACATATTAGCTGACTTATTTGGGATTTTTAATTTGTGGCAGAAGGTGCATTCTCAACAATCAAGTTCTAAATGAACTTTTGGAGACAGGCTTAAATACACTGTATTTCTCATAATACACTATATTTCAACAACTGATGAATAAATTTTTTATATTTATCTCAGAGTCTCAGTGATACTGTTGATTTATGAAAGTAGCTTTTTTTTTGGTGTGGTATTTATTTGCTTTGTTGGGTTTAATTTGATTTGGTTTGATTTTTTTTTTCCTTAATTGTCTTGAGTTTCTGCTTCTTGGGAATGCGTTTTCTCTCCACTCACACTTCTAACTAAGTATAGCTATACAAACTCATTCCCACCTCCTTCTATACTCATCCTCATGCAGTTTAAGGAGTTCTGAATTGGGGAAAGGTCTTTTGAAAACAGTGGTACATTTTGGAATTATAGTTGTTTTAAATGTATTGAGATGTATAGGCATTAAGACCTTTTAGTTAATTTAATTTAATAGTAATGTTCCCACCTCTACAAATATTACTAGAGGTAATATAGCTGTTAAACCTATGAATTGGCAGTTTTATATTGTATTAAATCATTTTGACTTTGTATGTATTTAAAAACTGTTGTCAAGTGCTCCCGTATATGGTAGCATCTCCAGGCTATGGTAAACTCTACCTCTTATGTGTATGGATTTTATGTGACTTGGTTTTAAGTAAAGGGAATTGGTCATGTTAAGAGAACTGTTATCAACTTCTTCTATAGGTTTTGTGGCCTAGTCTTTCGTGGACCATTGTCTGTTCAGGAAGACTGGATTAAGCACTTACAACGACACATTGTAAACGCTAATCTTCCACGGACTGGAGCTGGCATGGTGGAAGTCACGTCACTACTTAAAAAGCCTGCCTCCATTACAGAAACTTCATTTTCTCTACTAATGGCAGAAGCAGCTTCATAGAACAAGGAAACCTTTTAAATAGCAAATTTAAATTGGATGTACATTTGAAATTCTTTGTCTTTTTTTTTAAAGCCACGTTAAATTATCCGTTTATAAATACTAAAGCAGGAATATGGGGAAAAGTGAATTACAGTGACATCAGAGCAAACTGAGTACTTCAAACAGTAAGTAGTCTATATATTTTATATAGGACGGAAGCTGTGTTTTTAAGGTTTACTAAGTTTTGTCAGTTAATGGTGTTCACTCGATGAAAGATCAGTACATGTAAGCAGTCATTAATAAACTGTTGCACATGAGTAACTTAAAGACAGACTTACTGGAAAATTACATTTTCTGCAGTGTTACCAGAATCAAAGTTCTGTTTATTCCCCACAAGACTTGCATTGAAAAATAAGATATTATATTTTGTTTGTATGTATTTAGTGTTTTGTATAATACCAGGAACCGCTAAACTAAATTTACTCAACTTAGGGCATTAAATATCATGTACTTCATAGTTTGAGACTGTTCACTCAAATAGGGCAGAGTACTATTCTATCTAGATGTGTAAGTGTTTTTTTAAAATCACATGGAACGGTTTTTTTTATACTAAAAAGTGGAGGGAGATTTGTTTAAACAAGTATTTCTAAAAGAAATATGTACATAGTCCTGGAAATTATTTGTGGTAAGGAAATATTCTTTACTCCAGTTGCATTTCTCAGACAATAAAGTGGTGCATCCATGCTACCTCCTACTTTGTCAACAAAGATGCTATTTACCCTTTACATTTTTGTATCATAATAGATTTAAAAAATCTAATGTTCTTTATTGCAAGACATCCCTTTTGTTAACAGATTTGTTTCTTTTTAATGTTTTACTTAAATTTTGACATGCTTACAGGACAGGTTTGCCTCTTACTTTATTTAACATTGTAGAAATGTAATTAAGGAACAATGCTCACTACACAATTTAGAATAGGCTTTCTCATTTATATTCCAAATTTGATCAGTTAGCAAAACTTAATACACCAATTGAAATATTTCTACATATGATGAGAATGTTTACAATTTAAATTTTAGAACTTGTTTTGGATGTGACTATATGTACGAAAATCGTGTAACACTATGCTCATGCTAAGAACCGACATAACGGAATTACTGAAATAAATGTGCTGTGAGGAATGGAAAATATGGTGCAGATGTCTTGGTCATGATAAATTGTGATTCTTTTAAACTCTTTCCAAAAACAAATTAGTTCTTTTAACCTGCAATCAGATTCCTTTACAAATAACAGTTTTTGTATGCAAGCACCATTTCATTTTATTTCATGTAGTATGGCTAATACTATAGTTGAAACAAGGATATGCATTGATAATTTTCTTCGTATGTAAATAAAGTTAAAAACAGTTAAAATAAGGAGTATTTTGGTAGAGTATATACATACCTCACTGCCAGTGAATTGCTTTCCTATGGTATATCTCCTTACCAGAAAAATCTCTAAATAAAAAAAGACTTAAAGAAAATTATAACGTCTATATTGTGAAGCATTTCTTACTTTTATCACTGGTGGAAATAGTCCACTTGAGGTTGTGTTTTATGTTGTTTAAATTGTTTATATTGAGCAGGCTACTTTATTCACATACCTTATATGTGAAATTAGGAAGTGGGATTAGGTGGAACATTTTCAACCAAGGGTCTCCTTATCTCTGAGGTACTAGATAGAGGGAAAGTACTTTCAAGTTATTTTTGTTTTTTGAAATCCCTGATAGAAACTGTGTATTTCTCTGTAAAGATGAGGCTAGCTAAAATTTCAGATTCCTTTACTTCTGACTCAAAATATACCAAGTCTGTGTATACCAGTTGTCTCTTACTGCGAGACAATTCTTACTGAGCATGTTTCATTGATAGTTATAAATGAATATATTTTTTAAATTGGAAGACATATTACATAGCCTGCAGAATTCACAAATTTAAAAAAATGAGGATTCCTCAAGGGAAGACTAGCATCACTAGAGTTGAGTCCCTTTCAGCTCTCATTTTTATAGTTCTCTGATTTTATCTTATTAAGCAAACTGTCAAGATGTAAGAATACAAGTAGTTTGACCACAAATTTTATAAGCAAACCTGGATTATAATTTTTATGTTAAGCTATATTTAAAATAAATATTTCTTTTTCTTAATGTACATAGAATTCAATCTAAGTAGAGTAATTCAAATTAAAAACAGTAAACTATAGGGATTCCTAAAAAGTAAATTAAACAAAAAATATTTTTCATGGTAAAGATATTTGGGTTTCAAAATTTGAAAAATTCTTTAGGAAGCCAAGTTTATCCATTATTTGACAACTAGGAAATTAAGACATAATTTTCATTTGGCTTCTACTAGAAAAAAAATTCATATTGTCTCAAATTATGGTATCACAATATAGCCTGATTCAATATTGAGTATTGCCTATTTTCTTTTAACTCTTTTTGTTGTTGTTGTTGCCTAAAATATTTGAGCTTCTTTAGTATTAGAGCTTTACTTTCTTTTTTTAAAAATCTGGTTAAAAGTGTTTATTTATTTAACAGCATCAAGACAAAAAAGTTAACTTCTCTAAAAGTAGTACTTTCTACTATGCTTCTTTAGAATATATTAGAACCATGGTGTAGCTAATATCTCTATTTTGGATTTCACATATTTAATTATGGGTTAAGGAGATGATAGTTTTTCAGTAATAATTTACTTATTTATTAAATGTGTTATTTATTTTTGAGAGTACAAGTGGGGGAGGGGCAGAGAGAGAGAGGGACAGAGGATCTGAAGCCGGCTCTGCGCTGACAGCAGCGAGCCCAGTGTGGGGCTCGAACTCATAAACTGCGAGATCATGACCTTAGCCAAAGTCAGACACTCAACCAACTAAGCCGCCCAGATGCCCCATCAGTAGTGATTTAATAGATAGACTTTTCTTATGGACATACATATAACCTCCCAGGAACTATACAGTTAAAACATATTAGTCTAAACAATAGCTTTGATTTTTTTTTTTTCCCCCTCACTAAGAAAGCATAATATATGCTCATTTTAGAAATATTATGAAAATGCAACGGTAAAAAGGGGAAATAACCTTGGTATAATCACTCAAAGACATTTACTTTTACAGCTTGTTATATTTCTTTCTCTTACTGTTTCAGTGAGCTTGTGATTGTATTATATAACGTATACTGTTTTCCAAATTTTTTCAAATGTTTATTTACTTATTTATTTACTTATTTTGCGAGAGATAGAATCCCGAGCAGACTCTTGCTGTCAGCACAGAGCCCCACGTGGGCCCAAAAGTGAAATCATGACCTGAGCCGAAATCAAGTCAGACCCTTAACTGAGTGAACCACACAGGCACCCCATGTTTTCTCAATTTTAAATTTGAGTGGTGCATTGTGTAGACTAACCTTTGAATATTAGATCTGGAGCATTTTCTAGTACCAACAACCAGTTCTCTGATTCTTGAGACATCAACTGGGTATCCAAGAATTTGATGCAATTCTAGCATTAACTACCTAGAGTTAGCATCAGACTCCTTAGGCTCAGTCCCACAACACCCACACTTCAGATGCCAGTCACAAGTATCAGCTCACTTGTACTTCTCACAATCTGGCTATAAATTGGGGTTCCTGCAACACCCTGTTCAAGTTCAGTGATTTGCTACAAGAGCCTTATAGAACTCAGGAAAATACTTGACTTTGCCAGTTCATTTTAAAGGACGTAACTCAGAAACAGACAAATGGAAAGGGATGCATAGGGCAAGGTATGCATGGAAGAGGGTGGCATGGAACTTCCATGTCCTCTCTGAGTGCACCAGCCTCCCAACATCTTGATGTGTTCACCAACCTGGAGGCTTTTTGAACTCCATTGCTTAGAAGTTATTATAGAAGTTTCATTACATAGGTATGGTTGTTTTAATCATTGGATGCTGATGATTAGCTCAATCTCCAGCTCTTTTCCCCATCCCTGGAGGAGTTGGTGGGACCAGGGTGGGGTCGGGGTCAGAAGGGGTGCTGAAAGTTCCAATCTTTTAATCATGCTTTGGGTTTTCTGGTGACCAGTACCCATCCTGAAGCTATTTAGGGGTCCCAAGCCACTGTTTCATCTCATTATTCTTGCAAGTTTAGCTGTTGATTCTTTTAAAATAAGCTGTTCTGTAGTTCTGGCTCCTTTTTAACATATTTAATTTTATCTCTAGTTTTCTAAAGTTTTACTATCATATTTCTAGATGGGAATTTCTTTTTTATTATTGTCAAGTTTGGGATCTCTGATGGGCTTTTGGAAATTTCCTAGCTGTTGTCTCCCAGCTGTTTCTTCTGCCTCATTCTCTCTTTCCTTTGTAACTCCCAACCAAATGTATTTTAAATCCTTCTCACTGTGTCCTCTAGGTTTTTTAACATTTCTTCTCAGTTTTCTCTGTTGGTGTTTGCTACATTTCAAATAATTTCTTTTGACCCGTCTTCCAGTTTACTAATTTTCTAAGCTACAGTATACTAAATCCCATTTACTGAAGTCTTAATTTTGGTTGTAATATTTTTCAGATCTAGAATTTACATTGGTTCTTTTTTTGGATATACTTTTTATTGTTTCTAGTAGCCTATGTGGCTGTTATTTCTTTGAATATGGTCTGTATAGTTATTTATATATTCTTCTGATAATTCCAAATAATTACGTGTCTGAGCTTACTGATGTTTTCCATGCATCTTGTTCATGGTACCTTGTTTTCTTACATGCCTAGATGTCTAACAATATGCTAGATATTATATTTGGAAGCTGTTAATAGAACTATTTTAAAGCCTAGGATAGTATCATAGTATCTTTCTCTGCCAGAGAGTAGGGTATCATAGTATCATAGTATTTACTTCTGCCAGATGAGTAGGGGTTCTACCAGTTTAGAACACTGTAATTCCAAATTCAAGATTTATATTTTCCTGGTCTACCAGATGACCCAAATCAGGCTATAAAAGCTACATCATGGGAAGGTTCATACACCCCTAGTTCATATTTTACCCTGTGAATGTAATATTTTTTGTACAAGTTCCCTGCGACCATTGAAATTGCAACTTAGTTTCATAGCTATTTCTTCCAGATATGCTGTGTCCTCTGCAAAAGTAAAAGGTTTTATTACAGGGCGACCCCATAAGGTTTCTTGTCTTCTCTTAAGAGTTTCACCAGATAATTCTTTACTATCTTGTTATTTCTTTGCTGCTTATATGATGTTTTTGTTTTTATTAACCCAACCTTTTTAGTTGACCACAGTGAGAGAAATTATTGAGATTATGTAGTCCACCATTATCAGAATCCAAAGTCCTTACGTAAGTTTTCGAGAGAGGGGATTTTATATGTTTTTCAGTTCTATTTTCCTATAAGAGTTCTGTTATATAGTATGCATCTAGTCAATATTCACTGAATGATTAAGTGAATAAGCTATTATTTTAGAGCTTATTTAAATACCTTATGGGATATGTTCCCCTTGTTTTTCTTCTTAAAAATAAATTGTGGTTATTCTTTTTTTTTTTAGTTTTTATTTAAATTCTAGTTAGTTAACATACAGTGTAATATTAGGTTCAGATGTACAGTAGAGTGATTCAACACTTCCATATAGCACTCAGAGTGCTTCCTTAATCCCCACCACCTACTTAACCCATCCTCCCCCGCCCCCCACCTTCTCTCTGGTAACCATCAGTTTGTTCTCTATAGTTAAAAGTCTGTTTCTTGGTTTGCCTCTCTCTATTTTTCCCTTTCCTCATTTGTTTTGTTTCTTAAATTCCACATAGGAGAGAAATCATATGGTATTCTTGTGTTTTGCTCTTCCTGATATATTTTAGGATTACTTTGTCAAAATCTCTTTGAACTCAGATCTTGCTTTTAGAACTGCACTGAATTTATAAATTGTGGAAAATGGGAAATATGAGTCTTCTCTTTTAGGGATATGGTATGTTTTTCCATTTATCTTCATGTCTTACAGGAAAGTCTTACAGTTTTCTTTATGAAGAATTGCACATTTAAAATTTATTTCTCTGTATTTTAGTTTTGCTGCTGTTGTGAACAGATTTTTCCCAAAATTTTTAGTTGAACGTTACTGATATAAAGGGAAATTACAGATTCTCTGTGTAGCAGTCATTTATATCCTGTCACATTGCTGAACTCTCTTATTTTAATACTTTTTTTGGTTAATTTTTTGAAATTTATGTAGCCAGTCATATCCTCTGCAAATTGTGATATTTGTCTCTTGCCTTCCAATACTTATTCCTAGTCTTTTTCTTGTGTTCTTATATTATCAAGAATCTCCAGTACAGTATTGAATATTAATGGTGATAGCTTGCATTCCTCTCCTGCTCCTGATCATATAATGGAAACTTTTGTTTCATCATTAAATATAATTTGCTGGGAGTTACTTGTAAACACAGTTTATTGAATTAAAAAGAGTTTGTTTCTTATTGGATAAGGGTTTTTCATTTTCTTCAAAAATTTTTTTTCAACGTTTTTTTTTTTTTGAGAGAGAGAGAGAGAGAGAGAGAGAGAGAGCATGAGCGGGGGAGGGGCAGAGAAAGAGGGAGACACAGAATCCAAAGCAAGCTCCAGGCTCTGAGCTGTCAGCACAGAGTTCCACGCTGGGCTCGAATTCATGAACTGTGAAATCATGACCTGAGCCGAAGTTGGACGCTTTACCAACTGAGCCACTCAGGTGCCCCTTTATTTTCTTTTAAATAAAAAATAGACTCAATATTAGCACATTTCTCCAGCCTCTGTTGAGATTTGAATGTGCTTTTTCTCATTTAATCTGTTGATGTTAATAAAAAACATTAATAGACTTTTAAACATTGAACCATCCTTAAATTTTTCCTTAGTCTTGATGGATTCTTCATACTATGAACTTAATTTGCTTTTATTTCATTAAAGAATTTTTTCATGTATGCCTATTAGTGATAATGGACTTTTCTTCTATATCTCTCTGGATTTGGTATCCAAATTATGTTAACCTCATAAAATGATTTGAGAAGTTTAAATTTACCTATGCTCTGAAAGAGTTTTCATAACATGGATGGACAATTTTGCTTTCTTAAAGATTTGGTAGTCCTCATATCCATAAACTCAGGAGCCTGTTGCCTTGGAGAGACACATCTTTTGACTACTTTCACTATTTATTTTATAATCGTAGGTTGTTAGATTTTTTTCCCCCTCTCAACCAATTTTAGTTTATTCTCTTACAAGAGTACGTGTTTCTCCTAGATTTTCTAAAATTTTGGAAAAATTTGTACATACTATTCCCTTCAAGTTATTGTTTCATCACATTACTAATGTTTACTTCAAGCTTGTATTAGCTTTTTTCCTTAAACTTACTGAAGGTTTTATGTTTTTGTTAGTCTTTTCAGGAACTTGCACTTGGTATTTTTTTTCATCAACTCTATTTTTCAACCTTCCACAACTTAAGGCTTATTTTCAGCCTTTTGGTTTTCTAATAACTACATGTAAGACTACACGTTTTTACATTTATATCAGATTTGACCATTTCCCATGGATTTAGATATATAGAGCTATTGTTGTTTGTTTATTACCTTACATTTCAACTTTGATTTCCTTTTTAGCCAATTTCTACCTTTTGGGAATTTGTTGAAATTTTGTGTGGCCTGAGATACATGGTTACTTGTTGGCAATGTCTCAAGTGTGAAAAAACAACGTGTAATCCGAGTTTTGGGGTACAGAATTTTATAGATATATTTGTGATATAAATCATATATTAAACATGCTATGTACATAAATTACATATATAAATATATATTCAGGATTTAAATGATGCTATTTAAGTTATATCTTACTCATATGTACTTCACCTTTCATATTCTCTGAAAGATATGTTAGCATCCCAGTATGGTTGCCACAGTGCCTGTTTCTCTTCACCCTCAGTTTTTGCTTTCTGTGTTTCCAGTCATTGTTCTTAAGTATATGAAGGTTCACGATGACTACTGAATCTACTTGGATTCAATAGAAGCACGAAAAAAGCCCTATTTTTAATTTCTGTTATTTACCTGATAGGCATTTTCCCCCTCCTTTCTAATGTCATTTTATTTTAGATTTTCCTCTCGTCAATGACATATAGCTGGATTTTCTTAATCTAATACACCTAGTTTGAGATGAATAGGTGAATATAACCATTCATATTTTTGTGCTTATGTATATATTTATACTTATTCTTGCCATATTATCTTACGCTTTCTATGTATTGTGCTTTCTTGATGTTTCTTTTCCTTTCCTATCTTTTATTGAATTGAGTTTTCTTTGTTGATTTAAGTTTACTTATTTATTTTGAGAGAAAGAGAACACATAAGCCCAGAAGGGGCAGAGAGAGAGGAAGAGAGAGAATCTCAAACACGTTCTGTGCTGCAAGCTCAAAGCCCAACTTGGGGCTCATTCTCACCACTGTGAGATGACCTGAACCAAAATCAAGAGGAGGAGGCTTACCTGCCCAAGCTACCCAGGCGCCCCACTTTGTTCATTTTTTTATACATACATATTTGTATTGAGGTCATATAGGACAAAGAAAAATCTCACTTTCCTTTAATACAGGTAGTTTTCTAGATTTTCTTGGAATATATATTTTTTTCAAATTAAGTCTTTGCTATGGTCTCTATTTTGTGTACCCCACCTCTCCCCTGCCACCAAATTCTTACTTTGAAATCCTAACGTCCGATGGCAATGGTATGAGTAGGTGAGACCTTTGGGGCTGATTAGGTCATGAGGATGGAGCCCTCGTGAACAGGATTAGTGCTTTTGCAAAAAGATCTCTAGCCCCTTCCACAGCGTGAAATATCTGTGACGTGTGAGAGGGCCCCCCACTCCAATCTGACCATGTTGGTTGGCATCCTGATCTTGGACTTCTAGCCTCCAGACCCATGAACAATAAATGTTAGTTTATAAGCTACCCAGTCTGCGGTATTTTTTTGTGGAATGGACTAAGACTTCAATTTAATTAAATCTTTAATCCACTTGAAATTTGTTTTTGCTTATGTTATAGTGTAGGAGTCTGTGTCTCTCTTCTTCCAGAGTGGATAGCCAGTTATACCAACACCAATTTATTATTCTATACTTTGTCCAACAGAACTGAATACTACTTTCGTCATATATCAAATTTCAGGTATTCTGCGATCTGCATCTGGAATCTCTGTTCTGTTTAACTTTTTGTCAGAGGGCGGGGGGCGGGGGAGAGGGTGTCTTTTTTAAGGCTAGGTTCTGGTAACTGGCAGAGAAAAATTCCCTGTCCCTCTTTAGAATAAACTGTACTTAGCTTTCTTTACTGTAAGATCTTTAGAGTGATTTTACTACCTTTCTCTTCTGTTTCAGAAAATTGTCTATTTTCACAACACTGAGGACTCTATCCTCATCCATTTATATTTAATTTCACATGGCTAACCAGTGTTTCTGTTTCTCTTATTCCATCTTGAGGTCTCTTTTCTAGTTTGTTTTTTTACTTTTGCTCTGAAAGGTGAATAATAAGTTTACTGAGCAAAGGATCCTCGAAGACAGTCCTCTCCTTTCAGGGTGGTAGGTGCTATTTGTCTCAGGGTGCATAGACCAGCTATTTCATTGCCAGTCTGAGTTTTTTCCTTTTAAGTAACTTGATCTTTCTGTTTATAAGATTGTCTCTTTATCCTTAGAGTTCAGGAACTTGCCAAGTATACCCAAATTTGTGCTTTTCTCATTGGTACAACCTGGAACATAGCAGAATTTAGGCTTTCTATAACTCAGGTAAAAATTTTTTACTATTCTCTGTTGAATAGTTTTATCTTTTCCATTTTTTTTTCCTCCTTTCAGAATTCCTATTATCTGCATTTTGTATTTCCTTGACCTGTTTTTCAAATCTTCTCCCTCATGATTTCCATTTATGTGTTTCCTTTGTACTTTGAAATATTGCTTGCACTTACAGTGACCAACCTCCTCTTCAATTCAATGAAAACTTTATTTCAATAATAAAATAAAATTTTGTTTCAAAAATGTTACTAAGCTTTCAGAAATGTGTGTGTGTGCACTGCAGTTGAATTTCAAATGATATGATTTATTTTCATTCATGTTTTCATCTTCTCTAGTATTTCTGTTTTACTGAGTATGTATTTAATTATTTTGCTGATTTCCTCTCTAGTTGCTGAAATGCCTTAAAGGAGTTATTTTTCTTTTTCAGCTCGTTGGATTCAGATCTGTTTGTTGAGATATCGGGATATCCTACATGTTAATAGTCTTCCAAGTAGTGAAAAGTGAAGTGACAGTCCCTTGCTGAGGTACCTGAAGGACATCCCTGATATCTCTCAGGCCTCTGTAATCTCTCAGTGTGTAGGGCAGGGAGGATTCAGTCTACCCATTTCGTTCCTTTGGGGCTTAAAAAAGATGTAATATGCTTACGTTGGGGCCAGATATCTCTGATTGTCAAGTTCCTTCTAGGATCCACCACCCTCTCGTCCTCACCCCTGAGCTTCACCACCTGGAAAAGAAAGTTCCATATCAGTTCCCTTTTCTCTCAGGACCCTAAGAGAGCCCCATGCCTCACTTATATTTACACCAGTTACCTCTAAGTCTCAGCAGTCATTTGGCTTATAAAAAGCTAAAAGCTTAGTCGTATTGAAAGTAGAGGAAGGGAATTTGTTAAAGTCACACCTGTTCCTTGGGGCACCTAGGTGGCTCAGTTGGTTAAGCGTCCAAGTCTTGGTTTCAGCTCAGATCATGATCTCACAGTTCGTGGGTTCCAGCCCTACATGAGGCTCTGTGCTGACAAGGAGTCTGCTTGGGATTCTCTCCTACTCTCTCTGCTCCCCACCCCCTCAATAAACACATACATACATACATACATGCATAACTTTTAAAAAATCACACCTATTCCCATAATTTCCTCACCCTGAAAACTTGTAACAATTATTAACTTAATTTTTAATTAGCATCTACTATCATCAGTATCTGCGTCTCTTCCCTCCAATACCACAAGAACCTTGGCATGTTTTATTTCCCATTCAGCAGCCTATTTTTTTCGATCCCCTGAAATTTGGCTTCCATATTTATTAAATTTGATTAATTATATTAAATCTCTATTCTTCAGTACACATCTTTTTATAGTCTGTGTGAAGAATACATAAAGCACGGTGTACCGAAGTAAAACACTTATATGTAATTGTTTCACTTCCAAAGTAGACTTGTTACTTTTTTCATGGAAAATTTTTAATTGAGGTAAAATTAACGATTTTGTTTTATTTTTTTAATGTTTATTTTTGAGAGAGTGAGAGAGGGAGCACAAGTGGAAGAGAGGCAGAGGGAAAGAGAAAGAGGGAAAATCCCAAGCAGGCTCTGCACCGTCAGCACAGAGCCCCATGCAGGGCCCAAACCCACGAACTGTGAGATCATGACCTGAGCCAAAATCAAGTCAGATACTTAACCGACTCAGCCACCCAGGTGCCTCTAAAAACAACTATTTTGAAGTAAACAATTTAGTGTATTCACGGTGTTGTGTAACAATCATCTCTCCTTAGTTCCAAAATATTTTCATTACCCCAAAAGGAAACCCTGTACACAGTAAACAGTTGCTTGCTCCCCAGTGCCCCCATCTGTAATCCTGGTCAACCTCCAATCTGCATTTTACCTCCATGGATTTACCAGTTCTACCTTAGTATCCTTTTTTAATCAGTACTTTTAATTTTAACCCTTGAATATGTATTAGTTTTTTTGTCACCTGTGGTTTTATATATGCATGTCTTCCTCTTGGAATTATTTATCTTTTGCTGGAATATATCCTCAAGGAACTCTTTTCAGAAAGGGCTTACAGGTGGTAAGTTCTCCAAGTCTACATATCCGAAGATATATTTATTTCCAGTTTGATTAGGGATAGAATTTTCATAGACTTTTTGAGAAGCCTGGCTAGAGGCTTATCAATTTTGTTTATTTTTTCAAAAAACCAACTCTTGGTTTCGTTGATCTGCTCTACAGTTTTCGTAGACTTTTGAAAATACTATTCCATTGCCTTCTTACATCCAGTATCATGGGTAGTCTGGTCCCAGTCTGATCTAATCCCTGTTTCAATCTTTTTTTCCCCCTCTATTTGGAAATTTTAGTATTTATCCTTTTATACTTATTTACCAAGATATGTCTTTATTTTTGATTCATCCTGCGTAGCACTTTATGGACCCTCTCATTTGAGGATTTATGTCAATTTTCTGTCCTGGGACATTTATTTTTATTTTTATTATTTCTTTGCTTATTTGTTTTAATTCTTTTTGCTGTATCCTTGTGGAACTTAGAGCTCCTAAATCTGTCTTCCATGTGTCTTATTTTTTTCCTTTTATACTTTTTATCTCTTTTGTCTTCTGTATTTTCAGTTCACTCTTCCAATACACTAACTGACTCTAAAACTATGTTCATTCTGCTAATCAGCCTACCTGATGAGTTGTTTCAGGGGTTGGTATTTTGGTTTAAGTCTTCTTTTTGCTCTATTAATTGTTTTGTCAGGGATTAGTTTTTATTTGTTGAGCTTGATGCCTTTCTTTCACGGTGTTAGTTTCCCTCAAATATTTGGTGATTCTTGCTTGTTCATCTTAAATTTCAAATTCCTTGTTAGCCTTCTGCAGTGTTCTATGAATTCAGCCTATTTCTGGTTATCACAGGGAAAGAATACAACCAACATCAAGGCTTCTAGATGTGTAGACTTAGTTTCTTTTTTGGTATTGTAGAACAGTACCATGCCTCTGCCCTGGCTAAACTGAAAACACCTTAACTCTTTTTTTTTTTAAATTTTTTTTCCAACGTTTTTTATTTATTTTTGGGACAGAGAGAGACAGAGCATGAACGGGGGAGGGGCAGAGAGAGAGGGAGACACAGAATCGGAAACAGGCTCCAGGCTCTGAGCCATCGGCCCAGAGCCCGACGCGGGGCTCGAACTCACGGACCGCGAGATCGTGACCTGGCTGAAGTCGGACGCTTAACCGACTGCGCCACCCAGGCGCCCCAAAACACCTTAACTCTTGGCCCTTTCCACCATTAGTAGCCGTCTATCTTCCCATGCATAGTTTGGGTTAAGGTTTCCCCTTTCAGTCAGATTCCATTTATCATCTGTGTTTTTGGGGATTACTCATAATTTCTGATTAATCAAAATATACTCTCTTCTTTCCCAACACTATTAAAGACTTTTACATTTTTTCTTTTTCTCATTTTCCTAAAAACTGGAGGATCCTGAAATATATGTTCAATCGACATCTTGATCAAAACTTCAGAAACTAATCCATATATTATTGTGAATATGTAACCCAAATCACTTCTCCAATGATTTCTTAGTCACTGGGAACTTCAGTATGTTGCACAGTCTGTAAGACATATTTACATGAAAGCCCTTTTTTGATTAATGGGAGAAAAGTTCATGTAATTGGAGTGGTATGTTATTTCCTTAAGCCCTTCTGAAATCATGTTATAGGATGTTGTAGTTATGTTCAAAACAGTGTTCTTTTTAGCTGCCCCAAATCCTCAAATTTTTTTTCTGAATATAACTTATAAATCAGTCCTTTTAGAATATCAGAACAATGCTGTCTACTCACTGCTGTCACTAGATATATATTTTATGGAGATGCATTAGGAATAGATAAGAAATGAAAGTATTTTATTTTTTTTAGAAATTAATCTGAAACATGGATTTTTTTTTTTTTTAAGTAATCTGTACACCCAATGTGAGGCATGGACCCACAACCCCAAGATCAAGAGTCATATGCTTTACTGACGGAGCCAGCCAGGGGCCCCAATATATGATTAAAATGAGTAAATTTTTTACCCTATGATTTAAATTTTATATTCTGCTTTTAATTTTTTATTTGTTTTTAGAAGGTGACATTTATTGTTGCTCATTTCTCTTTCCTCAAAGTGATGAAGCTGCTGATTTGAAATGTGTATTTTGGTGCCATTTCAGAACCAAAATCTTACTTACCAAAGGTGAAAAATATTATGTGAATGTGGTTTCCTGAGATACCTGCTCTCCTTTTATATAGTATATTCAAGCCCTTTGAGAGGTCTAAATATTATAGATCATAGTTCATGAGACCTCTTCTCACCCAGAAGGGCAATATAATAAGGACTTAAGGCCATTCACTAAAAAGATGGAAGAAACTTATGTTCTCTTATATATAACTGTAAAAGTCCATTTTCTCTGTTAGACATCTGCTACTGCTGTATTTTCTGCTATATTTCAGGAGGCAAATGTCCTTAAGACTAACGCTAACGTGGCTCTTAGAACTGATGATCAGGAACTCCCCAAGGGTATGCAGTCCGCTATGTGGTTTTGGGCCCACACAGTTTTTAAAAGGAAGTCAATTCCTCACATAATTGCAGCTAAAATCAAAGGGTTCTAAATAGTAATACCGGCACAGCAGTAAATGTTATTTTATTCTCATGACCCATTTTCTTGATGATCCTCTGAATTGCCTAAAAACACATGCCAAATGCAGTTTGTGCAGTTAGCAGTAAATAGATTCAGTTAGGGCTCACTTTATGTAAGATCTACCAGTATCTTTAATAAATTACATACATTTTTATTTAACTTTTCAGAGAAAAGAAAGGTCTGATCTCATTTGTTCTTCATTGCTACTTCTGAATTCCTCCCTCTCTCCTCTCTAAAATCCTCTGCTTTGAAGCTCAGACTGTCCAACATTTCACTCCGCATCCTTGTTGCAGTTAACTGACAGTTCCCCAGGATGCCACAGCCTTGAAGGTTTTTAGCTCCTCGTCTGTCTTTGCAACACTACCCATGTTCTAAATCTTGAAGATTTCAGTGTCCATGAGAAAATGACATTAGAAAAAATTGCCCAAGAAGGTGAGGGAGCTAGTTATATAATTATCTTAGGGAAAGTGTAATGGGCTGAGGGAACAAGTGCAAAGACTGAAGCAGAGCATGCTTGGTGTGCTGAAGAACCGCAAAAAGGCCATTATGGCTGGAGAAAAGCCAGGGACAAAGGAGGAGATAAAGTCTGAAAATAGAGCTGGGTCATATAGGGCCCCTATGCCATTGGAAGGCATACCAGATCATAAGATTTTTCTAGCAGATTTATCCTTCACTGTATTTCAGGCTCTCTGATGATCATGTCCTAAACCTTGTCTGTATCCATAATTATAGGCCTATCTTTTTTTTCTCGGTTTTAGTAGTATTCTCTGAATTACCATTTATGGTCATTCCAATTTTACTCTCCCTGATTTCAGTGATTCTTCAACCCCACCAGGGCCTACAATCCATTGATCTTTTATCATTTTTTATTGACTCCGCCTCCCGCCCCTCCCTGTTCTTCCTTACTCCCTTATCAAAATTATATTCATCAGCCCTTCATCAGAATCACCCTGTTGTAGTCACTCATCCTTTGTCTCTCTCTCTCATTTTGTGTACTCTCTTGACAAAAGTCTCAACCCCAGCTAAACCAGCTCTCCACACTTAAACGTTTTTTTCTCCCATATTAAACAAATTGTTTAAAATAAAAACTTTTGGCCTCCATTAGAAATGGTGGAGGCTGGGGCGCCTAGGTGGCTCAGTCAGTTGAGCGTCCAGCTTCAGCTCAGGTCATGATCTCACAGTTCGTGGGTTCGAGCTCTGTGTCGGGCTCTGTGCTGACAACTCAGAACCTGGAGCCTGCTTCGGATTCTGTGTCTCCCTCTCTCTCTGCCCCTCCCCTGCTTGCGCTCTGTCTCTCTCACAAAAATAAATAAACATTAAAAAAAAATTTTTTTTTTTTTTAAAGAAATGGTGGTAGCTGGAGAGCTGGCTCCAGCTACCACCCATTTCCTTTTTTCCTTTTTAAAGCAAAATTCCTGTCAGAGCCATATATTATAACAATGATAACAATAAATAACATTTATTACGCACTTGCTGTGTGCCAGGCATTGTTCCAGATATTTTACATATATTAATCTTGTTTTATTCTCATAGCAGTCCAATGAGGTAAAAAAAAAAAAAAAAAAAAAAAAAAAAACCACTTTTTACAATGAGAAAAAGGCATGAAGAACTTAGTTTCCCAACTACTTGATGACAAATAGTGATCCTGGAATTAAAATCCAGGCAGTCTGTCATCAGAGCCTGTGCTCTCAACTAGACCAAAGCAAAGCAAATTATGTTCTAAATCTCAGTTCTCAGACACATTAGCAGCACACTCCAGTTTCCAAGAATGAGTGTATCCTACCCCACTCCTCATTCCTCCTGAGCAGTATTGTAGTAAGTTCTGGCTGCAAAGCCACGATATAATGTGGAGTTTTTCATGTAACCAGAAGGTTCAAAGTGATTACTTTTAGGCAAAGGACTCTTTCTCTTGCAACATTTTGACTTTAGCCTTTTTTGGTTTCCTTGTGCTTTGCATTTCTCTCTTGCCTCTCCTGTAAATTCATTGGTAAGAGGCTTAAGGCTGCCTCTCTCTTTGGTAGAAGCTCATGCTCATAGTATGCCAAACAGGAACCAGATGGGGAAAAGGAGTTAAAGGAGAGACTTTTCTGATCCTGATCTCTAGTTCAGGGGAAAAAAAAAAAAAAAGAATACCTGAGCTGCATCAGATTAGTAATAAACAAGATTTCTTTGTCTGGATTGCCCCCTTTTCAGTTGCTGCTTTGGAATATGTGGTGGCAGATTTTAATCCAAAAAAAAAAAAATTAGGGACTTTGCACTATTTGTCAAAGAGGAGGGGAAAAAAACCTAATGACATGATTTTAAATTCGTCAATTGGAGTTGTTTTCTCTAGACCCTAATCTAATATTCCCAGAGAACTTCTTACTCAAAGAACTTCCTATGATACATTATTAATTTGTCAATTCTTTCTTACATTGTCTTTGGGGAGAGAGCAATTCAGTTAAACATTTAGTGTATTTTTTTAAATAACTACTGACTTAGAAAATTTTAGATAGTAAATCATCAAAATCAGTTTTAAGAAGAGGGAAACATCAGAATCACTCTAGAATGCCTTTCTCATTGGCAGAGGTCACATGCCCCTTCCTAAACAATTGCTGGCAAGGAGAAAGGGTTTCTATGATTGGCTTTTCCTTTTCTGGAAGGAAGGTTGTGGAGTCAGCCACCATCCCAAAGAGGAGTTATGTTTCTTATTTGATTTTCGTTTGGTTGGTTTTTTGGTTCCTTTTTGAAAGTTATCCTCATGTTAGAAATAGTTTAAAATTCCCACTCTAAAGAACAGGCAAGCTTTTCCCAGCCATGTTGTTGCCCATCCCAACCGCCCCCATACCCATTATATATAGTATGTATAGTGTATATAATTCTGCCTCTCTGTAACCATGTTTTAATTATATTCAATTTGCAAAAATGTTAAAATTTTATTCACAGTGAAAGGTCTAATCTGTTGAAGGGAACTGATGTTGATGTGAAATCACTGGAAGAGAATAAAAAAAGAATCGACCTACAAACGACCGTGGCAAAATGAAGTTCTAAACATTTCCCAAGTGATTACTTTTTACCATGGAAGTTTTATTTCCCAGAAAGCATAAAGCTGAATAGTCTTGCCAAACCAGCTGAAGCTTAATGAACAAACTCTATTGGCCCTTTAATAATAATATCTGAACCGTTTATCTCTTCAGTTATAAAAATGCATATAAGTTGGCAGAGATTTGACTTAAGAGTTTTAAGTCCTATATATAGCTTTTGGGTGACTTGATCTCTTTTTCTAGACATCTATCTGCCTCAGGGCTTTGGTCTAATTACTTTTAGTAAATAAACTATTTTCATATAAATGGTTTAAAGAAGAGCAATATTACTAGGATTATGAAGACCAAGAGTATAATGTTACAGTCTAAAAACCCAAGGTTTTACTGTGATACTAAATGTTTAACTGAATTGCTGTCTCCCCAATTGTACCTGTGTTGGATGTTGCCACTTTTCTATTGCTGGAAAGGGCCTTTTACAAAAGCATGTTCAACGTGAATACTAATCCTTATAGCAAGTCCTTCAGGTTAATGCCAATAGTGTGCATGAGGACAAAATCGTATTTATACCATGTAATACTCCAGAGGGATTAGGTACTGAGCAGCAGCTGTGGAGAAAAAGATGATAGGTCTGACAAGGCAGAACAGGCTAGAGAGTCTGATTTCTGAAAGTGGAGATCCGAGAGTAGAACTAGCCACTAGGAAGTATTAGGAGATTTCAGCTTAGAGCAGTTTCAGTCCAAACCCAGTGGGTATGCTTAAAGAGCCAACCAGGAAAAAAAACGAAAACAAAACCAAAAAATCTTTGCTTCCTTATATGGACTTAGGGAGGTATTCTGGGAAAAAAGCATGTTGAAACTCCTTCAGGAAGGAAGAGGACTTCTGATTCAAGAGTCATTCTATTTCTGTGCCTTTGCCACCAGTTTTCACACAACTGCTTTCTCTGATACTACACTGTCAGAGACACCCAACTGATAGTTGGCTTTTTCTTTTACTGAATAAATACAACTTTTTCCCCGACCATAAGAAAGAAGAAAACTATGAGATAGAAGATCTGTTTCCATGGCTTAAAAAAAAAAAAAAAAAAAGGTAGTATTTCCCACTGTGTTCAATTGATGATGGTGAAAGGAGGAGAAGGAGGATGACAATGAGAAAGGCATTTTGAAGTTTAGTGGCTGTTAGGGGAAGGAAGTTGGGGATAGTGGAAAGAATACTAAACCAAGTATCGTAACTTGATTTTTAGATCTGGGTTGTTCCCTACTTTAGCCAAACGTAAGACTCTGAATTCATATTGGTTTTAGTTTCTCTATCAATAGGAAGTAGACTATATGATCTCTTGCCCTTCTACCTCTAAAATTCTGTAATTATGACAGCAAGTATCTACACTAACGCCTGAGCAGTATCGAGAATATGAAAAACAGTATATAGAGCGAGGTGTCCTTTTATAATTAAGTTTATGCCTAGTTATAATTGGTTTATGGAACAGAATTTTTTCCCAGACCCACTGTACCTCAGAAAGGATTGAACAGTTCATTCTGGCAAAGAAAAGGCAAAACTGTTAGCACATCATACTGCCACATGAAGGCTAACAATTAGACATAAAGCCAGACAAAATCGCAAGGAGAGCCATAAATAAAAGAGAGTCTTAATGTGATTTAAATACCGTGACTGAGTTGCATTCAGTGTTAGCCTGGTCACCAAGTCCAATGCAACATTATCCCCTATAGAGATGTATTCTAGCAAAAGACTTCTGCATCCGCCATCTGGCCCTTGACTCAGGGAGCACATCTCACTGAATGACACATAACCCAGTGGGATGCACCAAATTTGCTTAAACATGAGCACATCCTCTTCTCATAACAAAGGCTGGATATGACCCTAATTTTATATTCTATAAACTATGTTGAGGAAATTATTAAAACAACAGTCTTCTGGGAGGCCTGTAACCATCTACTGATCATGTTTTCTTTGTCACAGCCACAGTTTCAAGAAATAACTGTAAATTTCAGCTTAAATTGAGAAGCAAATTAGATGTGCTTTAAATTTAAAAATTCATTATGAATTTAGAAGTAAAAAAGTGAACTGTTTGTGACTAGATGATCTGACCTTACAAACACAAGAATTTGAGCAGAATTCCAAAAGTTAGAGTTTGTGTTCTCTGTGAACAGCCGTCAGGGAATTGTGCCAGAGGAGCTCTACTTAAGAGAAATTTCTCTGAGGTTCTGATTTTTTTTAAGTTAATACCTTAAACTGTGATTTCAGACGTGTTCCAGAATAAAGGCAATCACATCCAGTATTTCCTGTCTCTAAGATAGAGTCTACTGCACTGCTTGTATTTTATATTACTTGAGAATTATTTTCCTTTAGAAGGAACAGTATGATTTGCCTAAATGGAGAGTATTTTTTTTTTCTTTTTAAGTATATCTTTGGCATTCCTCACAGTGTTAAATATTTTATTGGCTATCGGGAGGAAAGGATTCTCTATTATGTAAATGGCACCCCAAATCTACAGATCCCAAGTTAATACTGAAGACTTTTTGTTAGTCTCTGGTGCCCTTTCTGGTAAAGATAAATGCTAAAGAAGGGGCAGTATGTGGAAATAGGAATAAAACTAAAATGACCATTTTTCTTCCAAGTTATATAACACTATAATGCTTTGTTGCAATAATATGAGGAAACCTTATGCAAGAACTGAGCTGTGATTAATAGAAGCAAAAAGAAGTAGAAACATCATTCCTTAAACACAGCAAACTCAAATAGGAAGGAAAATAGTCTTTTAAATGAGAAGCAAAAAGTTGTATGGAAGTGTTGAATCATTATATTGTACACCTGAAACTAATATTACACTGTCTATTAACTAACTGGAACTTAAGTAAAAACTTTTTGAAAGTTCAAAGTGATATGAGAAGGAAATGTTAATGCTAATGCCAATATCATGTGAACTGTTAATTAGAAAGTAAAGTGGAAATGGAGCGTGTGACTAATAAAGTAAATACCATGAAATTCTGGGGAAAGCCTAGTAAAGCTGGACTTCTTCAGGGCTACAGCACTGAGGGGATTTTCTCATGTTTCACGAATTGACCCAGATTATTATGGAGTCAAATGATAGTGGAGTCCCTATCATGAAGGGTAGTGAAATGAATGAAGACTGAAAGAGAGCATCATAATGCTGACGTTGTCAGATGTCCAGTCACGTGGACTTGCGAACCTGGCAAATTGCTGAAATTAGTATGGGGGAAGAAATCTTAAGTTATAAACTAATTTAAAAATGAGAGCAATAAGCTAGGTAATGGCAGTTTTAACATATTTTAAGAACTGAACCTATTCATCCAGTTTAGTACCAGGCCCTAAGCTTCTGCCTCGAGTGTATGGCCCACCTGAATATTAAGGGCCATTATATGGAAGATGATGACCAGCTGTTCTCTTTCTCCCCTGAGTTCCAAACAATAAGAAATGGGCATAAGCTTTGGTGTGAAGGATTTAGGCAAAGAATGAGGAAGAATATTGTAAATTGAAGTGCATTACTGAGTGAATTTCATTCTATGGAAGTCTTTTAAAAAGTCATTACTGTCACTCAAAACACTTACAGTCTGTCTGTGACATACATAGGTAGCCCTACAGTAAGAGATGTGAATAATTACACAACAATTAGAACGTCTTTGAGCTGGAGAGTAATCCGCCCAAACACCAAGTAACGCAAGAGAGAAGCATGAAAATACATAACCACAAAAATGAGAGAGAGAGACATGTATAGATCAACATAATGACAGCATTTAGCTAATTAAACTCTCAGGAAATGTTCTGACTGCTTTTGGAAAGCAAAGAAGTCTTCATTTTTAGCTTTGTCAGTTGACATAATTTTGAATTGAGTCTGATTCTCATTGGCATCTATGATCTATGTATACAGTTTCTGGAACAGCCTTTTCCTGGAGAAAATTTTCAAACAAACATTTGGCATCAGTGGAATATTTTTTATCACACCATCAGTATTTTTCATTGTACAGCCTTTGACTTCCAGAAGATTCAAGCTGTCTTAGAGTCTCTGAGAACCCTAGGGCATTAGATGAATGCCAGGTATATTACACTGAGAGATTAGATCCCAGGGAACTGGAATTCTGAGAATTAGGATGCCTGACTGAGATTGAACTATCTATGTATCCTGGTATAGATACAGAAAGATATTAGTGGTATTTTAGATTAGAATTTTTAGACTTCATCCAAACAACCTGTTAAAAGCCACGTTCTCTTGTACCTGTGAAACCATAGATTCAGTGTAAGAATAATGCGTTCAAGAAGATTTAGTCCGATGCAGTGGTGTGCTAATGTTTAATTCCTGGTTTTCCGGGCAAGGAGTGTGTGGTTTTAGGGGGTGGAGGATTGGAAGCAGAGGTGGTAAGCAGGTATCTGATTTGTAGCAATGGCCAATTTCTGTGATACAAATGCCCCACCACGGCCAACTGCAAGCTACTAAAATGACATCAGTGAAAACAGAGTTGGGAAGAGGTTGCCTCTCGTTATTCCTGCACATGAGTGGTACTACATCAGGTATACGTAAAACACCAAAGTTCAAAAATCTCACTCTGTGTCATTCAGTGGCAATCAGCATTGTCATCATGAAGTAGAACTTCTCGCTTCCACCTTCTGGCAAATGGTCTGAAAGCATACCTTACAAACACGTGGCTTCTCCGTCTGAGAGCTGTGATTTTTTTTTTTTTTAATTTCTATTTACTTTTGTGAGAAAGAGAGACACAGCATGAGCAGGGGAGGGGCAGAGAGAGAGGGAGACACAGAATCTGAAGCAGGCTCCAGGCTCTGAGCTGTCAGCACAGAGCCTGACATGGGGCTTAAACTCACAAACCATTGGATCACGACCTGAGCCGAAGTCAGATGCTTAACCGACTGAGCTGCCCAGGTGCCCCGAGAGCTGTGATTTTTAAATCCTACTAAAGACTTTATTATTTAACATAAGACTCCCCTATGATACTGCTCTTTTTAGCAGTGTCACCCAGTCCTTTGTATGTTCTAATTGCTATAAACAGCAAATGAAATGTTTATAGGTCAACAGAACCAATTCTTAGGAGCAGTAAGCACAACCTTCAGAATAGAAAAATAGTTTGGGAGGCATGTTTTATTTTGGATTTTAGTATTTTTGGTGTTAAAAAGACTGATAACACTGAGAAACAGTAATTATCATTCAACATGAGCCTGGCTGGAAACACATTGCATAGCAGTTCAAGAATTTATTTGCTTATTTTTGGAAACAGTAGAACTATTACATTAACCTATCAGTTTATGGTCATCTCCTTTTTTCTTTTTTTTAAGTGTCTCAATTTTTTTTTTTTTTAATGTTTATTTTGAGAGAGTGAGAGAGCATAGGGGAGGGGTGGGGAGAGGAGAGTGAGAGAGAATCTCAAGCAGGGTCCATGGTGTCAGCGCAGAGCCCAGTGGAGGGCTTGAACTCAGGAATGGTGAGATCATGACCCAAGCCAAATTCAAGAATTGGAGGCTTCAACCAACTGTGCTACCCAGGTGCCCCCTCCTCCTTTCTTCATTCTCTGACCTACACATAGTTTTGTAAACCCAAGATACATGTGTCTCATCCCTTTTGTCTCTCTGTGAAAATAAGAATTGTAAAATTGTAATGGCATTGCCTTCCCCTGTGCCAGAATTCCCAGATGCCTCGTGTTCCTGACCGAGTAATTCATTTACTTACGAATTCCTGCTCTTTGTATTTAAAAGACAAAACCACTTGGCAAAAACCCTTCTGAACTTTCAGAGAGAAAGCAAATGGATTCTTAGGACACAGTCATTCCAATCATGCCATGGTTAATATTCATTCTAAACTGTTGATAACATTTAGGATAACACCTATATTGCTATTTACAGTGAACTTTCACATGTATGTCCTTCCCATTACATAATACTGAGTAACATTATTGGTAACATGAAATGTCACTGTCCAGTCTTAGAGCCTCTGCCAATAATTAATATGTATTTATTCAATAAGTAGGTGATAGGTGCTTTCTGTGGTGAGCCATTATGGAGTCTGTCAAGATGAATTAAGACCAGTCCATTAGTATTTGACTTAAACTGGGCAGGGGTTAGAAATGCTTGCACGTATTTAAACTATATGAAATTCTTATTTTCTGTCATCACTGGGAGAGAATTTAAGCTCAAATAGGTCATCACCATGGCCCTAATAAAATTTTTGTTGTTGCTAGGTTGGTTGGTTTGGTTGTATTTCTTTTTTTTTTTTTTTTTTTCGATAATTGTTTAATATAAACAATAATTCAATCACAGTTGACAAACACATGAATAAGTCAGTGAACTGTATGTGCCTGCCACACATCTAAGGTCATTCCCAAGATATACTTCTTCAGTGAATTTTTCCCTGACAGTAACAGTTAATGACAGTGTGACCCCAATCATCTTAATTGCTGAGAGTTAGCACAGTTACTCTGCATTGCTATTGGCTAATGAATCAGATTCATTGGCTGGTTCTGACAGGGCTGACATAACATGTCACTGACTAAGTGACAGTTCTAGAAGAGGACAGGAAGAAGTATGAGGAGGGAAGCAAACGTTCGTCAGTACACTAAGACAAACTAGCACAACAACACAATCTGTGCTGAAGCAGGAAATGAAAAAACACACAGAGGGCCTCCTGATCATTTGCCTTAACATCACATTTTTATTCTCTCATATTCAGAAGAAAAAAAAAATAGTGGTAGAATGATATTTCTGAATCTGTCATTTATAAATTGTAGTTTGGGAGAAATTGAAATAAGTTACATGGGGGTGAGGAAGAGACAGATGAGATCTTAATAATTATTAAGTTGGAGTGGACCAGGGGGAAGCATCAGAAGGTAAGTAGAAATACAGAAGTAAATTGGGTGTTTCCACCAAATACCAAGCCATATATCTAAGGAGAGACCATCACTTCTTATTCACGATGTAATTAAGTGGAACCATGTGAAACTGCTGATAGTCAACCATCTTTGACCTACAAAAATGGTCATGGGTGTGGTTTGACCTATAAACTATTGGAAACAAGGTATATTTGTAAAATATATTTTAAAAAGCACACTGAATTATCCCATGGCTTGTTACAGAGAACAAGAAAAACAATAATCCAAAAAAAAGTTAGTTTTTTAAAAACACTATAGTCAACTCCTTAACGTCAAATACCTATGGGTTTTTAATCCAAAATACTCTATATGCTTGGGGATGAGGTTTGCAAGGGTTGTTTTGGAAAGAAAATAAGCTAGTTAAGAAGGCATTTTCTATTAGCTCCAAAGGAATGTAACACCAGGCAGTGTTTTTCATTTTTAAGGATCTGAAAGACGCTAACTATAGGAAAGATCAAGAACAGTCACGTGCTGGTGAGTACTAGCCAGTGTTTCTGCACTGACTGTGTAAAACGTTCTCAGCTGTGGAGTCTCCCACCCACGATGTAACTTTGACCTATGTTGCTGTCCACAGGTCCTCCACCACCCTATAGCAAGCAGTCCATGGATGTCTGCAAGCAAGCATTGGGGCCTGGCTGTGCCATCCTTACCCTGGCCCACCCCTGGGCACAAGTGGGATGTGGACTCTGAACAGAACCACCAGTGTATTATTTCTGCCACTTCTCATCCATCATTTCTGGGTCATTTGAGACCAGCTTTCTGTGTTTGCTAACAGATATATATATATATATATATATATATATATATATAGGAATATCATATATATATACACACACATATATATCATCCAGCCTTATAAAGGAGACTCTGCCATTTGCAACGACACAGATGAACCCGAAGAGGACATTATGCCAAGTGAAATAAGCCAGACACAGAAAAATACTGCATGATCTTAGTTACATGTGGAGCCTAAAATAGTAACCCCACTGGATACCACGTGGGGAAAATAGGGAGATGTTGGTTAAAGGATATAAAATTGCAGTCTACAGGATGAATGAGGAAAGCTAATGTACAACATTATGACTGTAGCTAGTAATACTGTATTGAAAACGAAATCTAAGAAAATATATTTCACATGCTCTGACCATACACAACACACACAGGTAACTGTAGGAGGAGATGGATATGTTAATTTGCTTGACTCTAGTATCCTATCATTATGTATATCAAAACACCAAGTTGTACATCTTAAATATATACAATTAAATGATAAAACAGGAACAATGTTTTTAGCCTTGAAACTGAAGTTTGAGCAGGGCTCAGTAGGGAAGCACTCTTCCTTCTCCCAGTTAGTGTTAACTAGGGCTTCTCAGTGTTGAATCTACAGAAGGCTCATTCACTCATGTGTCTGGTGGTTAATACTAGCTGTCAGCTTTAGCTGGGCTGTTGCCTTGAACATCATCATGTAGCCTCTCCATATGTTCTGGGCATTTTTCCAAAATGGTGGCTCTCACCATTTATCACTCACGCCAAGTTTAATTGTCTCAAGAAAGAGCTGGGTGGAAACCATCACCTTTTCTCCTTACTCTGCAGCTTAGCAAGTAGCCTTGAAAATAACCCACATTCTAGGTACCTCAGGGAGCAGAGTGGACTCCATTCACAAAGAATTGTCATTACTTGAACTGTCTGGTGGCTCTGTGGGAAAACAAATAGAAGCTTTACCTGTTCGTACCTCAGAAGTCCTCCAGTGCTACAGCTGCTGCACAGGTGGGGTTTGTTGAAATATTTACAGGGAAATATTTTAGTTGCTGCTGCAAGGGGTGATAACAGGGCAAACAGTATATTGATGAAAAGGCTTGGAAGAAAAGACTGAGAAATACAGTGTCCATAAAGGCTTTGAAAAGTTCTTGACATGGACATTTAGAAGGCCACACACATGCACGGGGCTGTGTGCATGCTTAGGAAGGCCCGAGAAGGCCCTAAGCTATCCCCTCTGGCTGACCTTGAGGCTCTATAAAAGCAGAAAGTGAAACCTAAGGCACAGTTGTAAACTGCCTGATTGAGTACTGAAGGTATGCCTCAACCCACACATCAAGTCCCTTGGCAAAAGCCAGTATTTTGTGGGTTCCAGGCATTTAAGGAAATCTCTGTGCGATTAACTGATCACTAAGCCAACCAAGAAATTGCAGTGGTTTCACATAGGAAGGGATACAGCTTTACAGGATTAGTTCGGAAAAGCCACTAAATAACAGACCCTAAGATGAGAGAAAGAAACCCGGATTTGCCACATAATAATATATCCATTTCTCTAAAAACAGTGCATGCTATGAAACAAAGTATGACTCCTCAAAAAAAAAAAAAAAAAATAGCCAATAGGAAGTGTCCAGGAAAAGCCCAGATATTGGACTTTGTAGACAAAAGTCTCAAATCAGCTATTTTTTTTAAAATGTTTATTCATTTTTGAGAGGGAGAGCACAAGCAGGGGAGGGGCAGAGAGGGAGAGAGACACAGAATCTGAAGCAGGCCCCAGGCTCCGAGCTGTCAGCACAGAGCCTGGTGTAGGGCTCGAACCCATGAGCCATGAAATCATGACTTGAGCTGACTGCTAAGATGCTCAACTGACTGGGCCACCCAGGCACCGCATTTTTTTTAATGTTTATTTAAAATTTTTGAGAGTGCCCAAGTGGGGTATGGACAGAGAGAATCCCAAGAAGGCTCCATCCTGTCAGTGCAGAGCCCAATGCAGGACTCCATCTCATGAACTGTGAAATGATGACCTGAGCCAGTATCGAGAGTCGGACACTTAATCAACTGAGCCACCCAGACACCCCTCAAGTCAGCAATATTAAAAATGTTCAAAGGAAGTCCCATTTAAAGAACTAAAGTATCAGAATGATGTATCACAAATAGAGACTATTAATACATAGAAATTATAAGTAAATGGAAATTTTAAAGTTGGAGAGCATAATAAAAATCCACTTGAATGGCTCAACAGATTTAAGCTAGAAGAATGAATCAGAAAGATTCAATAGAAATCAGTAATAGAAGGAAAGTTGGGAAATTCACAAATATGTGGAAATAAACACATTTCTAAATAACCAATTTACACAAAACTGTAAAGGAAATTATAAAATACTTTGAGATCTACAGAAATGAACACAATATAAAAAGTATGGGATGCAACCAAAGTGGTAAGTAGTAAAAGGTAAGTGTATAGGCACACCTGGCTGGCTCAGTCGGTAGAACATGTGACTCGATCTTGGGGTCATGGGTTCAGGCCCCACATTGGGCATAAAGTTTTTGCCTTTTATTTTTTATTTTTTTAATATTTTATTTCTGAGACAGAGACAGAGCATGAGTGGGAGAGGGGCAGAGAGGGAGGGAGACACAGAAAGAAGCAGTCTCCAGGCTCTGAACGGTCAGCTCAGAGCCCAGCACAGGGCTCAAACTCACAAACTGTGAGATCGTGACCTGAGGCGAAGTCAGTCGCTCAACCGAACCACCCACACACCCCAAGTTTTTGCCTTTTAAAAAGAGGCAAATGGATAGCTGTATATGCCTACATTTAAAAAGAAGAAAGATCTCAAATCAATACCTATCCTAAACTAGAAAAAGGAAAACCAAACCCAAAACAGGCATAATAATGAAAATAATAAAATAGATGACAAATACAATAGAGAAAATGAACATAACTAAAAGTTAGATCTTTCAAAAAATCAACAAACGACAAAACTCTAAATAGATTAAGAAAAAAAGGCTGAAACTACTAAAATCAGAAATGAGAGGACATTACTACTGACCTTACATAAGTAAAAAGGATGATAGGGAGATACTATGGACAATTACATGTCAACAAATTAGATAATTGGATGAAATAGATTAATTCCTAGAAGTACTTAACAGCCAAAACTGATTTAAGAAGAAATAGAACACTTGAATAAACCTGAATACAAGAAAAGAGATTGAATTAGTAATCAAAAACCACCTAATACAGAAAAGCCCAGGACTAGAATTCACTGGTGAATTCTTCCAAACATTTATAAATGAAAAAAAATGTTTTTAATTTTATTTATTTTGAGAGAGTGCTAGCAGGGGAGGGGTGGAGAGAGGGAGAGAGAGACTCTCAAGCAGGTTCTGCACTGTCAGCACAGAGCAGAGCCCAACGCAAGGTTCAATCCCACAACCCTGAGGTGATGACCTGAGCCTAAATCAAGAGTCAGACACTTAATTGACTGAGCCACCCATGTACCTGAGAATTCTTCCAAACATTTAAAGAAGAACTAGCACCAATCCTCAAAACTTCCAAAAAACAGGAGAGAAAATGTCGTAATTCATTCTATGAGTCCAGTGTTACCCTGAAACCAAGGCCAAAGACATCATAAAGGAAAGCTATAGACCAAATCTGTTATGATGTTAAAAATATGCAACAAACTACTTGCCCAATTGGAATTTATCCCAGGAATGGAAAGTTGATTCAAAATATGAAAATTATGTATTACACCATATTAATAAACTAAAGGGGAAAAACATCATCTCAGTTGATGCAGAAAGAGCATTTGGCAAAATCCAAAATCGTTCCTTATAATATAAATAGATGTAAATTATGACACTAAGACCATGTAGTTGAGAGGGGGGAGGGGAGGAGAGGTAGAAGTGTAGAGTTTTTATATGCAAATGAAGGGAACAGCTTAAAATAGACTATTATAAATATGTTTTACGTAAGCCCCATGGTAACAATAAAGATACCCCTAGGAGTTACACAAAAGGAAAAGAAAGTCTATCAATCCAGAAAAAGAAGGGGGGTGGGGGGGAAAGGACAGCAAGGGAGAAAAAGAAGGATAAAAGAACTACAAGAGAAAACAGTTAAAATGGCAAAAGTAAGTCCTCTATCAGTAATTATTTTAAATGTGAATGGATTAAATTTCCCAACCAAAAAACAGTGGCTGAATGGATTAAAAACAAACAAAAACCTAGATCCAACTATATGTTGTTTACAAGAAACAACATTAGGACACTCATAAGCTGAAAGTGAAGGAATGGAAAAAGATTAACCCTCAGTTAGACTAAGAAAAAGAGGAAACTCAAGTAAAACCAGAAATGAAATCACAGTGGATTTCACAGTAAAAAGAGACTATTACATACAATTATATGTCCATAAGTTGGATATCCTAGAAGAAATGGATAAATTCTTAGAAACATACAACCTAACAAGCCTGGATCAAGAAAAAAACAGCCTGAATAGACCAATAACAAACATGGAGACTGAAACAGTAATCAAAAACCTACAATAAAAGAAAACCAAGATGGCTTCAAGGGGAATTCTAACAAACATTCAACAAATACCAATTCTTCTTAAACTCTTACAAAAAGAAGAGGGAACACTTCCAAACTCATTTTATTAAGGCAGCATCACAGTGATACCAAAGTCAGACAAAAACACTGCAAGAAAAGAAAACTTTAGGTCAATATCTCTAATGAATATAGATGCAAAAATACCCAACCAAATCTAGCAAACTGAATTCAATAGCACATCAAAAGATCATTCACCATGATCAAGTGAGATTTATCTTTGGGATATGAGGATGGCTCAACAAATAAGAAAATATGATACAAAACATAAACAGAATGAAAGACAAAACCCACATCTCACTGGATACAGAAAAGGCAAGAATTACAAAGCTGGAGCTATCATACCCCCTGATTTCAATATATATTACAAAGCAATGGTAATCAAAACAGTTTGGTATTGGCATAAAAACAGACATATAGACCACTGGAAGAGAATAGAGAGCTCAGAAATAAATCCACATATTTATGGTCAACTAGTCAACAAGGGTGCCAAGTAAGCACTATGTTCCCAGGAAAGGAAGGTGCTTCTTACATTTTACCTATGTTATCTTCCAGTAGTTTTATAGTTCCAGGCCTTACATTTAAGTCTTTAATCCATTTTGAGTTGATTTTTTTTTTAAACGTTTTTTATTTATTTTTGGGACAGAGAGAGACAGAGCATGAACGGGGGAGGGGCAGAGAGAGAGGGAGACACAGAATCGGAAACAGGCTCCAGGCTCCGAGCCATCAGCCCAGAGCCTGACGCGGGGCTCGAACTCACGGACCGCGAGATCGTGACCTGGCTGAAGTCGGACGCTTAACCGACTGCGCCACCCAGGCGCCCCTGAGTTGATTTTTGTGTGTGGTGTGAGATGTCCGATTCCATTCTTCTACATATGGATATTGTTTTTCCAACACCATTTATTGAAGAGACCTTCCCACTTACGTATTTTTGCTTTTGTTGCCAGTGTTTTCGGTGTTTTGTAGCCAAGTGGGATTGCATCTAACTAAAATGCTACAGAGCAAAGGAAACAATCAACAGAGTGAAAACGCAGCCTATAGAATGGGAAAAAAATATTTGCAAATCATTTATCTGATAAAGGTTTAGTAAGGGTTCAATAAGGAACTCCTACAACTCCATGGGAAACAAAAAACAAAACAAAATTATTTTTAAAAATGGGCAAAGGACCAGAATAGGCATCTCTCAAACAAAAACATACAAACATAAATGGCCCAAAGGTACTTGAAAAGGTGCTCAACATCCCTAATCAGCTGGAAATTCAAATCAAAACCACTAATCTCTAATGAGATTGGCTATTATCAAAAAGACGAGATGACAAATGTTGGCAAGGATGTAGAGAAAAGGGAATCCTTGTATCCTGTTGGTGGGAATGTAAATTAGTATAGCCATTATGAAAAACAGTATGAAGGTTCCTTTAAAAATTAAAAATAGATCTACCATATGACCTGGCAACCCATATTCTGGGTATATATCCAAAGAAAATGAAATCGGTATCTCAAAGATCTCTGTAATTCCATGTTTATTGCAGCATCATTCACAATAGCCAAGATATGGAAATGTGTCTCTCAACTAACTGGATAGTCACTCACACACACATACACACACACACACACACACACGCTGGAATATTATTCAGTCTTAAAAAGGGGCGGGTGGGTGCCTAGAGGGCTCAGTCGGTTAAGGGTGCAACTCTTGATTTTGGCTCAGGTTATGATCTTATAGTCTGTGAGTTCAAACCCTGCATCAGGCTCCACATTGCCCTATTCTCTCCCTCCCTCCCCACCCCCGTCTGCCCCTCCCCAACTCGTGCATTCTCTCTCTCTCAAAATAAACTTTAAAAAAGAACAAAGTCTGAGGGGCGCCTGGGTGGCTCAGTCGGTTGGGCGTCCGACTTCGGCTCAGGTCACGATCTCGCGGTCCGTGAGTTCGAGCCCCGCTTCGGGCTCTGTGCTGACAGCTCAGAGCCTGGAGCCTGTTTCAGATTCTATGTCTCCCTCTTCCTATGACCCTCCCCTGTTCATGCTCTCTCTCTCTCTGTCTGTCTCAAAAATAAATAAAGGTTAAAAAAAAAAAAAAAAGAACAAAGTCTTAAAGAAAAAAGAAAGAAAGAAACCCTGCCATTTGCAAAAACATAGATGAAACTGGAGGACATTATGCCAAGTGAAATAAGCCAGACACAGAAAGACAAATACAGCATGGTCTCACTCTTCTATGTGAAATATAAAACTGTTGGGCTCATAGAAGCAGAGAATAGAAGCATGGTTGCCAGAGGGTAGAATGGTGGGAGGAGTGGGGGGAAAAGGGGAGATGTTGGTACAAAGTTTCAGTTATGTAAAATGAATAAATTCTAATGTACAATATGGTGACTGCAGTCAACCACGCTGTACTGTGTATCTGAAATTGGTTAATAGAGTAAATCTTTTTTTTAATTTTTATTTATTTATTTATTTTTATTTATTTTTGGGACAGAGAGAGACAGAGCATGAACGGGGGAGGGGCAGAGAGGGAGACACAGAATCGGAAACAGGCTCCAGGCTCCAAGCCATCAGGCCAGAGCCTGACGCGGGGCTCGAACTCACGGACCGCGAGATCGTGACCTGGCTGAAGTCGGACGCTCAACTGACTGCGCCACCCAGGCGCCCCTAGAGTAAATCTTAAATGTTCTCACCACACACACACACAAATGGCAACTAGATAGGATGATAATTTGCTAATTGTGTTGATTGTGATTATTTTACAGTGTGTATCTACCTCAAGACATCAAGTTGTATACTTTGAATACATACAATTTTTATGTGATGATTATACCTCCGTGAAGCTGAAAAAAATACATCCTTTAATGATAAAAACACTCAACAAACAAGTAATATAAGAGAACTTCCTCAACCTAATAAAAGACATCTATAAAATATCTACAGCTAACATCATACTTAATAGTGAAAGACTGATAGTTTTGCCCTTAAGATCAGAAACAAAGATATTTGCTTGTTCTCAAAACTTCTATTCAACATTATACTGGAGATTTTAGCCAGAGCAATTAGTGAAGAAAAAAAAAATTAAAGGCATTCATATTGGGGAATAAAAGAAGTAAAATGATCTCTATTTGCAGATGGCATGATCTTATACATTTGGAAAACCTTACACCCTTGACATGCATGCCAAGACCATTCAATGGGATAAGAATAGTTTTTTCAACAAATGGTGGTGGAACAATGATCTATCCTTATGTAAAAGAATGAATTTGGACCACTGCTTCACCTCATATACAAAAATTAATTCAAAATGGGTCAACAACCTAAATTTTATCAGCTAAAACTTAAAAAATCTTAGAAAAGGGTGCCTGGGTGGCTCAGTTGGTTGACCATCGGACTCTTGCTCAGGTCATGATCTCAGTTTGTGGTTTCAGCTGTGCTGACAGCTCAGAGCCACATTCGGATTCTTGGTCTCTGTCCCTTTCCTGCTCTTGCACGTGCTCACTCTGTCTCTGTGTCTCTGTCTCTCTCAAAAATAAGTAAACATTAAAAAAAATCTTGGAAACATAGGTGTAAATCTTTGTGAACTTGGATTAGGTGACACATAAGCAATGAAAGAAAAAAACATAAATTAGACTTCAATCAATTAAAAGCTTTTGCATCAAAGGACACTATCAAGAAAGTGAAAAGACAACCTACAGAATGGGAGAAAATAGTTGCAAGTCATATATATCAGAGGATCTAGTATCTAGGATATATAAAGATCCCTTACACTTCAGTAATAAAGAGCCCAATTTAGAAACAGGCAAAGAATTTGAATAGATATTTCCCCAAAGAAGATTTACAAATGGCCAATTAGTACATGAAAAGATGCTCAACATCATCAGTCTGGAAATGCATACCAAAACCACAATGAGATACCACTTTACACCCACTAAGATAGCTGTAATAAAAGACTGTAAAATGTGTTGGTAAAGATGTAGAGAAACTGGAACATTTGTATATGTCTGGTGGGATTATAAAATGGTACAGCCACTTTGGAAAATAGTTGGGCAGTCCCTCAAAAATGTGGAAGTGAAAACATGTTCACACGAAAATGTGCACATTAGGGGCGCCTGGGTGGCGCAGTCTGTTAAGCATCCGACTTCAGCCAGGTCACGATCTCGCGGTCCGTGAGTTCGAGCCCCGCGTCAGGCTCTGGGCTGATGGCTCGGAGCCTGGAGCCTGTTTCCGATTCTGTGTCTCCCTCTCTCTCTGCCCCTCCCCCGTTCATGCTCTGTCTCTCTCTCTGTCCCAAAAATAAATAAAAAACGTTGAAAAAAAAATAAAAAAAAAAAAAAGAAAATGTGCACATTAATTTTCATAGGAGCTTTATTCATAAAAACCAAAAAGAAACAACCCAAATATCCATTAATTGATGAATGGAAAAACAAAAGGTGGTGTATCTGTACAATGAAATGATACCCATAAGAACAAACGAAATACTAACACATGCTGAAATGTGGACGTATCTTGAAAACATTATGCTAAGTGAAAGAAACCAGACACAAAAGGCCAAATATTGTATGATGCCAGGGAATTGAGGGGTGGGGTGTGCAGAAGGAAGAAGGGGAAATGGGAGTGACTGCTAATAGGTATGGAGGTTCTTTTTGATATGATAGAAATGTTCTGGAATTACTATGAATATACTAAGATCCACTAAATTGTGTACTTCAAAATGGTGAATTTTATGTATATGAACTATATTTCAATAAATAAATTACAAAATAAGACATGGAAAGGGAGTCACTAAATCCAGCCCTCATTCAAGGAGACGGGAATAAGACTCCACCTTCTGATGGGAGGAGTGTCAAAGAATTTGTTGGGCAAATGTTTCCAAACCACGCCTCCTACATATCCATCAGAATGACTAAAATTAAAGACTGGCAATAAATGTTGGCCAAGATGTGGAGAAACCAAAGCTCTCACACATTGTTGGTGAGAATGTAAAATGATACAATCACTCTGGAAAATATTTTGGCCGTTTCTTATAAAACTGGATATATGCTTACCATGACCCATGACATACTTATAATGACAGTCACATCCCTGGGTATTTATTCAAGAGAAATAAAAACATATCCACACAAAGGCTTGTATGTAAGTATGTATAGCAGCTTTATGCATTATAAACTACAGCTGAAAATAACACAAATGGCTATTAACAGTATTGAATAAACTGGTTTATTCAAACAATGGGATACTAATCAGCAATAAAAAAGAATGGACTAGGGATACATGCATAAACACAAGTAAACTTCAAAAACAAGCTGAGTGAAAAAAAAAAGCCAGACACAAAAAAGGAAATAAGGTATAGTTCTAATGCATATGAAGCTATGGAAAAGACATATCTAATGTATAGTGAAAGAAGGCAGATTGGTGGTTGCCTGAGGTCAGGTGGCACATTTTGATTTCAAAGGGTCACTAGGGAACTTTTTTTGGATGATGAAATTTCTATATCATTTGTGGTAGTTACACAAATTGGTCAAAATATATAGAAATGCACACCTGCATGGATATATTTCATTGTATATAAATTCCCTCTCAAAAAAAGGAAAAAAATTCATCCAGAATCTAGCCCTTTCTTAACTATTTCTATCCTGATCAAAACCACCATTATTTTTCACCTAGTTTATTGGAATGGGCTTCTAACTTTTCCCTATTCTTGCCCTTTTTCTGCCTATTCTCAACATAGCATTCAGATAATGCTATTAAAACACAAGTCATACCACACTATTTTTCTGCTTAAAATCCTCCAGTGGCTTCCAATCTTACTTTAAGCAAATGCCAGGGGAAACTAATTTACAATAACCCTTTATGTGATCTGCCAGAGATCTTCCATCCCCAACATCTGTCTGTATCCTTTTCCACTCCAGCCATCCTGGCCACTACATTGGTTTTTGAACACATCTGTCACATTCCTATTTCAGGCCTGTACACTGCTGTTCCTTTTGTTCCGAATGCTTCCAGCATCCCCACATGGCTCTCTTTCTCACTTCAAGTGTTTACTCAAATGTCACCTTTTCTACAAGGCCTTCCTTGACCACTTTATTTAAAATTCCAAGGCTTCTCTCTGTGTTTAAAAACATTTTGGCAATTATTTGGGGAGGTATTTCACAAAGCAAATAGTAAATAATGTGAAAATAATGATTTTTTTTTCCTTCATGAAGGAAATGTTTATTAGGTTTGCCCAACATCTGCATGGGGCTCAAGTTCATGCTAATTCAATTTGCTGACCTGTGAATGCAGGCATGCCTCTAACACACTCTTATGAACCTCAAACAATTTTACCACCTTGAAAAGCTGCAAGGAAAGAATAGGTGTTTAACAGTGATGTGGGAATCTTGGTGAAAGTTGCCAAATGAACATAATGGCTCATTGATGAGAAACAAAGGACTCCTGTGCCACATAGAGTTGGGCTGGTACTTTCAAACAGAAAGGTCATAAATTGACCAGAAACTGCTTTTTGTAAACAAAGATGTTTGCAACTTATGCATAACTTAAAAAAACTGTTTGCAATGGAGTGACTTCCTTCTGTCTCTCAGCCCCTCACCCCTCAAAGTTTTGGTCAACAGCCCAGGCTTTTTATTTTGAACTTATTTTTAAAAAATTTTTAAATAAATACGGAAAAAATAATAAAAATAAAAATTAGTTAAAATATACATTTAACATTTTTGGTAAATGGCGATTTGCATGTTTTCGTTGAAAAAATTGTTCATTTCCTTTGACCATTTATCTTTTTTTCTATTAAGTTTTTATTCATTTTTTTGTTTTTAAATAAGAGAGATGCCTGTTATAAAAATTTAAACAAAATAGAATTCTGAACAATCAAAATACAAAAATTGCCTTCTAAAATTTTTTTGTATATTTTTTTACTTTTATGTAATCTCTGCACCCAACATGGGGCTCAAACCCACAACCCTGAGATCAAGAGTCACATGCTCCACCAACTGAGCCAACCGCGCATGCCCCATTAGCCAATACTCTTAAAAAACAAAACAAAAGAAACCTTCAAGGACTGTGGGTCTCAGAAACCTGTATGTTGGAAATATTAGAGAAATCTTTGCCTTTTATTGTAACAAATAAAAAAACTGTGAAGGCCAGACTTTCCATGGAGACTGAGAATAAGGTTAGGCTTAAGGCCTGCTGAGAAAAAAATCTATGCTGTTAAGGGCATATTTAATCTGAATGACTTCTGAAGTGTTCGTAATTTTTCAGTTTTTTCACCCCTGAATTGTATAGAGTGCTGACTGGTGTTCTCAAAGATAGAAGTTATTCTCAGAAAACAGTATCTCCTTTTTAGGGGAAAGAAGGGCCCAGTATTGCTACAGCAGGAGTTCTCTACTTACTTTGGAGTGAGGTATTCAGTGGAGGTGGTGGGGCCTTCACATAAAGTGACCTGAAAAGGGGAGAGAAGGGGCACAAGGAGAAGACAAAGGGGAGGACGATCTCTGATTCATCAGATACCAGCTGGGGGTCCTATAATTTAACTCACTTCTGACACTACTTACTCTCTGCCCCTACTTCAGATTGTCAAGTACAGGTTATCATCTGTGCATCTGACTGACCAGCTATGAATTGGAACTTCCCTCAACCCTCTCCTCAGGTTTGATCATTCACTAGAATGGCTCACATAACTCAGGAAAAGTTCCCTCACTAGATTAGCAGTTTATTATAAAAGGAGCAGCTCAGGAATATAGATGGAAGAGATGCATAAGGAAAGGTATGGAGGAAGAGGTGTAACACTTCCATGCTCTCTCTGGGTGCACCACCCTCTTAGCATCTCCATGTGTTTACCAACCTGGTGAATTCTGTATGGGTGTCCAGTCCTCCTACACACACACACACACACACACACACACACACCTATTCCAACTCCCTCTGCCCATCCCCCATACTTCAGAATTTTTATAAAGACTTCATTATGTAGGCATGGTTGATTGAATCATTGGCCATTGGTGAATGATTTAATCTCCAGACCCTCTTCCCTCCCTGGAGGTGGGGGGGGGGGGCAGTAGGGGAGGTGTAGGGGACTGAAAGTTCCAGCCCTCTAATCACATGGTTTCCTGGCAACCAGCCCTCATCCTGTGGTTATGTAAGGACCTTTCAAAAATCACCTTGTTAACATAAACTCAGATGTGGTTGAAAGTAGCTTGTTACAAATAACAAAATATACTCATTTTACCTTTATGCTTTGGAGCTATTTCAAGAACGTGGTCAGAAACTAAGTATAACAAAAGATGCCCTTGTAGCTCTTATCATTTAGGAAACTACAAGTGTTGCACAGGTTCTGTGCCAAGAACCATAGGTAAAAACAAAAACATTTATTTCTTGTATCACAATATCATAGTTGCTTAGTTTGCAGAAAATTTTTAGTAAGAATGTGGGTTAAATTTCATCAAATGCTTTTTCTGTATATATCCAAATGTTTAAATTTTCTCATTTATTTTGTTAATGTGCTGAATTACATTGATTTTCAAGTGACAGGCTAACTTCAAATTCCTGGGATAAATTTTGCTTGGTGAGGGTATGCATCCTTTGTATATATTCCTGGATTTAATTTGTTAATGTTTTGTTAATGAGTTTTGCATCTATGCTCATAAGGGGTATGTATCTAGTTTGCAATTTTATCTCTAATGTCTTTTAAGGTTTTGGCATCAGTTACATTGGTCTCATAAAAGGAATTTGGAAATGTTTTCTCCTCTATTTTAAGATTACTTATTACTTTTGAGATGTGATGGAATTCATCAGTGACACCAACAGACCTGGAGTTTTATTGTTTTTGTTGTGGTAATAATGAGTTCAACTTCTTGAATAGATACAGGTTTATTCAAATTTTCTATTTTAGGGGCGCCTGGGTGGCTCAGTCAGTTAAGCATCCAACTTCAGCTCAGGTCATGATCTCGCGGTCCGTGAGTTCGAGCCCCGCATCGGGCTCTGGGCTGATGGCTCAGAGCCTGGAGCCTGCTTCGGATTCTGTGTCTCCCTCTCTCTCTGCCCCTCCCCCGTTCGTGCTCTGTCTCTCTCTCTGTCTCAAAAATAAATAAACGTTAAAAAAAATTAAAAAAAAATTTTCTATTTTACTACACATCAAATTTGGTAAGTTTTTTTAAGGAAATTTGTCCATTTCACTTATGTTGTTGAATATAAAGTCTTAATGGTTATTCATAATATTCCCTTACTATCCTTTTGATAGTTATAGGATCTGTGGTAATATCCCCTCTTTCATTCCTGATATCTTAAATTTGTGTTTTCTTTTTTTCTTGATCAGCTTAACTAGAGTTTTATCAATTTTATTAATTTTCTCAAAGAGCCAAATGTTGACTTTGTTAATTTTCTCTATTTTATTTTCCTTTATGGATTTCTGCTTTTGTCCTTATTATTTTCTTTAGTATTTCCTAAATAAAACTACTTACCCTGGGTTTATTTTGCTCATCTGTTCCCAGTTTCTTTTATTTATTTATTTTTTTTTTTTTTAGAGAGAGAGAGAGAGAGAGAGAGAGAGAGAGAATCTTAAGCAGGCTTCATGCTCAGTGTGGAGCCTGATGCAGGGCTTGATGCCACCACCCTGAGATCATGACCTGAGCCAAAATCAAGAGTGGGACACTCAACTGACTGAGCCACTCAGGCTTCCTTTTTCCCAGTTTCTTAATGGAGAAACTTAGGTAATTGATTTTAAACCTTTGCTTTCATTATCATTCAGTTCAAAATATTTTCTAAATTTCCTTGTGATTTTTTTTTTCTTTGGCCATGGGTTAGTAGAAGTGTATTAACTTCCAAACATTTGAGGGCTTTCGAAATCTCTTCCATTGTCATTGATTTCTAATTTCATTCTTTTGTGGTCAGAAAACATATTTTGTATGATTGCAGTCTATTCAAATTTATTGAAACATATTTTATGGCCTAGCATATGGTCTATCTTGGTGAACCTTTTATGTGCCCTTGAAAATAATGTGTATTCTGCATTTGTCTGGTAGAGCATGCTATAAATGTCAATTATGTTTATGTTTTTCTATATTCTTAATGACCCGGGGGTTTAGTTGTTGGGAGGCACTAAAATCTTTAATTATAATTCTGGATTATCCATTTCTCTCCTTATTTTTGTAGTTTTTGCTTAATGTATTTTGAAACTGATTTAGATACATATACACATAATTGCAATGTCTTTCTGATTAATTGGCCATTTTATTATTTTAAATTATTACTCATTATCTCTGACAACACTCCTTGTCTTAAAGTCTATTTTGGTCTGATATTAATGTAGTAATTCCAGTTTTCATATGCTTACTGTTTTCATGGTATATTCTTTTTCATCCTAAAAAAAATTTTTTTTTAATGTTTATTCACTTTTCAGAGAGAGAGGGAGAGACAGAGCATGAGCAGGGGAGGGGCAGAGAGAGAGAGAGAGAGGGAGATACAGAATCTGAAGCAGGCTCCAGGCTCTGAGCAGTCAGCACAGAGCCCAATGCAGGACTTGAACCTACCAACTGTGAGATCATGACCTGAGCTGAAGTCGGACGTTTAACCAACTGAGCCACCCAGGTGCCCCTATCCTTTCTCATCTTTTAATTTCAACCTATTAGTACCTTTACATTTGAATTATGTCTCTGTTCAAGACATTTTATGGGGTGTTCTAGTTATCTATTGCTATGTAACAAACTACTCTAAATCTTAGAGGCTTAAAATTACCACAATTCTATCTGAAGATTCTTTGGGTCAAGAGTTTGGGCAGGGCTTGGTTGAGCAGTTCTGTTCCTTTGTCTTGGATTATTGACTTGGGTACATCCATTTGAACAGACCTGGAAGGTCAAAAGAGTCTTATTCATTTCTCTAATGCCTCAGTATTTCTCCAGGTTCAGCCTTCCTTTAGTATTATGTCCTCAGACTATTTCAACTTCTCACATGGTGGCTAGATTCTAAGAGGGAAGGTCATCAAAATAGTTTTTCTAAGTTTATGCGTCCTCTTCTCTTCCTTGTTAAGAGAAACTTACTTTTTTTCCTGGTAATTTATTTTCAGGTTTGATATCCTTTAGGGGAAGCTGTTCCCTTCTCTATTCCCAGTGGGTGGATAGAGACTAGTTTAATAATCTAATCATGGTAATCCAATCATCCGATCATGTTCCTCTGGCCAGTGATTATTTGGAGGTAGGCCTGGGACATTACTCTGGAAGAGGCTTGAGGTAAACTCAAAAGGACTTTTGGGAAGGTGTTCATCAAGGCTTAAAAGGATACAACAGAGGAATGTCCCCTTTCTCTGATGCTAAATATTATCTGCACGTGACCATGGAAGTATATGGCCATATTGCCACCATGAAGGAAGGACATAAAATTAGGAGAAGTCAACATGCTGAGATGGCTGAAGACAAATTTAGAAAAAAATCTGGGTCCTTGATGATATTACTGAGATACTAAATCAATCAACACGGGAACCACAAGATTCCCCTCCCTCACCATTTTATTGAGACATAACTGACATATAACATTGTAGTAGTTTAAAGTACACACCATAATGATTTGTTTTTATATTGCAAAATTATTGTCCCAGTATGTTAGGTTAACATCCGTCACACAATTTCAAAACATTTTTTTCTTGTGATGAGAACTTTTAAATTTACTCTCTCAGCAACTTTCAAATATACAATTAAGTATTGTTAACTGTACATTACACCTCCTGAGTTTATACCTTTTGACCACTTTCACCTATTTCTCCCACTCCTGACTCCCCACCTCTGGCACCTGCCAATCTGTTTTCAATTTGTATTAAGTTTGGTGTTTTTAGATTCCACATACAAGTGAGAGCATATAGTATTTGTGTTTCTCTGACTTATTTTACTTAGCCTGATGGCCTCACAGTCCATCCATATTGTCACAAATGGAGGGGCCATGAGATTTTTGCCCTTCTGCTTTATGAAATAACTTTTATTTGCAGCCTAAAGCATTCTGAAAGATAAGCAGCAGAGAGAGGTTAAAACAGAGGTGATAGTGGACCCAGAGCTTTTAATCTTCTATTATTAATTTTATGATTGGTTATTAGAGGGAAGATGCTTAACACATTTAAATCTATAGCACAAGTTACAAAGCACAGCAAAGCATGTAATATGGATTTAAATGTGCACTTTATAAATCAAATTAAAAAACAAAATTATTTTTTTTTCCTCCAAATGGCATCATTTCTGTGCAGCTGCTGCTGGCAACAGAGCTGACATTGCATAGAGCTGGAGGTAAGAATCACGTTGTCAGAAAAGATTATGGTGAAGTTAAAATTATGATGAATAAGATATTTTTTGGCATTTCAATTGAATCACAGATTTGGGTTTAAAAATCCATAACTGGTTTGTAATGACAAAAAATAGAAGAGAAACCTAAAAGAAGCCCCAAATGACTTTAGTCCAGTGTGGTCCACTTATCATAATTAGGGCTGTGTGTCTTAATCACAAATATTTCTGTTTATTGACAGTCAGATAACTGCAATTGTTTTAATTTTAATAAGGTGTATGAATAATGAATATTTAGAATCTCTCATTCTTTTGGCTTCCACAGAAGTGTCATTTTTAAGCTACTGGGACCAATGAATCGTTTTGTCCACTTTTTATCTTGGCTTGTCAAGTAAGGATACGAATTAAAAGCATCTTTCACCTCTAATCATAATTATTTGTGAAAAGAAACAATGTTCAACACCCCCAAAAGATGTAATTTTGGAATTTCTAAAAGATGTAATTTTGCTATATAAAATCACATAACTTAGTCTTCTTCATATTTTCACCACAGACAAGTGCAATTTCTTCACGGACTGGCACGAACCTGAAGACAGGCACATGGACAGGTACCATGATTTCAATGATTTTCTCCAAAATCTATTGCAGACTGGAAAATGCTTACCTTCGTCCTTCTATACTTAAAAGTAGCTTTTTTGGCTGTTTTTTTCAAAGACTATCGTGTCTGTGACATGTAAGGCCTTGTGGCAACCACTCTGGAGAACCCCAAAACATGTAAGACCTAGCCCCTGAGTTTTAGCTGCTGATACCTTGGCTGGGCCGGAAGAACATGTCACAGAAGCAGGCAAATCTTGTGTTCTCTGCACCAAGTGTTTTATATTTAGTAAAGTCCAAATGCCAATGGATGGTTTTTGCTTTTTGTTTTTTGGATTTTTTTGGTCTAGCTTAATTTCTTTCAGGTCTTATCCTTGTGTATCTTCACTAATGGGCAGCCAAACAGCAACGTTGGTTTTGATAGCACTAGGAAACCAGGAATGTAGTGTTGTAAGGGGTGAAGCTGATCAAAGGCCATAAAGGGACCATTACAGGAGTGTGTGAAGATTGTTGGATCCTGTGAATAGGAGCCCTGCTTCACATGGACTTGTCACCTCTGGGGTCTGTTCTTTCCAGCTCCTCACTGAGGCTCTCTCTCTAGCCCCCTGTGAGCAAATGGCTGAGGAAGCACCCCTGTTACCTCTGTGCTGTATGATTTTCAACCAGCTCTCAGAACCGTATTCTAAGAATGTCTGAATCTGATCAGTTCCATAAGATGATTATGTTCTCACTACAAGTGAATTGTGAACTAAATGTATTGAGTTGGCAGCCAAGATCAATAACCTGCCTTTTTTTTTTTTTTTTTTTTTAAGGAAGTTCCCTTCAGCAGAAACCATTATCAGACATTCTATCCATAACTCAGCACAGAGTTCTCTGGATTTGTCTACTGGGAAAAATTAGATCTAACGTACTGCTAATTTAGCTCAAAAAGAAACAGCTCTTGTTTCTGAAGAATACACTGAGCAATGCTTGAGTATTTTGAAATAATCAACTAAGGGTTTGAAAAACAAAATGAAATAGTGATTTCCCTCAACACACACCCAAGGCATGTCTGCATCGTCTTCAAGCCTTTCTTTCTACCAAACAAATCAACTCAGGTCAGCGGAGACAGCCTAATCATTCTATCCTAATTTCATATATAAAGATCTTTGAGAGCCAGTATATTTTGGTTTAATCCCAACCTTTTTTTTTTCTTTTCTGTGAGTTTGTTTTACAATAAACATTTTGAACATTTCCTTTCTAAAGTGCCTCTCCTCAAGTATCTTGTCTAAATGGTATATCAAGTTCCAGTTTGGCCAATTGGCAGTGCTAAGTCCCACTTTATTTAACATGCAAGGCTAGGAATTGAAGCCTTGCCTAATTGGGGTCCTTTAAGGAAAACACACAGGAAATGGGTTTCTTCTTACATATACCTAGGGAGATTTTGAAACACTATTGTCAGGCAATACAAGCAATCCCTGAAACTTTTTCCCTTGGGTTATCAGAGTCCGAGACAATTGATGACATTACATCGGTCGTTCATTTTAGATTCGTGGAGCCTACAAAAATCAATAGTTTTCCATTATCAGGTCCAGCTGGGTCACTAGCCTGTCAATGAGCTGTTACAATTGCTGTACAGGGGTGAGCCTGACCAGTCAATTGCTGCTGACAAGAGGAAAACATGCTGACAGCCACAGGAACAAGTCAGAACACAGATTTGCACTTCAGTTTGCCATCCAAAGAGACTCAGAGCAAGGCCATTTTCAAGACACGGGGCACACTCTGTGGGAGGCTTGGGGGAGGGGCTACCGCCTGGTTTTATAGCACAAGCGCCTAAGGGCCTGTCATAGCTCCAGCCAACCATCTCCTGCGGAGACTACCTGTAGTCACTGTCTTTGTTAGTAAGAGGGGCTGTACCAGCCAGAGTGGTCCCTAAACACCATCTTCTATCCCATGATGTACCCAGCGTAAGAGTAGGAGGAAGGAACTGTACTTTTACTACCACCAACTCGATGTAATCATATGTATCTCGGAGAATGTAAAAACTTAAAAGAGGCCATACATGGGCCAAAGTCACCAAATATAAACCGATATGACTAAACATGTTGCAAGTAAGTGTTGACCGAAGGACAGAAAGAAGGTCCTCCAATGTTGATATATAGGCTCCCTTGTTCTGTCATTATTTATAACATTATCTATATTTTGATCTCAACTTGAGGTATTTTACTAAACCAAGCATCCTTCATTGGGGTCTCATTCACAGATACTCTGTCAGATTCAGTGCGGGCAAGCAGAACTGAGTTCAACTTGCCCTGCCCATAATTAGGAAGTGGGGGGTACAGTGGTCAGCTTCAATAAATATCTTAACTGCCCCACATTAATAAAATGGAGACAGGCTTGCCTTGCCTACTGTGTCACAAGGTTGGCATGAGATTCAAAATGAGATCAATTGAGAGGAAGCTCGTCCAAATAAGTGACTGTGTGTGTGTGTGTGTGTGTGTGTGTGTGTGTGTATTTGTGTGTCTCTGGAAACTATCTATGCAGCAAGAAGTTTAGAAGCAACTGAAAGAAGTCCTTTCTCCAGAATAATTCATTTTGGGTGTAGACACAATGCTTTCCTTTTTTAGTTGAATACATGAAAAATCTATCACATATTCCATTATTAGTGAAACCCAGAGTTTAGAAGACAGCTCCGAAGTTTTACTGGGTTTGGTGGCTCTCTTAGTTCATAGAGAAAAGGACTGAGATGCCAGGAGAGTAAACACGCACTGTCTGGGTTCCTGCATGCTGACGGACTTTGGAAGCAACGAGAACTTGTGCTCTGCTCTGGTCTCCTCATGCTGGTTTTATTTCAGACATCAAACTTATGAGCTCAAAAGGTAAATATTTTGAATTTGTTTCAATATTATGATTTTTAATGTTTCACTTGTATTAACATCTTTCAAGTATTAAATTCTAGCCCCCCCCTTTTTTTCTTAATGCCTCCAGTCTTGGATTTGATTCTTTTAGAAGTCAACATTCACTTGTGTTCTATCATCAAACAAAACTGGTAATCTACTGTATTACTGGAAGCCAAGTAGCTAGGCTTTTCTTCTTCTTTTTATATTACACCACCAAAAAAAAAAAAAAAAGCATTTTCTTTAAATGAGTAAAAAAAAGTAGTTTTAACAAGAGCAAATTTGCCAGTAATTAGATGAACCAGTCTTATGTCTTCCAGCACTTGGAAGCATGAAATTCATCAGAACTCTCATAGCATTAATTAAAAAGAATTTATGTTTTTTTAATAAAATGCTTCATGTTTTAGCTCCTTTATTCCTCTACCAAATGTGATTATGTGGGGCTGAAGGGAATTCAGGTTAATATGTTGACACACTTAACAATGCAGGGTCATGTTGCACAATACGCTTCACTGGTTTAGTTCAGTACACCCCCTGACAGGGCCTAATCATCCCCTGCCCTAAAGGCAGAGGGAAAGAGAGGATTTTAATTACTGCTCTGTATGCAAGTTTGCCAGCATTAAATTGAGACATAATTAGGCCTCTGAATTTTAATAATTGTCCTAGCTAATTGGGCAGACAAGTACGTTATGCAGCATGGCGTGATTAGATAATTAGTATTTCCAAATGACAAAATTGGGCTCTTGATTACAAATTCTACACGAAGGGGGAAAAAGGTAGCAAGCAGATCTTTACAAGTCTATTAAGGGAGAGTTTAGCGATGTTGGTAATTTAAAGTCCATTAGGAAGCAACATTTCATTCTCAGAGCTGGGGGTCTGGGACAAGGGCCTCTGGCCAACACTGGCCTCCCACTTAAGTCTCCTCCCCAGGGTGCTGTGATTTCTCTGGGGTCTGCTCATCCACTCTACCCACCCAACCCCCCACCCCAAGCCTAGCAGTCATCACTGACCTTGGGTAAGGTCTCTTTGGCTAGACACCAGATGGCAGGTGATAACTCTGAAAAAGAAGTCATGGGATGTAGGAAGGGTAGAACAGAAAAGGGGTAACCTACCCAGTAAGGGTATATGTATCTATTGTGTCTTTCCTCTGCAGGCAGCTGTTCTTTCCTTCTTCTCCCAGAATTCACCACTTTCATTGTGTCATCAGCTCCACTAGAATCTTTTTGGTGGAAAATCCTAAGTCAAAATCTTAAAATTTTGAGGTATTATATTATTGGGGTAAAGAGCATGGGCATTGGAGACTGGCCTGGATTTGAGATCATCACTCACTAGGAGTTTGCTCCTGGAGAAGTTACTTAGTTTTGTCAAATTTCATTTTCTTATTGGCAAAATGAGGAACCTTCCCCCCATAAGTTTGTTGATAGGATAAAATAAGATAATGCATATAATTTAAAGCACAATGCCTGGCATAGAGTAAATGCTCAATATTAGCTACTAGCTGTTAAATGCAAATTAAGTCAATGACTTTAGAAACTATAAGGTGGAAGTGCTGCTGGCTCTTTACTATGCTCTTTACTCACTCAAATGAGGCAAGGCTCCCTGGTTCCTGTGCTTCCTAAAAGAGGGACATCGTGTTCCATTTATGCTGGAGGATGCCCAATGGCAACAGTTGCCTTTACAACTCAAACGCCCAACCAGTTTTCCTTTCTGTCCATTTTTAAGAGGTTAGCATTGCAGCAAGCCTGGCCATTCAGAAATCATGGGGGCAGTTAATCTAAGAAGAATGTGGTATAAACTCTGGATCTTACCCCACCTTGTGACTCTCTCTTCACAAATGTCACTTTATTGCCCATAGAGGCATGCTCCTGGCAGCTAAACTTTTCTCACAAAAATCAATAGGCTGGGCTTCAGAGTTGTTTTTCAGGCAAAAGGAATATTAGTTGGATACAAACCAGAATCCTTCTAAAAAATGATTGAGGGGCACCTGGGGGGGCTCAGTTGGTTAAGCCTCCGGCTTCAGCTCAGGTCATGATCTCGCAGTTTGTGAGTTTGAGCCCCATGTGGGGCTCTGTGCTGACAACTCTGAGCCTGGAGCCTGCTTCCAGTTCTGGGTCTCCCTTTCTCTCTGCCCCTCCCCTGATCATGTTCTGTCTCTGTCTCTCTCAAAAATAAATAAACATTAAAAAAAATGATTGAAAGGTGGTTGATGGATGATAATGTGATGATAGCTTGTTACAGGAAACTCAGAAGTTCTGGATGTATATCCATGTGTAGTCATTAAAGATGACTGTAAGGGCAAAATAACCATGTCTCCATAGTTTGGTCCAGTCAAGACTGTCTACCAGACTCAATGAGAATTTTGAATGACTTTCTCAGAGTTTGTGCGTTGTGGCAGATTCCAATTCAGAATGCAGAGTTCTCTCTGTAGGTAAACTTTATATCACCATGGCATAATCTCTACAGTACATAACACCTGACTGTCAGAGAGAAGAAGGCAACAACCTGAGACCTGAGGAAGACAAGGCACTTAAGATTAAGTATAGAATGCAACCATTCTGCCAGAAGTTTAAGAAGGGAAGAATAAGATATTATTCTCCTGGGTGGGAGGAAGGCCAGAGAGAAAGAGTGAGGATTCTTATGCCTGATCTCTATTTACATAGCAAGGTAACCACTCCTCTTGGGGCTTTGAGCCTCTGTTGTTCACAGGGACCCTTCTCGGGGTCACACGAGTGGCCTGGAGAGTTGGTGCAGAGTTCTAGCCTCACTGAACTTCCCAGATGCCAAGAGGAAACATCACCGTGGGCAGAGGGTGGGAGAGTTAATAACTGTCATAAGACTTTTCTTCCTCTGCCATACAATGCTAGAGCTTCTCTCCCGCTCTTTTTGAAGAAGTGCGTTTATGACTGATCGCTCAACACCTTGTTGGTTCTGATTGCAGAAAACACACCTTATAAATATATGATAACCATCCTGTAATAGAGAGTGTGACAATTTACTTCACAGTGCGTTTCGGGCTGCTAATTGATCGTTTCAGTCCAGGGACGATTTGGAATAAATTATAGCCATCAAAAGGATATCACAGCTCATTTTGGTGGAAGGCTTTCCACGTCGCTTCGCGTACGTCTCCAGGAGAGCGCCGATTGCACCAGCTGGCGGAGAGGAGGGGTGGGAGCCAGCGGCAGAAAAGGAGGCCAGCGGGGCGGGGCGGGGCGGGGCGGGGCCGGCGGGGCGGGGCGGGGCGGGGCCGGCGGGGCGGGGCGGGGCGGGGCGGGGCGGGGCGGGGCCGGCGGTGGCGCGCGCGTGCGCGTGCGCGCGAGGCAGCTGCAGGTCCGCGGCCGGACGGTAGAGGCCTCCCTTCTGAGGAGGCGGCGCGGCCGCAACCGGCTGGGGCTCCGGTCCCCAGCTCGCGGGTCCTTCCCGACGAAGTCCCTGCGCGGCCCGACCCAGTGTGAGTATTCCCCACTCGCTCTCTTCCTCCCGCAGGCGGCACCGCCTGTTCATTAGAGGTGAGAGCGTCCGCCGGGCAGAGGGCCCTGCTGGGGGCGGGGGTGCTCACGTGCGGAGGGGCTCACCTCCGGCTCGCTGCTGCCCCTCAGCGGGGCTTCCCCAGGGGGTGGGTGGGGGGAGGGAGGTAGAGGTGCTTTCGCGGGGAGAGGCTCTTAGCTCCGGGAGCCGGACTAGCGAAGCGTGGAGTCGCCGCGGCCCGGTTGGGGGCTTTGTGTGCAGTTTAGAGTCCGTAGCTCTGCTTTTCACGGCGCAGTTGGGGAAGAGGGCTCGTGACAGACCCAGGCTCGCGGGGAGTCTTGCCCACCGCAAACCCCAGCGGAGGGCGAGGAGAGCGCGGGTCGGGCGGTTGGCAACGCGAGCCCGCGTGGGGGTCGCCCGTGCCCGAGGTCGCGGGGCCGGCGAGTCGCTCGCTGGGGGATGCGGTGAGAGCGCCGGCCAGAAAGGTTAGGTGCCCAGACCCTGCCCACCCGAGGGGTGTGGAGCCGATCGCACCCCAGACCCTCATTTCGTTTTTATTTCCTAGCAAAGTGTGTGCCGTCGCCTGGCGGTCATGGAGAAGGGGGACGCAAAGGCCTAGCCCTGGATGGGATTCGAATTTGGAAAAAAAAAAAAAAAAAAAAGTTTTTCCTATTCTTGTCGCAGGCACTTGCCTTTCTGGTCTCCCCGCCTCGCCCACGAGACCTCCAGGCAACTTTTATTTTCTTCCTAAGTTGAAGCGTAAGCAGGGTTGAGGCCCTTCAGCTCACACGTAACCAACCCCTCTGTCCCAAGTGCTCAAAGTCGGGGCTTCGCGCGGTGCTCTTAGTTCTTTAGTCCTCTGTCACGCTAATACGTTATGTCAGTCTAGGGCACGGATGTTTCCATGCAGGCGATTTTGACAGCAATCACCATACCAAGCTATTATGAAGTGTGATGTCAGTGCGTTCTGGAGGACGGATAATATATAAGCCAGTTCTTGACACGCTATCTTACAAGGAAACATCTGAGACCATCAGGAAGAGGCATTTTAATTCACACACCAAAAATATTTTGTGTTTGGTTGACATCTTTCAAAATGCTGAAAGAGGTAGTAACATTTACCATTTTGTAGGTATTTATCAATATACTCACAAAAGTCCCCCAGGAAGGAGGAGGGTTTTATCTTCTTGCTGTTCTATCATATATGCCAAGGAACAGAGATGTTATGTGTCCTACCAAATAGTCCACAGTAAGTCAGGGAGAAGGCGCTATTTATGAAACCAAACATCTTCTAAAACTGGAATAATTGGAAAAGTGAGGAAACTAGTTGTGCAAGAAAATCATCTGGTAGCTTGAATGAGAGACCCATATGCTTTTAGTACAAGTGCTGGGTATGTGAAACGTACAGTTTATCTCAGGTATGGAATTCAGGTAAATATTCTGTAAAGCTCCAGTCTTAATGACTACTTAGGTATTACTCTTGGGTATTAAAGACTGATTTTATCAGGAGTCACTTAAAACAAGGGATTAAGTTCAAAAGTATTGCGAGGGCCCTGATGAATGAATTCTGACATCTGAAGTCATCCAAATCTAAGCAAATACTTTAGGCTTGATACTATATAATACAAACTGTATTTACACAGACCAGATTCTGTAGGAGTCAGTTTTACCATGGACTCCGCATGTGTTGACTCAAGGTATGATTTTCTTTTCCTCCATTCATTAATTCACTAAGTATTTATTCATTATCTGTTATAGGTCCTCCGTTTCACTTTGCCATTGAACATGATCCCCATAAGCAACTAATAAATAATTGTTGAAGTGTAACTAGAATATGTGTATCTTCTCCTGGCTCCAGGAAATTTGAGGAATATTATTATGAAAGAGTTAAAAACTGTGGCTTTTCATTTATACAAATGAGAGATTGGATTGATTACTCTCAAGTAGTAAGTCAAGGAAAGAAAAATTGCAGGTCAGGAAGTTTTCTCCAGTTAGTGAGTGCCCTGTACCTACCCAGTGGCATGTGTTTGTTTGGTTTTTTTTTTCCCTTCCTTAAGGCTTTAAAAACCATGTTTAAAGGGCTTGCGTGATCGAATGGGCTTATGACATTCTTTTAATTATTTTAGAATGTCAAGTTTTCCTAAAAATGTCTTGTTCCTCATATGGTATACTGGACTATCTGGTTTTGTGTGAGTAAAGGCATGATATTTTTAGTTAAAATCAAAGCCACATACTCCTTTCTCTCCCAATCTGAAATAAGAATGGCCTACAGTTAAGCAAACAAACACATCCCAAGTAGTCACAAATACACCTGGTTAAAACTCATTTTCATTGGTTTAATAGAAATAGAAAAAACATACCCAATATGTCTATCCCGATTATTTATAGTTTGAATGTTTTTGTGGATAATGCTTCAGATAATTTAGAACAATGCCTATATTCTTGAATATCAAGACATTTCTGTGTGAAATGTATAAGATGCACCTAAAGAATGTCAAATTTTGTGAAGTACAGTAATAGAAGATGTTAAGAATAATTTTATCTCTACTCTAAATGTGTGCTGTAGAGCTGAAACTGTGTAACCAGGATATGACTATAAACTGATGTAGACAACTATACCAGGACTTGCACATATATTTTAGTGTGTCTTTATCCAGCTAGTCATCCTGGAAGTTTGCAATGATGCGTTCATTGCTGCCATTGATCAAACCTGTTTTGGAGCTCTTCATTAGGCACTGTTTTCAAAACTCACAGCACATCTTGTTAAAAAGCCTAGGCAGTGGTAAGTCGTCTTCTTTTGTAGACTTTCAGTGCCCTGAAGAGTAGGGAGACTGATCAAGTCAGGGTAGTATAATTTGGGATCAAAACAATCAGAAGGACAATTAGATGGCTTTCTTTAGTAGCTTTTAAACTAGTTCTAAAGTCATTATACAAACATAGTTTGGATAATGGCAGCACCATTGGAATAAAAGTAGCTGCCAAGGGACAGCTTTAAGAAAAGTGCTCAGGGGCGCCTGGGTGGCGCAGTCGGTTAAGCGTCCGACTTCAGCCAGGTCACGATCTCGCGGTCCGTGAGTTCGAGCCCCGCGTCAGGCTCTGGGCTGATGGCTCGGAGCCTGGAGCCTGTTTCCGATTCTGTGTCTCCCTCTCTCTCTGCCCCTCCCCCGTTCAGCTCTGTCTCTCTCTGTCCCAAAAATAAAAATAAAAAACGTTGAAAAAAAAAAAAAAAAAAGAAAAAGAAAAGTGCTCATTTGGAGCTGTACATTCTCTTTGATTGTCAATGAATTATTAATTTAACAGTCATATACATGTATAGTACAATGGTATACAGTACAGAGACATGCTCAGAAAGTTATGTTGTCAAGAATTTGGTTGATCTGGATTTTATGAGAGTTCAGTTTTGCTGCTATGATTACAAAAGCTGTTAAGTTCTAGAATATGGAAATGGATAGGAAAAATCCAAGATGTCATGGGCTAAATTCAGGATTGCCATATAGAGTTCTATAGAACTGGTGCTCACATTCCTTGAAATATAAAAGAATCATACTCAGTTAAGAAACCAAATTTCACCTGTATTCTATTTTGTGAGCAAGGCATTCACCATTACCAAAAAATTCGGTGATCCTTAGACTAGGTTAAATGTAACCTGTGGGTTGAAGTGTTTGTCATGTTTAGTAGTTGGTTGTGAATACAGACCCCAAAGTAGATATGTAGTAGAACCACTGTGTACTGCTTTAAGTTAACAATATACTATCAAAATATAGAATCATGAAAACTCCTCACCCAGTGAAGTTAAACTCTTATATTCAAGACCAGAATATGAGAGAGGGAATAGAAAGACTAGGAAAAGAGAAAGAGGTAGGTCATGGGACTTTTGAATCATAATTAGTTGAATTTATTTGAGGGAAGAGTTTATAATTCCTTTCCAAAAACCACTAGCAAACAATTTAAAATCTGAGGGAATAGTTGAGATTCAACTCCAGCTGAGACTGTATGGAGTACCAAGAAAAGCAGAAAGAATGTAATTAGCTGAGTAGGAATTTTTCTAAGAGTTCAGGTCTAATACCTTAGTATTATATAAAGGGCCACGGGATCATTAGTGATTAGCAGGGATTCAGACCATAATGATGAGAGATCAAGGCCAGGGGACAAAGATGAAAGAGCCTTCCAGCTTAAACTGAATGTTGCAAATGCCGGTGCACTTACATAGGGAAGGTCAGCCAGCAGATAAAGAAATAGGGCAACAGTCCCAAAGCAACAAATGTGTTCTTCTCTTTCACCCAAGAGTTAGATTGGATATGGAGACTAACCAAGTTTGAGCTGAGACGAAAAGAATGACCTTATTTCAACCGTTTATAAGGTCTGGAAATTTGAGTCCTGTCTGCTTTGATGAACTTGGATATTGCCCAGAAATTAGGGAAGGGGACCTGCTGGGTCCTGGATACCAGGGCTACATACCCAACTTAAAGGTCAGTGAACAAGGTAGACAGATCCAGTTCTTTTCTGGGTAGACCTGGTTTGTCCATTAGGTAGACTAAACAACTCCTAAATTTTACATTATAAGTACAAGGAAATATTAGGTACCCAGGAAATCCTCAATAGATATGACAATGGTGGAAAAATAAGTGACGTAATGTTAGCCTTTCTTTTGAAATGGCTAGCCTAACCATTATGTCTATTCATCTTCTATAGACTTAATAAACATAGGGTCCTGGTGGTAGATTTACAAAGTTCACATGTGGATCCAGAATATAGGAAAGGTGAGAAATTGCCCTGAAAATTGGGAAGTATCATGTGGTAGAAAGAAAACTGGACCAGGAGTGGAGACCAGGTTTACCATGTACCAATTGTGTTACTTGGAGCAAATTTTGGTTTCCTTTTAGGCAAAATGTATATCAATCATAGTGGTACCCCATGGATCTACTTCAAAAGGTAGTTTTGATCCTAATCTGAGACGAAGTAAATGGAAGGACTTGGTTTATTAAATACTGTGCAAGTGCAGGATTTTGTGTGCCACTGCACAGGTTTTGTAGGTAAAGGTAAGGGTTGTAACTCTTGAGCTATACACATATTTAAACCAAAATATAAATGAAGATGGAAACTTACCTTTGGGAACTTGGGAGAATAGAGTGGTTTTAGCATGGATACTAGAGACAGGTGGATAATGTAGTCATTATTTCTCCTTTCTCAGGTTCATAAGAAGTAGTACTCTGTTGCCATTGCAAGAGATTTAAAAAAAATAAAATAAAAAGCTTCCTGAAGGGCTGTTGGTTGTAAAGAAACCTGCCAGCTTGCTTAATACTATCAAGTCCAGATCTTCAGCATTGGCACTGAAGACACGCTCTCCATGTGGGGGGAAAAGTAGCCAGACTTCCAGGCATTGTTTTTTGTACTCTCAGAAGTTCTTCTTTTCTTAGACATTTCATTAATTCCCATTGCCATCTTCATATCTTACGGGAGGACAGAAGCTGATTGAAGTTCCATAGGGGCGCCTGGGTGGCGCAGTCGGTTAAGCGTCCGACTTCAGCCAGGTCACGATCTCGCGGTCTGTGAGTTCGAGCCCCGCGTCAGGCTCTGGGCTGATGGCTCGGAGCCTGGAGCCTGTTTCCGATTCTGTGTCTCCCTCTCTCTCTGCCCCTCCCCCGTTCATGCTCAGTCTCTCTCTGTCCCAAAAATAAATAAAAAAAAAAAAAAAAAAAAGTTCCATATATTGGTGTAATTGGTCAGCTGTGAACATTTTTTTGCAATTGTTATTCCTCCCACAGGAGCAACCCATTTTTGCTGCCGAGATAGCACAACCTCCCCCCAACCCCTTGCAGGCTTTAAAAAAAATTAACACTTGTATCTTTTATTTTTTCCTACTTTCCTCTGTGTATTTAAAAGTTACAGAGGCTCTTGTTCTTTCCCCAGCAGCGGCTCCAGCTCACAGAAACACAAGTACAGATACAGATAAGACAGCATCATTGGCTCCCACCAACAGGGGGCATGGCTCCAAGACAGGAGGGGAGAATAGAAGGAGAGGTCTGGGATGTTATGGGGCAGTATGCACTCATCTTTCCTTCTGTCGAGTTTCAGAATCTACCCTACTAAAGAGTAAAAACAGTGCCCCTTGTCTGAAGTCATTGGTTAAAGGGAGGTTTCCTGGAAGTTTGTTGAATATCTTCCACACAGTGATACTTCATGAATTCACATTCTGTGAGGCACAGTGTATTTGAGCCAGTGTCGTATATTGCAGCATTTGATTGGTTTCAGGTAGTCTGTGTTTGAATATCACATCTGTTACTTGCTGAGTGGTTTGGGCAAGTTTCTTAATTGCCCCGAGCCTTGTTTTCTTTATCTGCAAAATGACAATAATAATAGTATCTGCTTTTTAGGATTGTTGTACCTGATTGTTTAGGATTGTTGCTGTGTGCTCAGCAAATAGGAGCTATATTTTTAGACTCTGGGGAGTGAGAAAGGAATACAAAGGAATTCCCATTTTCAAGGAGCTTACAATGTGGTTGGAAGGGACTGAGTAAAAGAAAACTGACAAGACCGTGCAGGGCAGAGAATAGGCATGCCATATAAGTGTTGCAGATAATGAAGAGTTCAGCAGTCTGCCAAGGACTAGGATGAATGGTGAAAGATTTCAAGATAGAGGTGGGAATTATCTTTGGGATTTGCAGGCTGGGTGGGATTCAGATATATATGGTGGAGTTGAGAAGGCATTTCGGATGGCCGGGAGAAGTAGTGATCAGAACACACAGTATAGCAGGGGTGGGAGTATGCCAGAGTGGAAAGTAAACCAGCTTTTGAGCCAGATATATAAGCATAAGAATCCTGTCTCTGCGGTGAGATTTTGATTGGACAAGTATCTTAACTTCTTTAGTCTCAGTTTCTACAACCTGAAAATGGGTGTAATCATATCCCCTTAAGTTGAAGGGTTAAATAAGATAATGTTTGTAATGCCTAACATGGTGCCTGCCACCTCACAGGTGTTCAGTGAAATGAAGATAATCCATGTGGTGTTTTGAGAGGACAATGGGAGGGCTGTCTGAAGAGCTGTCTTGTCTTGTGTAAACTAGTAGTGGAAAACAAACCAGAAATGTCCAGTTAGGGAGAGTGGTGAGGAGGCTTAAAGGCCAATTTAAGGAGGTAGGGCTGTTACAGGCTATCAGAGCTATCCAGGGCTTTCCAGTAATGTGAGGGTTTATGGTAGTTAATATCAAGGCACTCTGAAAGCTGTTTTGGAAAAAGGAAGAAACTCACTTTGCACATGTAAGGTGACAGGTGTATAGATTAGGATAGTGGAAGGGTTACCAGACCTGGTTGACCTGGTCTCTCTAAAGTTTTTTTTATAGACAGAGCTAAAGACTAAACAGTGTGGAGTTAGGGAACGTTTGTGTTTCGTTTTGTGTGTAGACTCCTAATAGTGTCACTTGTCCAGAATAAAATCAGTATAGACCCACAACTTTGGAAAATAGAACTTGATGTTCAGGGACTGTAAAAGGTGGGAAGTAACTTTAATGCTAAGTAAGTCCTAGAACTTGCTTTAGCTTAAAAAATAGCCCTTTAAAATTTTTTGTTCCTTTCTCCTTGTTAATGAAAATGAGTTTGTGCCTTTCGTTGGTTTCCAGGAAGACATAAGTACAGGTCATTTGTAGCAGTGTAGAGTTTGAGGTTAGGATTGTAGTCACATTGGGTTAAATGGTGAGGTAGCAAAATGATAATTTTGGTGACTTTGTTTGGTGACATTGTGATTTGGATGAGAAAATGCTGTCCTTTCCCTTTGGTTTAGAGGGGATTTATTTATATTGTCTCATTTTCTCCTCACCTCTCTCTTTTTTCTGCCCATTGTAGTTTGTAATGGGAGAATAAATGGTAGAGAATTGTTTTTCTAAAGAAAGTTGCATTGATTATATGGACACCAGTTTTTAAAATGTGAGGAAATTGCAACTACCTATTACTTTTCGGTGGTAGGCCTTAAACATGTTAAGCAGGAAAGGATAACTGACCTACCATTGATTTCCTGAATTTCACTGTTCTCCCATCTGGGGGCAAGGGCAACATGGTGCTAATAGCTCTGAGGTGTCTGGGGTATCCTGGTAGTTAACTGTAGCCAAGTATTGCTTCCCTTGGAAGGAGGATGCACATGCCAAGGGGATTGTGCACAGTGGTTGACAAACATAGAAAGGGGATAAATGACAAAGGAAAAGGCAGGCCCTGTGAGGTTAGAGGCAAAGCAAGCTGGCTTAGTCCTGTTGCTTCTGAGCAGGGGCAAGGAGTGTATTTCATTTCTCATCCCTTGAGTTTATTTAAATTATCTGTTGGGGTGGGGGTGGAAATAAGGCTGATTAATACTAAGATGCAAACATGAGGATTGTACCCAGCTTCTGATACTCCTTTTCACTCCATCTTGGAAACTGAAGACCACAAAAGAAACTTGTTGGAAAGGAAGGAAGGAGAGAAAGCAAAAGGTATTTCTCCACTTTTTAATGAGAGGTGTTTTTTGAATATATGCTATTTTTGGATTTTTGGTATCCATGCCACCCTAACAGATCATCCACAGTAGCTCCTGGCTGAAGCCCTGGCCAGCGGGGTTTGAACCAGGGGCAGGTGGTATTGGACAGAGGGTATTCAGGGTGCTGCTGTCATTAATTTTGCTGAAAGAGCCTCATCAGAGACCACATGTCCCCTCCTTGGTGGGTGACATTGAGCCTTGGAGAGGGCCTCCATGCAGTTTTCAGCCTTGCCCCCTCCTCCAACCCTTCTGCCTTCTGCTTCTGCAGTGGGACCTCTCTCTCTCTCTTCCCTTTTTTTTTTTCAATTAAATGAATTAATTACCAGGCGTTTAACTTTTTGCCAGACTCTTTCATTATGCCCAGAGTTGTTGCTGAGCGGCAAAGGGAAGTAATAACATTCGCAGTGAGGGGCAAATCCTGTTAATGAACAAATTAAAGTTCAAACAGTGATTCAAGTTCACAACCTCTCCGTGGCTCTTCTCTTTAATAAGAGTTATACATGTTACTTTCCTGCTCTTTTCTCCTTTTTATTACTTTTTAAGCTTTTCATCAACACTGCTGGGGCATATTTGAGGCTCCCAGCCTTTCAGCCCTGACAAGGACTGGAGCACTTATAATCCCATCTTAATTTGGCAACTTTTGTAAAACACATAAAGGGCCCAGGGTCACTTTTGGTCACCAGGGTCCAGTGACCATCTAGCTTCCACCTCCTTCCAGGGCTCTGTGGGTTGCTCCTCTCCCTACACATTCCTCTTCAGCAATCAGGATCTGATCACTCACCTTCCTGCCCCTGGGCACCGCTTTGCCAGGCGGGGCTGCAAGGGTCTGAGCCTTTGCCTCTCTCTGTCCTTCTCCTGTTGTCTTCTCCACCTACCTGGTTGCAGCCCTTAGGGGGAAGGGGACTCGGTGAAAAGAGGGAGGAACCTTCAGACTAAAAGCTGGGAACCTTTACAGGGAAAGGATCCCCTCCTGGCCACCATTGTTACCAAATGCTGCTTGCCTCATTTAGGAGACCACGCAGATGCTGAAAGGCCCAAGCCTCATTGGCCCAAACCAGAGCCAGGCAGGGGCCTGGTGGGGAAGGAGCCCAGGCGGTATTGGGTGCCTGCCTACTTCTCTCTCTCCCTCTTTTTTTTTCCCCCTCCCCATACTGTGGATTGCGTGGGGGTCTTTTCCACCTCCATGCCTGGCTTCTCACCACCATTCCCTGAGCGTGGCTTGATATAATCACCATGACAACTGCAATCTACGAGCATACACATAATAGAGATGAAATAGACAAAAGATTAGCATGCCATGAAAAGTACAATAAGTTTCTTATTTAGCATTTAGATAACTGTCTTTCCTTCGGAGCAAGCTTCAAAGTTGAAGCCAGTTTAGACCAAGAGGATTAATTCTTTCTCCCGCATGCTTCATTGAATCTCTCATTACCAAACTTTGTCTGTATTGATGTAAGATTTGATTGAAGATTAGAGCATTTAGCAAATCTTGCTTTTCTGCATGTATCAGGTCCTTTCAAGCACGGATCGCAGTGCCCAGTGGTCAATACCCTTACTTTTATCCAGTGTCTGCTTCATTTAAACTTAATCAACTCCATCAACGAACTGGAACAGGGAAACGTCCCTGCGGTAAGAATGTTGTGCTTTTGTGGGATAATTCTTTGCTCTTTCCCGATCCGTTGCCGTTAAACCTAAAATTGCACTATGATGAACTTTTTTTTTTTAATCAATATGATAATGACAATTGGGCCTGAATGCTCTGGTAGGACTTAGACTTGAGCTGAATCTGGTTTCCATCACTAAAACAACTTCTGGTCCTATGATAGTCCGCCTCCTTTTGTGTGGCTTTAATACCTTTTCTTCCCTGACATTGAATATTGCTCAAGCTGGAAAATGATGCATCTTTGTAGGGAAGGCTCATATGTCACAGCCAGAAAGTGAAGCAGACCGATTGGTTGTGTGAATTATCTGACTTGCTGCAGTGAATTATTTGCACTGTTTCCCTACCTAGTCAACAAGTTCCTGAGGTATAGTAGAGATCAATCAAAACTGACAGCCTGCATGTGAAGGCTTTACTGTGTAAATCTGGCGCACTCCTCCTAGCCATGCCGGCCCTGGCATCTGTATATCATTTTTATACTGCTACCAGTAGAGCAATTTCAAAAGTATTTGCAAGGAAAATGCGTGTCCCCATCTGTTCCTGGAAGCATAAATGTGCCACCTTCAGAGGGTTTTCACTGGTAATCATATCTTTAATGATCAACAGACTAGTGATATATATTTTTCCATAAAATGGGGTTTTCTTCACTTTATTGTGATTGGCTAGAATAAATAGCTTTTCCATATGTTCGGGAGATAAAATATAAGATTAGCAGAGGTCGTTTGTTGGATAGTAAACAAAAGAAACAATTCATTCCAAATAATCTTTGAACAGAAGCAATGACAAAATTAAGTTGCAATAACAGAGCATCTGAGGCCCCACATCAAAAAACAGACCTTGTTCCTCCTTGGAAAAGGAGCCGTTTAAGAGTAGAAACTTAGAGTCTCCTAGAGGACTCTGGTGGCTTATTTTCATGAGGCAGGGGAGGGAAGGAGCAGGGTAAGAAGGAGAGGCTAGAATAATACTTATTTGTTCTACTTCTGTTTTAAAGTCATATTTCCTATCTCTTTATTTTTTAAATTTATTTTTCAAATTCCTTTCCCTTTATTTTACCTGCTATTTGCCCATCTTCACTGCAGCACCCTCAGTAAGTGTGTTCCGAAAGTAAGAAAATGCAACCTTGCTGAATTTCTCTTCAGGCCTATAAGGAGATAGGGATGATTCTTGTACTTAAAAAATTAAAAGGCTGGCTTCCTCCATGGGAGATTTCTCTTCTTTCATAGAAAAGGGTGACCTTGAAGAGCCGAGAACAGTACCTGCCTTTAAGTGAAATTCCAGAGCCATGCAAAAGCTATCTCAAGATAGCCAAGACCCACCAGAAACCCCCTGGGAAGTGTTCTTAGCAATCTGATCCCACCTATGTAGGTTACAGTCTGAAGATACAATCAGGCCCTGACCTGCCTCCCCACACTTGTACCCACACATGTATTCTCCACACTCAGCACCCAAGAGGCCCACCCCTTTTCAAATGCAGACATTCTTAGTTCTGTAGACACTGTTAGAAGTTTGGAAACTTCTCCAGGATTTCTGTTAGAGGTTTCCACTGCCTAATTAGTAATCTTCAATCCTATTTTATTTGCAGAGTTGGGAGAGAACCTCCTGTTCCACAAAGGACTGACATTAGTTGTAAGATGCCTGAATCTATGTAAACAATGTCTTCAGCCTTCACGCTCTCCAGAAAATAGGTGTAGAGCTGTTTAGACCTGTTTTCTACATGTCAGGAATTGAGAATGAGAAGTTGGGATGGGAGTTTCTCTGAAACATTGAAATTAAGAGCAGTTAGGTTAACTGTTCAGCTGATTCTTTATTGTTATTTTTACCCCCTTGGGACAATGTGGGTGTTGGGGGGGGGGATTCTGTCCTTTCTGTATATGTTACCCTCTTCACCCCCGTATTCCCCAGATTTTTTTTTCCTCTCTCCAAATGCCTATTGCTCTCACTGCAGCAGGAGTGTATAGGTATTAGTTTGAAAATTGGAAATGTGGTGTTCAGGCTGATCCTAAGCAGAAAGTCTATTAGCATCTTAGACCTGACTTGTGTTAATTTCCTGGCCCGAGTGAGGCTTGGGAACACTGACAAATCAGTAGAAAAAATAGCTCACTTAAGTCTCTAGCCAGAAGAAGATGGGAAAGCTACCAACAAAAGATTTTCTTTTAAAATTTCCCCTTAATCTTAGAAACATAATCTTATAGGCTGGGTTGTACATAGGTAAGTGTAGACTTTATAGGATTTTACAGGTAGATCACATTTTGCCTGATCTGAAACTGTATTTGCTATAATACTACAATTAAGACTGAAAGAAAGGGAAGTCACACTTGTGGTTGCCACATTGTATTGTGATATACTGCAGATCTGCAGTCTGCAGTGAATTTGCTTGCTACAAGGAAATTCTGGCATGTGGTGTTGTGTATGAATGAAACATGATTTACACTCAGTTCAAAAAATTGAATTTCCTCATTTCTATATATCTTAGTTTGAAACCCATTTTGCATTGAATTTCTGTGTTGTTTTTAGAAAATGAAAAGAAGTAAACTCACCAACTGATTTTATGTGGGAGAAATAAATGTGTGATGTTTGCTCCTTCCCTTGTCCAGGAGGACGAGGCTGTTAACTATAGGTGGGACATTTCCCACTCTGTTCTCCTGTGTCCAGGGGTCCTGTTTAACCTACAGATCTCTGCCAGGAATATTGCTGTCCACACGGGAGTGGAAGACACTGCAGAGCTTACCTTTGGGGCTCAGATTGGCTGAAGCTCTGAACCATAGAACTGCAGGCATCCAAGGTTTTCCTAAACACTAGATTGGAGCCATTTGCAACATATAGTCCTTTGCTGCTTCAGAACCACAGACCCTCTACATGTGCATATCCTTAGCAGATATGGACAAGCACTGCAAATTTTAAAAACAGACATACTATGTTCAGGGTGAAAATTACTGCAGCAACAATGCCATCTCTTTCCCTCCAAAGTCTCACTGCCACCAAGCAACCTCATCAATAAATCCAAGCTTATTTCACTGAAAATGTACTTAATTCCAGAAAAATTACTAGATATGTGTATGTAGCAATATTATTTGTTAACCAGTTTTATGAAAAAACCTCTCCCACCTTAGAAGAAAATATTGAACCTTAAACTCTAATTCAGATATTTAAAAACATGTAGTTTAATACAGTGTTATTTTGCATATAATGTCTCATGATTGTAATATGCATAGTATTTGATTTTTTTAGATACCCCTTAACAAGACAGGGGAGCAAGCAGTATGATGGTTTGCAAAGAAGTTCAGATTTTAAAAATAAGCTTAAGGAATTGCCTGTTTTAAGGAAAATAAACTCAATTGATTGTTAAAACAAAATGAACTATTAAAACTTAGTGCCAATTAACAATCTTTAAATTACTGATGAAATGCCACCTGGATCTTAAAAATGCCAAGGTGTTTAAAGTTATCCGAAAATGAAAAATTTGGAGGAATTGAAGTACCTTTTTTGTTCTCCCTTACTCTGAACAGGATACTAGTAATACTTTGTCACTCCTGGCTTTTACTGGGAATTTTCATCTTGTTCCAGAAGGAAATAGCAGAAAAGCAACTTTTACAGTTAATAGCCTCAGTCTAAAGAACGTTATTTCTAGGCAGAATGTCTACAGTCACCCTTGTCTGTGAACACTCGTTAAGGATGTGTTTTAATTTTAGGTCAGAACAACTGGGTTAAGATCTGGAGAAGACATTGAGTTTTCTCTATGGGGGAAGGAGGGGGAGAAAGGAAGCTAATTGAGTTTTACTGTGCGGCGGAAGGACTACTCCAGGCACCAGTGTGGTAAGGAAAAGTGGATTTGTAAGCAGCGTTCTTCTGCCCGTCCATGTCTTAACCCACTTGGAGCCATTCACCTTGGGAGCAGGTTGCGGGTGGTCACTAGAGACCTCCATCTCGCTCACTTCCTCTCAATGGCCTTTTGCCCAGACTTAAGGTACCTTCTTCCAGGATTCCCCTCCCCCATCCCAACACAAACGGCGATGGACGTGACAGCTGTTTCGTGAAGCCTGCTGGTCATCCCGGAGGGGAGCAATCCTGTCCCCTCTGGGCGTTCAGAATCCTACTTTAGGATCCTTGCACTCCGCAGTGCTGAAAGTCAGCGAACAGTTCTGGTTCGGGGCCTCGGGGACACGTGACCCGCGGGCAAAGTCCGGGAACCGTCGGTGGGTGACGCTAGGCGCGACTCAGCTGTTCCGCAGCCCGGCGCCTTCTGACGCCTTCTGACGAACCTGGCCGCGAGCGCGGAGCGCGGCGGCCGAATGACCCTGGACCCAGGTCCGGTCCGACCCCCGTGAGCAAGTGTCAGCCTGAGGATGCACCCTGCCCTTGTGGGGCTGGAGGTCGACCTTTTGCACAGGAGAGGCTGACTTGAAAGCACAGGCACGTCCCCAGTAACTGCTCGCCGCGGGTCAACCCCGAAGCAGGCGCGCAGGGAAAAGGTGAAATGGGGACTGTGCCCTTGCTGCCCGCCCTTGCCCCTCTTTGTGTCCCAAGACATGGCCTCGAGAGTACAGACGCGGCTCCG